>NW_024044681.1:16794764-17506867 GCF_014851395.1 Micropterus salmoides
AATTATGTTTACATCAAATTGTAAATATACATCATATATGTACTGAAATCATTCAAGTGCTTATGACATAAAAGTCACCAGATAGTATTGAGTTACTTTCTACATGTGTAAGTGTGGGGAGGGGAGGGCAGCTATCCTGACTCTTTTCACAATTCAAGAATACGCCTATACCGCTCAGTAATTGACACTGCATCTTTTCACAATTTCTTCTCAAACAAAGCAGGGGACAGTGACTTCCTGGAGTCCTGTCTCTATGCTAAGCTAAGCTAATCTCCTCAGGCCCCAGCTTCATACACTAATTAAGGCAGATATGCTAGTGGTGTGAATCATTTCATCCTCTTGGCAAGAATGCAAATAAGCGTATTCTTTCAACTTTATACAAGAGCTTGAGCACATAAGAGCACTTTTTCAAAAGTTCCTTCTTCTTGTCCATATTTGTGCTACATGCATCAAAATATATATGTTTATCACAACACACAAAATTAATGTTTTTCCTATCTTGGTATTGAAATATTCGTGCTGTACAGCATAAGACAAGTGTTAGTAAAGTTTGCATTCCGCTAAGTAAGCTTGGTCAGATAATCTTCCGCCCATCTCCTCCTAGGCCCTTGAAGAGGAGCTAAACACGAAGAAAAGGGAGCAGGAGGCTTTTTTTAGGATGAGTGAGAGCTCTGATTGCCCAAACCCAAGTTCACCCAACAAACTCTCCAAGTTTGTGCCTTACCAGGACTCTTCTACCACATAAGCTGCTGTGACATTGCACAATAACCATACACCCACAGGTATTACAAATGCCTACTGCCTGTTGGCTTTGCCTGAAATGGCAGCATACCGATTCTCCCAATTAGGTTTCTCTATTGTTTTAGTGAATATTTATGTTTTAGCTCATGATTTTTCTTTAACATTTGTGTTGTAGTATGTGATGGATTTAAAACAAATGTGCTTCACATGACTCAGTTACATAGTATCTAATCCCATACAGTGTTTTAATTTCCTTTTTTCTGTTTCTTCTTATTGCTCACCAGTGGAAGTGTGAGGGTAATATGACACAGTGGCTGTGAGTTTAAACTTATCTGTCTTAATGAGTAAAATGTGAGGGTAGAAATGCATGAGTTTGTTTCTTTGAAAGCTGGTGAGCCAGTAACTAAGCACTTTTCGTTTACCCCAAATTATCAGTGCTGTCTTCCAAATATCATGACCAAAAACACATCCAAAATGTAGTAATTGACAGACTTTTTCCATTTTTCCCCTATTTCTGTATGGCTTGGCAAAGTCACCGGCTTTGTCCATAAGTCATATAGAAGCTAAAGTCTGCCTTTATTTATTTTACTGAAAACAACCTTATTCAGATTCATCACTGTAAATGCTAATTTAAATATTTTCTCTCTTCTTTTTTGTTTTTTAAAACCCACACCCATGCTATGAAGGATGCGCTTATTATTTTGTATCTTGTTTGAAATGTGGGATGAGACTAACTCAGAATTTAAGTTTCTTTTAAATGATTATTTAGGAATGAGATTTTAACAAGACAGAGGGGACTAATTGTTATTCACAAAGTGTTATTATTTTGTGACATTTGTTTTTCTGTCATATTTTTTTACTGTAAAATCAGTCACTGGATGGGAACTGACAAAGCCAAAGAAAAATACTGTTGTTCTTTGAAGGATGTTAGATTAGGGGATTTAAAATTGAATTTAAAAAAATGTGTATTAAGTGTATTTGTTATACATGTGCAGTAAATGCACTGCCTGCTAACCAAAGTGCAATATTACATGTATGTCTCTGCTGAGCTTAAAGAGGTTTATTTTTCTTAAAACTTTGCCTTTCTTTGCACTGAGAAGGGGAATAATATAAATAGTTTAACTCCAAAAATAGATGCATCAGCCATTTTGAAATAAACAGCATTGCTTAAAAAATATTCTATCTTTGTAAAATAAAATAAAAAGTTGTATTGTGAAGCAATAATTTAGGGTTTAATTTTTTCCAAATGATCTGATTTTTGAAAATAACTCTTCATATCAGTTTTAGGGGAGTGCAACAATTCAGACCGCTGTTTCCTCTAGATGTTCAACCTTAAACTAAAACCTTGAGTTTGCAGCTGAGGAACGTATTGCCTTGTTGAGTGAGAGAGTTTTTCTTTAGAGCAGTCTGGCGTGCGGATTTTCATTGAACCAGGTCAGCAATCAGGTACAGCTTACTCTCTCTCCCTCTCACACACACTCTCTCAAAAGTATTTAAATTCTTTTGTAAAATTTCTTCTTCTGTCATGTTTAATGGCTCCAAATATGCCTTCCTCTGCCTCAGTTTATGTGACATTGTTTGTATGGAGGGGTTGTGAGTGTGAATGAAACTGTATCAGAAGGAACCACTGTTGTAAATGACTCTTAATAAAGGCAGATTTTCTAATTACTGGATTGTCACATTGGCTCTTTCTAATAGCACCAGCAATACCATCATAGCTCACGTCCGGTTATGAAGACTAACATAAGATGATGGTGACAATCAAGGCCACATTTTATTTTAAATTTCTTCATCCGGACAAGACTCATCCAGATCATTAGAAAGTCTGAAGTAATTATGATACCATAATGTGTAGAAAGGAGAGGAAAAAGTCAAAGCCCTGTATTTAAAAATAAAGTTTACTCAATCTGAAAGTGAAGGACTATGCTGAAAGTAGAAGAGGACATCACCTGTACATTAAATTAATTTTCATCAAAGAACTTATACTGACCTTTTGTCATTATCCAGCTCTGTTTTGCCATATATAATCGCGTGCTTGTTCTCATGGTTCACTGCAGCAGAGGTTACTGGCTCAACACCTGCAAGAACTTCACCAACACAGTGTGAGAGGTGGGTCACCACAAAATGTATTTAAACCTGCATTCATTTTCTTTTTGGTTCGTTTTGTTTTTTGGCCTTTAAGGCAATGCAATAAGCTGTAAATGCAACACAGACATTATCGCCTACAAGTTGGTGTTTCTGTCTACCCCAATATATTAAGTTTAATTTTTTTAAAGTACTGCTTTGGCCTCCACCAACTTCTGAGGGAAATAACGTGGCTCTTCAGCTCTTTAACTTTGCCTCTTGATGCTGGGCAATGATATTAAAGTGGGGTTATCCAGTTCCATTCGTGTTTACTGACTGGCAATCTTTTAAAAAAAATAAATTGTTGGACATTGCCTTATTTCTTTGCACGTTATCCCCACCAACTGTTGATCAGCGGAAAACGTGAAACCAATGGGAGTATGTGAATCACACCACTTGTGGGTGTGCAAGATGCAAACAAAATGTGTTTAAACAAAAAACAGCTCAATAGTGCTACTAAAACATTGATTAGTAGGAATACTTAACTTTTACCAGTTTTTCAATTACATAACCCAAAAACATTCCAACAATTTTCTTGGGAGTTGCCAATGCCAAATCAGACACAGTATGACAGCTGAACTGAAAAATCTGAAACTTTTATTAAGTAAAATGAGACAACATAATGAAAAATACATAGCAAACAAATTAAGATTACAGAATACTGAAATGACAACATCAACCCATTTGCCTTGCACTGCACTGTATCTTCCTGCCTTTTGTCCACATAAAATATACCTGAACAATACAATTTTAGGTATATGTAAAACTTTTTTGTAGTTGGTAACATACTGTCATTTCTGTAGAAAACATGGGTGGAAGGTGGAATAACATAGCGACTAGAAGCAGAACAGCATCAGTGTTGTAGCTTGCAGCCTTGTCTGTCAAGAACCATGGAAATACATTTTTATTTTCCAATTTTGCTTGTTTATTGTAAACCTAACTATTTCACTTAACACTTGTGAAATTTTGCAGACAGTCAATTCACATTATTTTGTGATTTTTCATTTATCTTTTGACCAACAATATTCTTTCTTTGCTCTATATCCTTCGAATCCCTTCATCAGTACAGAGCAAAAGACCTAACAGATGGACCATCAAGGAAAAGTGACAACAGCTAAGATATGTTTTTCATTTCTGTACAATAAAAAATAATTTGCTATACTGACTATACTTGAAACCAGTCAAGCATTAATGTAAAACATTATTTTTATACAATGCTCATACTTTGCTGTTATTGAGCACCAAACCTTGGTTAATAACAGACTGTACACTGACAATACTGTAAAGCATTGCACAAATCACTGTAATCTCCAATTTCTTAGGTCATACATTTGCTGCAGATGTGCTCTGCAAGTTCACGATTCTTATTTTTGGGTGTGCGATAACATGATTATGTTAAAAAGCTTTGATAGAGAGCGTCTTTTCACCATATCAGTTTGGATGTTCTAGCCTCATCTTTACATTGGTGGATATTTTGTAATAGTGAGTATAAAAAACATAGCTAATACAAAAGGAGTAATAAAACTAAGAAATAAAATGTACTGTTGCATTCTTCCCCTTCCTTCAGCGTGTGCAAACCTTACCTCATCTGAAATGACTGACAAAGTGTACATCTGTTACAAGTCACTGCAACATTAATTATGCAGTCAATAAAGAAAAGCATTACAATAGCACAAAAACTAAAATGCTTGTTTCTGGTATAACAAACAGCACTTCTACTTGGCAAAGACATCTCTTTTTAGTAATTGCTAATAGCACTTGAAAGCCCAGATGTAGTCATTGAACTGCCCCAGTAAGTTCATGTGCAGTCTTTAAGGGATTTAGCATTTTTTATCTACTGCTGGGGAAAGACTGGCTGGATATGAACATCTAGTATATTGTCCTGTTTTGTAGGTTTTTGATCTTTAGTCAAAAGGTTTTTTAAGCTTCCGATGAGGACTATGTCTACAGTTGCATACCGTATATTAAGGAATGAAGCACTTTGCATATAATATAGAGGCACCATATCATAGAAGGCATGGGTGGAGATACATTTACTGCTAATGTCTAGCCTTTTTACCCAAGATTTCACGTAATCTTTATATAATGATAAAAATTAAAAGTAAACATCACAAGACCCAACTAGGTCATGCGTTATTGCTGGTAAAGTTTAGGTAGAATACTCCTTATCAAAATTAAACATAACAACAGGGTCAATAAAAAAGGTACCTATAAATAAAATAAAAATGCTAATAAGCTACAAAGTACTGATATTTTGTTTATTTATTCCTTAGTTTGTGAATTTATTCATATGCGATTGTTTTGAGAGCACATTCACACTAAGGTTTCTTGCTCAGGTAATTTGAGGGGATCCAGCCCTCAACATCTTCTCCTACATTTTTACAGAACCACCAGCCGCTGCCGGTTTTTTCCAGAACCTCAAACACCGTACCCAGCTTGAAGCTGGATGTGTTTTCATCCCCTTCAAAGTCCGCCACAGCTAGATACAGCTCATCCTTACTGGGCTCCTTGAGTAGAGGTGGAAGCTTGTCCCTGGGCGGGCCAGGCTTCTCAGCCTTCAACTGGGGCTTGGGGGGAATCGGGACTTTGTTAACTTTGGGCTCTTCTCTCTCTTTGTTTGGAGGAGCCAGAACAAACCCTTTGGGTTTAGGTGGAGGGGGTCTGCTGAGTTGTGGTGGTGCGGGCTTGGGAAGGTCCCGGGCATCTTTTAGAGCGGGTGGAGGTTTGAGCTCAGTTGGGCTGGATGGGTTCTCCTTCTTTGGCGGAGGTGGTCTCCTTGGAGCCATGGTTGGTGGTCTCTGAGGGGTTTCCTTGTGGGGAGGAACTGCTGGTTTTGAAGGGGGTGATGAGCTCTCCTGGCTATGACCATTAATGTGTTTTGGGGGGAGTTTTGGCTCGTCGCAGTGCTTACCATTATTGAGAATAGGGATATGGATGGGGGGAGAGCTAGGCGGTGGAATAGCCTGTGAACTATTTACTGCTGCGGAGGTGTCATTCTGATGGTTTACCTCAACTGACGCAGAGTCTGCAGGTTTTGACGGCCTCAGCTTGCTTCTCAAATTGGTGATGTCTAGTTTGTTCTCTGCTGGAGAATCTGGCTTGGCAGCTGGAATAGGTTTAGGTCGGAGCACTGGCTTAGGTTTCATAAACACTGCTGGGCCAGCTGTCTCCGGTTTCTCCTCCTGTGCTTCTGATTTGGGTTTTGGTGGCTGTTTAGGTACGGGTTTGAGATTAAACTTTTTCACCTCTTTGGCAGAGATCTTGTGACCACATTCTAGACCCATCTCATTCCGAAGGTGAAGAGGTTTGCTCTTATCTTCTTTCTTGGTCTCTGGTGGTTTGTCCTGTTTGAAGGGGGCTGCCTTGGGTGGAACCAGAGGTATTATGACCCCAGGAGCTGGGGGTTTTGGGGGCAACGGTTTGGAATGATCAGATCTAGGTTTCTCTGCTACCTCCAGTTCAAAGCTCTTATTAATGGACTCCCTTCGAGGTGGCAGAGCTGGTTTCTCCTCAACTGGAGGGACAGCTGGGGCCGGAGGTAAAGGCCCAGGGGCCCCCTTGGGGGCACTGGCCTTCCAATCTCTTAGCTTAGGCCGGGCACAGGACTCAGGGACTGTGGTTGGCTCATCTGGTAAAGGCTTTGACCAGCTGTCTTCTGTGCCTGAAACGTTAGAAGAACCACCATCTTCCAGACTCAGCTTCTCCATCTCATTGGGCAGAGGGGCGAGGAAATTAGGTCGTAGGGCATTACTGGTCTTCTTGTACTTGTCAATAAAGGTGGCAGGGGCCCAGCCCTCTTTTTCATCTATCTGGATGTACCACCAACCACTTGAATTCTTCTCAATCACCTAGTAGGTTAAAAAAAATAAATTAATATATACAAACCTTTATTTAAACTGAATGTTTCACTATATTCTTTATTTCAATACATTCAGGAAGTGCCTGACCCACCTCAACTTTGACTCCAGCTTGGAAACTAATACCATCAGGGATGGTGGTCTGGAAGTCTGCTATGGTGTAGAACTCTTCCTCAACCTGAGGAGGAATGGGCGGCTTGGGTAGGTTCGTACCACGTGGCTGTGGAATGTGAGAGAAACACAAAAAGGTTACGTCGATGAAAAAGTTTTTGTTGAGAGCTATCTCCTAACAGAACAGAATCCACACTGTGTCCAATGGAGATTTGAGCGGGATCTCTTACAATGGTAAGATCTCTGCGTGGAGGTGGTCTGTGTCTTGATCCCACTTCTGTGGAGGGAAAAGAGTAATCAATCATTTTGCATTAATAAGTTTGTACATTTGCAAAGCAGTGCAGAAGCCATCTGGAAATGTCCCCTCAGACTTGGTGTTGAATACCGGCTGGGTATGCTGACTGTGACTGTGCAAAAAGGCTGCAGCATAAAGGAAATCACTACCTTGTCAAATGATAGAGGGTCTATCACTTTATGTAGATTTTTCATGGTGTGTTTACATAGCCTGGCATTCTTTTGTTTTTTTACATTATTCATATATATATTAAAAAACTGCTTTGACAGCTCAAACCTAGATCTGATCATTTGACAGCTTTGATATATATTGTGTGGCAGCAGTGAAATAGATAGATAGAATAGATAGTTTACTTTTGTTGTCAGAAAAAAATGAGAGTCTGTTTTCTTTGTGGCCGTTGTCTCTGTTCTCTCTGGCTGCATTGTTTTGCTGTTTGGAAACTCCGTCTAGGTCATTGGTACTGGCATGAGCAGCAGCACCTGCTGACTGCTTCTGGCTCTGGATGTCCGTCTTCTTCAGGTAGGAGGCTGGGGCCCAGCCCTCACGACCCTGATACCTGAGAGGAGGAGGGATGTACAATCGGTGGCTTCAGGTGAGAACACAAAAAACTGACTGGGTACACTTACTGGCAGTCTGTTCAATGAGATCAATCAGTATTTTCTAACCTCATTATCCAAGATCTGTAGTCAGGCCGTGTTTTTAAATACATTAACTTGTCACAGTTTTATGTTTATGATGTTTACTTTTCCAAACGTAATGTCCTTGACTTTATTACCTGATCTTCCACCAGCCCTCCAAGTTCCTCTGAATCACCTCGACAATCATGCCTCTCTCCAGGTCAATCTCATCCTCATCCCTGGCCGAGTATGGGTAAATCACTGAGTACTTCTCTTCTGGTGTCAGAAAAAGGCAAAATTGTTAAATATAAGAGCATGAGGTCTGTTTTGAAGATTACTGTGTATAGGTAAACAAATAAATGCTGATGTAAGGTAAAAGCTTGGGAGACAAAGCACACTGTGGCACATTTAGATTACAATGGCTGGAGTTAAAGCTGCAATCGGTAACCTTCCTGCAGCAAAGATGAGTGTGCAGTGTTGCATTTATGAAGTTGTTTAAGCTTGTTGGTATGCAGTGAAAATGTCTGCAACGTTTTAATGAAAAGGCTCAAAATGCTTGCTCCATCACGACAATCACAATGTGATTTAGGATGAGATAGAGAAGTACACCGGGTTTACATGAGCTAACTTATTAAATGAGGCAAGGCTTGAGCAGAATCTTGTGGAGTGAGAGATGTAAGATACACACATGTGCAACACATAAAACACACATACAGTACTTTCTACTAAGATGTCTGAAGATTCTCAGTCATCCAGGTCATAGTTATCCAAGGTTAAAGTCAAGGGCAACTGGACTTGGTTGAAGATACTACAAGACGTTTCATCCCTCATCCAAAGGACTTCTTAGTTTAGAGTTTAGCTTAGTTTCTGGATGTCAGTCTTCTTCAGGTAGGAGGCTGGGGCCCAGCCCTCACGACCCTGATACCTGAGAGGAGGAGTGATGTACAATCGGTGGCTTCAGGTGAGAACACAAAAAACTGACTGGGTACACTTACTGGCAGTCTGTTCAATGAGATCATTCAGTATTTTCTAACCTCATTATCCAAGATCTGTAGTCAGGTTGTGTTTTTAAATGCATTAACTTGTCACAATTTTATGTTTATGATGTTTACTTTTCCAAACGTATGTCCTTGACTTTATTACCTGATCTTCCACCAGCCCCAAAGTTCCTCTGAATGGTTAAATACCATATATGTTCTGGATAATTAGAATCTGTGGGACTGATGTTGGCCCTGAGCATGGTCTTGGGACTATTTAATTAAATCCTTCTCATTGCTGGAAGACTTTATTATGTATTTATTTGTTTCTGTTTTGTATTATATATGTATACACATCTGTGATAATGTCAGTGAATGTTAGATGTGGTAGGGAAACTATTTAACCTAACCTATTTAGCTTAGTTTCCCTACCAGTCAGTCAGAACTCAAGAAGTCCTTTGGATGAGGGACGAAATGTCTTCTAGTATCTTCAACCAAGTCCAGTTGTCCTTGACTTTAACCTTCTTTGGATACTTTCTACTAAGTATTATTATGTCTACCATTATTAAAGATATTCTATGTATTACTATGGATGTATCAACTGTTTAATGTTGGTTAATTATACGTTTGTCCTGATTTAGTTTTTTGATATCAGATAAAAATGCGCAATCCACTTTGCATGCAAGGGTTTAATTTACATGCTTGGATCGCTCATGCAACAAACATTTCATGCATACACGTGAACAAACATGCACACAGTTGTGTACGCATGTCTGCGCACACACACATTTAGAATAGGGGGGAAAAAGAAAGGCGTGCGCTCCACCTTGCCCAAAGCCTGTGCTGAATAGATCCCCTAATGTTCTGCGACGACCCATGTGCCTTGGCAGTGACCAGAATCTCCGAGGCACTGACATCCCAGCACAGTAAGTGGGGCAAAATAGGAAGTGAACATTACATAAGCCATCTGGAGGATGTTTTTATACTAAATGAAAGCATTTTCAGTATTGGTGGGCCAAGAACAAATCAAAGTTCTAGTTCTGGCAGAGCTGCTGATGTTTTACCCATTTACTGACAAATAGTTCCTCTAGGACTGTGCGCTTTTTGTTTAAAATCATAGTATTCCATCCATTCTACATTGACTATTTGTTCCATTTAGAATTTTGCCTAATTTGTAACCTGTTTTTTGCTAGGTTATAGACCATATATGTTCTGGATAATTAGATCGTGGGGGTGATGTTGGCCCTGAGCATGGTCTTGGGACTATTTAATTAAATCCTTCTCATTGCTGGAACATTTATTATGTACTTGCTCAATTTCTGATTTATTTGTTTCTGTTTTGTATATATGTATACATATGTATACACATCTATGATAATGTCAGTGAATGTTAGATGTGAATTCCAGGGCTCTGAGGAGTGACATGCCCCTGAAAGTCCTGGGCAGTTAGCTCAATGTCCACTTCTAAACCACAAACTTTGCTTAGTAGGGTTCCTACTATGCGCTGTACAGTATCATTATATCACTCTTTATCATCTACATCTGGCTTTTTTATGGAATCTCACCCCGATTTATGTCACAGATGGCAAGTTCATGTTTTTTTTAAAAACACTTTTTAATGTATTGTTTACATTGTTTGTATTAATGAGTACTCTAAAATCCAGTTATTTAAACATATTTGAATTGTTGTTCTTAAGGGCAACACACACACACAGGCGGAATATAATGCACATCAAAACACCCACACCTCTTGCCAGGCAGTGACAGTGTCTTGGCGTCAACACACATCGACTCTCCGGATATGCACATCACTGAACTTTGGCTTCCTCTATTTATATAGAGCATCTGGTGTGTGCTTCAGGAGTGAAATGGTGCATGTCAAATGACGTGGCGCTACGCGTGGCGTGTGTTGCACTTTAGAAGGCAACAGAAAGACAACAACACAAGACAGTTAAATGCTAAATGGCTTCTTTGACCTAAACTTTTCCTTGGGGAATATGAATCTAAACAATAGCACCCAAATGGAAAGCTTCATATACCTTCTTCTCCTGGAAAACTGAAGTCATCAGGGTCATCCTGTGCCTCAAGGCAGGTGGCAGGGACCCAGCCCTGGGCATCTTCTGAGCTCACAAACCACCATCCTAAATGAGCAGGATATAAACACACGGACATACAAGATATCTTGTTTCCATCCGAAGATAGTAAAAAAAAATGTAACCGTCTTTCCAGACCAAAGCAAAAAGAAAATGAGAATTAATGCAATTTAAATCCACAACTGTTCTGTGAATACTAGCAGTTTGATGCATTGAGATAAACAGTTGGTGGCGTTAATTCTCCAGTCTGCTGCCATTAAACCATGCAAACGAAGAGGACGCAACAAGATGAGGTCATTAAAAATCCGGCATTCAAACAACAATGGAAAACGGTGTGGAAAACATGATGGAAGTTCAGCAGCGTTTGTCCTCATTGGTCCACACAGATTGGATGTTTGGCTACTTGTTTTTCGATTTAAACCAGCAACCTTTGCAAAATCTAAACTTATCTAGGATATAGTGAAAGAGTACATTGAACGCAGAATAGAACTCACCTGACTCATTTTCTCAATGACCTCCACCACCTGACCAACATGCAGGCTGATTTCGGAGCTCTCCTGCTTCTCATAATCTGTTACTGCCACATACTGGTCGAGGAGGAGAGGGTCCGCTGAGGTGGAATCTCCTGTTAAGGGGAACAAATCAAAACGGAGGCCTTTTAGCTCTTTCCCCCCACCTCTTTCTGCTCCTTTTGTTTGCTAAGGATGAAATCTCAATAATGTAAAAAAGCCTCCACTCATTGCTTTTTGCTTTTCAGTGAGGATCTTTGGTAATATTTGTTAATGTGATATTAAAGGAATGTCCATTAACTTGGAATCATACGAGATGTTGACCTTTAAAAGTTCTTGTATCTCACTGACTGAAGAGAATATGACCTTTTAAAATGGCAGATTTTACACGCACTTTAAAGAACTTTACTGAAAAGCTAAAGTAAGCATGGTCTTTACAAAGCAGCCAAAATGGATCTGAAAAGCCATAATAAGTGAACAACTCACTTTTGATGAAATGCCCATTATAATTCCAAGGTCAAAAGTGTGTGCAAAAGCTTTTGAGTAAAACGTTAAAAGGGAGAGGAGGCTTATCTAGAGTATGGAGATTCACCCAGACATGAAGCAGAGGAGGAAGTGGTCGTGATTGGAGAGTGGTCGTGATTGGAGAGTGGGCGTGGGGGCGGGGGAATGAACAACGGC
This sequence comes from Micropterus salmoides, assembly GCF_014851395.1. Taxonomy (NCBI): domain Eukaryota; kingdom Metazoa; phylum Chordata; class Actinopteri; order Centrarchiformes; family Centrarchidae; genus Micropterus; species Micropterus salmoides. Next base: position 16,806,770 of record NW_024044681.1, read on the forward strand.
AGGGGAATAATAGGAGATTTGGAGAATGGGAGTGAAAGGTAATGGTAAAAAGTGAAGAGGGTTAAGTCAATCATCAACATGGCTGTGACTTCCACACAGAAACAAACCAGCACCACTAAGACCCATCACCAATGTTAGCACCAAGCCAGCCTGAGATACATGGACTTTTAACACACGAGGGCTTAACATACAACCAGTAGCACAAACCAGTATAATTACTCTTTTTCCTGATTTATGATCTTTAAAAACTTGTCTAGAACAAACCCAAATGGAGAAAATTTACTTGACATATAAAACTTTATTGGAAACAAAATACCTTTTGGCTGACACAGCTTGTTGCAATTTTAAAACCCTGTATGCCCTTGCATTACGTGCAGGAATCCTCCACAGCATGCAGATCACTGAAGGTTCTGATGGACACATTTTTAACCAATGTGTTTGTAACACACAGGCAAACAGAAATCATGTCTCTGCAGACAAAAGACTAATATAATGTGAAAATCTTAAAGTACAGATGTGGTAAAATTCACATTGCATAGTTCTTCAAACAGCTTAAAATATCACAGCTTGTCCTTCTGTACACATCCTTCAGTGAGCAGCAAACTGTTTAATCAAACTTTTTTTTTTTATCAGAAATTTTAATATTAGTAATTTATTAGAGAGAGAGAGAACCGGAGGAAACTAACATCAGGTTGAGTTGAATTTTAAAGAGAGAACACAGCTAAATACCAAACAGCCTTGAAGACTGTTAAGCAAGCTTACCAATCTGCTAGGCTAGTTTGAACTTGGAAGATCAGGTAGACTGACAAACTAACCCAAGTAACTCGGGTTAACTTTTAAATCATTAGTTTATAATATTAACTTCCCTAACCCTTTTCTCCAGGGTTTAGTTTTATGTTATTAAGCACACAAAAGGCTCCTTGGTTTCAACAATTTACATGTAACTCAACCAGTGACATTATTTCTGCCTCTAGGGCTCTGCATTGAAGAATTATTTGTGTAACCTCAATGATTTTGCCCGATGCTGAAAGCCTAGCAGATATACAGTATATGGCTCTACTGCATCGATGGTATATGGTAACCCTCTCTCGCAGATGTACAGTTAAAACCCTGCCACTATCTAGAGTCTTTTCTACTCTGTCCTTATGCAACATACCTACACCTACAGAAATGAACCACGCAGGGTCTGAAGATTACCAGTTATACTGTATGCTTTCTTTACAGAACCAATGCAAGCCCCAAGCCTTTAACAGAGCCACATCCCACCTGCCCAGGCCAGGGGAGGAGAGGGGGAACGGGCCACTAGCAAGCTGCTGGGTCACACACACAGCACGACCAAGTGTTTACTACCTCGCTTTAGGAAAGTAGTCGCTCTCTCCACAATCCCTGATGGAAAGGAAAATGAATGAAGAAGAAAACTGAAAAAAAAAATACATGGATGCAACATGGATGCAAGAGGATAGAGAGAAAATAAAAAGAATCAGTGAAACAATGGCAAAGGGGATTTCCTTGTTGCCGGTACTATAATAGTCAACTCCAGGTATAGACAGAATCTGTCTTTGTTAATGAAACAAGAACATTTGGACTGGTCGAATCAATGTTTTTTTTTTACCTGTATAAAACTCTGTGACCACTAGATGGAGATAATGTCATTACATATTACAGATGAATTGTAGAGGACTTGGCATTCATAATGAAAAGAAGTCATAAAAAGTAAAGTAAAGGCTCATACTTACAGTATCATACATACATACAGTGTGCCTGGTTAAATTCATCTTCTGAACTTATTATAAGACTAAATAACACACAATAGCCAAGTCCACCTAATCCCATGTTCATTTCAAATACACAAATAAAGCGAGTCTTACCCGATTTCTTCTTTCCGATGGGCTCCCTGTTCAAGAGAAGAAATCATCACATTACTACCAGGAAATATCAGATCAGTTTACAGAGCTAAGGAGAAAGTCCTCACCTACAAATACCATCATCAGTCTAATGATACAAAACATCATGAAAAAAGATAAGACAGTGGCCCTAATCACAGAATCAGTCTGATTACTTTAAGTGATTTGATATCCTTTAATCTATACTTTGCAGGAATGACCCAAGATGTTGGTTGCCATATTTATGCATTTACTGCATTACCTCAGTTACTACTGACATTTTCAGTTATTAACTTTGCGTGGCAAACTGGCACTAATGATGCTTTTTAAATAAACTTTCAATTGTTTAATTTGATTTTTTTATTTGCCGTGGTACCACAGCACAACACTTAGACTGATTATTCCAGCAAAGAATTAACAGTAATTGCTAACATTATCGTTATGTTAGATATATTAATATGCTAGAGATACACAAGAAAAGGATCCATCTCTCTTCCTCTCTCTCTCCCCGATGAGAATAAAGAGCCTCTAGATTGCTGATCTCTGAAATTCAGTCTGTTAAATTCAGTACATCATCTGCTGTGTCTGGTTTAGACATTAACCAGATAAATAGACCATCACTCCACAACAGCAGTCAGGAGCTGATTCAATGTCCAGATGCTACAAAAAGTCAATGGTGGCTAATGCTAAGCATTTTACTCTCTCACTTGCTCCCTCTCTCCCTCTTTGTTGTCTAAATATTACCCTCTTACTTTATGGCCTTCTATCACCTTCCTTTTTCCATCTCACATCTTCCAGGTCTACTTAACTCCCTCCTTCAGCTCCCTTGATCATTTTCCTTGGCAACTACTGCTAGTTCGTTTCCCTGCATCAACATGAATGCGCTTCGCCACACACAGCACTGTTTGATCGGCAGAACTGTTAATTGCAGAGGCTTAAGTCTCAATAAATCTTTACCCATAAGCGTGCCCATTAATGCACTATAAAAGAAATCCCCAGCCAGGCCAACCAAAGCAGTATCAATGATCTGGATTGTTATAGAGCAGGAATGTGTGTGTACAGCAGTATGTGTATGCTTTGTTTGCTTGTTTTGAACTGAGGTTTAACCTGAATCATGTAATGCACCAGACACAGCCACTGACCTGGATCCTTCAGCTAATATGATTATTTTACTGTAACTAGTTTAGAGTAACAAATCAAATGAATCCTCTGACTTATTAGGGTTCATGTTAGTCTGAGACAGGTTAGGAAAAAACAGCATTGGCACTGGGGCCAACTTCAGTTTCAACTTTCACGGAAACATTCATATCAGTTTGTGTCTCATGGCAGTCACCAACATGATATATGGGAGATCAAATTCTAACTACAGAGGAATCATGAGAATACACTTTACAGGTTTGCCATTATATCTATCAAACCTTATACTACAGGAGATTATATTCACTTGGGGCTCTGATTCTTGCAGACCCATTAAAATAAAAGCTATCAAAGTTCTACACCTGGAGCCAAACCTTACAGGTAAACAGGTGTCGTACCACAGAGGACTTATACATTATTGATTTGAATGATTAATGAAATCTCTCCTCTCTTACTCCCTCTATCCCCACCACTTTGCCTCAACCTGTCGCTTCTTCCCTTTCAGTCGTGTTGGATACGAGCTCTTCTTCATTCTTTCCATCCGCTCTTATTCCATCTTGATCCACCATCTAAATCCACTTTCTTCCCCTGTAATCTCAGAAACATCCCCATTTTCCTCTCCCCATCTTTGATAGAACACTTCCTCTTTTCAACAGACTCCTTCACTTCTCACCCATCTTTTCTGGTTCTCTGACCCTCTACTTCCTCTTTACATTTAAGTACTCCATTTCCTCTCCTCTTACTTTGCTGCTCCTAAGGAGAAAGTCTAAGATGTCCCTCTCAGTGCAGTAGATTTATAGGCCATGATAAATCTTCTCCCACAGTGGCTGCTGTGTCTGTACACCGGCCCTGTTGTCAGTCGGCCAAACAACAGGCTGTACTAGCAGAAAGCAGTAATCCAATTTCAATAAAGACAAACCAAGGTCTTTGCTATATTCATCCACCTCGAGTGAATGCTCCATCTCTCTCCTGCCTCTCCCAACACATGCTTGGGATTTTGTATGAGGAGTAAGAAGGTATGTGTCCTTGGCAACATCCTCTGGGGGAGGACAGAAGACCTAGTGTGTATATTGTGCATATTGATCGGACACACACGAGAGTTACAGAGGGTTACAGTTTTACTAGGGTGAACACTAGTAAAACTGTTGGGATGAGAGAAGCATCTCTGCTGAGTGACACATCCCCAACATTGTGATTATATTACCACGGGCCTAAGCAATACAGCAAACTCAGTAAACCACCTGTGTGTGTTAGTAATTACATTAAATAATGGTATTAGAGAAAAAGTTTCAAAATAAAAACGTGCAGATGCACGCCAACCCAGGTTGTCCAAACAGAGTAAAACAGAACATTTGAAAGACGCTATAGTCACAAACATTCATCACAAAGTGCCTTTTGGGAAAATGCATTAGGACCTCCAGTATTAAAAATTATTCCAAAAGTGGGGCAACATTTTGCAATTTCACTGGCTCAGCTGTTTTACTGAGTATAAATGTCAAGGTGACTGGTGGGACAGTTGGTATATAAAATAAAGACACTAGGCAGGTGCAAGACTGTGGCTGCCTGAACCAAGCCATGTCAGAGAAAAATATTTTGCTTAAAGGACATTAAAATCTACAAAAATCTTAAACCGTGTCCAAATTCATGCTACTGTATTATAGTAGTTGTAATCATTTAATTGAGCATGTAGTACTCAAGCAGATAACAACAAATTAAGTAATAATACTGGTTATATTTTGCTAGTATTAGTACAAAATGATGTAGTACATTCATTTCATCCTGTAGTCACTGGAAAAAAGAAAACGTAATACTATATTATTACGTTTGTAGTAAGGGGTTGGGATACAGTGAAAGTCTCACTTCTGTGGCCCAGATTTTGCAACAAAAGTCTTTTGACCAATTTAAGAACCCACTCTCTTTACATGCTAGCTTACTGCTGGCCCTACATGCACTCCTGGCATATATCACAGGACTTATCAACTCAATTTCCTGCAGGCTGAGGTAACTTCTCAATGCCCAGTGCCACACACATCAGTATGTGATGACAGAGAGGTTAAAACTAATAACTCAGCTGACAGCTGTTGGTGTAAAAGCCATCTCTGGGGTCAAAATGTGAGCCCCACATTATGGTCTAGAAACCAGCCACCTGTAACCTCCACTTCCCCGAAGGTGCTGGTAACCGTAATAACAACACTTTTGTAACCGGGTCCTGTGTGTAAAGTATGTGTCTGTGTCAACATGTGCTTCTGTGTTAGAAGCTGGCATTCATTGCCCGCTGAGGTCTTAGTTTTGGCACATAGTAACTGTCAGCACTGAATATGGTTCTAATGTGTTGACTGAGATTTTCAAGAGACGTCAGAGCGGATCTGCACACCTTGAGAGCAACTATGCAGTCTCAGCTGTCTGGAGCCTGGTGGCTGAACTGAGCTGCAGCTACATGCTTAAATGCTAAGTCAGCATTTAAAAAGGCACCCATTAAGTGTTTATGCTTGAGAAATCAAACAGGAAGTAGTGTAAGAGTATGAAATCCTATCCATTAGAGGGTATAAATGTCATCATCCCACATCCGTCACAGGAACAATAGCGGGGGTTTGCTATTGTTTGAGAGAGTGTGTGAGAGCGTGAGACTTACTCCTTGGGTGGGTTGAGGTCTTCAGGTCTGGTCTCAAAAAACACTCTGACCTCCTCGCACTGGGAGATGTAGACCGGTAGTTGAATGAGGCTCTGCAGTCAAAAAATATAGCAGAAAACTTAGGTAACCGCACAAACCTGCACACAATCACTGCAGTACATCCAATAATCAACCAGAGGGTAAATATAGTGCTCACTGAGTGCCTGGCCTCCATGAAGTCACAGAAACAGTTACTATAGAGGCCATTTTCAGACTGCCCTCATTATTTCTAGTTTCTCATATTTCTTGTTATTGTCCCCACTGGTGTTAATTTTTAATATGAAATTGAGGATTTCAGAATTAAAGTGCATCAATAATAATAATAACAATAATAATAAAATAAGTACAATTTGTAATTTTCCATTCGCTTTTTGCAGTGTTTTTCAATGGCACAAGCTGGTTCTGTTCTCTTCTTTTTTTCTAAGCTCAGTTCATTGATCCGTCTCGCGTACCTTCCTCCCTAATCTTATGCCTCTGTGGAGGATCACTAGCGGCAGAGAGACGAGACCTGACAACAGGGCTGGAGATGAAAGACAAACAGTCCCATCCAGCTTTCTCTTTATTGGTGTGATCTCCCTCTTGCACACACAGCAAGTCATGTTATCGCACAGTGTCTGTTTCTAGACTTTTTTTTTTTGTTCTCTCCTGAGTCTGTTTTATCTTCTGCGACTCTCTCAACCAAACCACTAAAGGGCAGCAATGAAACAGATAATCACCTCAACAGCTTGATGCCCCAAACCAGGAGACAGAATAACTGTCACCAACAACCCCGTAGTGACTATCTTTCTTACAGCTAAGGGAGTAAGGCCACTCCTCCTTTTGCTGGCAGGCAAAGCTCAATGCTATCCATCAAGCTTCCTCTGATGGCCTCTACCTCTGATTGCAATACTCCTAAGTGTTTCACTTCCGTCCTTTAAAGGAGCAGAGTCTCTATCTACCTCTTGCACTCTCTGACACACACCGATATAACGCCAGGGCTGACGGACATTGAATGGTAGCCAAAGACCAAAACAAAGTGGCCTTGTCTTATGCCACATTTGCCTTGCCATACTTAGGAGTCCATGCCAACAGCCTGTGTTGAAGGAAAGGAGTGGACATACTGTCATGGACAAAGTACAACATGTGTTTTCAATTAGCAGTAAAGTTATTCGGCGTGTGAATGTGCATTTGTGCCCACTTACATGTTTATTGATTTAGGGCGCATATAAATTTGCTTGAATATTATGCATAAACATGACCTCAAAATCTCCTTTTTACAGTGGCTTCATCCATATCTTGAAACAGCGATGTGAAGTAGCTCGGAAGGCTGCGCTGTGCCTGAGGTTAGAGTGCATCCTGTACTGGCTATCCTCTCCTTGGATTTATTCCTCTCCTCACGTCAGCCTGTGGCCCGTCCACTCATTACAATTCCCCCCAGGGAGGAGACGGGAGGGAGGCTCAGGGTACATTACAGCAAATGGACTTTATGGGTGTTCTTTACAGCTGGCAGCATTAAGGTAATTGTGTGTGCCTGAGTGTGTACATGTAAGTGTGTGTGTGTTTTTGCCGAGGAAAAACAGGTAATGGAAATAAGAGATCTACTTGTGCAGTCCCATCAGGTATAGTAAAGTGTGACTGCATCGGTGCAAAATAACCTTTCACATGTAGACACATACAACCAAGGGGGATCCTGAGTCTTGACAAACAACAACAACAAAGGAGGTTTAAGATGTTATAACTATATTTGCAAGTGGATAAAAAAAACGATTGCGGCTTTCTGAGATGCAACACTTGCTGAGATGTAACATCTCAGAAAGCCACAATCGTTTTTTTTATCCGACTATGTTTCCTGACATGACAAAGAACAGGACTCTACAACTGGGAAAATTCCATATGAGTCAGGTTAAAACCTCAGCTGTGCAACACAAGGGCTGACTCAGCTCTTCCCTGAGAGAAACATGAAGTTTCACCTCAACCTGACTGCATGTGGGGGTGGATGAAAATGCCTTTTTTTTGCTTAGAGTCAAGTTTTTGCTAGAGTCAAGATCTGACCCGCCATGATGCTATGAAAGGGCTAAATGACGTTTTAAATCACTGTGTGAAACAGACAATGTTGATGTGTGAGATAGCATTTGGCTCATTGGCTGACAAACTGTAACTTCTTACTGCTAAGTAAAAGCAGTGCGACAAGATTGAGTTAATTTCCACTCAACACAATGCTCTCACATACTCAGAGGTATTTTGTCCTCAAATATTACTTGAAGTTCTTCAAATTTTAAACACAGGTAATTAGGTGAACAGGATTCTTTCTCTGATCAATTTTCAACACTCACCTGTAAACAACTTTGACAAAATGTGGATTTCAATCAATCAACTCCACGACAGATAAATGCAAATTTCTTTTTTATAACTTTTCAGATATTTCCACAATAAAACCTTTGACCACAGCAACACCAGTGATGTGGTCCAGCTATTCCCATGAACATCCACACCCATACACACAAACCAACAACTCTAACCACTCCCCCCCCAGACTTTTATTTGTCACATAAGTAGTTGAAGATGTTGCCTACACCAGCTGTACATTCCTTTAACCTAAGTAAGGCTGTACAGTCACCAGCCCCTCTGGTCCTCAACATTGTTTATCATCTTTTCTCTTCACTATGAGGCCTTGTGAACTGTTATTTTTATTCAGAAAGGAAACTCATTTCTACAGTGATGGTTTCATAAGGTTCCTAATGGAGGAGAGAAGTGATCCCATGATAAAATAATACAGTTGAAAATACAAAAAGGCATGAATAAGTAAAAAAAAAAAGTTGTTAAAACATCTTCAAATGTCTTCTTTCAGACAGACAGAAGGAGGTGTGTAAGGTTTAGAGGCCCCAAGGCAAGCCTGTAAAATTGAACAAAAGAGGCCTATGTGGATGTGCTGACTGGAGCAAACTCAGCACCAGCAAGTGTTTTGCCTTTGGCACAACTCTCTGCTGATAGTTTACCATCACAACATGATATACCAACAACTCTTCTTTCCTGGAATTTCTGAATACCAGAGCACTGTTTCACCCCTAAATTACGTGACTTTGTGGCCAAGTATCCGTTTGGAAAAAAATAATGCCCCCTGGCTGCAAAACGACACGCTCCTTTTGTTACTTTGAATTTACTTCAAGAGCACACAACTTTGTACCGTTGCTAAAAAGCTGAACATCACACATAATATATTAAGTTAGGTAGCTGTGGTTACATTTCTGTCAAATTGCTGCAATTGGTTACTAGCTATTAGGAGTTTTATGGTTGCTGTTCTGCTACAGTGGAGCCTGAGAATGTACAGCGGCATTTCCATCCCTTCTTCTTTTCTTTAAAAGCAATGTAATGGGCTGGATAATGCACAGGTTTTACGCCATCTCTGTTTTAAATGGTGGATAGAGCTGCAGTATTTCAATTGGTAAAAAAGACACTACCAACACAAAATAACACACTTCTATACTCCACAAAAGTGTCCATTCTGTATTTCTTCTGTCACTGACAGCAACTTAACAGCAGAAGCATATAAAGTACATATAAATGATCTTGTCCAGAGGGATCATGAGGATTTACTGTATATTTGGGAGGTACTACAATGACATACTCCCATTTAGCTACACAGAAACAGATTTTTGCTTTTCCACTATTGATCCCTTGAGAGAAGTTCTGTTTTGTTTGTGTCCTTTAGCAAAGAGGTCATAGTCAGCTATTGAGCACCTGGGGAGCTTTAAGGACACCTCTGCAAGGTGGATGCCTGCTATCACAAAGGCTTGCTGCAGGGGGTTTAGCATGAGACACACCACAGCACTGGCAATTTAGAAAGACAGGGGCAATGGGCATTATTTATACAGCTGTTCTTGGAACAATGAAATCCTATAAATCTGGTTGTTGCAAATTAGCTTTAATGAATATAACCACTTGTCTCAATTTTTCTATTCCACCTGCGTCTGTTTCGCAGGTGGAATATTTGAAAGATGAAGGTAATGGCTTACAAATGTGTGACAGTGACTTGCTTATATTATATATATATTATATTAATATATATATATAATATATATATATATATATATATAATATATATTATATATATATATAATATATTATTATATATAATATATATATATATAATATATATATATTATATATTATATATATATAATATATATATATATTTATATATATATATATATATATATATTATAAATAAACACAGAGTGGATGAGAAGATTATTTTATGATTAAGCTGATACTACATGGGTGGGATATTTGTTTTTCTTTCCCCCTGACCACTGGATTCTCTACCTTGATTTTAGTCCCTTTTTTTTCTTTGTACTGTGTAGAAGATCTAAATGCTCACTGGTTAGTGTAGCTTTCATGACCTACAACATATATGACCATCACAGATTTCCGTAGTAACATATTAGTCAGTATACTCACCCGGCAGTACTCATTGATGGGCCTTAGCCTTTTCATTGCCACATCTCTGATATGGCTCCTCCTAAACAGGATCTTCCCTGTAACAAAGTAGGAAAAACAGGCTTACAAGTCAGAAAAGCCAAATTTAAAATCACTTTCATTCATGCATATAAACTGTAAACATTTGCATATACAGGAAATGTGCATGTCTATTAGGGTTGCGACGATAGACTATGCCATCATCCATCGGCGATGGCTGACAGATGGCCGATGGTTGTGCAGGCATCGTGATTGTAAAACCCCGCCCCCTGGCAAAAAAAATCTAAATTTTTCACATAAAACCACCACGTGAAAGCATGTTTTAATCACCACGAACATTATTATAATACATTTTAAATACGCTTCGCACCTTCCTCAGAATTCTCTTCTCCCCACACTCAGACACACAAGAGGCCTACACCTCATATAAACACACCGGCTTGCCCGCCTCTCTCTGTCTCCCAACTCGCCTGTCTACTCCACTTTCTCCATCAACAGTACATTTTATAAAGTCGCCTAAAAGACACAGAACTCGTCTTGTTCCCGTATTTTTCCCACCCGCGATCCGTTATCACGGCAGCAGGTGAGCTGCATGTGGGCTTGTTAATGACGCAGCCGAAACCAACATCTGCACCCTGTGTGTTCAATGGTGCTTTAACTGGTCCATGCTTGTAAAATTCCCACCGCTACTTGTAAAATCATAGGCTACCAAGTTTTTAAGTCTTTGCGAGTGAACATATGCACATAAGACGCGCGCCCCCGTTGCCATCGTCCATCCCGATGTTTCAATTTTGTCCGATGGAAATTTTGTAGACATTGCCCAATCCTAATGTCTATGCACCTAATTCAGTTTTTCAAGGAACACAGATAATCAGTGGTGATACCAATATTCCACAGCAAAATTATATAACAAGTTCTAATCAAAGAAACCGTGAATTGCCTTTTTCACTTAGATGATGCTTTTGTCAAGAGCAACATTAAAAAAATTAGGGGTCCACTGAAGGACAATAAGGACACAGTGGCAGCAACAAATATGGTTGGTGAATTAGCATGCAGACACAATGCAGTCACGTAGTCAATAACACTGACAGCACAATGAGGTGGGTAAGGAGCTAGGTGAAAAGCTGGCCTTTGCAAGTCATGAATAAATGATTTTGGGAAAGCAAATTATGCCTGCATGACAGCTTAAATGCCACTTCCCGACTCTTATCTTTAGGCACAAATAACCACAGGCACAGACAAGTCAGGTCGCCATAACAATAACAAGAAATGGCTACAAATAGGCCTCTTAAAACACTCTAATTTAACGGTATGCAGGAAATTTCAGAGCCAGCACTTATTTCTTTTCTATTTTTAAGCTGCTGATGTTTCTCCAATAAAGTTACTGAGACAGCTTTAATGCAAACATATAAACTGGGAAAGAAGACAAGGCTGTAACAAGATCCTGTTCACAAAAAAAAGGGACATGTTTGAGAAGTTACTGCATCACTTCCATCAAGGGGTTATGGCATTTGTTTAGAGAATACTTAGAGCAGACTTGCTGAAACATGAATCTACTGCACAGGAGATCACCAACGTTAAACTTTTTTGCAGTGGGTTTGAAACCTACTGGCCCGAAGACAATTTTTACTGTCCCTCCTTCCAAAGGTTATTTATCAGTGTTAACGTTACAACAAAACCAAAAACTTATGTTATACTGCTAACTGCTAATGTTTAATCGTTTATTAAATACATCCTGGATATAAAAAACTAAACAAAATGTTTAGTTAAAATGATAAAAATAAAAAGGTTAAAACAATTTATTTTTAAAACAAAACATACTAACAGACTCAAACATGACGTGCTCTCCCGCTGACAGCCATTTAATAAAAATTGTACACGAGTCGCCTCTATCCTGATGAACAGGTCCTGTCCAAAGTATACGCTGCATTATCGCCTATTTTCCCCTAAATAGGACCATAATATACTAAATGAACATCATGCTTTGTTGAAGAAGGATTGAAACTAGCGACTGAGACCATAAACTCATTTAAAAGTGTTTACTGAGTATATAAATTAGCTGAGAAGTGGCTACATTTTACCATTATTTCTAATGGAACCAGACTTCTTTTTGCAACCAGTGGACTCGCCCCTTGCTGGCCGTTATTGAGAATGCAGGTGTAAGTTCCGTCTGCATGGTTTCACTTTCAACCCAGAGGTCGCCGCATGATTGAGATTAGAGAAATAACATTCGACAACCACTCGTCACGTAACTACAACTCTGGATTGGACATTGGTGTGCGCCAAGAGCTGCAAAACAACTGCAGGATGTTGAGTTTCATTTATTTATTTTTTTTTTAATAATAGCCTATTAATGTTTTTGCACTGGTCCAATCGGGCCAGTGAGTTGCTAGTTCAACTGTCCCGACGTTGCGTTTTACTGGCCCCGGGCCATCGGGCCACCGTTATTGTCGAGCTCTGAACATACTGATGAAAAAATAGGTACAGGCACAAAGAGACTGATCATCACAGTGTCCGATTATGTATATTTATACCCATGTGTTACTGCTCGTCTTAGGAATCAAGACAAAAGAAAGTAAAGATACATGAAGGGAAAAACTAAACCAAGACAAAAGTATATATAAAGAGCATAATGTGCATAATAAAGAGGAGAAGACTGCTGAGTGCATAGATGTGTGGTGACCTCATCAAAATACCTCAGACCTCACCCACTTTACACAATAACCACCACCACCAAACTTCCAAAAGACCCCACCGCTGCACTCTATCCAACCATCACATCTCTGACAGCAACCTATTAGTTGACTCAGGTACTTGACAACACAGGAAGTCATACTAAACTTATGCTGCTTAGTGTCTAAAGATAAGAGTAAAGTCTACTATAGGGCTGGATGATATGGCCAAAAATGTTATCACGATAAAAAGTTTCATATCTTTCGATATTGATAATTATCACGGTAAGTATCAAATCGTTAATTCTTTCGAGTATAAAGACTGACTTTTTGCCTCTGAGTTAGAGTTGAAGAAGCCTGATTGTGTTTCAAATTGTGGTTTAAACTTTTCTTTATGGTCAACACTTGATCCCAAACAGAGGATCATTTCACAAATCTGAGGTAGAACATTCAAAACAATTATGAAAATCTTTGTAAAGCAAATATGCAAGAGTAAAATTAAGTAAAAGCTTTTTTCAGTCCTTCTTCCTCAACAAAATAAACATCTTAATAGAAAAATGAAGTCATAATTTGTCTATGATTCAAGTGAATAAACATAATATTTATTGAACATTTGTATATTGTTATTGAAAAAATTCTATCACAATTACTTATTGCTTTATTGTCCAGCCCGAGTCTACTATAATATCAAAAGAATCAGACTGTAAATGCTGTCAGTGAATAAACAAACATGTTTTGTTTTTTCATCTGAGCTAATATGAGCAGGAAGGTCAATTTGTGAGGAAAGTCAGATCTTTAAAATAACAGATGTTTTTTTATCTCCCGTTTTTGTGGCTTTTGTTTTGGTCTTTCTATTCTTATTAGACACGGCAGAGTAAATATCTTAAAAACTATTGGATGGATTTTGTACGGACATTCAAGGGCCCCAGAGGATGAATCTTACCAACTCAGGTGAACCCTGACTTTCCATCTCCATCTCATCTCCCATGAGGTTGACAATTTTAAATTTGAGTTCCCGTGAAATTTGCTGCAGATTTTCAAGGTCCCCATATGATGAATCGTGATAACATTGTTTATCGGTAAGGTCAAAGTTTCCAGAGTGAATATCCCAACAACTACTAGATGGATTGGCACAAAATTTGGTACAGATATTTATTGGTCCCAGACAACATATCATAATGACTTGAGTGTTCCCCCTGGACCCCAGACAAAAAAAACGGGCTAACGGACATTAGCATCATGGTTGCGAAAATATAACCTTTAACATAAACTGCACATTTTGCTTCACATGCTTAACATCCTGAGTGACATACTGTGCAAATACTTGAAGTACAGATGTTTCCTGAGTTCTGTATGAAATAAAAAAAAGAGCTACTAAATTCACTGTCTTTATCTGCTTCTTCTGCACTCCACACAGACTAAATACAGCAACCCCAAAGGGTCAAAACTCAAACCCCAAATTCCCTGTAGCCAAAAAATACAGCTATCACTAGGTGGAGAAAGGGCAGTACAATGCTGTATCACTGAACACTTGTCAGTATAATGTGATATATATAGGTGGTACACAGCAATTTGCATTTTCAGCAAAGAATTCAGTAAATTCAGTGAATTTGCATGTTTGTGCCTTTTTATAAAGAAATGTTTTTATAATAATTTTTCATAGTTGCTCTGTAGTTCTGTATTTTTAATTTACGACTGAAAAATGAGAGAACTTTTTCACGGGCATTTTGTATGTATGTATTTTGTGTGTATTGTTTTTGCATAGTTAGACATATTTCGTGATGTATCATTTTAGCATTGTTCAGCGATCGGTTATCCCAGAACTGCTGTATTGTGATATTATCGTTATCGTGAGCCATGTATCGTATCGTGAGGGACCCTACGATTCCCACCCCTACTGTCCAGACAGCTCACGAAAACGAAAGAGATTTGAAAGTCAACCCCTGGACGCTTACTGTATTTCTCCTCCCCCTCCTCCTCTCTCTGTCTCCTTCTTCCTCTCCTCCCCTCATCACTCCTCAAACAGAAAGCTTTCTTGACAGTTTTCCAACTCTCTCAGAGGTCAGGAGAGAAGCACTGACTCAACACTGCCCACTCTGTATGCACGGCAGCTCATGGGTGCAGCTGAGAAAAGGGCTTTTTCAGGTAGGGAGGGAAGGAAAGCTGCTGCCTTGGAGCCATGGCCAAGGCACGGTTGATTTTAAGGCAAATCTCAGAGCCAGCATTGATCAAGGGTATCAAACAACTTTTGTTTCCTAGGGGAGAATGAGCGAGGCAGATAGAGAGAAGAGACAGAGAGATGGGAACACTTTGTATGGGCACATATTTTCAATATTTAATTATCAGGCCTATACACTGAAAGGACTCGGTCATGCTAAGCTACGTTATTAAAAACAGCTTTAAAAGTAAAGTGTTCAAATCCTGTGTCATTTTGATGGTTAGCATTCAGAGATCGGAAAGACTTGCAGTTTAGTTACAATTTGCTTAACTTGCAGTTTGGTTTGGACTTGTTTTGATTGACTTGACTCTTGATAATATTACGAGACTGGAGACTTGAAGAAACATGCCATTACAAATATTGGACTTAACTTGGACTTGTCTCACATAAGTTAACATTCTACTGCAAGACCTCAGACTTGAGTTGTACTGTACTAGTAAGTTAATTCCTGTCTTTCAAGAAAAATCAAAATCCACAACCCATTTCAAAATCAACTTGACTTGAAACTTGCTGTTACAAAATCTAACAACTGACTTTGGCTTGTCTTAACTGACTCGCCCCAAAAGGTTCTACATAATAATGAAACAATGCTACTGAGTTAAAGCATGAAAGAATGAGCTGTGTGAGTAGTAATTACTGAGTTCTTAGTTAAATTGCTGACTAAGGGCAGACATATCTTCATAAGCTGCCATAAAAGACAAGTCTGCTACTGGTACTCCACCTTCAAGTAGACAAGAGCAGTGATTACTTTCCTCTGCAGACAAGAGATGTACGTGATATGCATGAGGCATAAGCAACAAGGTCATTGGAACTGTAGCTTTCTAGAGGACCAACTGGGGAATGTGTTATTCAGATCCACAGAAACATATTTGACCTGTCCAACATACTGTGCCTCCTACTGTGGCAGGCAGAGCAATCCCCAGGCAAACAGTGAAGCTGAGACAAGTATGTACTGTAGATCTATCTTTAAGAAAAGGGAAAAGAAAAAGTCAATCCAAATTACAAATTCATATTCTACTTCTGAGAAGTTCATGAAAGAATATCACCTCATTTCTCATGCAGGGGCCCTAAAGAAACAGACCCACATTCCAGCTTTGGATTTGACTCATAGTTCAACAACCCCATCTTTAGATAATTGATCAAGAGCATATGAGCTCTTTTCAAAGGCTGACCTGCTGACACTGCCTTAAAGAGCAATCGTTCATGGCTCTAGGGTATCAGTTCAAATTTATCTAAATGTCATGTATGAACCCATCAACGGATTTTACTGCGAGGGGTCTTCGGGTGACAAATGGACTATAGACACATACCATGCAATCTTGAGATAATAAAAGAGTCAAAAAATTATTGAAAAGGGTATGGATATAAATATCCAAGTTTGAGACTTTTTGGAACTTCCTCTTAGAGGTAAAGGATGGACTCATGAACAGATTGCAGCAGCCAAGATTTTGGTGTGTACATAGGGCAAAAAATACTGAAGACATTCTACACTATGTGCAAATGCAGACAAGCCACTTTGCTGATGTGGAGATACCAAAGAAGTAAAAACAGCTTGAGGCCTTGAACAAACCAAACAGAAAATGGTAAACCACTTCCGTGCCTTGTTAGGTTGGTCTCAGCCCTCAGTCCAGACTTTTGCTCTGCAAATGTAAGGGGTTTATTTGTCTGTCAGGAAAATCCTTCTGCAAATCAGGGAAATGTTAGCTTTGAATCCATCTCAAGAGAGGTGTATGACCTGATCTGGTGCCATGCAGAGTCCAATCAGTATTTAACTTTTGGTGTCTTCATACTCCACAGGAGCAGTTGAAGATTTAGCGCCTGCCTCAGTAATTTTCTTCCAAAGAATACGGTGGAGTGAACGCCTCTACCACCACTACAGACAGAAATTTTAAAACAAATCTAGAATTCCAGGGGATAAAGAAGTAGACAGAATTTAATATAGATGAGAATTCTTAAAAGTATTCATAATCAGTATACTTTCCCTTCCCTCCTCCTACTCTGAGTTCATCAAACTCTGTGTGTGTGTGTGTGTGTGTGTGTGTGTGTGTGTGTGTGTGTGTG
The DNA here is from genome assembly GCF_014851395.1 of Micropterus salmoides. Lineage (NCBI taxonomy): Eukaryota > Metazoa > Chordata > Actinopteri > Centrarchiformes > Centrarchidae > Micropterus > Micropterus salmoides. Next base: position 16,823,867 of record NW_024044681.1, read on the forward strand.
TGTGGTGTGTGTGTGTGGTGTGTGTGTGTGTGTGTGTGTGTGTGTGTGTGTCTCAATGAGTTCCAGACCTGCAAGGCCACAAAGAAAATCCTATCCCCCCACTCGTCCCAAGCCTGGTAGGGGAGATGTGGGTGGAGTCTTTGGGTGAGGCTTTCTTACAAACTCTCATAAAGGATTACTTTCAGCAGGATCTAAATCTCAAACAATTTCAAAAGCTGGTCGAGCACACCCAAAGCCCATATTCCAAACAAACTTTGTTGCCACTGGTACTTGTAGAAAAGTAAGGTCCTGTGTGAAATGTTTTACAAATACTTTAAGTTTCACCTAAACACTCAACACTAATTATATTTAGTTGTCTAATATGGCTATGGGCTATATGAGATCAGATAGGTCAGCTGAATGTTTAAAGAGTAGATGAAAAAACATATTCTGTCTTCGTTCAGAACAGTGAGGTTATGACCAGTGAGGTTGCAGCACATTTTTCTGGCTGGTTCTTTTGTGTGCAAAATATTCTGCTTGAATTCACAGCCTATTAGTGAGCCATTGTTGTCCACATATTTAATGTACATTTTATCATAAAGCAAGGCTGTCACCAACAAATATTTTCATTTTACTTTTTTTTTTTTTGATTAGTGGAAGTATCTTTTAGTCTTTGAAAATTTAAGAAAATCTTTCTTAAAGATGACACTAACAGTTTGCTTGATTTTTCCAAACAACAGGCCAAGATCAAAAAGGTATTTCAGCAGCTGGACCCAGCAAATCTTGGGTATTTTTCTTGATATTACTGAAATAAATAACAAAATAGGTCTTCCGCTATTCATATCAAACAAACCCCAGTTGTGTGTGTACAATGTAGATGAAAGGGCCTTGGGGACATGTGTTTAACTCTTACCTGGTAGGAACGGAATGATCCTGCGCTTAGGGTCTTTCTGGCCTCCTTCCACTGGGAATTTATCCAACAACTCCATCTGAAACACCACAATTATTTAAAACTTATTAGCACACAAATCATTTACTCAACACGTACACATAAACATGTACTTCACATTACACACAACAGGATGGCTGAGGATAGAGAGGAAGGGTTCACATTTTTTCAAATCAGCAGTTCCTACAAGGAATTCAGCCAATAAAGAAAGGCCTGCCAATGATTAGGAATGTCCCGAGCACATGGTATGGTTTTTCCTCTGTACTTCATATGCTGCTGCAGCTAAGGGCTCTTAGCAGCAAGGCACCGCTGACATAGTGGAACATTTCTGTTTCCATAATTTTCAAAGGCCAGATAGCAGTGGTTCCTTATATGTGGTGATCACCATTTCGCTCTCTTTAAAACACATTGTGGCTTAAGAGCATTTGTTTCTACTTCAACACTTTGTCTTCCTCCCTCTGCTACATTTACATATACAGTATAAATCAATATTTGAGAGTGTAGTGTGTGTGTGTGTGTGTGTGTGTGTGTGTGTGTGTGTGTGTGTGTGTGTGTGTGTGTGTGTGTGTGTGTGTGTGTGTGTGTGTGCGCCAATAAAATGACACCTGGCCATATTGACCAATGAACTCCAAGTGCACTCTCTAATGCGCTTTCCTAACAGTGGATCTGCACATTGTCTTCACTTATGGATCCTTGTATGGTGCTCAAGGTAAACCACATACCTACTACCAAAAGATTTTGATATTGCTCTACAAAATTCAATACTTTAAAAATACTTTTCACACTCCAGTAAAACATTTTTAAGGTGATCCGAGTAAGTGTTTCATGGCACTACAGTATCAGCCAGAGTTTGGCTGAATGATATAAAGGGACACGCCTCTTCTTGAATCAATGGCCAGTTTATTTGATCACTGTTTTTAGTCAGCAGCATCAACCGATGTTTCAAAATAGGGTCTGCAAGTATTTTTGCAAACCCAATACACCACCAGGGGTCCACTGTTGAGTTTCTCCTCTCAATTGAATGCTGCATTAAACAAAATCACAAAATCAAAAGAAACTAAAACCTTAATTCTTTGATGCAGTGATACAATATCAAAAGTGGTCCACATTCAATAATTAAAAGGCCATGCAAAGTCAGTAGTAGGTAAAAGGTCAGCATGCAGTTAGAGCGGGACCCAGGGATGGTGCCTACATCTTCTGTCACTCAGGGTATTGTGTGTCTGATGTGCATTCTTGTCGGGTTGCATTGTCACATTTTGAAAAAACTAGCAAAACCAAAATCTTAAAATGTGATCTCTTAAGTTAACGCCGATTTTAAACATACAGGAGCTCACCAGCCTAATTTTATTTTCTTTGTGAGATGGAAGAATTTAGTAAGTTGCGCTGCACTGCGGAGAGCCTCCAGCTGCAGTAACACGTGGATTATGTGTAAAATCTAGAGCATCACACTTCATCCAGCCAGAGGGAACGACCACTGACCGTCCAATGCGCTGGTTCCACTGGCAAGAAAACCCATAGTAGGGTGAACGGAGGGGGGAGCGGGGGAGCATACAGGGCGAGGGAGAAGAGGTTGCATCCTGGCCGTAGCCTCGAGAAAAAAACCCTTGATAACATATTCAGGTATTTTCTAAGATTGCTCAGGTAAACAGCTGCTTCAGATACGCCCAAAAAAAAGTTTCGTTGATGCTGGTGTAGAATTTTGAGTGTTTGAGGCTCTGTAATATAGTGCTCACTTCTACAATCATATTTGCCACAGTTGATGAGATGCGGTGAGACCTGAAAAGAAATTGCCTTACATAAATTAAATATAACAATATTTAGCCTACTGTTGACTTTTTGTTTCACAGAACACAAACACAAGTCTCCTGATTCAAAGGTCCTGGCCCTCCTACACCCAACCATGTTCTAACTCAGTCTTTCTGTTTAAATATCATATTCCTGCTTTACCGTCACAAACTGACGTACAGGGCTTCCCCCACTGAGTTGACCTATGATGCTATAGGGATCCCCAGTACATTACAAACGCTGTTAGGCCTTGACCACGCATATGTGACAAGTCGGGAAATGAGAACGGGTTATAGGAATACAACACCGGTCAAAGATAGAACAAAATGCAGCTCCTTTGTTTTCTGTTATGGGTTTAAAACAGGAAAAACAAAACAGATGTCTGTTTTTTGTTTACCATTTTTTCATTTTTCCGTTATGGTTTTAAAACAGAAAAAACTAAATCCGAAACGAAAATAATGAAAGAACAACCATACCAGATTACCATCTTCTTTAGAAACCACAGATCTAATTTTAGCAATGTTCCTAAGATGGAAAAAACACATAGATTTGTCAAAAATGACACCCAGATTTCTAACAACATTACAGTCAGAGGATGATAGAGCCCCAATGGCTTGCCTAGGGGTAATGATGTCTGGGGCAAAAATCACTGCCTCAGTTTTGTCTGAATTTAGTTGCAAAAAGTTGTCTTCCATCCATTTTTTAATGGAGGATAAGCAATTGTGCAACAAGGACGTCTGTTTAGCCTATCAGGCTAAAAGATAAATATAATTCGATGTCATCAGCATAGCAATGGTAAGATATTTCTTCAAAACTACCAATAATCTTTCCAAGAGGAAGCATATACAGACTGAACAGCAGGGGGCCGAACACAGAACCTTGGGGCATGTACTAAATAGTGCTGAAATATACCATTTAAATTGACTTAATTATGTCCAACCACAAAGAATCTACTTAAATGGGGATCTGTATACTTGCATCAATGGATGCAAGGTGTGAACCAATATAAATTATAGGAAAACATGAATAGTATATTCTGAATGCGTTCATAATCTAATAATAAACTGATCTCTATAGTGCAAATTAAAAGAAGTAACCTACATTTTTGTACAAAACTAACGTAACTGTGCATTCAGAGTTCGGGCTAAGATGGTCACGAAGCTAACCGAAGTGTGCACTGCTACGTCTTGCAAACCCACGCCCATCTAGATGACATACCAAGTTTTTAGTGGTGCCCAGTTATAGCTGGCCATGTGTAGGCTACAGTGACGGGGATATCACAAAAGAGACTAATACCATTATTGAATATTTTCTGTTCAATGTCCACCTGATAAAATTATATATCTATCAAGGCTGTGATTCTCAGAGGCATTTGAGGGTCAAAACAAACTGGCTCACAAATATTTAAACCAGGATGTTTTTCATTCCCCCAATGTTAAATACAGGGTACGGAAAGTATTCAGACCCCTTTAAATTTTTCACTCTTGTTTCATTGCAGCCATTTTCCAAAAATCCAAAAAGTTCATTTATTTCTCAGTAATGTACACTCAGCACCCCATCTTGACAGAAAAAAAAACAGAAATGTAGAAATTTTTGCAAATTTATTAAAAAAGAAAAACTGAAATATCACATGGTCATAAGTATTCAGACCCTTTGCTCAGTATTAGTAGAAGCACCCTTTTGATCTAATACAGCCATGAGTCGTTTTGGGAAAGATGCAACAAGTTTTTCACATCTGGATTTGGGTATCCTCTGCCATTCCTCCTTGCAGATCCTCTCCAGTTCTGTCAGGTTGGATGGTAAACGTTGGTGGACAGCCATTTTCAGGTCTCTCCAGAGATGCTCAATTGGGTTTAAGTCAGGGCTCTGGCTGGGCCATTCAAGAACAGCCACGGAGTTGTTGTGAAGCCACTCCTTCGTTATTTAGCGGTGTGCTTAGGGTCATTGTCTTGTTGGAAGGTAAACCTTCGGCCCAGTCTGAGGTCCAGAGCACTCTGGAAAAGGTTTTCGTCCAGGATATCCCTGTACTTGGCCGCATTCATCTTTCCCTCGATTGCAACCAGTCGTCCTGTCCCTGCAGCTGAAAAACACCCCCACAGCATGATGCTGCCACACCATGCTCACTGTTGAGATGTATTGGACAGGTGATGAGCAGTGCCTGGTTTTCTCCACACATACAGCTTAGAATTAAGGCCAAAAAGTTCTATCTTGGTCTCATCAGTCTCATCAGGTGTTTTTTAGCAAACTCCATGTGGGCTTTCATGTGTCTTGCATGAGGAGAGTCTTCCGTCGGGCCACTCTGCCATAAAGCCCCGACTGGGGATTGCTGCAGTGATGGTTGACTTACTACAACTTTCTCCCATCTCCCGACTGCATCTCTGGAGCTCAGCCACAGTGGCCTTGGGTTCTTCTTTACCTCTCTCACCAAGGTCTCCCCCGATAGCTCAGTTTGGCCGGACGGCCAGCTCTAGGAAGGGTTCTGGTCGTCCCAAACGTCTTCCATTTGAGGATTATGGAGGCGCTGTGCTCTTAGGAACCTTAAGTGCAGCAGAAATTTTTTTGTAACCTTGGCCAGATCTGTGCCTTGCCACAATTCTGTCTCTGAGCTCTTCAGGCAGTTCCTTTGACCTCATGATTCTCATTTGCTCTGACATGCACTGTGAGCTGTAAGGTCTTATATAGACAGGTGTGTGGCTTTCCTAATCAAGTCCAATCAGTATAATCAAAACAGCTGGACTCAAATGAAGGTGTAGAACCATCTCAAGGATGATCAGAAGAAATAGACAGCACCTGAGTTAAATATGAGTGTCACGGCAAAGGGTCTGAATACTTATGACCATGTGATATTTCAGTTTTTCTTTTTTAATAAATTTGCAACAATTCTACATTTCTGTTTTTTTCTGTCAAGATGGGGTGCTGAGTGTACATTACTGAGAAATAAAATGAACTTTTTTGATTTTTGGAAATGGCTGCAATGAAACAAAGAGTGAAAAATTTAAAGGGGTCTGAAAACTTCCGTACCCACTGTATCTCGCAGCTTGACTGGTATGAAAGACTCATATCTAAAATATGCAGCACTGGATGTTATGTGTTGTATGGTTAAGCATTGTTCATAGTTGGGATTTCTCAGACACATTATTGCCCTGATACTGCCATCTTGAAATGCTAACTTGTTATGTTTTTTCCAGTGCATCATGTGGTTTACTCATGAACATTCAGTTTTCCACCAATATACTTGAAGTATAATGAAGTCACAAAATATCCTCCGGTAAAAAAAAAACAAAAACAAAAAAAAAGTATGAGCCACAAAGGCCAAAACTAACAGAGATAGAGAGACAGGAGAATATGTAATATGAGGTGAGGTGATGGAGAGGTTATGCAAAAGGCACAGAACCGTGCCAAATAGTATTTCTATTACTTTCTATGGACTGACCCAGTCTAGTCAAGTGTAAAAGCATTGCTGCAGCCAAAACAATAAGTGGCAAAAAGCCTCATTTCACCAACATAGATAGGGATGGATACCTTATTTATTTTAAGAGAAGATACGGTATGTTTTACATGTGAATGAATGTCTCCAGATCTTCAGCTGTACAAGAACCTTCTGGCCTTTGTTTCCTCTGCTTCACTTTATTTCTTCTCTAACTCTTGCTCTTCTAAATAGGATTTGTTTGTGTTTGACCTTTTTGTGCAGCAGCCTGATTCCACATACAAGGAAGTTCAACAATCTCATTTTAACCTCATGTTTAAACCCTCTAATGAGCTAAAAGAAAGCCCCAAATCTTCAAGTACTCCAAGAAAATAGCTGGCTGACACTGGCTTTGAAATCTTAAATCTAATTATTTACTATTTAATAGGAATTCAGAAAAGGGGGAAAAAAGAAAACTAAACTCACAAAAGCAACAATCTCTGTGGCTTAAGAGTCAGCTGCATCATCCATGACACAGAACCACCTTCAGAGAGACAGCATAAGTAAAGACACCGACAGACACAGAGAGAGACAGAGAGAGAGAGACGGAGACAGAGAGAGAGTCAGAGAGAGAGTCAGACACGAGAGAGAGCGAGAGCGAGACAAACATAGAAGAGCCAATACCCCACACACTGTAATTGTTCCCATGTGTCTGACTGTGAGCGCGGACACACCCGATCTCCGTGTCTACTCTAAACCTTGTATCTACTCTGTAATCAGAGCCACTCAAACAAGAAAAGGCATCTGGACAGAGTAAAGATGTCTCTTCAAAATACCAGTTACATCATGCACCAACATCAAATATTCATGCTCTACAGGCAGGAGGGTAACAGGCCAAGGCAGAGCACAGCCAAGCGTCACATGACTTTCCAAGGTTTTTCTGAAGTATGTTATTGCGGAGTTCATTTCAGTTTGAAAATGCATGCCACATTAGTTCTACATAGATTGATAATGACAGCTACAGATAATGATTTGTGAACATCACACACTAATCACAATATCTTAAAATGTATTTCACTGTATGAACTCATCAGTTCTGGATATGTACTGTATCTAGGGTCTTATATTAACGCTGTCAAATATTCAAAACTCTGGCTCATGCACTCATTCACTAGAACCTGATGAGGAGTCACTGTTAATATTCTTGACAATGCATAGAGCGTATCTATTTCCTGCAATAAAAAGGCAGCATTCAGCAAAGCGTTAATCTGCCAAAGACATTGAATAATAAACTTTAAAATATCTGTTAGTAAACACAGTCTCTTAATTGTGCTGTTAGGCGTCATTGTTGATTTTACCACTAAAAAACATTTTGACACATTTTAGTCGCTGACATAGTGCAGGGATGGAAGGAAGAACAACAAACCTTTCCATTGTCAACGTGTCACATTACCAGTCTGTCAGTATAGCAAGTAATGCTGTAAACTTTTAAACACGGTTATTTGATTTACTAACGTAATCTTCCAAGAGGCTATAATTTGTCTAGTCCATATCCGCTTTAACCACATCACCATCCTTTAAATAAACCCTAATAAAGAAGCTCTGAGACGCACCAGATTGTTGAATGAGAGAATAAAAGGCCAGACAACAATGGCGGTTCTCTTTGCAACATGCCTATCTCGGTAGCGCTCGGATTCTTTTACTGAGTCCACTATACATTCATGCTTGAGGTCATTTTTAACCCTTTGCAGACAACTACACATTTGTGGAAGATTGAGTTGTTAGTCCGCTTATGAAGAAGAGAACAAAAAAATCATCTGTGGGCTGTGGTTTTCAAAGAACAGTAACTACTACACTGTATAAAACACGGAATGGTGGGGCATCGTTATTCCGCCATTAAGCCTGCAGTGGAGGTAGTAACAGACCTAGGTCTGGACAATAAAACAATAATTATCACAATATAATTTTTTTTCAACAACAATATAACAAATGTTCAATAAATATTCAATAAATTTTGATTTAATTCACTTAAATCATACACAAATTAGGACTTAATTTTTGTATTAAGATGTTTATTTTGTAGAGGAAAGGGGACTGAAAAAAGCTTTTACTTAATTTTACTCTTGCATATTTGTTGACAAAGATTTTATCAAAATTGTTTTGAATGTTCTACTTCAGATTTGTTAAGTGATCCACTGTTTGGCATAAAGTGTTGACAAAAAAAAATGATAACATTTTTGGCCATATCGTCCAGCCCTAAACAGACCCAAATCCATGTGCGGGGAGCCGACAAGATGGGGCAGGAGTGTGATGGGACAAAGATGAAGTAATGTGTGTGCCACCCACCACCAGGGAAGTTAAAATGCTGCTAGCAGCAGTTAGCATCAAATCAATCGCATAAACACATTGCTCACATGAATCTGCTATCATTCACATCAGAGCAATAAATGACAATGAAATCACTCACTTCATCCATTGTTATTATCATTATTATTATCATTGTTTAGAAAGCAATGTCACTGCCCAACGTCTGTTATACATCTAGACGCACTAGGCCCCAACGTTGCTCTATTACACATCGTGCCTCTATTGCTTCTGGTTCAGTGTAAAAAAGCAAAGCCAGCATAATGACTGGTCTTCTTTATAGCAGTACTGTGGGATCTCTGTTTAAAAAGGGCTATAGATAATGGATGGATGGAGAGATGGACAAGTAAATAACCTTTATTTATCTTAAATATGTGTGAAGTCCTTAGTGTTTCAATACTAACAGACATGTTTTCTTTGATTTTACTATTTGCATAGTTAGTTAGCAGCATACTATATGCTGATTAGCATACACCAAGGACAATTTCTTGAGACTCAGTGGATGATACTAGTGTCTCATATGTTCAGTCTAGATATGGTGTAGATCATTTTACTTCAAGTTTGTCCCTGTAGAGCCATACTATTTTCACATATCCACCTCCAGATAGATCAAAGCAGTTGGGTCAGTTTAACAACAGCACCCAAGGGTCTGGTTGTCACTCGGTGTTTATCAAGTACACTTCAGTAAATAGCTTGAACCTGGATCCTCAATTTGAGAATCTTCTGCCTGATCACTTTAGAGTAGACATTACAAATAAAATACTTTCCATGTATATGTAATTTTATATTTCATCATTGATATACACTGAACAAAATTATAAACGCAACACTTTTGTTTTTGCCCCCATTCGTCGAGTTGAACTAAAAGATCCAAGACTTTCACTATGTACACAAAAGGCCTATTTCACTCAAATATTGTTCACAAATCTGTGTTAGTGAGCATGGGTATTGCACAGGTGTGCCTTAGGCTGGCCACAATAAAATGCCACTCGAAAATGTGCAGTTTCACTGTATTGGTGGGGTTCAGTATCTGGTGTGACCACCATTTGCCTCACGCACATCTCCCTTGCATAGAGTTCATCACGTTGTTGATTGTGGCCTGCGGAATGTTGGTCCACTCCTCTTCAATGACTGTGCAAAGTTGCAGTCAGGTCGAGACCCTGATGAGGACGACGAGCATGCAGATGAGCTTCCCTGAGACGGTTCCTGACACTTGGTGCAGAAAGTCTTTGGTTATGCAAACCTATTGTTGCAGCAGCTGTCTGTGTGGCTGGTTTCAGATGCTGAATGTGGAGATCCTGGGCTGGTGTGGTTACACATGGTCTGAGGTTGTGAGGCCGGTGGGATGCCAAATTCTCTGAAACGCCTTTAGAGACAGCTTGTGGTAGAGAAATGAACATTCAATTCATGAGCAACAGCTTTGAGATGGAACTGTACATTTTCGAGTGGCCTTTTATTGTGGCCAGCCTAAGGAACACCTGTGCAATACTCATGCTGTCTGATCAGCATCTTGATATGCAACACCTGTGAGGTGGATGGATTGTCTCAGCAAAGGAGAAATGCTCACTAACACAGATGTTGACAGATTTGTGAACAATATTTCAGAGAAATAGGCCTTTTGTGTACATAGAGAAAGTCTTAGATCTCTGAGTTCAGCTCTTGCTGAATGGGGCAAAAACAGAAGTGTTGCGTTTATAATTTTGTTCAGTTTATATTGTAAAATACTGGGGTTAGATTTTATCAAAATTTAATTGAGGATTTGCTATTGTTAATTTCTGCTTAATCTGTTGCTGGAAAAGGGATTGCTACCTTAGTGTAAACTATCTGAATATCAGACCAATTCAGAAAATCTCAAATGGTTGAACAATTTTAATCGTCTCACAATACATATCACTCTACCCTACCATGCTGCCAAAAGCTGTTGAAAAGTATACTTTAACTTATCACTTGGTTGAACCAGTCTACAACAAGATGTGAAGCACAACTTCCCAATCTCAATATTCATGCAATTTTATAGCACCAGCGGATGGAGACTCAATCAGTTTTTTTTTGGTTTCTTGTCACTTTAAAGTGGAGATATGGATGTGATGGGAATAAAAAATGGATTCATTCGGGCCTGCAGTCTCTCAAGCAGCCAGCAACAATGAGTCATTTTCCTGACAAAAACATGACTAATCCCAATCAAGGCTAGTCATTCGACAAACAACTGCAAATCATGCTGGCAAATCCTGATCAAGATACCATTGCTCAATGATAACAGTGTCAAAATAGAACTTCAGTAAAGTGTACCTAACATCAACATCCCCTAAAGCCTAGTTCACACACTACACAATTTTAAGCCCAATTTGCCGGTCAGCAAGCTCGGTCGGGCTGTGATCATGGGTAAATCAGTGATCAATCTGCGGTCGCCAGTCGTTATGAGTGAACTACTCAAGGACGCGTCAAAACGGCTCCCCGACACATCGCTGACGTCTGCCAGATATCTAACATGCCAAATATCTGGAGGAGTCGGCCGACTCGACATCCACATCCAGCCTATAAGAGCAGGCAGCTGGCCGAGCAGGCAGCTACTTTTCCCCACAAAACAATTTATACTCACCTCCAGCTCACTGTGTAGCACAGACAATCCCTGCAACCAGCGTGTGCTAGTCCTTTCTTTCACCCATACCTAGTCTTTGCATTAAAATTGCTATCTTTATAATAAACAACAGCTGAAAGTCGCGTAGTCTGCACAGTCGTTAAAAACCAAGCGGGAAGCTTCCGGTCTACAATATGAAGCGAATGCCGAAGTCCCTGAAACCTGCATTCTATTGAAAATCCAGCAGGGGGCGACTCTTCTGGTTGCAAAAGAAGTCCGGCTCCATTAGAAATAACGGGAAAATGAGTTTATGGTCTCAGTCGCTAGTTTCAAGTCTTCTTCAACACAAAATGATGTTCATTTAGTAAATTATGGTCCCATTTATTTTAAAATAGACCACAAAGAGTATGTTTCAGGACGGGGTTATCTATGATTGACAAGTCGTTACCATGGCGACCTGTCAATCAGGCTAGAGCCGGCTCGTACCCTCGGCGCTGTGTAAATTAACCAGCACCATTGAAAAAGCTTATTAGGAGTTGGCTGTTCACTTTCTCTGGTGAGTACATTTAGTTTTATGACTGTTGTTCACTAGACAAAGTTATCAGCCCTGTTAAAATGACAGTTAACGTGAGTTACAGTTGCACCTAGCTAAGCAAGCTAGCTAGCGCCGCACACGGCCGTGAGCTCCGCCGTATCGTCACTTCCCGGATGCAAAACTCGACATGGCGGTGCCCTATCGGCCAAACTCGAGGCTTCAAAACAGCAGTCCACAAACCAACGTCACGATGACTACATCCATTACTTATATACAGTTTATGGTAAAAACACATGTTCTGGGTTTTTGTTCCAGGAAAAACACTCCACTGCTTAAAACAATACATTTTATTCTGGAAATAGTTACTGTTACAGAAGTTACTGTGCACAAGAAGGAAATCGGCACATTGTTGCCACTTGATGAAATGAGCACAACAGGCAGCTTTGTTGCTCTAAGAAAAATAACCTACCACCTTTTAAAAAGTTTGTTACTCGATTACTGTAGATGGCAGCTGTGCAACTCTGAATAAGAAGCGATGTATTGAATTTTTTCCTACAGCTTTAAAGGAAAAGTTTATCCTGTATCGAAAGTGACTGGGAATGCTGCAAGACTAAGCTTGTGAAGTTGTGTGGACACGTGTGCAGCATGGAAACTGTTCTCAGTGACATGGAAATAAAATTGCAAAGCCAGTAGGATGACCCCATGGCAAAAAAATCTCTGCACTTTCCATCTGCCTGAAGCAACAGATCAGTCTATTTATATTTCGCAATTTAACACGCTGAAACAGAGAGGGAAAAACCCCCACAGGTTTTATGTTAAAATGCTAATTGACCTATTTATTCTCTCAGTATTCAACAGCTTGCAAGATTAAACACATACTTTGCATTACATACATAAGTGCAGGCAATAATTATGTCTCACCATGGAGTCCTTCACCAGTAGGCACAAATGGATACTAAACTCCCTGATGCTTAAGCGTTTTATAATAAGATAATTATTTTAAAATAAGATACCTAATACCCGCCATGTATCGAAATACACTATTGTATTATTGTATTTCAAAAATCCTAAAAATCCTTTTCCAAAATGTCATGAAATTACTTTGCAAACCTTCTAACAGCCTGTTTGATCTATCCCTTCACCAGTACACTGACTCAGCTAATTAAGTGGACAATGTTTGAGAGCAACAGCTTTTCTCTGCCTAATGAATCATGTGATAAATCTGACATACAACCAGTTAACACATCCGATATTCAGGTTAGGTTTAAAGTAAGCAACAGTTTAATGTTTAATGACTCCCAACTGTATTCCAATTTAGTTACTTGGTGCTTGGTACTAAAGGGCCTACTTGCTGTTTAATGTTGTGACTCGTTGTGAATGACAATAAGGTACAGGTGTGTGCATTTAACAAATTAGACCATCTTGTGGCATTATAAAGATTTAGTCTAGGCTACTAAAACAAACAGGCACTGTTAAGAATTGTAGCAATTTATGCTAAAAATCAATAGAAAGCTGGTGACCTACAAGTTTCTCACTTCGACCTTCTTCTTCAGATTAGGATAAAAATTCTGTTCTGATCCCTACAAGTCTGGGCAAATAACTGAGTAGGCAGCATTTTAATGATGTCATCACCTCTCACAAAAGTATTTCACATTATTTTTAAACTACAAAACACTAAAGACATTTTCATCAATCCTATCAAATACAAATTTAATTTATTTTGTTTTTGAAATATGCATTTTAAATACAGGTTCATAAATACTGCCCATCTCTGGCAGCAACTACATAGAGATTCTGATTTGGGTGTTGCAGGAAAAGGTGTGTGTGTGTGTGTGTGTGTGTGTGTGTGTGTGTGTGTGTGTGTGTGTGTGTGTGTGTGTGTGTGTGTGTGTGTGTGTGTGTGTGTGTAGTAGCAAAAATATCTTGGGTGAGAAGAACGTCTGGCTTGTAGTACTTTCAGGAAGTGAATGCTGTCACACATGCAAAACATTAGTAATTACAGAGAAGTTTAATGACGGCTTTGTTCCAAAGCAGACTGTGCGTTTGACGTTTATCCTTAACTATTGGTTATCACCTCCATTAAAAGTGAAATACCTTCAATCTGAGAATTCTGGACAAATAAGTGCAACATAACTACTTTGAAAATGAAACATAACTGGTCTCATCCAAATATAAAATATGTCTATGTGGATTACCAAGTAGGTCTGGACGAATAAAAATTTCCTTCAAAGATGTAGAAATCATACTGAAGGGAGGCCATGTGAATAAACAAAGACTGTGGTTAATGAACACACAAAAAGCACACCGCTGCTTTGGCCAGCTTTGTTGACGGGATGTGATGAATAACACTTCCTGTCTAACTCTGAAGCTTGGAAACCAGAGACACCTAATGTGTTTTTTTATATAAAAAAAAAAATATATATATATATATATATATATATATATATATATATATATATATATATATATATATATATATATATATATATATCTCACCTTATTCTCTGGAAATTTAAACCTCACCTTATTTACGACAAAACAACTGCATCAAGACACAAACCAAGAGATGACCAGAGCAGATGGGAAGAAGGCAGAATAAAATAGGAAAAAGCAAGGAAATGAAGAAATGGTAACAAGAGGAGCTAAATGACTCAGCTCTGTGTCACCATCCTGCCCATGTACCTGGGATGACGCCTCATGATGTCAAACCACTGCCCTATTCCTCATTGTAATCAACAGCGTAACGGGTCAATTTGATAAAATAACCTTTTAAAAAGATTACAAAAATACAACTTCAAATAAATTCTACAAACAATGCTGGCACATGAAACACATAATCTCTTTATCATAGTGGAGCTGATGAGATTTTGAGCATTCCAACCAAGAAATACCACAACCTCAAGGTGGCTTATCATAAGTGCCATAATGCCAAACCTAACAAGAGATAAGAGACTGGCTTGTAATCTCTCCAGCTCAGCTTTATCTCAGTGTCCCCCAAGAGTGAGAGCCCACCCACAGCAGAAGCAGATGCATGGCATGACAGGGGTGAACACTAGCAGGGAATGCCCCTGCTGAAAATGTCTCATACACTGTATTGCTCATCTGACTAAATGCCACTGGTCCAATACTGTAGGTCTTTAGTGATGTAACTAGTAATTTGTACTGATAATATATTGGTGTTTGATCTCTCTCTCTCTCTCTCTCTCTGACAGATTTTTTATCTATATATAGTTTTAAAGAGCCTAAATGTCCACAATTTTTAACTGGCCGTACTTAATCAAAGAAAGTAACATGTGAAAAACAACAATTTCATTTTTTTTTACTTTATTATTTATTTATAGATTTTACTTGAAATCTTGTTCGACTTAATATCCAATTAAATGTCATCAGGAACAGTCTTTTTAGTCCCACTGTGTTACCTGTGTTCATTACTTTACTGTTAATAGCTATATGTGTACTTTTACTTTGGCATGGTCTCATCAACAGAAAGGGGCAACAATTAGAAAACAATTATCAGTGCGATATGAGCTGATTTACAAGTAAGACTGTTGGCAGCTTTTCTATGCTAAAGTCAAACTAATGAAATTAGTAATGAAATAGTTTACATTCTTCTTGTTAACATTAGATTTACAGAATGTGAAAAAAACATTGGTGGGGCGCTGTAATTCTATATTTCATTGGTGATGCTTTGACCATCCTAATCAATTAAAAGGGATTTAATCCTATTAGGGTTGACAGTAGGTGTTGCCTAAATTGACTTTGTGCTCGTTAAAAGCGGTTGCCTTTCTGGGTTTTCTGGAGTCCGTGCTCTCTAAGCTTAGACGTGGCCGAGACCCCAGATCCATTACCTTCGAAAGAGGAAGGGAAACTAGGATACTAATGAGATTCCCTCCTTGTGCTACAAACACTGCCAGCGTGACGTTCGCGAATGATTCAGACATTTCTGTGGTCATCAGTGCGGTCATTGCATTCATCACTGTCCTCTATTAACTTCATTGGGACATTTTCCGACTCTCGCACAATATAATTACCAGTGTCATATGGGTGGAGCAGGGAGAGCTTGGCTACAAGCACTAGGTCTACAGGGGGATAGTGCTGTATGGAGAGAGTACTTCCATTCACTTCCTGACCTATGTTAGTCTTCTCTGGTGGAAAGGTTCAAACTTGACACACTCCTTGCACCCTAAAACATGCAACTACACACAAACCACAGTATAAACAGACAATCACATACCAATACACACTAACTGACATACATCTGCACACACTAACACATTTACTCACCTGCAAGTCAAAGAACTTGCTGTAGCGTCTGTAAATGATTTCCGTACTGCCATCGCTCCAGGACACTTTGATAATATAAACCTGGAAAAGCAAAAGACAAAAACAAAATGGAACATTTAATGGCGCCGTAGAATGGAAATCTGTATTTCCCTTGGCATAGTTGAATAAAAAGAGTTCAGTGCATGTAATTGAAATATTGTGAGTCTCAATCTCCATTGTTTCCTCCTCCTTAAATCTTGCGCACCCAAAATACCCCCGAAAACCGCAGGAATGCCAGCAAGCGCTAGATGTTACGTAATTTCTGTGCAGTGCAGTGTCTCTCACAGAAAGTGCTTTTACGGTTGTGAAGGAAAGGTAAATATTTTCTGGTTTCCCCTCTGATGTCCTCTGGTTGTTCTGCCTCAACTCCGTGATTTATGAAGTTTCCTGATGGACAGATAGCTTTACTTGTTCCTACTGCTACGGATTGCTAACCGCTAGCTGTTGCTAACTGTTATCAGCTGGCTCTGAACTAGCGGTCCAAAGCTTCTGTAGTAATGTTAGAGGTGTAAACACCAACACACCGCACGGGGTGCCCCACGGCACGGCTAACTAAGTAGCTAACTTAGTAGCAGCTGCTGTTAGCAGTAGTTCGTATCTAAATGGACTACAGTTGAAAATTAGCCTGCTGGCTAACACTGGCACATTTACAGAAATGTTTATTAATGTGCACTGTCCTTAAATAAATAAATGAAATGAAATGAAATAATATGTTTTTTGAACATTAAACCATGTAAACATTTTCTACTAAATACTTGTATGAACCTGAAAATGAGCATTCTACGGAACCTTTAAACTAACAGACAGCCATTATTGTCAACCACTTGTAATCCCAACCCCCTGGGGCATCACTCCTGACTCATAGTGCCTGTAATTGGCAGTGCTAGAGAGAATAGCACGAGGAAAGGCAGACACCAGGCTGGTCAGGCAACATGATGCAGTGGTCACTGTCATTATCCGTTCACATGAACGAAATAGGGATATCTGATTATTTCACTTCCCGGTCTGTTTGCATCACTTCCTGCTGAAGTCATTATCCTGTGTGGAGCTGTTTGACTATGCTGTCTTTTTAAATTGCAGCTCTTTGGGTAACACTGTATTGCCATAAAGAACTGAGCAGCAAAAGCAGCAATGGAAAAATCAGTTCATGAGTTTGATGAATCCTTCAATACAATAGAACATCCCATTCTAAATGTATGCAGACTGCAGAGACACCATTAAAATACAGAGACGCCTTGTATTGTTTCATTTGTGGCACCAAGTTAAAAATGTACTTCTTGTACATATGAAACTGCAAATTCCAACAGCCTCATATCAACAACAGTAAAACCTCACAAAGCACCCAGCCTAGGCTAATCATTGCAGTCTAGAGGCAAGACACAGTTCTTTATTTTTCCTCTGAAGAAGAAGAAGAAGAAGAGGGGAGAGGCAGGGAGGTGATTGGAAACTCCCTGGTGGTTCACTGTGTCTGGCTGCATGCTGTTGGCCCCACTCCCAGACCTTCTCTGGCCTTGCTCTCTTCCAGGGCACTAGAGTCAGACATGACCACGGTTGGATGGACCAACTACAGGAGCTGTACAGGCCAGCTGTCTTCATGAAGTTATGGAGTTATAGCCTAAAGCATATATTTATTCCAAATTCAGTGTGTGTGCATAAACTAATGGAGGGTTATGGTAGGGTCAGGGTATTGTCTGTGGCCAAGTACTACTAACTAGCCTAAATTCTCAACAATTAAGACGGAGAACTACTATATGCAAAAAAATAACTATAGTGAGCTTCCCCCCCCCCTTATTACAATTTAAGCTCTTTAAACTACAACACCTACAATGGCAACTGAGGATGAAGACATAGCATAGAAGAAGAGCAAAGCTATTACTTTAGACATAAAAGCTTCTCTGGTCAATATACCACTAATACTGCCAATAAAATGCTCTTATATCGGTAAGTCTCTAGGGTATATGATTTTTCAGGGGGTTTTCATTTTTACAGGAGGTTCAAGAGCTATAAGCGGCTTTTTGTACTCTTAACCACACCTCCAGGGTTCTGGAAGATTTAAGGTGTCCGGTTTGGCATGTGTAGAGAGAGTAGCAGAGGCACAATACAACATGGGCTGTACCAGAGTGCAAGCAGACAGATGGAAAAGACACAGGACCTCGAGAACTCTGTGTCCTTGACCACTAGCACTCACAGCGGTATAAGGTCTGTTGGTCCCTCAACCCAAGCATCATTTTCACACATACATGGATGCAAACCAACATAAGCATTCAAGCGTGTGCACAAACACACAGAACTAACACGAACACCTGCTAAGGCGTTGGCAGTGTCTCTTACTGTTGGCCCTCTAGATCGCATGATGTCATATGTGTTACTTTAAATCGACTGAGCATTTCTGCAGACAAAGTCGCCCACAGGTATCTCCCACTATTCATTTTCAGACAAGAATGATGAAAGCTCTATTGTTTATGAATAGCAGCAAAAGAAACCAATGGGTCTTTGTCTTTTTGACATTCTTGTCTCCCACACAAGCTTGACAGTGCCAGTGGGGAATGATAGTTTAAAACAGGAAAGATATCCCGACACACAGTAATGGGAATCGAACAGATACCCTAAATTGGCACAGATACTGTGTGCCGATAGAGAGACACTGTTAATGAGATAATCACAACATTATCACCTGACATCTCTTAGAGACATAAGGATATTTTCACTTTGAATGTCTTCATCAACTAAACACTGCAGAAGTAGAACTATTCTGTGTTAATAGTCTAATTATCAATAGATTTTGTAATGTTTGACTAAAATAAAGCCCCAAATGGCCTAAATAAAAACTGTCCAATGTACAGTATTACGAAATTGAAGTGAAACATCTATAAATACCAAACTTCCCTTGTCCAAACATTGCCTTGTGTTCACTGTGATGACTTAGAAACCCTGTTAATTATACTTCCTGGTTACCAGTGCCTTTAGGTATGTTTTTCTGAGTAAATTGGAGAGCCTGAGGCATGACAAAGCTGCAATTTGAACTCTATCCTCAGGGGGATTAGTCTGGAAGGTTTGTGGACTGGGCTGATTTGCCTATTAAGATGTTTTCTGTGACCTTCCACTATGACGGCACACATAGGGGGAGCAGGAAAATGACAAGCATTGAAAGACATTTTGCTACACTGCAGACTTGAGTAGTAATTTATAATCTCTATATTCACATACATTGTTCTTCTGAATTGCTTATAAAGTAGTCACTTGAAGGTATGTAGACTTAGGGAGGGTCATAGATCAGATAGCCTAAATCCATTTGAATGCGCCTTAATGTAACCCAAAACAACAATACTGACCTCAATCCCTGTAAGCAGTAAAAGACAAAAGTTGGTGGTACAAGACTCAAACAAAGAACAGCCTGACTCAACGGTAAGATGTCAGCTGGGGGAACAACTTAAACAAGGCTGTGTAGCCTAACTATTTAAGGCTGTCAAGTTTCAGTGTTTATTGTCTTTTTTAATAAACCAATTTTCTCAACAGATAGGTGTGCTAACAGGCTTTATGATAAAATAATGATTGGTCTAATAAATCTGAGCAAGTCTAACGGTCCATTTCGCCTGGCGTGGTAAACTGTAATTTGATACTGTCTTTGTTTTTATTTAACCCGACAGGAAAGGGAGAACTGCGAAATAACCTCGATCTGTTGCTCACTTAAAGCAGCAAAACCCTGGCGCTGTGATACTTAAATGAGGCTTACGTAGTGTTTGTTCGGATTTCTCCGCTTCTGGACATCTTGAACTGTTACTTCTTGCACGGTGCGCCGTGGCATGATTTCCTCTTCTTTACGCCTCCGTCAAAAAGAAAAACAGCAATCCCTGTTGGGTTTTGCGATCGATCAAACCCGGTTGAGAAAGTTTGTACGGCGACGCTTCTTTGTCATCCGCGCCGCTCAGACCTGTGACCTCTGAATGCAACAAATGGTATTTAGAGGTATTTAAAGAGGTCTACGTCAAATTTCCTGTCCAACATGCAGCCGTTCAGTAGCCAGAAGTTGTGGGTCGGTTCTTCGCTTCCCCCACTTCTTGTGTCTAGTCCCGTCCCCGCTGACGGTCCAACCAAACTCCCAGCCTATCCCAGCTCGCCCACTCCCATTAGAGCAACCGGGAGGCTTCATAATGTGCTCCATGGACCAACCCTCCAGCGTCAGAGCAAACCACAGGTTCAATCAATACACTTAAAGCTGCATAACGTTACAATATTCAGCTGTCAAACTGTTAGGTGACTTTAGATATGTTTGTATTTGAAACGTTACAACTAACTTTAACTTTACCACTTGGAGTGGCAGAAGCTGGACATTTCAACCATTTATCCATTACCTTTAGCTAACTATTTAAACCATGTTGCCATTATTTTTAGCTAACGTTAACTAAGCTAACAATTTCAACGATTTAGCCATAAGTTCAAACTTACTTTAAAGCTATTCCAAACATTATGTCGTTTTTCATGCTAACGTTAGTCATTTCAACTATTTACGTTAGCCATACTTTTAGCTAACTATTTAGCCATATAGTTCTATTTCCACCTTATTTTATGCTATTTCAGCCATTTATGAATTGTTAGTTATTTAAACAATCTAGCCATTAACGTTATTTTTAACTATTCCGGCCATGTATCAATTACTTTGAGCTGTCCATTTTAATCATTATTCCTTAACGCTACTTTTAGCTAACACTGTGTGTCCTTTAGCTAAATGCTAACGTTAGCTGTCCATACAGCTCATTTAACTATCTAGACTTTTCTGCTTTGTGGCTAAAAGTTAACGTTAGTTCACACTCTCTTACCTGTGGTGTTCAGGTGTTATAGCTGACTGTATGTGCAAATGCATTTTAAAATGTTTTTGTTTCAAATTAGTTGAACTAAGTTAATCACAATTTTTCCACGACACCTGGCAACTGCCAAGTGTCTAACTAACATTAAGAAAGTACCCTCTGGCTTACAAGCAAGTTGGTGTCACCGCCAAACAGATTGTAAAGGCTTTGTGATTTGGGGCTATGTGATTAAAACCCGAATTGACTTGCGTGATAGAAGTGTGTGAAAATATCTCAAAGGAAACAGCATCTGTTCGAGGTTTCAGGATAACTGGATAAAATGTATTATTGTTAATTATGGGACATGTGAATATGGCATTTTATGGATCATCAAATATTTTTGTAATTTGCTCATCTCCACAGTTGCTGGTGCATTTTGACAGCAACATAGTATGCTTTTTAACCTAAATCCACCACAGGCTTCCTGTAGACAGTTAAGTAGCAAGTAAGTCTCTCTGGGTAGTAACAGTTGCTAATAGTGGTGGAAAATGTAAAACTTGTATGAATTGGGGTGAAAGGGAGGAACAATTAAGTTTGACTCACTTAAGACTGCATCACAAGATATCCTCGTGTGTATGTGGTTAATGTTTCTCAGTTATGAGATGACTAAACCTGCGATGGGTTAACCTGGAAGTGAGATCATTTTATAATAAAGCTCTCTGTTAATATCACAGTGATACGCTGTTCTTTGTTTTAAATGTAACCATATTTATTCATAAGTAACTCAAACAAAAGTTCATACTTCTAAAATGTCTCAAATTTACAGATTTAAAAGAGCCTATTGGCCAAGTTTGATATTTGACTGACAATTTCGTTGCTAGACAGCTCCATCTTTTGGTGTCTTGTACTCATTACATTAATACTGTATATGTGGCAGTTTTTCCCCTATCTGAGGAGGACATTCCTTGCAGAATTGCAACATATTAATATAAAATGATGGCTGGCTTACAGAGAAAATGTCAGGAGAAAGAATTGTCATAGCAAGCTGGAATTCAGAATAAAATATTGATTGATTTATTTATTCTTCATGACAAGTTACTCCCCAATTTAAACTTGTGACAATCTTCATTTTACTTCCAACTGGATTATGGAAAGTAGAAACCACTTGAAACAAAAGCAGAAATGAAGTTAGAATTTATTGCATCATTTAATTCCCAACAGATTATGTAAAAGGAGTCATAAGTTCACGTTGAGGGATGGAACATTTTTCATACAAAAGGAGAAGGAGAAAAGTATGCAAGAGTCATAATTATTAGGAAAATTTAGTTAGTTTCCAAACTAAAAAGGGGAACTTTATAAAAATAAATGGCATTCGCTGGAGAAAAGGTAATAATGAAAAAATATACAATGGCTAAAACATGACTTAATTTGCTGTCATTAGGGGGAAAAAACATGTAGTTCCCATAATGTGAGACATTGGTTTTGAAATGCTGTCAGGCTGTATTATATAGAGGATGAAGAATTGGGACTGTTGCATCGTAAGATAGATTTTAAATGTGATATGAAAACACTAGTGTCAGAGCTGTTGATTAAAATGTTAATTTTCAGGCCACTGAAAAGTTGTCATTTTTAGGAATTGGGAATTGTTATCTGCAGGAAGGTAAAGGTTACAGGTTGCATAAAAGATGAAAGTCAGAGGTCATATTAAAGGTGAAGGGTCAAGGGTAATTTAAAGGAGTTGAGGTCATATGAAATGTCACCGGTAAAGACTGAGACTTTAGAGGTCATATGAAAGGTGAAGGGTCACTGCTGTCACACATTTGCAGCTCCAGGTGTGATGTGATGCCGGAGAAACGTTCCTGCAGTGGCAACAGATAACCCAAGGCTTCCCCCTGAGCCACTGGGCCCATGTAATGAAAAGGACGGATGTTGAAGATCTTCACACAGTGTACTGGATTAAACAGAAATAAAAAATTCAGTTGGATATTAATGCCCTGTTATCATCCCCTTGCAAGAGTTTTTTTAATGTGAATACCTTTTTCCTCCAATAATTTAAGAATATCAATGACATTTTTGTTATAGAAAAAGATGGGGCTAATGCTAAGGGTGAACTCACAGACACAACCAAGAATATTTTGGGAGTTTAAGCTAATTTATACATGTGAAGATAGGTTGTTCTCATTAGGGTGAATAGATGTGTAAAATAGGAATCCTTCCTGATCAAAAATTTTTCAGCAAAAGGACTTAGAAAACATTTGCATTCTCCTCATCTTGGTCAACTGCTTCTAAAAAGCTATAAATCTCTCTTCCTCTTAATTACAATTTGTACAAATGTATATCACACCTTTCTTGAATTGCTGCTAGGCCACACAACAAATACGAAATATGGCTTATAATTTCTCATTTATTATTTCCAAATGGATCAACATAGGCTCAAGACCCTAAATCACAACTTTCTTACCATCTCCTTTTCACTATTCTGTAGACAAAAACAAGAAAGCTGCAAACTTAGAAACAAACAACCCAAAAAGTAGGCTAGCCTATAACACCATCATTAAATCCTACAGGCTCTTAATGATGAGTGTCTCAGCATTAATGTGGGTATCATGGCAAGGTAATGTGTCCCTGTGATGTCTAATCATGTCTGTGTTTTACCCAGAGATGAAAGGAGCTGACACTACATGTGTTCTTCTGATAATACAGTTCAATTAGGGGTAGAGGCAGAATGAGGACTAATGATGTTTACTCATCACTCCAGTGCCTTTATCAACTCAGGATGCTCTCAAAGTAAACTCACTCAAACAAGCGCGTACAGACACAAATGTACTGTACATTGCAAAGGCATGTGCGTGATCTTCTGTCAGCCTCTATCCACACAAACACACAAACGCTGATGCATGGCTTTGTTCTGTAATGATGGCCCTTAGTGGGGGTTATTACTCATGAACAGCCTTTGATGGTTTCACATGCAGCTGGGTCCTGGTGTTAGCGGCAACCAGGAGTTCAGTGGAGTCTCAGCCCCCTTTGCAACACCACCTCTATATCACTCCTTCATCCCCTTAATAACCTAACACCACCTTTGCCCTAGCCCTGGCCCTATATACTACAGATTACAGGAAAGTACTTGCAGTGGTAACAGTACAAGGTTACAGTTGTCCAATCAAACCTGCTTTTTCATTACTTTCTGTTGCAGCAAATATCAGTATGACTTCCAGGTGTAATATCCCCCAGCGGTTTTTAACCATGCTAAAGACGTTGTTCTAGGGAGAGGCCGACACAGAAACACACTCTGTAGAGCAGTTTGTTCGTTCGTGCTACTGCAGACACATGGCGGTCCAACACTGAAGGGTTTATGTACATAGAAATGTCTCATTCTAAGGTAATAAAAACATATTATGTAAGATCTTTATACACCACTGAAAATATATTTATGTATATTATATTGCATTTCTGTCAAGAGATCCTCCCAAATATTACACACTGGACCTTTAAGTAAAATTTAACTGTTTACTTGGATTATATTTATTGTATTATGTATTATATTTAGAAAGACAGATGCGCTCAAAAGTCTAGACTTTAATACTGACTTCTATGTCAATGTTGATTTTCAGAAGTTTCTTTCCCTTGCTGCACTCACTTTCAAGTACTGCATTGATATTTTGTCCTCCTTACCATCATTGAGAAGTTTGACCCCATCATACTGATGCCCAGCAGAGTCTTTCCGACTCACTGGACCCACTAGAGAGCCTGAGAATGGAGTGTTGACAATACCATAGTCATCACACACCAGGTCCACTGCTTTATGTAGGTCATCACCTCTGTAAGAGGAGCGACAGAAAAGATTGGAATTACAAAGTCTTCTTAAAACTGTTTTTAATTAGTCATATTTTACCAAATTAGTTCAAAAGATACTCTAATTTATCTGCCCAGCCCTCCACCCAGAGAAAGCTAGACTGATCAACAATAAAACTTAAGTAATCATTTAAGGTGATGTCATTTCCAGACCAAATAAATGAGCCAATTCAAAGGAAACGAGACACCAAAGTTAAAATACCTTAACTATTTTCTCTGTGATGTGGAGCATTTGTCATGTCTACCTCCTAACCAGTCTGATCACACAAGAAAACATGTCGGAAGCAACATAGTGAACTGTTGTGGAGAATATGCCAACACCAGAAATGCTGCATAGTCAACCCACGTGCACTTGGAAGATCTCATGTTGCAGCATGAGCAATCTTCTGACGTTTAAGCGAGAAGATCACCTTCTGGAGTTGAAAGCGCCACAGCCATGTGCATCACACGACCTCACTCTGTTGTTGTGGTGACCAGCACAAAGAATACTCCACACTCCAACTACAGAGAGAGGCAACAGAAACTTATATGTTAGTCCCATACTTTCCTTCCCAAAATACACCATATTTAAAGGCAGCTGCATTGCATTCCATAATGCATAAAGCATCACAAATTACATTAAAATATATATATATACTTTAACACCCACTGAGTCTGAGTCACCTCATGTTCCATTCATTTGGAAATAAGGTCAATTACAACAGAAAGACACTATTCAAATGTTATATATTTATGTTTTTTAGATCAGCGATGTGACAGACATTGATACAGCCTCACACCCACAGTATTTTAATGACTCAGACAGGAAAGAAAGGTACACAAGCCTTTTAATCCCAATGTGGTATGCTTGTACAGCAGTCTGTTTGTATGACTGAAATAAGTGTTCCATGTGCTGGATACTTCTCACCTTGTATGTGTTTGCATTCATGTTTAACTGTGTTGCTATACCTGGCATACAACACTGCCGTGTCTTGGCCCCCGAGCACTTGTCTTTTAGGTATCGGCCTTGGCAGATGTAGCGGTGAGGCTGGCAGATGCCTCCCAATTTGGCGCAGCTGACATCACTTCTTGGTCCCATGGAAACTCTCTCACTTCCTGTCTTCCTTGGACTCCCAGCCTTAGGTCTCCTGTCATTTGTGGTTGTGTAATTTCTTTTCACCTTGATGTTACTGTCAGCGTTCTCATCAGAGCTTTGAAATTCTTCACCTCTCCTCTTTTCATGTTCTAGAGCAGGACTTAACAGGACACCTTGAGGCGAGATGAAAGGCACAGAGAGTTAAGGAGACAGGATTAATAATGAGAATGTTCCTTGAAAAATCTTTCGATTCAAGGATTAAAATTACATTTGTTTGAGTTAAATTTTTGGGATTACCTTCAACTTTGGATATATTTTCCTATTATTTAGAGATAATTTTACTATCTATTAAAATTGCCAGTCTACACTGTTCTGTATTTTGTAGTGCTGCTGAACTGTGTCATACAGATAGAGATGTTTCTGTGTTTCAGCCTACCCTCATTGATATTTATGGGATGGACAAAATAATAGAAACACCTGTCAGTATAATGTAGTATACTTTAACAGCACCACAAATTGTAACCTCCAAAATGACCATACCGTTGAATCAACACCTTACTTCAACAGAAAACACAAAAACTGAACACTATATTCTTCTTGAAGGTAGGTTTTATTGCAGGACTGTTATATTGTATGTATCTTTTATAATACACACCTACCAACCTACTTAACTATTTATTACCATCTCAAGTCCGTTTAGATAGTGAGACTGTTGAGGTGGGTTAGAGTTAAATGGATTCACTTTAGGGCTCAAAAAACATTTAACCAACCAATAACAAGAAATTCACATGATCACAAAGAAAGAACATTTCTATTCCACTCAGACTTCGTGAAGCGTGTCACGCCTAACTGCTGATTACTATAAAATGCCATACAAATCCTGTAATATGATAAAGAAAAGGTAAAAAGCACACAAATGGATGTCAATGGAAAAAGTTCACAGAACATGGTTTTGATTGTGATTTTGAAATACTTGGTTATTCATAACATTTTATTAACATTTTTAGAGACTTTGTAGAAATGTCTTAGCTTACCGCCTGGGCATACTTGTTAGGAACTGTGTAATTTATCCAAATAGACAGACAGAGACATAGTTCAGTTATTCATAGTGTGTTTTCTTTCTGACAGAATACTAATTATCCTGCCCAGACATGAGTCTTTGATCTTCATTAACTCTATTAACTAGAGGCACAGAAAATATTTCAATCAGGCTGCCCTGACACAGGGACACATGCTGGGCTCAGTGATTGAAAGAAGCTGCTTATCACTAGAAGGCCTTAATGACTGGGAGACTGTCAGGATAGCTGTGCTGTGGCATAGCAAAAGCAATTTTCCTTAGCAAGAGAACTAAAAATAGAAAAAGCAAACATTTTGTGACAAAAATGTAAGTGTGCCTGTTCCCTTAGCAATAACCCCTTGGAGTAAATTTTACGGTGTTTTGCGGAATTGTCGTTAGTGCGTGGCTGGGTGGTTGCTACATTGTTGCGTTCCAAGGGTGTTAAGCTGATGATACATGGGGCAACTTTTTGAGCAATGTTGCTGGGCAATCTTGCTAGTGGCAAGTCCGACTATGTTTGAACGGATAGTGGTGCGGGACGGGTGGCAGAGTGGTGGGGGAAGGGGATTACGGTAGTAATCTTTACTCATTACCATTGACGGCAACGTTGCCCTGCACGATTGCTCTAAAAGTTGCTCTGTGTATCATCAGCTTTAGGGTGCTACATACTTTCAGTGTTTTAGTAGGTTCTTTGTGTGTCATTATGTTATTGTGATGTGGTGATTGTTTGGCAGGGTGTGGTTGTTAGGGCATTTTGAGGCACATCCATGAGTTCTAACCAGTCTCACTTTTCTCTAACCAAGGTCCTGATACCTTCAAACCAGTCTTTTTTTGTGTTTTTTTGAGTGCTTTACGGCCTTTACACAAAATAAGAATAAGTATTGTACTCACATAATGTAAAGATATCAGCTTTAACTAGAACTATGTAATCTGTTACATGTTGGATGTTGATATGTTATAACTGAGATGATTCAACATTAAGCATTTTACTCCTTTGTTGCATGTTGTCCACATATGTGGACAGTTAAAAAAATTGAAAATCAAACAGGATTTTGTAAAAAATTTAAATGTATTTGTATTTTAGCTCGATTTTGAGTAATTAAAATAATATAAATCTAGATAATGTTTTTAATAATTCATGCATGGGAGGGTTGTGCTCGCTGTGGCAGACTAAGGCCATATTTTGCTATTTGCATATTAGTTATTGTTTCATCCTATTGATTTGATCAGCGTCTCCATCACACATGTGTTTATAGCTTCAACACTGTCATTAAAGCAAAATTACTGAGTAATATACTTTACTTTACTGTATACTTTGCACTTTTTCAAAGTGTCTGTCAGAGCTTCACTTTCTATGTATCTTTGGACAAAGTTGAAACACTTATAAAGCAGTGTCTTTGGCTTGAGCATTGTTTGAGATTCATGGTAGATATACACAGAAGACAAGACACAAAAGACAAAAATATTTTTTTTTGACAAGGAGTGGAAACTCACCTGCTACTCTGTCAAATAGGGTTTATGGCAGCTACATTGTTTCATACTTTACTTTTATGGCGAGGTATTCTGTCTGTGGGCAGGAGACTACAGATTCACACAAATACGGTTAACCTTGTAAGTAATAGAAAGAGGGATATTCAGTCAAATAGTAACAACAGTTGACTACAATGGATGACTGCGAACAGAGACAGAAATAATTCTCTGTTCTGATTGGCTGACGTGTGCCCGTTAACTCCACTTGATATACAGGTCTCTGGGTACCTCTCTCATGCAACTGCATTGACAGTTGTGTCCAGCATTATGACATGTATCATTTTATCTCTGTAACAAGATAGCTGTCTCATTTTTACATAGCTCAACAGTCCCTCAGTTAGTTCCTTAAGCATTGTAGATAGACGCAATTATGTAATGTTGCATTAAGCATTCAATCATGCTTTGAATGTCTCATCAACACACAGTCACCCCAGCAAAAGCCCCCCCCCATGATTATAGTTCATGGTTATGTGTAGCCATTTTGTGTGTGTGCCTCTGTATTTGTGTGGTCAACTTGATATAGTTACTGTACATAAATAGTCCAGGCATGCGGCATATATGTGTATGTAGATGCATGCAGTAGGTAACTCACAGCATACTAGCAGAGCTGCAATGAAGCAGATCCTAAACAGCATTCTCATCATCAGAGGATCAGGTCAGAACTCAAAAATCTGCAGAACAATGATATTCCACCTAGTCAGGTTAGTGTCATTCCCATATAAAAGCAGCAGGCATTTACGTATATCTGGGATATTTATACATACATTTCACCCTAAGAATCAAATCTGAACTGTATTCTTGCACACTCACTTTATACTCGCATATCTCAAGTACCAAACAGAATCAGACCAAAAGCAGCTTCTGACTGAATGCTGCTCAGATTTTCTAGTGAGAGAAAATGGAATAATACATACAAGTCTTACGGAGAAGTTGTTGTGTGGCAGCTGGCGCAGTGGGTAGAAACACAAAGCAGGGACTGTTGGAAAACCAGCCTGCTGTGGAAGCTGCAGGCCTGGGCCACAGGATGTTTCCCCACTGTCAATATTGATATTGGCCTTTAAAAAACACACCCATTTAGTTGCTGGAAAAGGCTCACTTTATTGGTATTTTGTTGCTATACTGAAAGTTCCACAGAGCTAGTTATTGGCCGCTGAGAAAAAGCAGCTGGAAGTAAGGCTTCAACAAATAACTTTACTGTTCCATCTGAAATCAGTTACTACCAACTGTGCAACAGTATTAACAAATTAAATTTTAGAACAGGTAACACAGCAACAGGCAGCACACACTTCACACAACAATCAATAAAGAAACTGGCAAAGATATATACAGGGACTAATGAGCAGGGCAGGAGCAACACAGGTGACAGAGATCAGACAATCAAGCCACAGACACACAGGCAGGCAGAGTGATCACCTGGGAAAACAGGCAGGCCGAGGGATTACTGGGGTAACAGACAGAACACGGGTTACTAAACACAGACCATATCAAAATAGATGAAACAGATCAGAATAATATAAATGACAAAGTAATCCAGACACAAGCAGACAGATCAGGTACTAAGTGAGCTAAACTGAACATGCAAATGAACAATGGAATAAACAAGGCTAAACAGAGGAAACAGAAGACAAGGAACAAAACCCCAAAACAGAAAACAGGGACCGAGCTACTAACACAGAGTGGATAAAGTAGACAAGATAACAGAACAACACAGACTGAAACTGACTGAAACCCAAAACACAGACAAAATAACCGAACTGCCCAATAAACAAAACTCACAGAGAACTAAATGAGACAGAGCAGACAAGGCAGAATGTGACAAAAAGGAATGTTCTATCACAGCCTCATATGAAATACTGTATGTTAGCGATTTACTTTCGAATCATACATTTTTCATTAAAGATAATTATATATCTAGTAAATTTTTTGAAATTGTAATGACTTTCAGCAGTATTATTATTATACATTTAGTTCAGTAGAAATTCTTCAGAAGAATTTAACAAGGTAATGTAAAAATGTGATGTGTATAACATAATTTGGGAATTATCTGTTTAATCATGATTTTAAACTTACTTAGGGGGACATTTTATTACATTTTCTTATGTTATGATATTGCAGTCATGTTTCCAACAAAGTACATTTATATAGTAGTAATTTGTTTCCCCAATTGCATTTTGGAAATGTAATTACTGGCTGGATTATGTTCACAGGCGTGTCAGGCAGTTAGTACAATGTCAGTCGCTACAAAGCTGCACACGGAAATACATTATCATTCTTTCTGCCAGTCCAAAAAGTCAGTACGAGTTTTTCAAAATGAAGATATTTCACTTAAGGGTGCATCAATACAGACTAGGCCTCATTTTATAGTTCAAATTACACTCCCCCCATATAAACCCATCTGTATTTGCTATGCAGTAAGCAGTCACAGAAATGTGTGAAGTCTCACCACTGAGTGCCCTCACACTATCAAATTCTGGCTTCTCCCCCTTAATGAGACAAAAAAGTATTATTTTCAATGCACGAGCCTGCCAGTTGGCCAGGTCTAATGCAATGGAATTTAATCAATTGTATGAATTTTGTCCCCTCCCATTTGGAGAATGAAACATACGTACATGGATGAATGCTGTAAAGCATGTGGCTGTAGGGTTATTTAAGAGTCTGCTTTGTGCAGTATGTATATGGTGAAAGCCAAAGATGGCAAATCAGATTTACTTCAATGTTACATGGATGGTAATCTAGTTAAGAGCTTGATGAAAACTGTGTGAAGGCAATCCTTCTGACTGGGTGTGGTAAAGCAATGCGTGAGCTTGTCTAAATGTGTCTTTATTTCAAACAAGTCTTAGCTGGCATGAGCAAAAAGATAATTTGCGTATTCTAGCACAAGAAATGATGAGTTATTTGATTTCTGTTTGCTTATTCAAATTTCTCTTCATCTGTATGTTTAAGTGCATCTTACTCGACTGTTGTATTGTGGTGCAGATGAGGTCACTGTAGAATTTTAATGCTTTTATTCAAATTCAGAGCCAGTTACTCTCTCTGAATTACAATGTACCGAGTGTAGGGGAATGGGCTCAATGGTGGCCAGTGGAGAGTTGAGTCTTTTGCAGCCAGACAGCTTTGATAATCAAATATCTGGGCAGAGGATTATACTGATGGACTGTATGGCTCGGAATTTGAAAAGGAGAGAGGGAATTAGGAAGCAAAGGAGACCAATAAAAGACACAGAAAAAGGGGAGAACAATGAGAGATGGATTAATAGTGAGTGAGTGAAGGAAGAAGGGAGGGGGAAGGGGGAGGTATAGTGAGAAAATAGGCAGAAATATCTTGAAGGACAGAACGAGAGGGGGGAAAAGAAAGACAAAGAAAGAAAGATAGCCACCTAGACAAACAGAACATGAGAATTAAAGCAGTAGAAACTCCAGCCAGCATGCCTGCAACACTCTGCTCCAGCAGAAGAAAGGCGTGTGTTTACTCTTTGAGAACCCTTTGATAAACATGGCTACTTAAACAGAAACACGCACCGCATTCTTCAAACTCCTGGGAGGATAGGACTGACATTTCACTCCGGCTTCTCTGTCAGTTAGTTCTGACATTTCAACGGAAGGGAGCAGAGATGCCACAAGTGTTTCCTAGCAACAGTTTGCTGCAAAAGCTTCCCCCTCCCGCCCGTGCTCCTCCACCACCACCCCAAACTCCCTCCTTCCCTGTGATACGAGTTGCAGCAATGCACCACTTGCCTCAGACCTGAAATACATTCTAATTCTCCTAACTCTCCCTCCCGCTCCCTTCTGTTCCCTTCAGCAAATAACCAGGCCTGCATCAAATGGCATTCAGGACCCTGTCATCTGTAAAGAAAAAACACGCAGCAAGGCTTTTCCTGTGAAGGTTGAAGGCACTGTAACTGAGAACTGTCGTCAGACAAAATATCAAAAGACCTCAGCAATATTTCACCCTTTTACAAGTGAGTGGTTACTGGGCATCAGCCTGACTCTGACTCTTTCATTTGATTTTTACTGCACCTCTTTGGCTGCTGCTCAGGTGAAAGGAACATCTCACAAAAACAGGCTTGTGAAAAAGGCTCTGTGGTGCGTTGATGGATCAGAACTGCTCAGTGAGTCTAAATCAGCTTTCTCAACACAGCGGCACAGTCACACCCACTTGGCTCTGCTGATTTGTAAACATATTCAAGGGGTTTGGGGAGCAGGTGTTTAGCCAGCCTGAGCAGACAAACAGAGCGCCGTAGGGCAGGGGTTGAACTCTGAGATGCTGGCGCAGCAGACAGGGGGCACCAAAGTCCGAATAATGTGCTCTCCTAAAAGCATTTCCATGTCCGCCAAGGGAGGGCTTTCCAAAGGCGTAACTGGATGGGCTGAAGTCTGGTCACACGTCTCTGTCTCTCTCTGGGTCTGCAGGGAACAAAAGAACATTTAGACCGAGCATATCTTTTAAAATATACAAATGTCAATCTATGTCCTTCATCCCTCTTGTGAATTCCCATGAACCTACAGCAAAAGTTAAAAGCCGACCTGAGCAACAAGCAGAGAGACGGCGAAACAGAAGGCTGAATATGACTGGAATCTTAAGGCCCATCAGTGTTAAAAGCATTGGCTAGCATCAAATAAAAGAGACAGTTTGTTATTCCAGGGCATTAAATAATATTTCTACAATGGATGTGTGCATTTGACACAGCTTGAGGTCCGCTACACTTAGGAATGTTTCCACAAAAACAAAAATAGTATAAAAGGCACAGAGGGAGAAGTCACATGACTCAGCTATGTCTATTTTTATTCAGGGCTTTATCCTATAATAATGATGTTTCCTGTAATAGAAGTTGACATTTGGACCAGTTTTTGCAAAAAAGGTAACTACTGTGTATCTTATCTTTTGCGTTCAAGAAAACGGCTCCATTTGACACTTAAACCTGTAACACTTTCTTTCTGTTGCTTCACAACCTTCATTCTGAGAGGATTAATAGAGACCATGACACAACAAATGCAGGGGTGGAGGAGAGAAAACGTGAAGTCACAGATCACAAAGTAAAACTAGTTGTTGGGGAGAGCGGAGGAGAGCTTAAACTTTAAGGACCGGAGCCTTTGAGCTGCGCAGCAGTGGACAAAATGACAGGAGTGAATGTGATAGGCCAAGGCGATGAATGTCATGCGTGTCATGGCCAATCATGTACGGATCAAAGCGTGGTTCCGTGATTGATGGATCAGTGCGGAGGAGAGCGAGAATATCAAACGCAGCAGGGAGGGTGGCTAAATCACATCCCTTTCGCTTTGATGAGGACAACGACAGAGGTACGCAAGAAAAAGATAAGGTGGAGCAGGGGAATAAATGAATTAAGAGAGAGAGAGCGACGTCACTGCTGAAAAAAAACATGGCAGTCAGCCGTGTCACCCTCACTAGCATCTGATCCCAGCCGGGGGGGCAAAGAAAAAGAAAGCAGGAGTTTTTTTTTTTTAAACTGCTGCTTTCTTAGATGAAAGAGTTAGATTCAGCTTATCTTTCTGGATATAGCCATGCAGGAACATGTACCACAAAACCCTTCTACATTTCAGCCACAAGAGTGCAGAATAATGTGTTTAGACTTGGTAATTTTGAGGATTTATCTGCAGAAGGGGAAATGAGACCCAGATATTCAGTTCATCATGAAGCATATCCCAAGTGTTAAATGTGGCGAGCACATACACAACAGCTACCGGATCGATTAACCTGTGCTGTGAGGTTGCATTGATGAGTTGCCAAACATCACAGATGCCCGCCATTTTCACATCAAGGATTGCTGTTGCAATCTCATACAGACCACTATAAGTGAGGACAATACATTAGAAGTAAGTTCAAAAAGTCTCAGGCCTATGTAGCTCCTGCTCTCATCTAAGCAACATCTCATTTAAAGTCTGTTCATTAAGAAGCACCTAATTACACCCACATTATCTATAATTACAGTGTTTTTACATCACGCTTCCAAGATAAAACTCCTTCAATGCAGCTTCGATGTATAATTAGCCTTTGTAAGCACCTTCTACACACATAATTAAAGAGAAATTGATACTAATACACCTGTCTACCAGGCAAAGAAAATATTAGTATCTACAAAGACACAAACTGAACCTTTTCACGGGGATGATTATTGTTTAACTGAACACTACGTTGATACAATGCCGGGATAAATACTCTGCTGAACGGAGAGGTGTGAGAAAAAGCATCTTGTATCAGTGAAATAAAAATAGAAGTTGGAAGAAGTAGATATGTACAATTTATGGACAAGCAAGGCAGGAAGCTGCTTGGGACCCCAAATAATTGAGGGGCCTTCCAAAGAAAGACTGATTTAAATCACTCTTTCGTATTGACAGCTACAGCAAAATAGCCTTCCTAAAGCCACTGCTGCAATGACATATACCTGCAGACCTCCCTAAATGAGCCCTGTTTCATTCTGGTCCACTTGCTTACTGTGACTTTCAGTTTGTTCTGAAGCAGAAACTCTAATCCTGACATGCAAAACGATGAGTCGCCCTTCCAGCACCCACAAAAAACTGAAACTTTTCTCAAAAGAGAGAACAGTGAAGAAGTGGAGGAAACAAAGTGCTAAATGCTGAAGGCAATAAGATGGAGCAGCGACTTAGCAGGAACCTATTAGACCTATTACTATTAGACATTTAGCCCTAGGCACCAGTTTGCCATAGAACTGTTAACACCAATAATTACTACAGTTTGCTGACTCAGCTCAGCTAGAATGCGTTTTAGTGACTGTAAACATGGTAATGAAGCAACACGTCCTCATAATTAAACAACAGAACTCCCAAATTATGAAATAATATATAATAAAGGTATTTTCGAATGAAGAGCAATTAATGTGCCTAGTCATTTATTTTCAATGAGAGACAAGTGGGCAGGTAGGGAATCCAGGCAATCTGATCTGTGGAGCAAGAAGCAGAGCCAGATGTGCTGAGCATGCCTTTGGTGTGGGAGACCAGGATTTGATTCCCACTGTGACACATCAATCAATGTGTCTGTGAGCTAGGCACTTGACCCCTTGTTGCTCCAGAGGTGTGCGACCCCTGACATATGTAGCAATTGCATGTCGCTTTGGATAAAATGACTAATTATAATTACTAAATATAATTTTTCTCTGTGACACGCAGCGTAAACAAGCAGGAACCTCCGGGTCTGAAAGTTAAGCCAATGCGGAAGTGCCTCGAACTTATTGGAAAGCAGTGGGCAACTGCACTGGTTGAAAAAAGAAATCCAGTTGCATTAAAATCTATTAAATATAACCCTACTTCTCACACTGTCCTAATGATGTCTGAGGAGGTTCCTTCTCAGTCATCCAGGTCATAGTTACCCAAAGAAAGTAGTCAAGGACAACTGGACTTGGTTGAAGATACTAGACATTTCGCCTCTCATCCAAGTAGCTTCTTTAGTTCTGACTGGCAGGGAGTCCCAACTATTTACCCTCTATGGGGTCATTACCAAGGTGGATGGATCCCTTTCCTAATGAGTTTATGGTCTCACTCACTAGTTTTAAGTCTTCTTCAATACAGCATGATGTTAATTTTGTAAATGATGGTCCCATTTAGAGTAAAATAGACAATAAAGCAGGGTGTGCTTCAGGGCATGGCTACTTTGTGATTGTAAGTTGACCTTAGAGATGTAGAAATGTATGCCCCTCCCCAAATCCACCCTCTCATCCAAATATGGTTACTCCTGAAAAATGGGAAACTTTATTTGACATGTACTTTGATTTGTTAGTTTTTAAATTCTTCCTACACAGACTTTGTCGCTGTTTATACTACTCCACCTGACTTCCTCATTTGCTCTTGTCATTATTACTACAGCCTAGAGATTACTGCTTAACAATGAATGTAAATGTGGGTCGTAATAAGCTGCTTGCACAGACGACCTATGCGGCCGGATTTTTGGGGAGGACATAGTCTGGCTCCCAGGAAGTAGGCTGTGAGCCTGCTATTTGAATGTTGGAATTCTCCTCCCCTTCAGCTATCTTCTGACATTATTTTGCAAGGGCACTGCGTCCTGGGCTTACGGCCACAATTGTGATTGGTTTAAATAAATACAAACAAGCCCTCGTCTTTTACCCATATACCAGAATGATAATTGGTTCAACCAGACGTTTCTCCAGCGCTGGCACAGCGCTAAAAGAAAGTGTGGAGATAGGTCTGGCTATGTGAGACTAGGGAGGGCTGTCTGTAATGAAGGAACAGTGCTATATACCTCTGAGGTATACTTTTTGTAGTTTTTAGACAACAATGGAGCTCTGTGGCACAGAGGAATAAACTATCTCAGGCATTACATAGACAATACTTGTTAGTAAGATCAGTTAATAAGAACAATAAGAAAACTACAAAGTTTCCCTTGCCACATCAGCAACATACATTAAACAATAGGTTATGGAACCAGCCTGTCAAAATGTTTAGTTACTCATGTATTTGTTTGAGAATCCATAGCAAATATACAGTATATGAAATACTTCTTTCAATTCATTTTATTACAGAGCTATATTAATAAAACCCAGAGCTGTGTTAATTTTATGTAATTTACAACACTGGGCTTAACCCATTTCCCTTTTATGGTTAAAGAGGTGGTATTGTGCTCATTTTCAGGTTCAAAATCTAATTTAGGGGTTGTATCTGAACAGGTTTACACGGTTTAATTTTCAAAAAACACCATATTTTTTTCATACTGCACATTGCTTCTCGTCTCTAAAAGATCTTATTGTGAGTTGCACATGCGCAGTTCCTAGTTAAAGACTACTAGTCAATCAGAAGCAGAGAAGGCCGGGTCAGTGAGAAGGCACAACTTCGTTTCAGCTGTACATGTTGCTGACCAGCTTGGCAACATAGACTGGAGCAAGAGTTTCAGAGTGGTGAGCTATTAATCTGTGACAAATGTATCTCTCATCCATAAAGTTTTAACTGTGCTCTGTCTCTACATCACAGTAACAACTTTATGTCCATTGACTGCCTGGAGGGTAGCTAGCATTTGGAAGGGAGAGGAGGTGTGTGCTGCAGCTCAGTGTTTTTTCCACCGGTGTTTTTGAGGGCGTGTTGGACTAGCTACTTGGCAAGAGTTACATGACGCGCATTTAGCTTTCATCCCTGTGTCGTCACAGGGATGACAGAGAAGCTGGACTACAAACAAGCTGTTTTCAAGCAGTTCAGAGCATTGTTTTCTGTGGGAGGTGGGAACTCCCTTTGGGGTAGTCTTTGGGCTTTTTGACTTTGCAAACCTATTACATGCAAAAAAAGGGTATATAATTCAATAAAGGAGAGGGGAAAAGCCACAAAGCATAATACCACCTCTTTAAAGTTCAGAAGGGCCCTATCAGATTCTGACCCTGCTCACCTCTGAAGAGACATGAACAGAGAGATAGAGGGGTATTTCTGACTGGGCTGTAATCTGTGATCTCAGGAATACTTGGGGGTGAAGATGTCAACTGCTTCCTCTGTCACATCTTTTTTCTCACCGCAGGGATTTTCTGGTTTTTGGCCAGAAGATGGCAGTAATAGTCCACCAGAGGAGGACACTGAGGCAGGCAGGAGGCACACTGCAACAGCAAGTATCTCATAGGTTAATTACATAGCACTCTCATGCCAGAGAATGTGATTGTTCAAACAGTATCTAACTGGATAGAAGCACAGAGAGAGAGATAAAAAGAAAATGTGCGTGAGAGAAGGCAGGTAGAGAAAGAAAGAGAAATATTTAGTTTTGCTTGCTGATAACTGTGCCACTGTGTTTGCTTCCAAATAATCTGCACACATGACCTCAATTTGTCATTACAGTGTTCAGTACCTCTTTTTCTACCACTGTCCCCGTAATAAGGTGGCCAGTTTAAACAGACCCATTGACCTATCTTGGGAGGAAGGAAGTAAACACTAAGATCAAATCTTCAGTACGTGTTTTTTACCCCATTCCACACAAATACTCACACACACACACACACACACACACACACACACACACACTATATTATAGTATATTACAGTATTTAATAAGAGATTTCAAACTACAGGGTTATTCATGGTACAGCTGTAGGAGAAACAGTACTCTGATAAACGCTTGTCAGGGGTAGCACCCAGTTTATAGAAAACAAGTAAAACAAACCGGAGTTATTAAAACTAAATTATTAATTTGATCAGTCTCTTCAGAGGGAATTTAATTCTTTCAATAGATTGACCTTGTCTTCTGCTTCAAAGTAAAGACCCAGATTACATATTAAATTAGATTATTTATATATAGCTAAATACCTAGTAAATGAACACATGAGGATTAATAAAGAAACTAACAAGCAATATATAATGGCAATAGTGATGTGAAGTAGGTAATGGTGAAACACAATGATAAAACGCTGAATCCATAGGTGTTGGATTTTTACTGGGGCACGGGCCCTGTATCCATGT
This sequence comes from Micropterus salmoides, assembly GCF_014851395.1. Lineage (NCBI taxonomy): Eukaryota > Metazoa > Chordata > Actinopteri > Centrarchiformes > Centrarchidae > Micropterus > Micropterus salmoides. Next base: position 16,862,499 of record NW_024044681.1, read on the forward strand.
GTTGTGTCCAAGCGGGAAGTTTCTGGTCTGACACGTGAATCCAATGCAGAAGTCCCTTAAACCTGCATTCTATCAAACAGCCAGCAGGGGGAGACTCTTCTGGTTGCAAAAAGAAGTCTGGTTCCATTAGAAATAATGGTAAAATGACCCTACTTCTCATCTGATTTATTAGCTCAGTAAACACTTTCCTAGTGAGTGTATGGTCTCAAACGCTAGTTTCGTGTCTTCTTAAATACAACATGATGTTTTTTTTTACTAAATTATGGTCTGAAAATAGACCATAAATCAGAGTATGCTTCAGGCCGGGATTATCTATGATTGACAATTCGTTACCATGGCAACCTGTCAATCAGGCTAGAGTGACTCGTACCCACAGCACTGTGTAAATTTAACCAGCGCCGTTGAAAAAGCTTATTAGGAGTTGTCTGTTCACTTTCTCTGGTGAGTACATTTTGTTTTAAGAATGTTGTTTGCTAGACAAAATTGTGAGCCCTGTGAAAATGACAGTTAATGTGAATTACAGATGCACCTAGCTAAGCAAGCTAGCTAGCTCCACACACAGGCGTTAGCTTCACTGTCTTGTCCAAATAAGGTCACGTCCAGTGCCGCTGTTTGCAAAAACTCAACATGGCAGCGCCAAACTCGAGGTTTCAAAACGCCAGTCTCACAAACCAACGGGTGACGTCTACAGACTTCTACAGTCTATGGCTGTGCCCCAGTGAAATTGTCAAGAGCCCTTGGTGTTGTTTTTGGACGTAGGGCTTTGTGGTCAAGTTAGCAACAATTTGGCAACATCTGCAACGTCCAGTCAAAATTCAAAATAAAACTACTGGTTGATGTGAAAAGGCACGTTGTTACGATATGAAACGTCGTAAAAAACAAGTTAATGTTGAAAGCGAGTATTTCCAGTTGATGAGAGGACAAAAAAGGACTATCCTTCTGTGCACAAGAAGAGAAAATAACTCAATGAGAGTGACTTTCGAGCGCAGCAGTCAGGTAAACTTGTGTTCTCTCCTCTCAAAGTCTGATGTGAGCAGCATGTGTAGCTGCAGTGAATCTCTCTCTGTGTGTGTTGCTAACCCAGCTGATGAACCCACGTGCAAAGCTGTTTATAAACTGCAGGACTGAAAAGAAAACCACATCACGCGCGAACATGCGCTCATACGCATGTGCCTGTGCACAAAATGAAACTTGCGCATCCGGCTGAGCGGTGATGCAGTCTGCAGCCGGACCTTATTGCATTCCAGCAGCAACATTAGTGGGACCAGTCAAGACACGGATGTGATGGCACTCCTCATAGGCACACATCATTTTAAAACGAGACAATAATTATCTGTGTCTCAGTGAAGATTTAGCTACAACTTTGGAGTAATGCAAAATGGAAAGCATGGGATTCACATTGAATATTAAAATGTTGATTAGCAGGGCAGACTGGGCAATATGGATGTACATCTTCCAGTAGATAATAAACATCACATATTCAGTCATGTTATAGTATTTGAAAATGTATTAAAGGAAACCTGGGGAGCCAGTTTGAATCGGTCTGAAGCAGCTGATAACGTTAATATCTTGAAAGCATTGATATTTATAATTTACATGGGCTATGCTGAAGTTTGTCAGTAGAGTAGATGCTGGATCATAAGCCAGTACTAGCACAGGCCCAGTCCAGACATTTTTAGCAGGTCACACAGATGGGTGAAATACAGGCAGCCCCAGCCAGTAAAAGCACAGGCAGAGGTCTACACCCTAATGGAGGACTGAGTTAGTGCACAGAGGTCCATTCAAAACAGCAGTGGTATTTTCTAGAAGAGGTTTCCATTCAGGCATACTACAGAGACAGACTGTTTTAAAAGAGAGGTATTAGCGAGTGCACTGCAGTGTCAGGTGTGACTGTGCAGCAGTGGCAAATTGTTTCATGGCTCAAACGTCAGGTATGAGGGCCCCAAAGAAGAATTTTTCTTAGGTGGTACCATAGGTATGTGTGCTTATGCTCTGGTCAAAGCCCTTTCTGACATGACAGTGCCAATATTAATGGGCAAGGGAAGCTGGTGAGGCACATACTAACACATTTCATACACTTCAATCAAAAATATATCAAAATCATAAATCAAAAATTGACATGGGGAATGAGGGAGTCTGTCCCCCAGTAGAGCTTTATTTCTAGCAATGCCCCTGTCTGAAACTTTTAGTTATTTCAATCGTCCATATTGTTAATGATTGATACAAATAAAATCCCATTTTGCTGGGGTAGGGGGGCACAAACCTTTTTTGGCTTCTGAAGGGGGGTATTACCGAAAAAGTTTGAGAATCACTGTGTTGGTCGGACAAGCTAAAGCACAAGAAATTGTGTCCATAACTTGAGGGGCTTAGTGGTACAAAATCAAACAAATCTTCAGTCTGGTACTGCGGCATTCAAAGGCTTGCTGAGAAAATAGCTAAACTTTGCACTGACTTTAGGTGAGGCATGTTGATAGCAGATGTTTTGATCAACTTAGCCAAGATACTTGGAAGGTTTTTGCACAGAAACTATATTCCTTTGTCTATAAAAGGCACATGTGGCGTGGAGCTAAAGTGGTCTTTTCCAGTATTCTGACTCTTATTTTAATTGTAGGTGCAAAATACTCTCACATACTCTTAGCACTCAAGGAAACACAGTTTAACTTATTGGATATTTCGGCGGCTATTTCATTATACTATTTTACCTGAGAGTCTTAACGGAGACACTCTTTAACTGTCAAACTAACATTTTAATACTACTAAGTGTTAACACATTTTGCTCCACATAATACAGAATAATAAGGATGATTATCTATTATGACGGGCATCTGGCAAACCTTATCTTAGGCCACATCAGGGCATATGGGCTTCGAGGAAAGTGGTTTTTGTGTGTGTGTGTGTGTGTGTGTGTGCATGCGTGTGTGTGTGTGTGTTCAGTTTCACCTCAAAGAGAAAACATGGTTATTCACATCTGTTTGTGACTTCGTTATCTTGATAAAACACATCTTCTCAGGGGTGAGGAGCTCTTGTCTTTCCTGGCAAGTCTCCAAACTGGCACTCTCAGGGAAAAGAGAAGTTACTTGGGCAAGATCTGAGTCTCTGAAAGGCTCATTCAAACCCCCCATTTGGAATTCCAGAGAGGCGTTAACGCTGCAGTGTGCCTGTCACTGTGGGAGACAGGCGTGATGCTACACAGCACTGAATGAGGCTGAGGATTCTGTAGCAGTTGGCTACACGTGCAGTTAGCTGGATGGAGAAGGTAAGTTAGTGATTATCACACATGTGGGTTGGTGAACTTAAGGAATTGACTCTCAACGAGTGGCGAGATTGCCATGGGCTTCCGACGCCTACAACAATCAGCTGCTTGTGAGTGGATCCATCGCTTTGTAAGTTAAAATTCTTCCATGGTTGTAGCAGTTGGTGCTCATATGTGAAATGGGTCTCATTAGTTTTATTTCAACACTAACATGATGAACCATATTATATATTATATACAGGGGGTTGCAGGAAAACAACCCTAGAGATTTGATCCAGGGTAAGTAATGAATGAAGGAGTAAAGGAGGGTCAGTAGAAGAACTCTTTCCAATTCAGATTTAGTTAACATTTAAAGTTAAGGTCAAGGCATGAGTTGGGGCAAGTTAACAAAAAGGTTTGTTTCAAAGGTAGCATTTTAGTTTTAGTTATCTCTCTGACCCCACAGGGTTTTTCAATGCCCCCACAGCCGTCTTCAGTCTCAACCTATCACCTGTTTAGTATCTTCAAAAAATAATCTCATGAGTGTAGAAGCATTTCACTCTTAAGATTGCGGCTTAATGAATATCATACTCTGCACCCAGCTAGAGGACACTGCTTGTGTGTGAAATCTTAACAACTCTCCTGCTGAAGCTTTGATAAAAACTTGTGATTGCTCGATAAAACTCATTCCACAGTACACTGTCACTCTGTAGATTTAGTCTATGCCAGCAGCACATATAAATGACCAAAATGGTTTGCACATGACCACCTGCCAAAACTGCAGCACCCTTAAAGACCACAAATCAAATCAATTTTTGCAATGGTGCAAAAGTCACACAGCTCTAGTATTGATCTGGAGATCTCAACCAATCTTAATCATTCAAAATTATTAATTGACTTAAATGCAACAAAAACTAATAGACATTTTCCTCAAACAATAACTGAAAATCAAGTGATTTTACATTTATAAGCTTATAGACCTCACCTCAGACCGTAAGCTTCCTATTTTAAAATACATTTTCAGAGAGGTTGTGATATTGTTATACCTGCATATTGATTCAGTGCATAATGAACGTTGTCGATGCCAGGTGAAAGAATAAACTAACATACATATAGATATACAAGGTACAAGTTTGTTTATTTGTCATTATACAGCACAAGATTGTATAATAAAACAACATCTGTAGTCCCTTCATGCTACACACACAGAACGTATAACAACTTACATCATAACTTAACATATAATTAAATGTGTCTTAAAATATGGTAACATAAAATAAAACAATACAGTTATTTGTATACATAAATACACCTATTCACCTTGAACATTCTGCAGTGTATTTTTTGAATTTGCATCTTGGATGATGTAAACAGCAGCAACAAGATGATAATATGGTTTCATCTTCATAATAAAACCTCTGGCATTCGGGAAACAGTGTCCATCTTGACTCTGAGCACCAAGTCAACCTCCTCTCATCTTGCCGGAGTCTTGCACTGACAGCTCGGAATACGGACCGCTTGCCGAGTGCTTGATCTGGGAAGGTAAAGCAGCAGGGTTGCAAGGAAATTGCTGCAAGGAAATGCTCAATTGGTCAGATTTTGTGTTTAAAAACCCTTTTCATTTCCAGTATGATGAAACCTCTTCACAAAGAACAAGAAAACATGTTTGCATTTTCTGAAGTCAATTCATGTAGCATGTACAAAACATAAAAGAACAGTCAATTTTATTAGGTTGTTGCACAAGATATATATACATAATATGTTGTGTACTGTATGTAAATATTTGTGTGTCTGTGTATGCACATATCTAGAAAGAAATAACAAGGTAAAATGAGGCAGGGAGCTAGGAGGAGAGAGAGCTACAATGTGTGCTAATGGAGCCACAGTCAGTAACCATGGGCTGGAAGCATGGACATTGTTAAGAGGAGTCATTAGTGTCACCACAGTCAGACATAAATAGTATAAAGAATGCACAGGGGTACCTTTTTGCCCATTTAGCACAGAAGGCATTGACCAACTTGGTGAAGAAGCCCAGTGTGTGTGAGAGTGTATCCCAATTATCCTGTACTCCCACGGTGGCAATGGTCTTTCCTTATCCCAGTGTAGGAAAATGATATTTTTGTCATAGAAATCACAAGTGGCTTGAATGTTTTCCACAAAGCTAGAGTAGAGTCCATTATGTAATACTGTACACAGCACCTCACTGTCAGAATTCACAGTGTAACACAGGAACACAAAATGCTGTTAATTAGAGACCTGCAGCCGCACACTGTACTCAAGGGACAGTTAATGGACAATGTTGTTCTCATGAAGTGCTAGTCTATTTTCTTTTGTATTTCAACCAAGCATTTTGTAATTTGTGTATGATATAATCATGTTTTTTGAGTGAAATTAACCGTGGTCTTAGTAAGAAGGAGACATGAATGTGACAACACTGAACGTAATAAAATAATTTCTTGGTGGAAACTTGCCTTCCTGAGGGCACTTGTCACTTGTAAAATTTAACATAATCACAAAGTACAGTGATAGATTTAATCTTCTTTCTGAGCTTTTCTGTGGTCAAAAAAAGAGGTTGATGACAATTCACTGTGAACTGTGCTAGGTGATTTTATATAATGGAGACAAATTAATAACATCACATGGTTTACTTTATTAGCAGTGCCCAATTTATAGCCACATCTTAGGCATTTAGCAGACGTACCAAAAACAATCCAATAGAATAAGTGAGTTATGCATTTGCAATGACCTTGACAAAACACCCTTTAATCTTTCTCTGTCCCACTTCTCTTCACAGAGTGCCTTATGATGGGGATTGAGTGTTAAATAAGTAGATAAAAGGCTTGGAGTTTAGAGACAGAGAAGAAAGTTGTGTGACAGGGGAGACAAGGGGATCTGAGAGACCTGAAAGAAAAGTCCAAAAAAAGAAAGACTTTTCAATAAAATAACAAAATGAGAGGGGGCAGGAGTCGCTGTGTGTTGTCATCAGTTAGGACTGTGCCAGCGGATGGGGTGGCGGGGCAAGAGAAACACCCAATAGGGAGTGACACACATCACCCAACACTACTCTCCTGTGAAGCCATGTCTCCAATCCTATTCTCCCAAACCTACATTTCTGCTCACATATCCATCTTTCCCACAAAGTCACTCACCCCAAGTATCATGGTTTCATTTAGGATTGATTGAAATACTCTCAAAGTCTATAAGACCCAATAGACTGCACCATAACATAAGTCTCTGACTTTGAAGTACAAGGTATTACTTGAAATATCAACTCTCCCGAACATACCAACCCATTGTCATAAATAGTAATATTTGTTTAAACAGTAAACATATAACTCTGAGATGCCTCTTTATATTTTACTTGGGAGGAAAATATCAGTTTATTGTGCATTTGGTGCTTTCAATAATTAAAAAAATATATATTGTGAGTTGCCACTTGTCAATGTGACAGGTGTTGTTTTTTGCCAAAGAGGTTATGTTTTCAAATAACTTTAATCTTTTAACAAGAAATCCAAAAAACATCACTAAAATCTGTTTTAAAGTCCATAAAAATGTGTGCATACAAAGGCCAAAGAAAGAATTTATTTGTTGATTTAAATGATAACAATCCAGCTGTAAACACACCAAAGTTTGGATTGCTCGATGCATGGAAGGTCGCATTGGTAAGTACCCACGGAGTAAAGGTGGCCCTTGTCCTTAAACCTGCATTAATAAAGTTGATAGTGAACATGTTAGCAAACAGTGGGTTATGCACACATTGAGCTAACTTCTGAGGGAAATATCTGGCTCTGTAGCCACTATGTTGGTCAGTTACTTTGTCTCTGTGCCCATAAAGCCAAAAGAGTGAGCTGAAAGACATTAAAGAGCTCCGTACTGCTGAGAGTAAACTGCAATAAGCTGACAATTCTCTTCGTTCGTCAATACAGGAGACCCCTTTCACATTACGCTTAGTCATTTGGTTCTTTCTTAATATTAATTATATCTTTAAGGATTTTTAAAACTGGTAGAAAACATGGACAGAAAACACTTATGCCAAGTGTTAACCATGATTCCAACATGGAAATTCCCGCCAATGGGTCAGCAAAGTGTAAACCTAAAGAAGAAGATACAGGAGATGATAGGAGTTGGAGCTGGACTGATAACTTACAAAAGACCAGAGGAAGAATGTGCCTTAGGTAGAACATATATCACTGCTGATAAGATAAATGTATATGTTGTACATGGTATCATTAGAGTAAATAAATAACAGATGAAATGTGGTTAGCATTATCAACCAAAACAATTAAAATAATTATAATCCTATAAGCTAATACTAATAATTATAGTAAGTGTAGGTTACTTGAACCTGTGCTCTGGAAGAGTATATATGCATTTAAGGGCCCTAAGTGAATTAGTACCCTGGCCATGGTCATGATAATCCACCCATGATTGTTGGAGCATGGTGAGAGAGGGGCAAATAAAATGAAGTTGGTAATTGACCCATATAAAAGAAAAAGTTAGCAGTAATGCACTGTCTAATGATCCTACAACTACTAATAAGAAATTACAGATGGAAAAGCATCACTTCATTAATGTTACCTCATTCAGCATCAAATGGACAGCGCTAACAATTAAAAAGAGGTTTTCTAGTGACACACAGCTTGCTGCAGTTGTGAAACACAAGTGAACATTTGATGCCTTATTGTATTTGCTTATTTTAAACCAAAAAGCATATTGTGTAGGCATTCTTGCAGTACAGACACGAGGTCGCACATTAGATTACATCAGGATTAAGAAATCAGTCCAAAATGCAAGTAATAGGAGCAATGTTTTTGAACCCAATGACAGTTATGAGTGTCAGTCATTTGAAAGTATCAGAAATGGCAGGTGTAAGAGAAAGTATACAAAAATGTGCTTATCTAACTGTGTATTGAGACTATGAATTAAATTATCAGATGTATTACATACGATACATAGGGTAAAAAGAAGGGAAACACCTGCAACAGGTCACAGATATTCTTGCCTTCTGACAAACATTGGGAAAGTCTTCAGGCCCTGTGGCCATGCAAATGGGGACAAAAGCATTAATGTGAAAATAAAATGATACTGAGATATAAAAGGGATGGATTTCATGCACCATCAGACATCAAACCCTTCACAGGCATTCCACGGGGTGGGGTGGGGGGGGGGCTATACTTTGTCAGTGGTTAACACAAACTCATTCAGGCATGCATGTCTACGGTGTATGCACATGGCAGTTACACACACACACACACACACACACACACACACACAAGCATCATATCTCTGGTGTTCACCTTGACTTAGGAGAGGGCTGCCTTCATAAATCCCTCCTTATCTTCGGTCTCAAATGCACCTAGATATATGACCGTGGAATCTGACTGAAATATGTAACACTATCAACAGCAGTGATGGGCACAGCAATCCTCAACCCCCCCCCCCCACACACACACACACAAATATGCACAGACAAAGGCCAGTGTTCGAAGAGATGGCCCCATGGAAGGGTTGTGAGTCAAAGTGTTAGCGTCACTGAATAAATACAGCCATTGTCAGTGTTGGACAAGTTACTTGAAATATTGTATCATTAACTGATTACTTAAAAAGTATTGGATGACTTTTCTAATTACTCAAAAGCAAAAATAATGAGTTATATTACTTGTTACCTTACTTTTGGTTCTCAGTAGTGCTCTTTCAAAGGTGCCTTAAACACCTCCAAATCTTTTACACCGACACAAGACATGTATTATGATTCACCAAGCAGCCAGCTTACATTTTGGAAGTATTCGCTGACCATCACCAGTTAGCTTAATGTTAGCCCCAGTTGGTTAACACAAGCAGCACTCCAGAAGTCCTGACGTCACAGTGACGCTGCATGGGTCACATAAACTCCAACTATTAACAATTTATTCCTGAATGTAGGCTTATCAGAGAAGTACAAGTTTTTCATTATCAACATTGCAAATATGCTGCATATCAAACAGTGTGAAGGATAAAGCAACTCAGAAGTGATAAAACTCTTCCTGTGTTATATCTTACTATATTCCATCAGCCTATCCCCCCCCCCACTTAACATCCTTCTCCCTTAACACCTGTATTAACAACCTTCTACACAGAGAGGAGTAGATGGAATGAAGAGACAGGTGTGTGAGTGGAACAAGGTTGGTCAAGACACCTGGGAACCCAAACATGTCACTGCTGAGTATCTTACTGTAAAAACCACAGCCTTCGTCTGGGGAGAAGAGGAAGAGCTATAGAGTGGTAGAATACTGAATAGGAGAATGGTTGTACAATGTGGAAAAGGGAAGAGCAACAAACTGATAAAAAAAATGAGTCAGAGAAACCTAAGATGTTCAAAAGTTCCAAGGGCAGGGAAAGAGGAGACTGGGGTTGGATAAAAAAGCGGGGAAAGTCGGGTGTGCACAGAGGGCATGCAAGGAGAGCCATTTCAAAGCATCAAAGCACCAAGGGATAAGAGGAGGAGGAAAGTAGGGAGAACAGGGGTAGAACACAGAGGTTGGAGCCCTGGCATCCAGAGGGACAAACCACCTGCAGAGCAAAGCCACTGGGCATTGACACTGCCCCTTCCATGATTAATAGTGTTGTCACTGACAAATGGAGCACTGTGTACGTGACCTACTTCAAGACAGCAGAAATGCAACATTACCCCTTCTCCTGCTCCTCTTTCCCCCCTCTTTCTCCCAACTTAAAAGGAGGACCAACTACTCCTTCTACAACTCCACTATCTCCTGCTTTCTTGCTGTTAGAGTTCTGCCAATGTCCTGCTTATATCTGGAACTATAAAGATCCTCTGTTCTGACAATGGCCCTGCCTCTTTTGTGTGAATACAGAGGGACTGTCCAGGGTAGGACATTACAATTTTATATTATGTAATTATATTAATTATATAAGTTATTGTGACAAAGTCTTATGAAAATAAAGGACTTCATTCATTCTACTGATTTAACCTGCTAAGGATCCCAGGGGAACACTGAGCTTCTCCCCTCGCTTTGCAATGTGTAAAATTTTTCCATGCTGGAGTACTACTAGGTTTGCTGTGTAGTCATTTGATCAAACAAAATTTACTTTAAGACAATGCAACCGGTAACCATAATACAGAAATCATTTGAGTCTTGTAACTAAATTAGACACAAAGATCCTCTGCAAAAACAGAGCCTCAACTTCAAGCAAGACCCACCAAAAGGCCCTTATCAGTCCGTTGATATTGTGGTTTTCATATTCCCAAACAACTGTTTGATTAAATTAGCACAAACCAGTTGACCCGTAATACCTTTCAGCTCCCTGGAGTTCAGGGGCCCCTGGACAGTTGCCCACTTTGCCCAATTAGCAATCCAGCTGTAAAGAGTTGTAGAGCCTCCAGTTGTAAAATTGCATTATTGGAAGAATCAGCCATTAATCTAACCATGTAAAGAATCTCAGAGGCCATAAAAGTTGTATATTTGTGAATTGGGTTCAGTTCTGGTCCTGAGATTCACTGGCAACACTGGACAAGCATAACCCTGTGTCTGTGCCACGAGCGTAAGGTGAGGTAAGCTTTTTTCATGAGTCATAAATAGGGCCTGTAACTTTTAAGTTTTGTCCCAAGAGGTTGAACTATGTGCTGCAGTTCAGCATCTATGTATAGTTTTGATATTTCTCTGGCTATATAAAGTCCTGAGTCTCCCACTGGGTCTGTCAGCCTGCATGGAACAAAATCTTCTCAGCACACATGCACCCACATTATCAGAAGTTACGAGCTGTGGGTACACTATGTAGTTCAGGTAATTCATAGAATCTGGACAGCATCTGTGCATTGTATATAATGGGGGGGGGGGGGGGGGGATTTGGATTTCTTTGTTTTCCCTCCTCCTTTTTACATGGTTTTAGAGTATCTGAAGCAGATCAAAGACTACCAGTATGTGTACCTTCTTAGTAAACCCAGCACCCTGCTGCAAGCACAGGCAGCCTCAATGGAACCAGCTGCTTGGTAGGTGACCACCTGAAAGGCACTCGTGGAAACAGCAGATGAATGATGGAAGAGAGGAAAAGGAGAGGACTCTGAAAGTGTGTAAATGTGCGTGTAGATTGGTTGTGATTTCACAGTTAACTTGTTGTGATAGGCCATTTACTTTTTACAGTTTCTCCAGAGATGCGCTATGTCAAACATATGCAAAGTCAAAGTTAAATATATGCAAGTCTTTGTTCACCTGGATTGCTCTCCAGAAAGCACTTCATGAGGCCTTTTATCCTGTGACACCACCATTCAGATGCTAGATGGAACTTCTTTGACCGTGAAATCCCTGTCACCACGAAAAAGGGGGTCAAATCTGGTGCCATGCACTAAAGACAGAGTTAGTGCAATTCCTTTTGAGAATGACTGAAATTATTTAGTACGATGTTGTCAAATACATAGTACACTTGACACGTTGATGTGTTGTGTGCTTCAGTGTGTTATACTGTGTCCCTACTGTGTTTGTAAAGCATTGAATGCAATGCATCTGCTAATAGATGCATTACCGTGAATGAAACCCAAGTTTGTGACACCAAATGTCTCTCCACAAAAAAAAATCTGACAATGTGAATCACACAATACAATAAAACTGTGGTGGACACAGCAGTACTAATAATTATTAGGTTGGGTCATCAGACTTTCTGTGAACCTTGCTGAACTCATTACTGTCAAGACAAGATGGACTCAGACCAGTTGATTGAAGTTACATGCATGAGTCGCCTGCAGAATTGAGGAGGATCTATTAAGATTTGATTCTGCTGTTCACCAACATGTGGGACTTCCTATTAAAAAGAATAAAGTAAAAAACGAACAGGAACAAAAAAAAAAAACTACTCCATTCACATTTCGAAGATGGCCTAACCTCCAGCTGAGATATCACGGTAAGCCATCTCTCTTTCATGTAGAGATGTGACCTGGGGAAGACCAACCTTTTGGACACGTTACAACACGTTTTCTTTAAGATTCTATATGTGAGTGTGGGTTTTCTAAGAAAATGGATGTTTGGTTGAATGGTTGTAACTTTTATACGATCTCTGTTGCACATTTCCAGTAACACCCTGTGTCATATTTATCATAAAGAGGGAGAATATTTTACAGATGCTCACAAGTCAAAACAAGTCAGAGTGTCAGTCCCAAGAATATCATGAATGGTGCAGTGTGTCAGTCAGCAGTCTCACCCAGGGCTGGACTGGGACAAAAAATTGGCCCTGGTGTTTTTGGCCCAGGCGGCCCACAACAATCAATCGGACACCCCTCAACAGTACCCCATCCTTCCATTTAAGGGCTCAGATTAGGGGTGTGACTAACTTAGCCCATGAGACGTAACATTGCACAAGATTGGGACCATGACAACAAAACAAGAATACATTTTAAAAGGCCTACTATTTGGAAAAAAAATGTATTGATGAAATAGTTGATAGGGTGGTGTGGGGGTCCCCCCCCAGAAGATTTTGAGCATTAAACAATTAATCTGTGCACCAGGGAAGCACAAAATTCAGGTGGCAAGTGACAATTCAGAACATAAAAATATAATAGAATATAATCCAGTAATCAGTAGCTTATTGATTTTAGCATAAGTTACATTTTTTGGACAACACAGTATTCTTCTATTTTTACATGGCATTGCAGGCTTATTGTGCAAATAAACCTTTTTCATAGCATTTATATTTGTTAATTAACATTTCTTGGTGTAAGCTATTTTACAGAACATTTTTAACAAATGCTTTCAAAAAGTGGTGGTTAGCCTACATGTCCCCAGCGTAAATGACCCTCTCTCCCTGCTCCCTCCCTACAGGTTGAGCTACTCCAAGCTTACCGCTTCACCTCCTCTCTCCTCCTGCTCTCTCTCCCTCGGCCCTGTCACTTTGTCACTCACTATCACCATAGACCGGCAGTAGCCACGGCTGTCCTTTACTCCTTCAAGTGCCTGTGCCTGCTGTACACTGGGTTTTGCAGCTGATGTTGTAGCTACTGCAACCCCGGTAGCAAACATATCGGTAGTTTTCACGCATTTGATGGCAGCCTTCCGAAGATTTTTTTGGTGGGGGCCGTAACGCAAAAATGGAGAGCACAGGGAGTGAGGGCGAGTAAGAGATGTGATAGAGCTGGCCCAGTGTTAGTATAGAAAATGACCGAATGGGCCGCTTTTATTTTTTCCAAAACAGTTATGTGTGTTGGCCCACCAGGCATTTGCCTGGTATGCCGGATTAGCAATCCAGCCCTGGTCAAACCCCATGCCCCCGTCTGTATGTGCATGTGTCTGTGGTGATGTCTGCACACACCCTAATGCTGGGTACACACCAAAAGATAATAGGGCTGATTTTGGGCCGATTTCCCCCCTTCCGACAATCCTAGCTATGTCCCGATTATCTTGATGGTTCTAGAGATTATTTGATCAGATTCTCCCTTGGTGTGAGGTGTGTTAAGAGTGTCCGAACCTGATTGGAAGAACGTTGGAGGCGCCCCGATCAGAAATCCTGATGTGTGGGGGGATCCCCGAGGACAAATGCGCATACGTTCTGGAGATTATCACGTGAAACAAAACAATATCCAATCAGAAAGCGAGATGATTGAAGACGGAAGCATAAGAAACACAGCCATTGCGCAGCACTAGTTGAAATTAATGCAGACAGCAGAGATGAAGGATCAGCTTGTAGATTTGTGGCAACAGCACGAATGTTTGTTCAACGTCGCAATTTCTTTCTGCATATCGTCCGCCATGCTTATTCTGAAGTCTCGCGAGATTTTGCGAGATTTCCTGTGTTCACGGTCTAGACTCGGGTTGAAAATCTGTTTGTGTGTGGTGTGCTGTCTTTGTCACATCATGGCACACCACACACTATAGGAGCAAAACGGTTAAATCTAGGATTTTTTCTCCTCATGTTTGTGTTCTATCACATTTTGAAAATCTTATGGGATGTAAAAAATCCTTTGGTGTGTAACCAGCATAACACATATCCCTTTTTAGTGTGTCTCCTTGTATTGCTTCATGTGTGAATGTTGCTTCTGCAGACACAAATGTACATGTTTGTGTTGTGTGTCCTTCTGTGTGACTCTTTGATCCTCGAGGTGTTTGTGAGCTCCTCTGGAGGAGTGTGTGCAACAGTGGAGAGGAGAGTGACAGCTCATGTCACCTCTTTCACCAGACAGTGGGGCAGACCAAAGGCAAAAAACACAAAGAGACAAGGAACCCCTCGCCTTGACTTACTCACTGAAGCCTGTCTGGAGCATGATAAGTCCATTCACACATCCTAAGACAAAAACAGAGAATGGTACATACGCAAAACACACACACACACACACACACACACACACACAGATATACACTGATGGACAAGTGGATATACAGACAAACAAAAACAGTTTAGTCACAGGCTTTTAAAATAGACAAACACTTGACTTTTATCGACTGCATTCATTCTCTAACCCCCAACACGACAGCATAACTTAAAACAAAAGTTGATGGAGGGGACATGTTAACCTTACCTTACCTCTCCATCAACTTTTACATTTTCAATTTATCACCAAGTGTTTGCTGTAATATTTTTTAGCCATGCTCTTTGGCTCTTGGCTAGATTGGTCAGGAAGCGATTTGCGGGGGCGGTGTGTGGGATTTCCCCCTTTCTGGTTTGTATATCCCTGCCTCGGCTGAATAATTTATCTAAATGTATCTCTCCCTTAGAGTGATCAATGCTACTTCACTAGTGATGCAATGGATCACAAAACTCACGGTTCGGATCGATCCGTGTTTTTTTTTGTTTTATGTGCCACTTCGGCTCTGATCCATCTCTGTAGTCTTGCACAGTGTCCCGCCACGGCACTATCTGACTGGTTACAAGTTGTGAATAATAGCCTATCAACACTCACGAGACATTTGCTCCAGTGAGCAGCAGAGCTGTGTGTTGAAGGGTTTTACTCAGTGACAGCTTTTAAATAAGTTGCTCTCCTCTTACCCACTCACGGAGCTTTAGAGTTAAACACAGCATGCATCTGTTTTTTTCTATCTTTTCACTGCAGGCCTGCATTACAATGTAACGTAACGTATTTACTTTATAAATAAACAATTGGTGAAAAACAAACAAACTCCTCTGCTTTTTTCACAAATCGCACCCACATGCAGCCCAAAAGTAAGATGTGCAGCCAACACTCAATGTGCGATTACAGTAGTCTTAAATCATGGAAACATCAGGTAAAGATAATGTAGTAAAGAACATTTTTATGTAACTCTACTGCCTAAACCCAATTCCTCACCTTAAAAACGTCCCCTTAACAAAAGAAAACTCTGTTTCTTTAGAGAACACCTCATTCTCATATGTGTGGAAATACCTATGACAATAAGTAAACAAAAGTAAATGCATGATACAAACATGTGCATGTTCGCACTCAAAGAGCAGAATAATAGTCACAAATACTTACTGCAAATACTGTATTTCAAATTCCAAGGGCAGTCACAGAATGTAAATGGGTTATATTCACACACAACCACACACTTGTGCACCCAAGCACATATCGATCGATTTGACAATGGACATTGGGGACATGTCATCATGGCTGTAAAACTGAAATGACTTTCATCACTTGCTGAGGACATGAGCAAAACAGGTTTTGCCTCATTTCACTTCTATAGTCTCTTAGAATGCACATTTCTTTAGTCAATCACACGTCCATCTCAATATGTCTTACCCTTTTCATTTTCTCTGCTCTTAATACTGTCTTTAATGTGCCTTTACTCCCTGTAGCTTTTCCTCTTCCTAGCCATGTGTTATTTTCTCCTTGTTCTCCTTTTTCCTAAAATCCCTCATTTCTGTTCTTTCTCCCTCTCTTATGCTTTCTTTCTTTAACCTATAATCCACCAGTTATAAATCTGCTCCCATTTAATCTTTTGTATAGTATAATGGGAAAAAAATGGTGGCTGAGCCTGAGTCTGTCAGAGATCCTTTCACTGTGTGGGAATGGTGTATGTTCAGTAACATGTTTAGTGAACATCCACAGCCCTGATTGATAAACAGTCGTTGAGCCCGCCCCTCTCCCTCCCTCTCATGTTTTGAAGTCTCAAAGTAGAAAGTACTACCAAATATTTTACATATTCATATTTGATACTTATAATATTGAAATATTTGATTATATTATATTAAATTAAAACTATACATTCTGTAGGCAGGACAATAGGGTAGGACTTTGTTATAGCAATTTTCAGTCTGCAAATCTTTAGCCAATGAAATTCTCAGCTCACTGGCATCCTTCATGTTCACTAGACTAACTGAATATTCAACCGTGTTTCAGGTCAATGAGTGGAACTACGCAGTCAGTGCTCTGGTCAAGCAGTGAACGATTCAGTAAATTATTTTTTTCATCAAATCTTTTCAATGAACTGATTCTAATGAGTCAGTACATTAAAAAGCACTGCTTTGCTCATCACTAGTGTGAAGAGCACTCCTGTGGGTTGACGTCAATGGAAATGTTCCAGATGCTGCGTTGGTTGCCTTCCACAATGAAACAATACAAGGGATAAAATAAGCATGAAATGACCAACATTTATTTTTATTACAAACACCTCATGTCTGTCAGGTCAGGCCATTATGATACAGTCTGAATTTTGCTTTAGAGGAATAACAAGTACTTGTACATTTTTGCCTTTGAATTTAATTTTAATCTATTTAAAGTGGTACTTGGAATCAAAGAGGTCAGGTGGAAACTAAGTAGTAAGACCAAGTTGTAATAAACCACAATTATTCTTTAACATCCACTGTTACATCACACAACATCACATTCACTGTGGTGCCAACAGCTTTAGTTACAAGTACTGTATTTTGTTACATTCCTAGTCTTAAGGGTGCATGCATGTGTGTGTTAGTGGATTTTCTCTCAAGAGACGATGAAAGCTTTAATCATAAATGTAAGATTGATAACATGATGGAGAGTCCAATATATCACCAATTTCCTCAAATGAAACCACAGTCAAACACAAAGACCATACACTTCTTTTGTCCCTGCCTGGACGTGTAATGCTGGTGTGACAAACAGCCTTGTGATGTTTAAAATTTTTTCCTCTTCACATTTTTTTAACAGATAAAGGACAGCCTGAGAACTCGCACACAAACTCCATCTCTGTCTCTCTGTACCTGTTGTCTCACATCATCTCACTCTACTCCTTTACCCTGTCACCTCTCTACCGCCTTCTGTCTCACATCAGAGGGAACATTGTCCAGAGGAGACAGGAGAAGCTGATGCATCTTGAGAGACAGATTGGGATGTCTCTAACATGGTAAGTGGGACCCATTGCAACTGACTAGCATTGGGATAGAGAAATGTGATTGTGTGCTTGTGTGCAGTGAGGGGGTCATGGTGCGGGGGTTTGGGAGATGAGGACAGAGCTCAGTCAGTTGATGGATAAAATCTAGTTTCCACTTCACGATTTTAAGCCCGATTTGCAAGTCAAAGACAAAAACCCTTTGTCGGCAAGCGAGCCGCACTCTCCCATCGGTGCTCGCTAATCAGCACTCAGATCATTATGTTATATTATATTATATTGTGGAGAGAGAGATTAAAGGGAAATACACGCAACGCATATTTCTTTATCCCAAAAAGTTAACACCTTAGGGACTTCCCCTGAAATCCACTCCAAAATTGACGTCACCACTACCTATGAAGTCAAATAAAAGGCCTGGCTGTCTTTTGTCTTCCCTTCTCTTCAAAAAAAAAATAAATAAAAGCTCGTCCTTCTCTTCTAAAAAAAAGAGTAAATCAGAGTAAAAGCCTGGGCTGACGGCCCGTTGCTGCAAGCGCTTCCCACAAAGGACTCCGGAACAAATCCACCGGTTTCGAACTCAACTCGGAAACGCCACTGGGGTCGGGCCAGAACCAACTCCACGAGCCAACCGGCAGTCGAGCCTTGCTACGGGACCTGCGGCAACGGTAGGACAAAACAAACCACACTCTGTGACTCGTTGGTGTTCTCTAGTTGGCTCCATCTACAGTTAATAAACCCCTAGATTAGTCAAACTAAATCTGCAACCTAATTTCGTCAGTTGTTCCCTCATACTCGTAGAATTCTCTCCCTCTACAATATAAACTGAAATTCAATCGTACCTTACATAGGCTACCCTGTTCATTACCTGGTTGTCATATTGACTGTTGTCCCTGTAATATTACCACATTTACCCACTATTGTACTCTCTTTTGTTAGTTAATAAATTCACCTTGAGAACAGTGATGTTGTGTGTGTGTTATTAAGAATCTAGAGTCCCTATACATAGAACTCACCCTCAGATTTGAGATTGACTGATTGACTAGAGATTACGATTTCAGAACATCGATTTCAGAACATCGATTTCAGAATAACTGAACCAGTAACAACTAATGAATTACCAGAAATTTGTGTAATTCTCAGGCTATACTCAAGGACCTAAAGCCTTGGGCGGACAAGCAAATCTTTAGGTGGTGCTCCTAATTTCGAGGCATAAATTAATATTCCCGGTAATATAAATTTTTATAACTGTATTAAAATTTTACGTAGCCCAGATCTGCTACAAGTACTTAAATATAGTATTTTATTCAATGTTGTATCAACTTTCCTCCGTGGTATCGAAAATGGTATTGCATATGGAATTTATTTTTTATTTTTTTTGGTATTGTATTGAAGTTAGAAATTACAGTATTGTGACAACAGTAGTGCGAGCTACTCAATAACGCATCACAGAGGCTCGCTGATGCCAGACAGATATCTAGAGTGCTATATATTTGTAGCTGTTGGCGACCGTGAAACATCAGTGGTGTGAAGTGTCTTCACTTGCAGTGAATGCTGCGATGAGCTACAGCCAATGACAGTAGGCATCTGGCAGAGCAGGCAGCTAGTTTTTCATACAGAACGTGTGCTAATCCATTCTTTCATCCATATTCTTTGTCTTTTACTTTTTTGTGTTTTATCAGAACAGGTTTTGCGTCATTTCCTGTGTCACTTCTCGCATGTGTTTTCTTAACAAAACGTGGTTTGGGACCAGAGATAGTGACATGAGTCGTGTAGTGTGTGACCCCCTGTTGCTGATAAATCATGTAATGTGACCACCACAATGACTTTAGGACTCCCGATTACAAAATGGCAAATTGTGTAGTCTGAGCAGCACAGTGATGTGCTGACATTGAAAGTTGTGGAGTCTGTGTTGGGTCAGATGTGCGACCAGGCTGGGCCAGTTAAGCCTGGTCCCCACCTTCACCAGCTTTATAAACTTTGTCAAAAAATACTCCATTAGCTTTCTATTATAGTCAATATATTTGCAATCAAAAACTTCTCTGGAGACGGTCAAGAGTCGGTGCAAAAGAGTTTATTCCAAAACAGGACACATAAACCCGTACAACATCCCAGCAGGTCGGAGGATGAAGTTCATCCTACGGTCTGCAGACAGTCATATATATATATATATCTATATCTATCTTCTGGGCTGTTTTGCCCCCTCCTTTCCTCATGATGAACTTCTTTTCCTCTGTTATTGTGTTGTTTTTACCAATTAACACTGTTCCCCAGCTGTCATTTATTACTGTATTGTTGACTTTCTAAATCTTTATACTACTGGATAAGAAGTTCATAATTTACATTTCAACTTCAGTCACCGTGTTTTTTAAAGGTTACGCATGCTTAATTTGACACAATTATATTTTTTAAACAATTAATATAAGCATTTTTCATTAATGCTTGGTTTCTTACAGCAATCTTGATGTTATGCTGGCTGCTTTCTGCTTATTATCTCTCTGTCGTGTTTTTGCAAAGCATCTGATGATTTTTTTGGTCATCCTGTCGTGTTTTTGAAAAGCATCTGACGCTTTTTTGCAAAGCAAGAATTCCTTCAGCAAGTTCATTCAAAGCTCACACTGGCTATAATAACCAGAGGCTGGAAGTTGACAATCAAACCCCTTAATCAGTAATTAAGCATGTAGTCTTAATATTAGCAGATTAACACATCAGCAGTTCCTCATGTAATCACAACAGTAGATAACAGCAGAACGAAAAATGCACTGTCACAGTGTCGGCAGATCTTGCACACCTGCAACCTCTCCTATGGTCATAATCTACAGTAGATGACAGTTGGACAAGGCAAACCATCTGCAGCCACTTCCTGCAGTCATTCCTCCCACTCAAGAATCTAACCACAGTGAGCTTGTTTCTGTGTTCATGACTACAGTTCACTACTTATAAGTAAAAAACAAAGCACATCTATGTAAAAAGAAAATGATTAAGAATGATTAATACTAATAAAATTATTAAAAATGATGGATTTAAGAATGATAACTGATTAAAATAATAAACTGATTAACAATGATTATTATTATTTAAGGATTAAGGATAATCACTGATGACTGTTTCTTGACTGATGTCTAACTTTTTGTCTGCAATGCTCCCCCTCTCTGTGTCCTAGGCATGCCCTCTGCTGATCATGCTATTTTAACCAAAAACCTGACTTTGTGGAATAAGCTGGTATCTCTTGTGCTGTGTGCTATAGACAGGACATTCTTGCTGTATTAATGTATGTTTTGTAACACAATTTTCACTAATTCTGCTTCTACATTTTCCTGCTCCTGTTTTTGATGATGCCTTGTTGTGCTCATTCTGCTCCCAGAGAACATGTGCCTGCTTACACACACACACACACGCACGCTACTGCCTCTGGGCAGTTAGACACACACACACACACACACACACACACACACACATAGAGTCTTGACACTGTAATCTTAATTTTACACTATAAAATAACACTCTAAATGACGACAATAGCTATAGAGTTTGAACACTGTAATCTTAATTTTACACTATAAAATAACACTTTAAATGATGACAATGCAGACCAATGCTCTAGTAATTAATGATAACAATTTAGGCTATAATGCTCTAAAATAATTCCCAACATCTGAATTAGACATAACTCCACTGGTATATTTGCTGTGTTGTTGTGCACTTACAACATATATTGTGGGTTTGTATGCACATATTAAAAATGTAAAGCAAATGAATTAAGTCATTCCAATGGACAAAAAATGTAAGGTAAACTTAAAAATCCAAGATTGCGTGACAGAAAGTATATTGCTGAAACCAAATGTTTTAGATGTTCAGAGGTTGACCGCTCAGCATGACAATGTGAATTTTAAAAGGGCACACAGGAGTGAGGCTGCATAAAAGGGCCAAAAAGGACACGCAGTCTTTACTTCTTTGTTGCTATGGATATGACATGCATTTAATACAAAGAAAGTTGGGAAATTACACAACAACTGATTTACCAAGGCAGCAGGCCATTATGTAGACATCTCAAATCTCAAAGATTTGATAAGATAAATAAGCTCAGAGCAAAGTATTTCAAAACTTTTACTTTGTAGCACTTCAGCGCCACCTGAGGAAACCTATAAAACATAATGATAATATTACAATATTTAGATCTAATCATAGGTTTAACACAGTACGAGTGTAACAATGTTTGTGGAAACGATAAAAAGATGGAATAAGATAAAGTAAAAAAAACAAAAAAACATTTACTTTTAATTTTAGACTGAAACAGCAGTTCTATCTCACAGGACTTCCTGCCCGCCGAGATCCAGCAACTTCTGCTGAAGCAGGCCGTCTTAGGGCCTCTCTGCACATGACATGCACAGAGTTCTTGCTCCATGTACTTTCTGGTTCCCAAAAGCACGAGAGGCTTCTGAGCCATTCTGGATTTCCACCAACTGAACCAGCATAATCGACAAAAGGGTGTTTTCACATGTTGATGATCAAGAAACTGCTGAAACCAATGCAGCCCGGCGTCAAAGACGTCTATTTCATGTTGAGGTGACACAGTAACAGGGAATTTCTACGCTTCACCTCAGCGCTATGCAGCCAAACAGCGCAGCGAGCCGCTCGCAGAGGGGCCACAATCTCTCCCACAGTGGCCAACAGCTGTGGAGAGGAGAGCTCCCCGGCTCGTCACTGCTCCTCACGACAGTTCTGCCGATAGTGAACGCGTCACCGTAGACGCGACCAGCCGTGGTGCGTTCAGGACCCCACTGTTTTTTTCGAGACTTCGTTTGGGTTTGGCCCTTTTGATTGCGGCCCCCCTTGGGCCAAACTCCCATTTATGGTGTGTTTGGTGGTGGTGAGGGCCGAGGAAGCTTTCCAGCGTTTCATCCACAATGCTCCTCAGCTAACAGCGCATCCCCTGACTCATTTCCACACAGAATGGAGACGCTGCTGCAAGCCAACAGACTGGATGGACGGCACATTGAGGCGGGGTTACTCCCTACAATTTTGACGTATCCCACTGTCTTTCCAGGGCATCAAGGAAGCCAACCTGTCCTCTCAGGAGGAGGTGGACTTCCTGGCCACAGAGATTCAACAGCTCCTGCAGAAACAGGCAATTTCTGTCATTCCAACCCACGACATGTACAAGGGTCTTTACTCCACATACTTCCTGGTCCCCAAGAAGACTGGAGGCTTCAGACCCATCCTGGATCTCCGCTACCTGAACCAGCATATTGCACGGAAACCGTTCCGCATGCTGACACTCAGGAAACTGCTAGAGCTAGTGCAGCCCGGCAATTGGTTGACGACCATAGACCTGAAAGACCTTGATCGAGGTGCCTTCCAAAGGGTGGCGTACGAATACACCAGTCTTTGGCTACTCACTGGCCCCACGCACACATTCAGCAAGTGCGTAGACGCCGCACTGCTACCATTGCGCGATCAGGGCATGAGGGTCTTTTTCTACTTAGACGACCTCATTGTCATGGCCAGGTCAAAACAATGGGCAATTTTCCACACAGCTCAGTTGATTTTGCATCTGAACAACCTGGGCTTTGCAATCAACTGGGAGAAGAGCTCCCCCTATCCCCGCCAGGAGGTGCAGTATGGTGGTGCATTTCTATCTCTTGGATATGTCGAGCTCCTTCTCGGGATCCTGCTCACAAATTTGCAACCTAGGATCTGAAAAGTGAGGATCTGGTGACTACTGGGTGTAGAGGGGGAACATACACTGGCAGTGCCTGACATTGTAGTGAGAGGTCAGGGCAGTGCAGGTGTTAATGGTCAGGCCAAGCCCCTATCGGTCCAGTGACCTTCTCAGGGGTGTGGCGGTCAGGGATCTGGCCAGCCTGTGGCCGACCAGGTTGGTGTGGTGGACTTTGGCTTGTCGCAGCTAGGGCGGACAGTCATTGGGCTCCACCCACTGTACCCATATAGTCCAGTAGAGGGCTCCGCCTGTGCTTATAGAACTAGGGTTACCATATCGTAACCTTTGTTTTTTTCTAAGCACACATTTCGAATTACAGAATCAACCTCAGTTAACATGTCTGCACCTGCTACTGTGTGATCCTACCTGGAAAATGTTGTGTAGCGAGGTCCACACCACTTTCTTTGTTTTCCCGTTTACAGAGCCAGGGCTGTGTAGGAAAACTAGATTTATTTTCAGAGCACACACAAAACGGAGAAAGTATTCGATGAATTTGACAAAAAGTGTATTGGATTAAAATCACTTACAATGAAAAACTTCATGATGACAAACTTCATAGACCACACTATGCCTCAAATGTGCCTCTGGAAGCAGGTGTAAAAGCCGTAGTAAATCTAGTTCTAGAGGTAGGTTTCCCACACAATTCCCACACTTGCTTGCACAGACTAGTTGTCAGTAACTTACAACACCTTTGGCAGCATCTCCTTTGGCAATTTTGACATCTGGTTTATGTTGCCGTTCTTGTTCTTGGTCCTGCCTTTGTTTTTGTCAGCTGCAGTAATAAGCATCAACTAAGTAGTAATGCAATTAACAATATTTCCATACATTTCTGCAATCACTAGTCAAAACACAAATGCCCACATTAGTGTCCCCCCCCCACACACACACACACTCTATGAAAAAAGACCAAAATAAGACCCAGATTTGGAAATAAATGCACCACAGTAGCCCATTCCAACTAATTTACACATTACTTAACGACAGCATTATACTGTTCAGTAAGACAGTGATTACCATTATAATGGTGTCAGAGACATGGACTAAAGGAGGATATTACAAAAACTGTTTCAGGGTTTGGCAGGCCTTTATACATGAATTCTATTCGGCTCATGTCAGATTTGCTTTGAGGTATCACCTGCTTTGTCAGCAAAGTGTTTGTCTGAAAGCTCTGCAGCGATGAAGTGGAAATGCTGCCCTGCCTTGAAAAACAAGTTATGCTAAAATTTAATTCTCAGGTTCCATCCCCTCATCTGACCCCCAAAGCAAGTTAAGTTTGTGCGCATTCTCTGGAAGATTTAATTCCCTTCTTGCTAAATCTCCTTGTGTTGTATTTGATTCCTGAGGCAGAGAAAGGAGAGACATGATCACCTTTAAAAAAAAAAGAAAATAAAAAGTGTTCCATTCTTGGCAGGTTTTGGCCTTGGCAGTCAAAAATGTAGCAATGCCAGGGAAGTTTCTCTTTAAAGACATATTTTAATAACAGGACTAAATTCACAATCAAGTAGTTTTACCCAATTCTAAATCACCCTCAAAATTTGCATTTGAATGCCGCAAATTATTTTAACCTGATTTTGCGCAAATAGCTGTAAACACAACAGGGACATAATAATACCTTATAAAGCTGTGAACATGTTAGCAAAAAATTGCCTATTTAACACATCCATCAGACTTTGAGCAACATGAGCATTCACTGTAAGTCTTGTTTCTGGCCACCTGGCAAAAGTAGGTCTAATATTCTCTTTTATCACTGTTTTGGTCTCCACCAACTTTTCATTTCATTTAATAGGATCCCCATTAGCTGTCGCCAAAGCAACAGATATTCTTCCTGGGGTCTACATAAAACGTATTACTCCTTAAAAAGTAATGACATTACTTTACTTATTACTGGATCTTAACAACAACAACAAGTTATGTTACTCGCTATGTTAGTATATTACTACAACCCCCACCCCCATCCGAAAACACACAATAATGGCAATACTTACAGCTGTGGAAAATTTGTTCTCCATTCTTCCTTTAGCTTTTTTAGTAACAGTTGACTTGAACAACATAAGGTCTTGTGCCACTGACCTGCCTCAGAGTCACACATTCACGTCAGGGATGGTCCATTCTGGTAACACAGTAACGCAACGTTACCTGGACTTCCTGGACCTCCTCGGAGATACATAATTAAAGATGTCTCAACACTGAGCTGTTTTTGTTATTTGAGTAGACCATTGCCCATGACATAACATACTTAAAGCACTAAATACAAGAATACTCATCGTACAGAGTGGCTAACCACAAGGTCACTTCACTATACTACTGCCTGTGATGCATCAATGTTGCAGCTGGCGAAGGTGGGGCCAACCTGATTATTTCTCTTACTACTAGGTAGCTCAATCTAAAAGAATGCATTATCATCCATCAGTTCAATAATTTTGTTTTGTATTAATAATTTTGAATAAAGAGTGCAATGTTTGCCTTTAAGATGCAATATAGTACAAGCAATAAGCAGCAAAAAATAGACACCCTCAAGCTAAGCACAAGCTCCACAAATCTGCATTCAAGCAGTTATTTAAGATCATCTAAGCATGGAGGAGGACACCTAAGGATCATTAGACAAGGAGAGCTGTTTCATCAGATGTTTCAGTGATATTGTAAAGCAATCTTTACTGTTTTCCTGAATGATATGCTCGGGCTGAGCGTTCCATGTGACCATCACTCTATACATTGCAGTGTTCTTCACTAAACTGGTTTTTGCTTTGGGTAGTGTGAATCTATCTTCTGGAACATGACTAGTAAGGTAGTTATGCACATTTGAACTCAAACATAGCTTTTTATATAATACCCTTGAAAATTTAGTAACTGAAATCTGTTTTTATAAAATTAAGCAAAGACACTGCATCTATATTTTATCTTTAACCAGGACACTGAAGAAAGTGCAGAGCCCACAACCAGCTCGAAGGACGTGGACATTGTCAACAAGAAAGGTCACTCACCTTCAGTAGTTTGGAGATATTTTGGCCATTTGACAAAATACAGAACAGCATGCACTACAGACTGTGCCGAAGACACGTGGCAATAAAATCAGGAAACACTACAAAGCTGTTTCATCATTAAAAACAATATCATCTGTTAGAACATGCAGAGAGTAAGACCCAAACGAGTGCTGTTAGTGTACCCTCAACAACAACAACCGGGTCAGTACCGAGTGCAGCTACCCACCAGCAAACGGTCATATCAGCATTTTCCAGCTCTGTGCCTTACGACAAAAAAATTAAATGACACAAAGGCATCACACATGCAATTGCATAGTGCGTTGGAAAAGACATGCTCCCCGTTAGCACTGTCGAAAATGACAGATTTAAGAAGCTTATCAGAGTCCTTGACCCCAGATACGAGCTTCCTGGCCATAAACATTTTTCAATGACTGCACTTCCACAGCTGTATGCGGAGTGTAGGGGGATTGTGGAGCGGCAGCTGCAAACCGTCCCATTCTTTGCCGCTACTGTTGATATGTGTTCTAGCCGCACATCTGAACTATATGAGCCTCACTATTCACTTTATAGACAAAGACTGGAATCTTCAGAGCAAAGCCCTCCAAACAGCTTATTTTCCTGAAGACCATACGGGCGAAGTTATTGCTCCAGGAATGTGTGAAGCACTCGCCTCCTGAGGGCTGAGTGAAGACCAACAAGTCTGTATCACAACTGATAGTGGGTCAAACATGGTAAACTCCACATCACTCAACAAATGGACACGGCTTCAGTGTTTTGGACATCGACTGCACTCGGCTAAGTTGTAACCTGGGCTATTGAGAGGTGGAGCATCAAATGTTTGTATAAAGTAATTGCTGCTTAGATGACGCTATTGTGGCCACCCTTCCTGTGTGGTTAATTAAATGCAATTCAATTAAATCTGGCTTTACTGGATTAAAGTCCCACAATGTGTCACCAAAGCCGTAGTAGTAATAATCCATCCATCTATCCTTCCATTCATCATCCGTCCATCCACCGCTTTTCCTGCGTACAGGGTCGATAGGGGCTGGAGCCAATCCCAGCTGACATCGGGCGAAAGGCGGGGTACACCCTGAACAGGTGGCCAGTTAGTAGTAATAATGATGGTGATAATAAAATTTTAAAAATCTGATTAATTACATTCTTTATTGTTCATTTGTGCTTAAGTTAAACAGTGTTTACAAGCATTAAACTGAAATACAAGCAATACTGATTTAAGTATTTATATATTCATATGTGTAATTCAGTAACATATTTTCTTTTTGCTCAGAAATGTTTCTATTTAACAGTTCTATTTCCTTTTCTTCCTCAGAGAGAGTGGGGAAGGACAAGAGGGTGGAATGAGCTGTGTAAAAAATTTGTGGCTACCTTCTCCTTTTCCTGGAAAAAAAAAGAGACCTGGCAACAGCTCGGGAAGAGCTTAACTTACCCCCACACATGCTGGTCACCTACTAGGTGGATCTCACGTCAGAAGATGGTGGCTAGGGTGGTGGAGCAGCACAAGGCCATCTCTCAGGTTCTCACTGCAAAACCAGGCACTTGGTGCCCACCTGGCAGGACATGGATGTGCTGGAGTCTATGAATGAGGCTAAAGCGGGACTCTCTTCCAAACTCCTCAAAAATTGGGAAAAACACAGGTGTAGTTGAAAAGGTCCTAAAGTCCTAATGTTAACTCAGTGGGCCCACACTCACCAAGCACGCACACGCACACACACAAGCCGGCATATAAAATAAAATAAAACCCCAAACTTCGTTGCAGGCCTGTTGCGATGCTTGAGAGCGACGAAATTTAAACTATTGGTCCACTTCACTCAAAGGAGCAACAGAATGAAAGAGTTTTTACCTTAGGCAACAGTTCAATCCACTGTGCAGAGTTCAACAGTCTTTCCCGGTCTACAGCAAAACAAGGGCAGGCAGGTGTCCAAAGATGGCGTGGTGTGTCCCGCGCTCTGCCGCTGTCGTCTCTCGGTTTCTGGTGTCGAACAAGGGTGCGAGCATGCGTCCAAACTGGCGTGGTCGGTGTCCCTCTTTCTAAAGAACTCAGAGCTTTGACTTCGCAATTGTAACTTTCAGATAACTCTTCAGGGTTTTCACGCCGAAACCCGTGAACTAGTGCAATAGTATACAGCTGAGTTAGCTATACTGGCTAAGAGTCCATTCACTTTGCTAATGAATGCTAACACAACACACTGTGTGCAAACGAGCTACGCTACACACGTGAATAACTGTACGATACATTTCGGGAAGAAATGTCTAACTTCTCACAAAAGTACGCAGGATGGTATTCTGTGGTAAGACTGTCGAGTGGGCAGTCCAAAACACCAACTCGCTACATACTGCTTTGCATGAACTTCACACACTTCGCATCGCGTTCGTTCTTAGTCAAGCTCCCTTTTTTCCTCCTCCTTTTTCTACATTCTTCTTCTCTTTTCCTGTGCACCTCTGAACCCCCCCACCTAGACCAATGAATGACCAGTATTACCCTTATTCTTACATACCACTTCCTTTACTAGACAGAACTCTTCAAAATAAAACATTTATAACTGCACATATTAATAACATATTTATTACAATGTAGCTTTTTAATCTTTTATGAAATAGCTTGCAAACCACAATTTTAACAACAATGAATTTGTTTTTAACTAGATCACATGCTTTACATGCTTTTTATCAGTTAATCACAATGTATAGCATTTTTAACCCGGCTAAACTAACATTGACTAGTTGAACGTCTTGTCCATCTGCATCACTCACATTGCAGCTGCTCCAGTCCGATGCAGTCAGTAGTTAACTATCTAGCCTTTAGAGATTTGTAATTAGCATTTCTTTTTGTTAATATGAGCTATCTGATGTTAGCTAACTGAGAGCCCACCCTATCATTTCATTTTAACTAGGTAATTTCATATTTTATGTAATTGGGGATTAGTTATTGTAGAGATGATGCGTGAAAATGAACAAATTACTCACTGAGACAAGCTGCTCCTCCTGAGTCACATGCAAGATTAGGTCAAATGAGCGAAACAGTCTTTGAACGACACAACACTAGTGTAATGAATTTGATTTATCATCATCTACAGACCGCACACATTAGTTAAATAAGCAAGGATATTGCAAGCATTGTAAGATTATAGTGCACTGAAGCCCCCATCTGTGCTGTACTGGGTTTTCTTTTGGACTTGGAAAAAAAGTTGCCCCCCCCGGTTGTCACTGTATTCGACCAGAGAACAGATGACCTGCTTGATATGGTATCATTGGTCGATCCACGCTTCAAGACCCAATATATCAAGCCAGATGAGATTGAGGCCATCAAAACATGAGATTCTGGAGGGAGACCAAGGTCCATCTACTTCACAGACTTTATACACAACAGAAGAAGTAGATGCAGAGGAAGGAGCTGCTGCTGCTCTACCTGCCAAGAAGAAGCAGAGGAAGTCACTGGGCAGCTTTTTTAAGAAGCCATGCCCCAGCAACACAGGACTCACTGATATGCAGTCAGGAGGAGGGAACTGGTGAACTACCTCACGGCCCCAGATGCAGACAGTGAAATGGAACCCCTGGATTGGTGGAAAATGCATGAGAAAAACTTTCCTAGAGTGAGCCAGCTAGCAAAGCGCTACTTGTGCATCCCTGCCACCAGCTCCCCCTCTGAGAGGATTTTTAGCACGTGAGGGAATGTTGTGACAGGGCAGCATTAAAACCTGAGACTGTGGACAGACTTGTCCTTCTTGCCCTTAACTTGTAAGGCATTGGCTTTGCTTGTTTAAAACTCAGTGACCACAGTTGAGATTTTTCTTTTGTCTATTTATTTTATTTACATTGATGTCAGCTAAAATACTTCATATTTCAAACCATCTGTAAAAAAGGGTTTGGCATGCTGAACAAAATTAAGAATCCTTTGTCTGTTTATCGTTTTATTTGTTAACATTATCCATTAAAACACTTACGTGTTCTGCCTGCATCACACTGCAGAACTTAATTTTTCCAATAAGATATTTATTTTGTTAAGGAAAAGGGACTATAAAAGGATTTAACTTAATTTTACTTGTTTTGAATGTTCTACCTCAGTTTTGTTAAATGATCCACAATTAATCATCTGGTTTCTTCAACTTTCACTCAGGAGCAAAAATCAGCCTTTAAACTTTTAAGAAATAATGATTTGACATTTATTGTGATAATTATCGATATCGACTGATAACATTTTTGGCCATATTGCCGAGCCCTAACTCATAGCCATGGTACATAATTTGTGTGCAATACTGAGTGAGCTAACCAACGCCCCAAATGATAATTCTCTGTGGGTTTGTATCTCTGAGCAACTCCTTTGTTATTATACATAGTTATTTGACCCATTGTTAATATAAAAACTAAATGGGAGCAACAAACTATTTTTATTAAAACGAACTATTGTTGAGGTTTTCATAGTAAAGTAAAATGAGTTTTACCTATTTATAGGATATGTAAAGACTCAAGATTTGAAACTGTGATGTATTTGTTAATTTGAAATAAACATCTGCTGCCTCTCTTACAACAGTACTTACTGAAGGAAGACATGAAAGTGGGACAAATTGTATTTTGGTCTCCAAAACCCTTAATCATGTGTTTTTCTCTGTCTTCAGATTTAAGAATTGCTGTGTGTTCAGCAACCATTTCAAAGACCATTAACCCTTAACGGGGCACCTGAGAAAGTAATACTATTGAGTAAGAAAAGAGAGAAAGGAGATCTCACACGGCTCCATCAAATAAATCGGCACCATCAGTTCTAGCACCCAAGACATTTCACCAAGAGATGGTTCCTTGTAAAATCTTACTTTTACCAGCAATTTCGCAATTTAAAAACAAACAGATTTGTCATGTGTCAGTGTAAAAACTCTCATTTTCAAAGCCACCTTTTTCACTAAAGGTATAAATATGCCATGTGTAAGTTTTGTTCATGGCTTTGTGTGCTTTTTTTCAGTTGTATTCCAATGCAAGAGCATGTTGCAAGAATGTACCAACACAATGCAAGAGCCACATCTGTAAATACCAGAAACAACAGACAATGACATCTAACACTGCTCATGCAATATTCTTTGTAAAATGTTCCTGTCACCTCAGAGGCCTCCAGTGTCCTTCAAGTTCAGTGCAACATCAGAGATTAACTACACTTAGAGATATATCAGAACCCCTCTACATAATATATTTGGGTTACCTTGCCTTAAGTTAGGCATGACATTGGGCCTCTGCAAAATAACAGCCCCACGTCACAGGTCTCCCCAGTAATCAGCTAACAAAAGAGCTGAAATGGAGGATCAATGTGAGTTAGTGTTATCTCACTTAAAGCTTGCAGCACTTTACACAGGAAGGAAATGTCAGTGAGGTAAACTGATTCACATTCAGTGTTGGATCACAGCTGTGAGTTGCAAAAATATACAGTGCATTTCTGAGAAGGATTCAGTGCTGACTGTGTGAAGGTTCCACCATTCAGGCATGAGAAAAAATCAGTATAGAGTCATTGTCAACAGGTACTGCACTGTATTTCAGTATTTGAACTACTATAAAGTTGTTTTCAAAATTTTGCCTGGAAAACCATGGCTATGCTGAGCTTCCAGGCACTATTTACGGCCACAAAATATTCCTAATAATAATA
Source organism: Micropterus salmoides (assembly GCF_014851395.1). NCBI lineage: Eukaryota > Metazoa > Chordata > Actinopteri > Centrarchiformes > Centrarchidae > Micropterus > Micropterus salmoides. The sequence continues at coordinate 16,894,336 of NW_024044681.1, forward strand.
ATAATATATAGCCTGTATAAAGGATGACTTTAATATCTATCTATGTTTCTGATTCTCTATGTTTCTTGATGATTTTATTGTGTCAGGCTAAAAAAGGTAGCTCAGATATTCTTCTCCAAAGGCAACATCCTCCAGCTCTTCCTGGATCCTGGTGTGTTGTGGTCTGTCCTATGGCTCCCAAAATTCCTGCATCCCTGAGCTCCTTCCAGATGTCCAAGGTCCTCAACCTTTTCCTGAATTTGAAGTGTTCGTGGAGTGTTTTTGCAGAACTCACCAGGAACACATAATTTTTTTTCTGATTTCAATAGTCTAATGTTGGAATCAGACATGTGTGGCTTTTTTTTACGGCATATGGAGAAAGAAGAGGCGGCCATAGCTAAGAGTCAAGCACCACCAGCTGTTACTGCAGCAGTAGTTTAAGATTTCTACCTTTTGAGCAAAAAGTATTACCTCTCTGACATATCTGATCATATAGCACCAATTTCAAAAATATTTGCAGCTTTCTACTGTATAGATAGGACAGTTTTATGAAAAGGCCACATTTACAGCTGTGAAATATCCTTTGAAGAATTAAAAGCTATGTTTATTTTTGGATTACAGATAGCACTTTCCAGAGTGTTGTATGGTTTGATAGTTCCTCAATAAATACAGTTCCTAATACATTTATAAATGTACTAAATTGTGACTATACTCTATATATATCATCCATACAACAGTAACTTCTTTTGTCTTGCTCAGGTCTCTCCTCTGGTTAGAACAGAGCGTCTGTTCCTTAATGACTTCCCACCTGCTTGACTGATTACCATCCCACTTCAAATCAACTGAGCATGCATGGAAGACAGAGGGTGGGTTCCATACAATTTCACACATACATTACACCAACATTACTTAACAGAATATTTTTTCCCTGAATGTGTTTGTATGTGTGTGGACCTCTAAAAAACCGTTAAGTGATGTTAAATTGTGGGGGATTTAAGAGAATCCTTTACACACAGTGCCAGCTGCTTGTTAAAACAGAGCGCCAGTGATATTGACCATTTGAATAGATAGCCTTAAGTTTTTGTAGCTTAGTGGACCTATGTGAATGGAGCCAGCATTGATAGCCTATATTAAAGGGTATATATTCAATCAAACAGTGTATAACAGAAGGTGATACGCACATGCAAAGAGATCTGTAGAGTAATCTGTAAAAGCAAATGCTGTTATGCTGCAATATGCACAGCTATGCATGAGGAAGCGTCACATTCAAAAGACAAACATATTACTTGACTCGTTGAGCAGTTATCTTTGTTGTCTGACTTAAATAAATACATTTGTTATATTCCATAGTGCAAAATAATCCTGTAACACGGACTTGTCTTTCTCCAAGAGAAAATACTGAAGCAAAGAGTAAAGCAAGCTGAATTTAATAACTTTTCCCTTACCTGCCGCCTTCTTTTAGATCCACTTCTTCTAACGCAACTTTGGAGCGGTAAATACTTTGTATTCCTGACTGCTTCTGACATTTTAAGCACCCCTCAAACATCAAAACATAAAGAGATGAGAAGAGCAGCTTGCAAATGTGATTTAACTCAAGTCACCGCTTGAAAACTGTTGTACTTACACATGAAAATGGCAGTTTGTTTATAGCTAGTGCATATGTACTCTTGTCTCCCCCTGTATACATGTGTATTTGTTCTGTACTTGTTTTTGTGAGTGTGCATACTCTTGTGTGTGTGCAGAAAGTAAGGAACCCTCCCTATGTTTGGCCTGTTACATACTGGCAAGCTAACGTATGGCTCTGAGCGTTCCCAAGGCTTCCATCTAATTGGTTCTCTACAGGGAACATTGATGCTTCCATGCAATCCATATTGCCATCGCTTACTACATCCAAGCATGCCAGTTAACCATAATCACACGCACACACACACACACACGCACACTACTAGAAACATACTCACAAAAGCCAACATATTGCTCAGTCCAATAATTTCATCGGCCAGTTAGGTTTCAGTGTCGCCTTTTCAGTGAAGCTGATTGACACTTACGAGGTTACGGCAGAGAGAGAGAGACAGAACGAGAGAGAGGGATAGCGAGAACAATGCAGTGATACATGCAGATTGTGGAGGCAAATGCACCCTCCACGTTGTTTCCACCTGCTCAGGTCACCTCACAAACAAAATTATACAGGCTTGTTGTCTGTTGTCAACCAGTGGAGGCTTATGTTTATTTATCTGGGTGGAGCTACAGGCACTGAGGGTTTCTGCTTACACACTAACAATGTTGTTTTATGGCTTGGTGCACTAAGGTTGGACTCCAAATATAGACTGTTACATTTACTCAATAATTGAATCACAACAGCAAACACACTCCATTTCAGTTCAGCTTGGCTACTTACTGTAACCTAATTCACTCAATTCTCTCTCAAGATACTGCTGAATTAGTGTGTATTGCATGACTGGGACGGAGCCTATTAGGAAGGAAAACACAAAATAGACTAATTTAAAAATTTAAAATTTCATACTTAATCGTTACTTAAAGTAATATTAAAATGCTTAAAAAGTCAAAATTCAATTCAAATATTTTATAATAATTTTTAATCGGGCTTTGTGGCTAGTGGGGTGCCCCCTTTATTGACCAGCTGCCACTGTTCTAATTGAAATAATATCAAGTCAAAAATAATAATGGAAACACTGTTTCAAAAGTAGCCCTAGTTTATCCTGAAATGTAACACCAACACGCACAAAAGTATCAAGTGTTCAAAAAAAACTTTGTTGCACAAAAGTTTGGTTAATTTGCATGTGATGCAACTAAATGTAAAATGTACCATTAGAAGGATGTATTTGTATAGTGCTTATGTAGTGCTGTGCTTGTTGGTGGCACCAATGTAAAATGTTTATCCAGAGAAAGCATAAAAAACATGAATGCATCATTATCTTGGGGCACTCTAATTCCTTGTCTGAGTATGTGATATGCAAAGCAAAACACGGCATAAGGACATATAATTAAAAAAACATTCAGATAAAAACCTGAATGTTGTGTGATAAGTGTAAAAGTATCATACACAAGGGGATGCTGTGTGGAAAATCTGTTACATTACAGAATCTGGTACATTCATACTCATTCCATAACATAACAACGCACAACATGCATACAACAGCATTTAACAAAGTCATAGCTTCATAACTCCTTCAACCATGTGACCCATTTCTTTCTGGTTCCTTAAAAGCTATTTTCTAGAAATTAAGCCATATGAAATTACATTGGGCAGCCCCTCAAAACACTGTGCAGGTTTGACAGGTGGATATGTAGGCTGAGTTACAGAGCTGAGAGGCAGCAGATGGTGAGACTGCCATATGGGGACTTAAAGACATTGAGACTGTCAAAATTAAAGCCAGAGAATCTGTTGCGGTATAAAAAGCACTTTGTAAATGGATTCTCAGGGAACTCTCAGAATAAATTGCTTTTTAAAAAAAATGTAGCATAATCCAAGACTTTAAGGAGTCTTAATGCCATCATACAAATACTAATGAATGCTTAACTTTTCTAACAATGTAACTGTTGATTACTCTTATAGAACAATTACACAAAGTCACACTCAAGTCTACAGAGAAGAGGATTATTCTCCCTGTGATGTAGGTGTGCAAAACTGTCCTTCACTTTTTAAAAACTGGCCTATTGGTGCTTCAGAACAGGTGTCATCACCATAGACAAAATGATTGGATTTTAAACAAGTACCGGATATTAGAAACTCAGGTTAAGTTCTTATATGTTGGGGATTGCAATGAGGGGAATCTTGTAACAACAATGTGAGTTTGCTATAACTACCTGTCTTTGGCTGGTATACTGCCTCCCCCGTAGGCAAGCCTGTAATGTGAGAATAAGAGATCGATCTGTTACCGTCTCCCTTCCAACACTGATTAAGTTGGGTTGGTATGCATCTCCTCCACTTGTAAGGAATATAAATTATAGTTGACTTGAATCAGGCAAGTGTGATTGAACAAAGGCCAGAACACATAGAGAGCGTGGGCAGGCGAAAAGATCCCCAGCAGTGCCAACATGCTAATGTGAAAGGTGATTAAGGCCGACAGACTAACAGGGCTGCTGACCTTAAAATCAAGGATGCGTCCTTCGGCCCAGAGTCAAGCCACATCTGCTGCCTGCAGAGCCAGAAACTGTGCCGGAGGTGCTTAATACATTAGTCCTTTTCCTAAACACAGCTTTGAAGATTCTCAAGGCTGGTCACTTTAACTCTGAACCTGCTCTATTGCCCATCAAACATCTAGAAACCAGCACAAAATATACTGCAGAGTTCATATACATGAAAAACACAAAAATGGCTAAATGATTTCATAGAACAACTTTTAGCAAATGTTACTCAAACAGAAGTAGTGTTGGAGACTATTTCCACAAGCGGATTAATACATTTGGTGCTCTGGAGAGTATTTACAACAGTGGCTCATTAATGTGTTTCTGATAATAATACTGGAGCTCCATGGCACAGAAGCTGTATCAGGTTTTGGTTACAGACAACACTTAGTAGGATCAATTGCTGGTTTTGGTCTTTTAATGGAATTTCTTGGCTATAGATTAAATATATCAGATCATATAATATTATCAACCTTCTTTAAAGTGATATTAATATTGATAAATATACTTTGGCCTCTCTGTAAAATGTCTGTATTGCTGAATATAGTGCACTAAAACTGCTAGGGTTTAGGGTGTAATTAAAGTGGGCAATCTACTGCGGACACATTTCCTTGTCAGTCATCCATCTGATGGAACAGATGCATTTATCTTCCATTTTTCTCCTTTTATAAGCATTTTTGGGGGAGAGTTTTTCCTTATTGAAATCAAGGGTGTAGGGTGTTGTATGCTTTGCAGATTGTAACAATCCATACCAATTCTAAGACAAGCACATGGCATACTTCACTATGTGACCCTCTGCATATATATATGTGCTATCCAGTATCACTATGGGCATGTAGAGGGATCAATAATAAAAATGCACTGTATTGAAAAGGTTGTGGAAAAAATAAAAATAAAATGCATAGGATCCTTCTTAAGCAGTGGTAAGTGCATTGAGTACTTTAGTTAGACCATGCACAGTTTGAACATACAACAAAACAATTGCAACTGAACAAACACTTTTCAGTCTTTAAAGAAATGTCTCTTAGTGATTCAGAATTCCTTGGGCCTGTCCTTTCAATTTTAATTAAGCTCCTTTACATTCCTTGGGCCTGTACTTGGTACTTGGAATTATTTTATTTTGAATACCTACAGAATGATTTACCCAGATGACTACTGACACAGATGCCAAGGTAGTTACTAAAGTCTGATTTGTTTTCACTCTTACTGCTAGAGCCTATCGGCATGGCTGAGTCGCATTCCAGTTGCAACACGGTCGTTGGAGTTGATTGCGGCCATTCTAATGCTCTTGATTCCACCAGATGTGCCACAGCACGTTTCAGAAGTGTCCCTACACTCTACTCCATGGACAATACGCGGCTAGTTTATTTTTAACGGAAGCATGTACATGTTGCTGCATGCATATTAGTGTAAACCACCTTGTGTCTCCATGAATTGGTTAGCTCATGTGAAAAAGTTTGCACATTGAGTTTTCTGACATGTCTTTGGTTTCAAACCTTGCATGACACATTAACACAACACATGTGGAGTACAGATGGGAAATGAAAGCCTCTTCCATTTATCGTGTTGAGAAAACCACTGAGGAGGAGAAATAGATTGCTTTGGTCCACACATCATTAGATGTTCTCCTCTATACCCTTCACCCCTGGGCTGCCTTTGATGAAGAACAATGCAGGAGAGAGAAATTGGATTGACTGTGTTGTATTTGTCAATGGCAAGTCTCTTAACATGCAGTCCTGTCAGCAGATGGCCTTCTTATCATTTAATAGGAAAGGTTGAATCATCTGATTACTCCCACCCCTCATTTACCCCTGATCCATTAAACTGAACAAAGTGAAAATCTAGGTTAGCGTAGGTGTGGGCAGGAATAAAACAGGTACATGATCAAGGCTGATTCAAGCAGATATCTATCAGATATACACCTCAATGCTATCCATTTTAAGCAAAAGACTTCATGTCATGTCACATCACTTCAATTTTCTTTATTGTTCCTTCAAAGGAAATGTGCCTTGCAGCAGCCTCTAAAAATAAAAGAGACAGTGCATCACCTAAATACACAAAGTATGTACAAATGAACATAAAAGACAGCGAACAAAAACAAAAATAAACAAGCCATAGAGCTGGAGGCAGGACACTAGTTGGCAACAATGGTACAAGTTGAAAGAATGTATAAACCTAATAAAGACAAAGAATTTGACAAAGGTTATGTTATGCGGCATTCTATGTTATCGTATGAAGCAAAAAGTTGAATTACCACTAACAATCATTTATGCAGAATGTCAGTGATTTGGTTAGACACTTCTTTTCTTTGATTTTGCCGATTTCTTGCTCTAGGCCAAAACACTGACACTGTTTTCTAAAGCTCCTACAGGTTGCATAATTGCAGAGCAGTTAGGTAAACAAGTGATGCAAAATGTGGTAAGTTCTCAAAAATCATGCCTTATGTTTTCCCTCTGCATCCTGAATGACTTACCCAGACTCAGACAGAATACCAATGTGGAACATTGCAATTATGAAAGCGCTTAGGTGAGCCCCAAAGTATAAGCATTTCCAGTAATTTCCAGAGATTGTGATCAAATAATGATACATGCTCTGATACATCTATGTGATTCCTGCATCAAAACTATGAGTGTGCAACTGCTTTTACTGATGTAGAATACAACTGTCAGAATGGATTGTTCATCAACGCCGCAAGGAAGTTAAATTTGATAGTCTTCCTCTAAACATCAGTTATGCGAGATTAAACTGGCCCCCTCATGCACTGACATCAGGAAGAAGAGTGCCATATCCAGTCAGGAGGAGAACATTAGCATGCTGGTGGGTGCTACGGATCGCAGCTTTCTCAGTCACTGATGAATTGCCTGGTGTCCCAGTCTCTAGTCCTCTCCCTTCAAGAGGGCCAGTTTGTCAGAGACTTAACCCCCTACCCCACCGCCTCCCCCAACCATACCACTATTTTGCTTTGAAATGCCCTCGTCAAACTTTAATTTGTATGGAAATAGACATTCTGTGACCCAAGATAAAGTCTGTATTTTGCAGAAAAGTTAGGAGAGGCAGAGAAATAAACAAATTTAAAAGTAAACTGACCGTGTAAAAAAGCGATCGTATTTTGGTCTAGTGGGCCATTGAGCAAAATTAGTGTGAGTGTGGTAACAGAATTTGAAATGAGAAGCAAGGGCATCTGTGGGGAGGGATCATTTTCTGAGGGGATGTGTAGGCTTTAATGTATGCCAAGGACTTCACCTGCGAATGCAAATTCAGTGTATTTAAAAAAAAATCTTCCTCTCTAAATCCACTCTAATAGGAAATGTTGGAGAGGCCCTAACCCACAACTTTGTCTGTGCATAGGAATAAGCTAAGCCCTCATTTTTTTATCTGCAAATGGGCCTTGATATACTCTGCATTAAGAAGACTCTCATCACACTCTCTCATGCACCCATGCACACACACACACACACACGGACACACTAACATTCTGAGAAGGGTATCAACTGAGATCACCTTGACATAGTTTTATTCCTTAGAAGAAATTCAGAGGGGCACAGATAAACTACTTAAATGTACAAAGAGGAGACTATACATGTTTCTAAATGTGAAACTTTCCGCAAATCATTTAAGTCCACTTGGCAAAAAGTATAAGCAAGTGTACTGCTCACTCCAGATAACAGAACAATGTATTCATTATATCAGCATGCCCTTGGGTTGCATAATATAGAAATAGAAGTGAATGCCTTTCTTTCCTGGCTTATCTCACTGTGAGCTGTGAGCTTTGGAGACAGCTATCCCAAAATACTGGAGGAAAACAGGATAGAGCAAACACACTCAGGCACGCAAATTGACACGTGCACACCCGCGCATTAACATATCTGCACCCATTCAACATGGGCTTGCCATGTGAATAAGCATTCTTATTTTTATGTTAGGGGAGATTTTGGGGAGAGCTACAAGGCCATACTGTAAGCAGCTGAGCCAGAATACTGGTGTCTGAATGCTGAGGCAGAACAATAGAACAATGATGACATGAGAAGATACCTTGTCACCTGAAACGGGGACACATAGCGAGACAGCTGCCACCAGACACAGGAACCAGTGTACCAGTGGCCTGCTGAGACAGGGGCAGGGTCTTCCTAGTCACGCACGTAAGCATATCATTTCCAACACACTTTCCCATGCTCACACACAGCACACACTAAAACATGCTAAGACATTGTTTATCATGTATGCACTCAGTCAAACAGACACAAGCCACAGACAGATACAAGCACACAGGGAAGGGAAGGAGGCATACTAATGCAAGAGGATACAGTATGAGCAGCATGAATGGACAGATTAAAGAAGTAAAATTGTCTAATTGCACAATTGGACAGGATGCCATGTATACAGGTATTGATGTTCAGTGATAATGATAAAAAGAGAGTTTTTTGATTGTTGTTTATTCGGTAATATTTACCCCAACAAATGAGGAACTGCTGCCGATTGCACTGGTAGGCTTTCATTTGCTAGGCTAGCTTTGTTTTACTTTTACAGTAAAGCTTGCAGTGTAAGAAGATAGTGATAGGAGAAGCCAGAAACACAAAGTATATTTGAAAATGAAATGAAAAAATCATTATTTTCCTTAATGTAACCATTTAAAACTGTTTCATGAAATAAACAGCACCCACAGCCATTGATGATCTTAAATATTTGTGGTGGTCCACCAGCAGTCATCATAATAAAATATTGCGGGTGAACTCTAACACGAGTCTACAAGACTGTACTGTATCGGTACATTTTCACATGGTAAAAATGGGAAATGAACTTCTCCTGTGTTTGCTATGTTACACTTTTTACTTTTGATATTTTTTTATGTTCTTGTCTCACCCTATATTTGTCATTGCTGTTTTTGTTGTGTCGTGTGTGTAATTTTATTGCCACTGCGGCAAAACTAATTGCCCCTTGTGGAAAAATAATGGTTTTGAAATTAATGGAATTGAACTGATATATCAGAAATGCCAGAAAATATCATAAAGCAAGAGAGTTTCACAGACAAAAAACAGACAATTAAACAAGCTGCAGTCCAGCTAAAAGCTATCAATTAAAAGGCAATTAGTTTGGAGCTCAGAGGGAATACAAAGTTGCTGAGTTCCTCTTTTCATCAAAATTATGTGATGGCCTACTAGCATCAAACAATTAATTCAAAATAAACTTGATTTGAAAGGGCATGGTTAGGGCAAAGTTAGGCAAGACAAATAATGAACTGAGATGAGCAATAGCAGACAGAATTTAATAAAGGTCAGCAAGGCACAAAGAAAAGACATTCCTTACATGCATTTTCATGTGAATAAAATTTTAATCTTTTTGGCTTCTTGCTTGAAGGACAAAAGTTTTCCACTAGTCCCCCCATGTATTCTCATTAACAGTTGGAACAAGGGGGAGTTGTACAACCACTCTTCATTACAATGACAAAGAATATATTTAAATTGAGATGACATTTTTTGGGAACATGATCCAGCTCAAGTATGTGCAAAGTATAGAGAGTATGTCCTTTAAAATGGCATTCCTGCTGCAGGAGCAAACTTTAGGAGGACACATCGGGGCAAGAACCAGAAATGGACTAATAGATTCACTTCAACCTCTATGTAGACTTTATCAGCTTGAGGCCAATGATTAGAAAGTATGTCCAACTGGCTCAATATGGCTGGGCTCCATTTTATTAGCTTGGCCCTTACCTATATAATTCAGGAGACCCACAGCAGTAATTATAGCCAGTGATGGCATGCTTTAAGACACCGCCAAAATGGATTTTGGCTTATGTGTTGTCGCAATCTCTATGTAATGATGTTATCATATTCTCTGCTAAATATCGTATTAAAGGCTAGACTCATGCTGAGAAGGGTAGATGAACAGGTTGGAATACACTGATGATGTTGACCTTTGTAGCGTGGCCTCCTGTGACGGATGAACCCCCAATACGACCCGCTGAGTAGGATGCATGTTATAAATACAATAATGCCATTAAAGGCTTGTTACACAACCCAAATTATTGTTAACAAGATATCTTTGTGGCCATTAATCCTTTCATTCAGCCATCAAATTCTTACTGACAATGTTTTCATTTGGCTGAAAAAAAATCTCAGTGTTCAATTTAAAATGATTTTGTCAAGGAAAGTCAATTTGTACTATGGTAATGGCTTGGCCCCTCGCTACTTGCCTATTCTGCATGAAGGCGGTGGCTGGCCACAGGCCATTGCTAAGCTTGTAGCTCATTTTCACAGGCGAAACCAGGGGGGAAATTATGTGCCAACTAATAAAGCCTCTAGGTGCTGCAGCAGAATCAATAAAACTGGACAAATTGCTGCATTTGGATATGCATTACCTGGGGACAGTGAAACCTCAATGAAGTTTCACAAAAGCATTGATGGATTTGCAGACATATGATGCTGAATTTCCTGTTGTACTTTTTTCAAGGATTTATGCTAATATGCCACTTTAATATGGATGCTGAGTCACTGCAATATTCCAGTTTCAGCCCTCTTGCTCGTCAGTCTTTTTATTGAACACAAGTGGGACTGGAGCAAGAAAGGCAGTCATAAGAAGATGGAAGTGTTTACAGTGACTTTGCATGGGAGATGATACATACTTTCACATACAGCACAGTACCAGTTTAATTTAGTTTTCAACATGTCATCCCACTATTAATGAGATCTTTCAGGCCCCTGCTTTTTAGGACTAACGACATGTTATTTTTTCTTTCAGAGCCATTTACATAATATTAATAGGGTACATATCAGTAAAGAAATACAGTAGGCTGCCATTCTGACTAAAATAATAAATAAATACACATTTTACAGAAAAATTGAAACACAAACAAAAGACACAATACTAACATAATATCATTGTTTAGTGAAGGGATCCGCAAAATAAGCAATTTACATTATACTGATTCATATTTGTCAGTACAGAGACAGGTGGTGAAGCCTTGGCTTTTTTTTTTTCTTTATATTTTGGACATCCATAATTATTTTATACCCTCTAACCTACTGAATAAATACACAGCTGACACCTCTATTTTTCAGCCGTATTGTCTGAAAATACAGAAAGTTAAACCTTAGTTTGTCCTATAGATGAGTGGTTTCAGTGTCCTTCACTTTAAAGCAATAATTTCCCGGGTGTCAGATACCTAATTGTCCTAGTCATACAAGTGTGCACTCAGCCATTCAATGAGATCTGACTTCCCTCCCTAGTATTAGATGCAGTTACAATAATCATTCTTCCAGCTTGTACACACATAATTGGATTTACCTTACATGGCATTGATATCCAGGTGTTGTTGTGGTGGTTTGCTATATCACAAACACAAAGATAACAGAATAGATTTAATATAGTGTGAAGTTGTTGTTGTTTTGACAATTTGGAACTTAAATTACTTAAAAAGGGGAATCATTGCTTCCCCTGTTAGTACAATTTCAAATGTGCTAACAGTGTCTTTATTTTCTTATGTCAGGTAAAGTCTCTTAGTGTGAATTTTTAATTAATGCTTATTAGTGTCACTTACATATTGCCGTACAACTCCAAGGGACTTTCATTGGATATATAAACAGTAAATGGTGTGTATGTATGATTTTATAATTTGCTTTGTCTCCTAAAAAAAGCAACTATCCGTATCCAGCTCCACAAATGATGACATGATGACAAGGAGAGGTTATTTTGGTGATCTTTTCTAAACAAACTGGAACTGGCCTGGCAGTATCTGTTAAGTGTTGTTAACTTATGTGCTAAAATAAAACTTTAAAACATTTTCCAGTCTTTTCTCTGTTCTGGAAGTAACTAATGTCATCTTCCATTATTTGGTCTAATCTTTGACCTCCAACACAGAGGAAGGTCTTCTTTCCTAAGGGCTACATGTTCCCACCAACTTTTAATCAAAAGAGAAACAAAACTGCTTTTTTTTCTATCTTGTTACCGATTATAACTTTCTCTCAGAGTTAAGTTCAATTTCATTCAGTTAATCCTCAACATAGAGCAGCAACAGGATTTCGGTAAAAAATTGCTACATTTGTTTTTAAGTAAGCAATCTGTATAATTATCAGTTGGTCCATCATTTACTTTAAATGCCAGGATTCATTGTTTGGTTCGATATTTCACGGTCTTATTAATATGGTGCTCTGAAATAAAAGTGTTGTTGTTGAGAGTAGTTCCTTTTCAGTACAAGGTGAAATAGCAACAGTGCCATTCTTTCCCTCCCTAGATTCCCACCCTGTGCTGTGAGATGATAATGTGTGGTAATGTTTATGCAGTAAATAAACCATGGTGTTTTACTTATGCACTTCCCTGAACAGAAGGAGTCTGATAATTGCATCTGATGTTTTTCTGCCTGTTTATTGAGTTAAGTACCACTCGGGATTTTCCGATGCTGTGAGTTTAGAGCCCAAATGAGGACTTGGGTCCAAGACTGTGTGCTGAGGGACACCTCACTGCAGTAGTGAAATGATAAAGGAATGAGACTGTTAGAAACTGCTGAGGAGCAAAATTTTTGGTGTCATTTTAATTACTTGTTGCATTGTTTTGGGCTATGGTGCTATTAATTAGATTTTTTTAACCTATTCGTTATAAGTCTCTGTTACATCTCCCTTAAAAAATGAATGATGACCAAATTATTGGTTATATTTTCTTTCCCTTTAACATAAACTTAAAACCTACTTGATCAAAGCTTGTTCATCGGAGATAACAAGAGAAAGCTGACCCCTTGAGTATGGGTTCACTTCAAAACAACTATGGCTGGCCAGTTTGACCAAGCTCTAGCTGAACAGGAGAGGAGAACTGAATGCATGTTTATGACACTTCGTCACCTCTTCATTCAGACACAAATGTAACAGAAAACATGCATAATGTGGTCACGAAAACACTCTCATTAGCTCTTTGTCATTGAGTATGTTCACCACGGTTTGTGCATACTAGCCCAGGCATTTGCATACTTGTGGGGACCATGTTTGGGGCTTAAGTTTGATTAATTTATTATATTGTTCTTACACAGTACATGGATGGTATCTACTGCTTGTGGTACTACATTTTATTTGGTACATGACCTACATTCAGCGTGGTTTGGTGTACATGTTCCTCCCGACTTCAAAGCAGCATCCCCAAATGAACAAATTCTTTAATTTCCTGCCTGACTGAGGCCTCAGCAGACAGCTAGAAAGGTGAAACCAGGCCAGACACACCGCCAAAAAGCTCGGCTTGTTATAACACAACAGAGAGGAAGAGCTCTCCTCAGAGCATTGTAGGGTTCAGCATTGATTCTCGGATGGATGTATTTTAGGGTGATATTAAATATTTTATCTACTTATGTGCATTTCGCAGCATGATAAAGCACAATCACAAAAGAATTTTCTTTCAGAACTTAATTTTTGGAAGGGGACATGTCTCTGCTGTGTCTGACAGTAGAGCTACTCCAGTTCCTTTCCTAAGTGGCAGCTTGCTCCAGTTAGTTATATTACGAGGCTTGTCGTGTCTGTGTAATTAGCAAGAGGTGTGGTTATCAGTCTTTGCCCCTAAAACATATAGGGGGCAACGTCTGAGTAAAATAGTGCTATTGTGTGTAATGAAAGTAACAAACTGTAGCACCAGTTCAAATACACACTGTAAGAAACCTACTGTGAAATTTACAGTAAATAACTGGCAGCAATTGACGAGTAACTTATTGTGAAAAAGATCACAGTAAATAACTGCCAAAAGTTACTGCATGTTAAAAGTCTTGACACATTTATAATTAGAAATAACTGTAGCCATTTCTTCTTTCAAACCATATAGAGACATTCTGTGGTCAAAAAGGCACTGTTTGGCTAATACATTATCATTTCCCTTCCATAAAACACAGTATTTAAAAACACTTTGAATACAAACAACCAAATGCATAAATGGCAATTCCTCTGAACCAAAGCCCACTCATACATTTTGGGACTGTCGGGGAGGTAGTAAGGTGTCAATAAGATAAGTACTGTGACAGAACTGGCATATATTCTATAGGCAATAAATATACTACTTGAGGTAGACATCAACATCTCCAAAGACAAATCCACATGCACACAGAACACACCTGTTTCCATGTTTGAACAAAGGTGACTTGTTGATAGAAAAACAAGTGGTGGTGTGGTTCCTTGCTTCTCGGGATTTTAGTGATTACATCACTGTTCAGTCATTTTCACAGTACTGATCCACAGCAAAATGAAGAGCAGATAAAAGAAAGAAAGATAAACAATGAATAAGAAATGAAGTTGATAAAGTGTATGAAGGACAGTCATTTTGGTGATATTTCTTAGACCTGTGATAGATCAATTTGGAAATCTTGCATTCATGGAGTGGAGTCATGGACTATTCTACACAAAAGAGGAAAGGGGATATACTTTTTGAAAGAAATGTAGCACTTTGTGTTGCAGATTGTGAAGAACCATCCCTGTTTCTGATCATTTCAAAAGGTTTTTTGGTTACAGTCAACCCTCTCCAGTTAAAAAGGTGCTACTACTCTTAATGATACTGTTTATTGATTTGGTACTTTAATAAATCTGTTATCGGTTATATTTGTTACGTTTTTACGAGAAAAAATTAAATATAACAATATATATATTTAGGATGGGAAAACTGGAGATGAAGTATGAGCTAGGTAGTCAAAAACTGTGCATTTCTCAGCCTGTTTGTCATGTACTTTCGGTGGATGTTTTTGCTCGTGTTCCCGCCTTTACATGCAAAGATCTGTTTCCCTTTTGGCAACAAGCATTGTCTGCATTGATTCTGGAGAAGTACAAGCAGACATTTGTACATTTGGCTCTCTCCTCCATCGCCACTCAGAGCACAGTGTTGTGTGAGAGACAGGAAGTGGGAGCTATAGCCCTGACGCTTGCACATGACATTTTTTCCGACGGAAAGACTTGGATCTCTCCGTAGGATTGGGAGTAGCAAAAATCCATCACAGACAACTGTCCTGATTTTCATTATCATAACTTGGCCCCATGGTACATTAATACCGGGTTTTAGAACCCATTGCTACAACTTATTCAACCATTTTATCCCTCGTAACTGGTATTGTTTTCAAATGTGTCATTGTGGCAAAATATGGTCTTAGAGACACCTACAGTAGCAGAAACTACAACACAAACTCATTTGTAATGTGTTTGTTTTTGGACACCTTGGTACCTTTCAAGGTACCCAAGGCAGCTTAACAAAGGGGGGTTTGCATACTAATGTATATTGATTGCCAACTATTCATGTAACAGAGACAATACTGTAATGGGAATATACTTGCTGTGATTCCTGTCAGCATGTCAACGCTCCAATCCTTGAGTACTCAGTGGTCATTACTACACACCACCAAAATTATTCCTATGTTGTGCAGTTTATTTGTTTGTACGTACTGCTTGTAGGATTAAATACTGTCGACATATTGTCCCTTTAAGAGTGATTTTTTTTCCCTCTTCCTCTTGCTCAGCTCCACCCAAAAATTTTGAAATTCCCACTGTCAAGATTTATATAAAGACCATTTCTTCAGTGAAAAGTAGCTCCAATGAACACTGTCTCAGTGTGTTGGATAGATTATCCATAGTCTCAGGGACACAGTGAAAGTAGTTTGAAAAGCTATTTTTGAGACTAAGGAGACTAATACAAACTGAATATATCTCATGGAAAAATACCACTTGAGGAAAATCATTCAAAGACATTATTATCACATCCTCACCTCCATCTAGTTATTTGCCAATCAAACTCTGTGAAGTCCCTGATGATGCGTAGTTCATGTATGACATCTTCTGCCTTATAGTTCCTGTAGCTTTCTGGCTTCTGTGGATCTTGGCACTGCATTTGCTGAAGTCAGGATTAATCCTGATCAGGAACCTAGTAGAAGTGAAAATGGAAGTTAATATTTAGAATCATCTGACTGGTTTAACATACCAATGTGCTGAACAGAAGACGAACATGTGATATTTTGGTAAGGTAAGGTATGTTAGGATTGCTATCGATCTTAATTTATAAAAAAAACGCAGCGCACTTCTGTCTGATCAGGCCATGAGGAGTTCATTTAGCAGATTTTATTTTCACTAATACCTACTAAAGGCCTAATAACATTCTGTAAATATTTGGTTACTGTTTATTAATGAACTAACTAACTACTACTAACTAAGTTGGTTGGTAAAGAGTAAGCATTGTGTTTATTAAACACGTAGGCCTACATGAAATGGTGTGCAGTTCTGCTCCACTCCTCCTTCACGTCGCAAAAATGGCCTCGTTGTGAAAATACAGGTGCTGGTCATATAATTAGAATATCATCAAAAAGTTGATTTATTTTAGTAATTCCATTCAAAAGTGAAACTTTATAATGTATTCATTCATTCCACTCAGCCTGATATATTCAAGTGTTCATTCCTTTTAATTTTGATGATTATACTGACAACTAATGAAACCCCAAAATCAGTATCTCAGAAAATTTGAATATTGTGAAAAGGTTCAATATTGAAGACACCTGGTGGACACTCTAATCAGCTAATTAACTCAAAACACCTGCAAAGGCCTTTAAATGGTCTCAGTCTAGTTCTGTAGGCTACACATCATGGGGAAGACTGCTGACTTGACAGCTGTCCAAAAGACGACCATTGACACTTGCACAAGGAGGGCAAGACACAAAAGGTTATTGCTAAAGAGGCTGGCTGCTCCAGAGCTCTGTGTCCAAACACATTAATAGAGGCGAAGGGAAGGAAAAGATGTGGTAGAAAAAACCACGCACAGACGTATGCAAATGGTTTCAGCTGTTGCATTCCTTGTGTCAAGCCACTCTTGAACAAGACACAGCGTTAGAAGCGTCGTTTTCTGAGGTCCAAGGTCAACGCAGCCGTCTACCAGGAAGTTTTAGAGCACTTCATGCTTCCTGCTGCTGACCAACTTTATGGAGATGCAGATTTCATTTTCCAACAGGACTTGGCACCTGCACACAGTGCCAAAGCTACCAGTACCTGGTTTACGGACCATGGTATCCCTGTTCATATTGGCCAGCAAACTCGCCTGACCTTAACCCTATAGAAAATCTATGGGGTATTGTGAAGAGGAGATGCGATACGCCAGACCCAACAATGCAGAAGAGCTGAAGGCCACTATCATAGCACCTGGGCTCTCATAACACCTGAGCAGTGCCACAGACTGATCGACTCCATGCCATGCCGCATTGCTGCAGTAATTCAGGCAAAAGGAGCCCCAACTAAGTATTGAATGCTGTACATGCTCATAATTTTCATGTTCATACTTTTCAGTTGGCCAACATTTCTAAAAATCCTTTTTTTGTATTGGTCTTAATAATATTCTAATTTTCAGAGATACTGAATTTGGGATTTTCATTAGTTGTCAGTTTTAATCATCACAATTAAATGCAATAAACATTTGAAATATATCAGTCTGTGTGTAATGAATGAATATAATATCCAAGTTTCACTTTTTGAATGGAAATAATCAACTTTTTGATGATATTCTAATTATATGACCAGCACCTGTACTCTTCCTCCAGCAATATTTCTCTCTGGATCTCGACTGTTGCACACCACCATAAATCACTCCGTTGCACAGCAACACCCGTTATTCACCACAGCTTTCCACCTGTGAACTATTACCGGTATTGCACCTGTGAACCTGTAAGCTAGTTCACACGTGAACCCTATGCACACTGACACAAACAGTCCTTTCAATGACATGAAATGGAAGCAGTGAGCTTTCAAAGATTATTCAAACTACAACGTTAAGTTCGCTTAAATGCTGAAGTGAAGAACTTTGTGGCCTAAACAAACTGGAACGATGGTCCACCTTCTTCTACATTTTCCTGTATCTCTGGAAGACTGGATGCCTTGCTAGAAAATTGCTGCCACCCACAGGTGTACTGCTGCCACAACCTTTGGCTGGGATTCAGCAGGCAAATGAGAGAATGTTCGCCATGTTTTTTGTTCTCACGCAGGAGACTTGAGAGAGTCAAGTGAATTGGACGCCAAACGTGAAAAGCGAAGAGAAGAGACAAATAGGCAAAAAAACCCATTTTAAAAAAAATGCAACAACCACACACTTTTAGAGCTGTCATTGTAAACCTACGTTTTGCAATGTGGACCATGTAGCTGAGATACCTTTTAATGTGAGACTGGGCGTTTACCAAGGCTTGATAATGTAAACTCATATATATCATAAATAATGAGAAAAAAATTCAAATCAGCCAAATGGATTTAATCCTAATAGAAATAAAATTGATTTAATTCAAAAGTATCCTTTGTTTGATTTGCACTATATATCTGTATTAATATTTTTGGATTGCCACTTACTTTAAACACAACCATTTTATAGATACAAATAATTATATAAATACTTTACGTATAAATAAATAATACATCTAGCCACAAACAGAAATAAGTGGGGTCTGATGACATTATTTGAGACAAAGATCTATATATGGAAAAATATTTAGACCACAAAAGTCAAAATGTAGTGAAAACGCATTTGCACTGGGGCGGCTGTCGCTCAGCCGGGTTGCCCGTTAATCGGAAGGTCGGTGGCAATCCCTGGCTCCTCCAGACTGCATGTCGAAGTGTCCTTGGGCAAGATACTGAACCCCGAATTGCCCCTGGTGGCTGTGTGAATGTTAGTTTCTTTTGAGTACTTAGGCTCAGTGTATAAATGTGAGTGAATGGTGAATGCAGATGTAATGTAAAAGCGATTTGAGTGGTTGAAAAGACTAGAAAAGCGCTATACAGAGCATTTACTTTTCCCTCTATACTGTTCTGAGGAGATATCTGTGATTTTTTGTTTTTGCATGACACTGTTATTTAGTTGATTATCGGCAGTACAAAATTGGATAGTGTGTTTTAGTACACTGTCATTTACTGTGATTATCTATGGTATTAAACTGACACTGTGATTTTCACAGCACACTGTTGGTTAATGTGATTATCTACAGTACAACATCATTACTGGATCGTCTACAGTACAATGATCATTACTGTGATTTTCACAGCACACTGTTGGTTAATGTGATTATCTACAGTACAATGATCATTACTGGTGATTTTCACAGCACACTTGGTTACTGTGATTATCTACAGTACAACGATCATAACTGTGATTATCTACAGTACATTGTTGGTTACTGTGATTTTTAGGGTAACAACCTGATTACTGTGATTTTCACAATCTCTTTGATTACACAATATGTTACTGTGTATTAGTATACTGTAACTAACTGTGCACAAACACAGTAAATTACTGTGGATTTCACAGGTATTTTTTACAGTGCAGCCTTTAATAAGTTTCCCTGCATTTCTGCTTGTTACAAAAAGCTTTGAAGACTCCAACCAATTCATCAACTTCCTGCTTAAATACTCCAGCTCTCTTGCCACTCGTTGCTAGATTGTTCTGTCTCCTTTGTGGTATGTGACTATCAGCCAACTGCAGGGAAACTTCTTGTGTATTGCCATGCATTTTGCTAATGTATGTTTCTCCTGTGCCCCAGGATTCCAATGCACATCTTTGTTCTGCTTCCTTCACTTGCCGCCTTAGCTCAAAACCCCAGCTATACTACACCCTCTTTACCCTGCCTGCCTCCTGCCTTTGTCTGTCCAGTCAACCCCTTCATCCATTCATGATGTGTTTCATTAAAGTCCTTTTACTTAAACTATGTGTCTGTGTCCACTCCTGGGTCTGCTCGCTAACAAAAGTACTGTTATGAATTTTCCCCTCTAAAATGATAGGAGTAGTAAATAACATACAGTGGAAATAAGTAAAGTACAAGTACCTAAACTTCATCTACAATTACCTCAAGTACTAAGTACAGTGCTTGAAAAAATGCAGTTGGTGATTTCCATCACTGGTCAACAACGTGTGTGACTTTGACACAGCAGACTGCGGTTTGCATCAATGTTAGCTTCTGTTATCCATGCTGTATCTTTAGTTGATTAACCTTTATCAGACCTTGACCACAGCAGAGGCAGATCAGAAAAACTATATGGTTTGTTTTGAAATGCCCTGCTAAATACCTATTTTGCTGTTTTTTGTTGTTCAGATGTTGTGCCTATATATGCTCATTAGATATACAGTGTAGAACAAATGTTACAGATTATACCCTCACTGTTGAATCAATCTGTGTGACATAAACTGCACCCACTGTTGAATGTCTATCTCTCATTGGCAAGCTACTGAGTAAAAAAGTTTGTACATATACTTGATTATAATCAGACTTACACGTGATACAATTTAACACATAACAGAAGAGGAACATGGATGTGGTAATATTGTGCCCAAGAAAATACTTTTCAAAAATGTGTCTGTTTGCAGTTATCAATATTTAAAGGACATCTGTGAAATTAATGTACATCTTCAGGGCAGTTGATGTTGGAGGCAGACGGCTCCTGAATATCTACAGAAGTAAACATCTTCTAACAGAGTTAAACATCAATATGTTGCTCTCCAGTTTTAGCATGTCCTCAAGTAAATTGGATTACATTGTGCACCCACTGTGTGTTTTCTAATTCAGAATACTTTGAATGAGATTTAAAAAAAATCATCTTTTGACAAAGTACATCTATTCACACTGTAAGAATATCCATATAACCGAGTCAATTTGAAAAGCTCTGAGAGCAAATTTCCACTTCATGGGAAAACATATCAGAATTTATGAGACATTAAAACCATTAAAATGCTTCTGCAAAATGAACACCTCAATATCCCAGACGATGAGCCGCTGCCTTGTTACATGTTGTGACTTTGTATCTCTCTCTTTCTCTCTCTCTCTTCATTGCATGGGTGAGCAGATGAATAAGCTCCATGCCTAATTTACAGATGATTTCTCCCATTAATCTGCAGTCTGCAGATGTTGTTAATTTATTTTACTCCTCTAACCTCCTGTTGTCACAGCTGTTGTAGGTTGGGAAATTTGTGTGTGTGTGTGTGTGTGTGTGTGTGTGGTGTGTGTGTGTGTGACTAGAACTTTGTTTCATTACATATGTATACGTCTGTGTGTGCATATGTAGGTGTTTACTTGTGCAATGTGTCACCGTGTTTTGTGTGTGTGTGTGTGTGCATGTAAGTGCATGTTTGTGTGTGTTTGTGTATCCTGTGCCAATATAGTGTGATGTTGGGGCAAAGGAACAGGTGGAGCACGAAGTGAGACATGCACAGCAAGCAAAGCCAGTTACGTCTCTTTGAACTGCAGCCACTACAGGACGTGACCAGACTCCATCTCAGCCAAATTCTACACACACACAACTACTTGAATCTGTGTGTGTTTTGTACGTGAGCACCAGAGGTCTGCATTGGGATCATGTGATTGTGACACCAGTCAGACTTGAGTCACAGCTCGGATGAGTTGTAACTGGACTTTCGCTTGAACTTGTGACCTCACTTGCACTTTCGTTCATCATTTGTGCCCCTCCACACATAAAAAACTAACTATGCTATAAAAAAGGGATACTTCCATTTATGACTTGCTTCACTCTTATGAGCATAGTTGCTCATTAAGTGGTTACAGAAGAATTTTGTGGGGTAGTGTTTGGAATAGAGTGTATGAATGGACAGTCAAGAGGTAGAATGATACATGGGAAGTTTCTGTTTCATACTGTTATAACTTTTATCCCACTGGACTACATGAAAACCAGCATGAATTCAAGCTAACTACAGCTGTTGTTCTGTGAAACAGTAAACTGCTAAGTTTTCACAGCCACTTTACAAGCCTACATGGAAAGAGTATTTGATGCTTAAAAGGATGCATTATTTGAGGATGCATTCTTCTTCTTCAGTTAGCATTACATCTTAATTTAGTCAGTGGAAATAATATCTGAATATATCTGATATATCTGCAATATATTCACTTGTCTACCTCTGTAGACTGTGTGACTTATTGGTGTGACTTTCATCCCAGTCATGATGTTGTTGGATAGCAATGGTGTTTGTTTTTCACCTGTTGTGAAGGGCATTACCTCTAAGTCAAAGTGGAGATGACTCAGCTCTCTCTAAAAAGAATAGATCTCATGCAAGAACATTTTCATATCCTCATCTTAACTTTCTTTTACTTTTCACGTATGGTAGTCTCGTGTCAGGTTCTGCAAATACTCTTCTGATAACTGTGTAAATGACCTGTGTAAATATGATGAGTGCCATCTGTGGTTAATTGAGTGCAAGTTCACGAGGATTGTAAATAAGCATAATAAATGCCCCAATAATACCATATAAGGCTATAGTCCTTCTTCATATGTCAGTATTCATTCAGGAAATGGCACCGGAGAATAAAAGAATAACTTTATGAGCTTCAAGATTGAAGTCCTGCTGGCAAAGATCCATGGAAATCCAGGAGATCCAGGAAAATCTGTCTATTTTGACAGCGTCAGCAGTGGAATTAAGGGACCTGCTAAAGCCAAGGAAAAAATAATGATGCTGTTAATGCTGTGTCCTGTGAGAGTGGTACTGTCACTGAAATAAAAAATAAGAGGTTTGATATGAAATGGCGTAAGAAAAAACATCTTGCCACAGCAAGGCGGTTGATGACTGCAACAGGAGGGGTTCATGGGGAAGTCTCATCACAAAGATGGACTAAAGAATACATACTTTTTTTAAATTTGTAAATGTAAAACATTAACTTTATCAACTGGCATAAAATTGACTTTTGGAAATCAGATTTATCTCCCTTTGATCCTACCCTTCTGTTTTCCTTTTTCCAAATGTTGTAAAAGTTATGTGGAAGGAATTTTCAAACAGTCGTGTTCAACATGTTCTTTTCACAGTTACAAAGACTACATATTAGACTCTGCACCACAGCCGGAACCATGTGATGCTCCATGTCACTGTCGTCTTACACGCAAGTGGTGTCTGATCCACTCCCGAAAGACCAGGAAAAGATGTGATGTGCTCCGAATAATTCTTGTCCGAATAAAGTTGTTGCATTTTCAGTTAATTGCAATTGTGTAAATAATAGCTAATGCCATATGATTAGTTGTTGCCTTACTATGATGGCAATTTGATGGCATTGTCCATATAGGGGGTCATCTGGCATGTTCTCAGCAGGTGCTGGATACGATAATGGAACGCCTTCATTCATAGAAAAATTCATTGTTAGGAAGGTTACTTTGGAAATGTAACAGGTTGCCGATTACAAGTTACCCTATTTAAAATGTAATAGTAGTGCAACTATGTAAATTACTTCATCAAAGTAATGTAACTATAAGAGACAGATGGCATTGCTAGGTAAAACAAGCAAGCATCAGAATACAGAATCAAATTTTACTAAACAGCTGTGGCTGGAAAACAAAAAAAGAATTTGTGCATTTAGAAAACACAATGCAACAAAATGAATATTATTCACATATAGCCTAGCTTTTAACAGAAAATATTCAGATGTATGTAGATCCCCAGTAACTGTATTGTATTGTAATCCCAGTACAGTTACATTTATTTTGTAATTAATTATGTAACTAAATTACAATTACTTAATTAGCTAGTGACTCCCCAACACTGGCAATATTATGCAATACCCAGCATGCTAAAATAATCTGACATCTCTGGGATGTAGCGCAGTTTGCCACCAGGCACCAGCTGTGTCAAGGCACATCCATCTGGCATTAAAACCTCCAATTATGTGCTCTACCACAGCACGGGTGTGTGTGTGACGCTTGTTGTGTGACGCTTGTTGTATGAGTGCTCCCGTCTACTCTGTGGGTTGACTATACAGGTGCTGGTCATATAATTAGAATATCATCAAAAAGTTGATTTATTTCAGTAATTCAAAACGTCAAAAATGAAACTTGTATAATGTATACATTCATTCCACACAGCCTGATATATCAAGTGTTCATTCCTTTTAATTTTGATGATTATAACTGACAACTGATGAAAACCCCAAAATCAGTATCTCAGAAAATTTGAATATTGTGAAAAGGTTCAATATTGAAGACACCTGGTGGCACACTCTAATCAGCTAATTAACTCAAAACACCTGCAAGGCCTTTAAATGGTCTCCCAGTCTAGTTCTGTAGGCTACACAATCATGGGGAAGACTGCTGACTTGACAGCTGTCCAAAAGATGACCATTGACACCTTGAACAAGGAGGGCAAGACACAAAGGTCATTGCTAAAGAGGCTGGCTGCTCACAGAGCTCTGTGTCCAAACACATTAATAGAGGCGAAGGGAAGGAAAAGAAAAAAGAAAAGAAAAAAGTGTACAAGCAATAGGGATAACCGCACCCTGGAGAGGATTGTGAAACAAAATTCATTCAAAAATGTGATGGAGATTCACAAAGAGTGGACTGCAGCTGGAGTCAGTGCTTCAAGAACCACCACGCACAGACGTATGCAAGACATGGGTTTCAACTGTCGTATTCATTGTGTCAAGCCACTCTTGAACAAGACACAGTGTCAGAAGTGTCTCGCCTGGGCTAAAGACAAAAAGGACTGGACTGCTGCTGCTGAGTGGTCCAAAGTTATGTTCTCTGATGAAAGTAAATTTTGCATTTCCTTTGGAAATCAAGGTCCCAGAGTCTGGAGGAAGAGAGAGAGGCACAGAATCCACGCTGCTTGAAGTCCAGTGTAAAGTTTCCACAGTCAGTGATGGTTTGGGGTGCCATGTCATCTGCTGGTGTTGGTCCACTGTGTTTTCTGAGGTCCAAGGTCAACGCAGCCGTCTACCAGGAAGTTTTAGAGCACTTCATGCTTCCTGCTGCTGACCAACTTTATGGAGATGCAGATTTCATTTTCCAACAGGACTTGGCGCCTGCACACAGTGCCAAAGCTACCAGTACCTGGTTTACGGACCATGGTATCCCTGTTCATATTGGCCAGCAAACTCGCCTGACCTTAACCCTATAGAAAATCTATGGGGTATTGTGAAGAGGAAGATGCGATACGCCAGACCCAACAATGCAGATGAGCTGAAGGCCACTATCAGAGCACCTGGGCTCTCATAACACCTGAGCAGTGCCACAGACTGATCGACTCCATGCCACGCTGCAGAAATTCAGGCAAAAGGAGCCCCAACTAAGTATTGAGTGCTGTACATGCTCATACTTTTCATGTTCATACTTTTCAGTTGGCCAACAATTCTAAAAATCCTTTTTGTGTATTTGTCTTAAGTAATATTCTAACTTTTGGAGATACTGAATTTGGGATTTTCATTAGTTGTCAGTTTTAATCATCACAATTAAATGAAATAAATATTTGAAATATCAGTCACTTTTTTCACTTTTTGATTGGAATTACTGAAATAAATCAACTTTTTGATGATATTCTAATTATATGACCAGCACCTGTAGCTTATGAGCCAGTGAGGTACTGTATAATCTTTATCACCTGGAGAAAATGGTGATTTTTGGTTAAATTAAATGAAAATAGAATGTATGGTGCTGACAGCTGACAAGTCACATACCAATAAGCCAGCCATCTCCATGGGCACCTTTCGCAAGATGTGTCCCAACTGCACTTTTCTGCAGCACAAAGGAGCCGTGCGCTCCCCTAGGCCATGGAGCAATGCAATTTCGCAAGTTGTATTTTGTATCTGATATAATTTGGATGTGATAGTGATACTGCTTGCAATTAGGAATGGGTCAGGGGAAGACATTTTTATGTGCGCATGTGATGATGGGTAGTCCAACAATGACATGAAGGGTCTTATAATTTGTAGTTTTTGAACAGAAGTGTATGAAAATTTTATATAACTGGGTGATAATCTGATGACGGCTTTGATGACCAGGGGGAGCTCACGACTCACAAAGACTGGGGCAAACCAGAAATGTCACCTATCTCCCTTTGGAAGGTTCCCGTGGCCAGGGATCCGAGTACCTAGACAGTTTGTTTATATAATATGTATTTAGGTTTTATTTCTTTGTGGCACAGGAAGCCTTTTGTTTAATGACAACAACAGCAGTTAGTTAGGAACAAAAGATTAAAAACAGAGTATAAAGGTCCTGTGTAGTTTGTTGGGTGATTGAGTGAGTTTAAATCACCAAAGTAAAAATTGATCAACACCATGTCAAACTCAAAAAGACATTGGGGCTTGTCTTTCAAAATAAACTGAAAGAAATTGCTGCATTTCCTGTATTAGAATAAAAAAATATAAATCTTACCTGCCTACATACACAAACCTCACACGTGCTTTCATTCATCCTTCTCTAAGCTTCCCAAACCACTAAACTGTAAGGTTAAAAGCCAATCATATTGATAACTCATTGGCTCTATTGATCCTGCTTAGGAGTTAACTGGGTAGTACCTATTAAGGTTTACACTAATTAACTGAATTAGGAGCATTAGAAGCCTTAGCAATGGCAGAGCCAGTGCTTGTTATAATAGACTCACTAATTGGCACATGGTGAAGCTTCCTCATTACCTCCACAAACATCCACGGAAGGTCTGGCAAGTTGTGAGCAAGCTCGGCTGAGAGAAGGACACTGATGGGTCAAGTCTCTTTTTATCATTGCAATAAACACTGACTGTTTGTAATCAAAAGGCCCAGCATGGGCTCAGCCAAAGCATGTCAGGACTTCTTCTAAATGTGCACTAATTAGAAACAATGACTGACACAAGAAAGAACACCTTTAGGCTTCATCTCACATCACGTGCAGCTTTTATGATATCTCTGCTACTACCAATATTTTGTTTTTATATGTTGCTGTTTATGTATGTATATATGTTTATATGTCTGTGCTATTTTCTCTATACTCTATACCACATAAATATCTGTATAAAATGTAAACTGATTTTGAATCTGATTTTGTCATTGATTTCTTATTTTTGAAATAAATGGACTAAGGAGGATGCATGGAAAGTTACTATTTTTAGTACATGAATGACTCATGGAGTCTGCACAGCTGTTACACAATATAGTCCATTCAAGCAAAGTACAATTTTTCATAGTATTTTCATAAATTAATCTGATTTCAAACAGCTACAGCCAGTAGAGGAATTTTGTCTTGGAAAACAATTTAAAAAGTTGTGTGGCTATTGGTGACAGTGGTGTATGTATTCTTGAAAAGTTTGATTTGTTAAACTCAAAAGCACAATGACTTGACCTGAAAAGAGCACAGACGCTTATGTTGCTGTCAGACAATACCTCAAGCAGTGCATCTCCGTTATACAGTGTTTTACACCAATTGCACAACCTGCTGCGGGGCTGACGCCTGAGGCAAATAAACGAAAACATGACAGAAACTGCATGAGCCAAAACTGCTCAAAAATAACCACAGTTTCCATGCTACCACAGACCTCAGTGGTAGTGTGTCTGTGGGTGGGTGTTACCTGGCAGTGAGCAGGATGGCAGCAGTGGCTAGTGTATCATCTGAGCCCATTGGAGCCAACAAGGCCATATGCCCAGACTGAGGGGGGCTGAGCCACAGAGTCCTGGTCCCGTGGTCAACTGCCAGGGCCAAACTGCCAGACCATATGGGAATGAATTATGTGTGTCTTTTGAAACGAACTCTGGCCTCCCATTGGTTTAGTGGCATGTTAACAAAAATTGATAACTTGTCTGTGAATTCTGTTGCAGGACCGAAATCCTACTTCTTCGGGAGGTAACACAGACACTATAGAGAGGTTGAAAGATGTGAAAAGTGGCACAACCAAAAAAATTGTATTGTACAGTACCTATTGTACTGAAACAAATGGGTATAATATTGAACATCATTTGAAAACTCTTTCAAAAAACTGAGCATAATACTTTCATGAAGGTAGGATTTATTGCAGGGCAGTTGTATTTAGGATTTAGCTAGGTGGGTCGAGTAAACTGCTGACAGAGTGCATGTTATCAGCATCACTTTAAACTTGGAAACAGACACCTATTTCCAAGAAAAGCGCCTAAAATAACATACCCAAAATAAATTAGTAATAAATCCTCAACCATTAGGCCTAGATACATAATTCTGGTCTCCTTTGATAGGTCAGAAGCTAAGGGATATGGATCAACTGATAAATGATAAATTAACCTATTTATTTTTCTATTAAAGAGTAAATGGAGATGCAATAAAGGAAAATATGATTTTTTCATCCTTGCCTGGTATAAAATCTATATTTTAATAGCAATATCACCATTAAAACCATCATCCAATTCATTATAATGCAACTGAATATCTTCTAATACAACTAGAATACAACTGTAACTGTAAATTTGATGAAAAGAAACTAATCCGTGTTTTGGCCATATTTACTGTTTATATGTTCACTTCTATTGGGAGTTTTCTTCAAAACACTATTTCTCTCCATACAACCACATTCCAAATAACATAAAGCTTCCAAAACATTGAAATATTGATAATAACAGTGAATATTGATCAACATTCCTGTAACCAAAAGTACTCCCGTGCTTTACAGGCACACAAGTTGAGAACAGAAGGGCTGTAAGGGGGCCCTTTCTCTTCGTATTGAAGAGACGAATCGATAGGTATACTGGATGTCTGTGTGGCTCCTACAGGTCGGCCAGTAGAGGCCGATAAAGACCATCTCCCCCAAAGCAACTCTTCTTCTCTCCTTTAATTTGAGGAGAGAAATGAAGCCTAAGAGTTTCTTGACCTCACCAAGATGGCGGCCCTCGACAAAGGTCTCTATTGACACAGAAACCAGCTGTTTTTGGACTGAAAACAGCAAAAACAACAACAACGTAAGTCAGCGGTTGTATCTGTAAATGTATATTGCGGCGTTTGTTGTTATTATTAGTTGGCTAATAACTCTGAGTTTTGTGAGTGTACATGTACAGCGATTACAGAGTGATTTATGTTGTGATATAAGTTTATTTAGATGATAAAAATGGTAGGTTTGAGCTAGCTGAGCCTCCTAGCTTCATGGAGGTCTGTGGCATGAATAGGGTGACAAAATAATCTGAATATCCATGGATTTTCCATTTGCATTTTGTAAATCCATGCTTAAACACAAACAGAACTAGTGTTCCATGTGTTGTAACTATGTAAATAAAATGTGTTATATGGTACAGTTATTCCAAATGACCTCACTGGAAGGCAGAGTGAAAAGCCAGCCACTATATTGTTTAAAGAACTCAGAATATTCTGGAACGCATTCATAGTGTTGCAGTCTGTGGTTTACGTGAAAAGAGACGAAAATGAATGAAATGAAAAAAGAGAGCTAGAGAGAGAAGTTCAAACCCCAGCTCATTTCTCACCTCTGCACAGCTAGCCAATTAAGGCGTGAAGTGGGTGTGAAAATCGGATTGTCCATTTTGGAAAGTCACAGAAACACACCATTTTGCCTACCAGTGTTGTACAAGCAAGAAGCTTCCCTGAGTCAAACTCCTCAGGACACCTTCAATGTCATATTGATCTAGAAAACGCAAATTGTCTACTGAGCTTTTGAGTGTATTCAGTAAAGGCTGCATTTTACAGATTTGGAGCACTGTAGTAATGAATTTTGCGAGGCCAGTCATCTCTGCAAAGAAATGTCAGTAATTACATATGCATAAACAGTAACATGTGATCTTTCACATAATTTAATGGTGCGCAACAGACCCACACAGTGCAAGACCTGCCACAGGCTCAAGCAGCTCTGTGTTAAGCTCTGACATCTAAAATGACTGACAGGTAAAGAGCATTGCATCACAAGCTATACTGTCAGAATATCAAATACCATACCATAGATACCAAGCATGGACATAATTGAAAACAATTACCGGTAAAATTAAGGGTCAAAGATTGGTTAAATTTTCTTTAAAAATTTTACTTTAAATCTGGCAGAAAATGTAATT
This sequence comes from Micropterus salmoides, assembly GCF_014851395.1. Lineage (NCBI taxonomy): Eukaryota > Metazoa > Chordata > Actinopteri > Centrarchiformes > Centrarchidae > Micropterus > Micropterus salmoides. The sequence continues at coordinate 16,924,172 of NW_024044681.1, forward strand.
GACATTTGGGGTAAAGAGTTGCAGAGTTCCCTAGTCTAACAGAAAAATTCACTGGAACGTGACCATTGGATCCTGTTTCGTTACTGCCCATTTATCAAAAGGTAAAATACCAGCAAAACAAAAAAAATGGCCGCTTTTATTGTTATTCTGTGTGGCAAAGCACAGCAATCATCTTTGCATGCCAGCTGAACTGGTGTTAGAATACTGCATGATAATAAGTGGCCCATTAGGAGCATTGGCGAGAGGTACCACGCTGTGCAGCTGTAATAGACTGAACAATCAAGATGCCCGCTCTGGCAGTAATACAAGCTTTGCTGCACTGTGAAAATAGTCCATTCTGAATGAGATGCTCATTTGTTTGTGCATGTGTGTATGTATGTGTGAGGCGTAATAGATAGATTTGCCCTTTCCAGATTGGGGCACCATTTGGACCTCATAACATAGTAGAGATTTCTGGTTATATCTATATTTTGATTACTTGTATTACATGTTTGAGTACCAGACTGTAAAATACAGAGTATGGCTTTTTGTTTTCATAATCAATTAATCAAAGTTGCTCACCATGTCTTTCTAGCTGTTAAAATTTGTGCTATGCTGTTCAGAGGTACCTGTGTGCAAATGCTTTTGGAGCATGTCCATGTTTATATTTTCCTGGAGAAATAGCGTTCTGTGTATGTGTATGTTAGGGTTGCATGGCTCTCCTTGTGAGACCGATTTTACCTGCATCTTAGTAGGGACTCAACAATTGAATGCATCTTAGGCACATTTACATAAACTAGCAATTTCTTACAATTTGACAGTCTTAGATTCTTGCCATATCCTATAAGATGATGCAAACAGTTCTATCTCACACAGGCTCCGCCCTCTACTGGACTGTATGGGTACTACCTCCTCCAATCACACGCACGCATTTGCCCACTGAATTTTTATCGTGCACGTAGCCGACCAATAGGACGTTGCTACCGATACGTGCGTGACATATAAATAGCAGTGTCCCTACTGCCTCAGCATCCTTTTTTTTCAGCAAACGGCGAACTGCTCATGGAATTCACCACCTCCACGGATGGAGTCGCCACTTCTAGAAAATTATCTTTGCACCCGGGCGAGGTGACCCATGTCCTGCCCAGACGAGTCCAGGCCCCCACCACCAGCCACCTGCGGCTGGGGAAGGGAGCGACTGGCCAAGTGACTGTTGGACACTGGAGGGAGAGAGGCCTGCTGACGCTGCCACAATCCCCCGTCTGGTGTTCAAGACGCCATTGTTTTACACGTGCTGCTTTAGTAAAACTGTGGTAAGGCTTTTGAGAATGTGGAAACCTTTTTTTGAGTAAAACATGTTAATTACATTCCTCAAAGAGCTAAGTTAACTTCTGTCATCAAAGAGCTAACATTAACTCCTGGGGTGAGGCTAAGGGTTCGCCCTGCGGTCTTGTGTTCACGAAGCCACTGTTCTAACATGTGCTGCTTGTGTGTACACTGGTGATGCTTGTGAATGTTAAACTGTTTATTAGAAACACATTACACTCTTAAAAGTGCTAATTCCCCACCACCAACCCCATCCCATTGAGCTAGCCGTGTTGAACGCGCCGCTGCGCTCACCGATGCTAAGCTAACAGTTCGCCCCACGGCCCACGGCACTCTCCCGGTCAGAACCGAGTGAGAGGGTGGGTGAGGCCAGGGTGTCCAACTTCGCTAGCCTGACCACCGAATCCACGTGGCCATAATGGTCCGCTCCCACGACGACAGCCGAGAAACGAGCTGTTCTTACCGTGGAAACTGGGCAATGCAGCAGTGTACTTTAACTCTGCATTCCCAGCGTGCCCACGAGGACTCGCACGGGCGCGTTGCTAGCTTACTGCCGGTGAAAGCGTGTAACATAAACAGACATGCTGCCCTGCCGACATCTTTTTCGCCGAGCGGTCACTGCGCAGCTAGGCTAGTCCGCTATAGCCGAAGAGAGACAGCCAAAGTCAGGTCTCTCTTGGTATAGCGGGACAAAAGAGATCACTCGCTACTTCGGTTGGTTTCGTTTCCTCCACGAGCGGCTCGTAGCGCCTGTTGAAGAAGGCGAGGCTGTCTACCCTGCCGCTGCTTCACATGGAAGCTGTGAGCTTGAGGCTGACGTTAACACCGGGTGACATGTCAACCACAGTCACACCGGCTGTGGTGCGTTCAAGGCCCGGTCTGCCTTTTCCAACTCCGGCCGTGGTGCGTTCTAAGACACCACAGCTGGTTCAGCCTATCGAAAACGGCCCCTGGTGCGTTTAAGGACACCACTGCCTTTTCCATTGGAAAAAGTCTAAGCCTTATTATTTATTTAAAAAATAAAAAAATAAATAAGGGTGACAGAGGGACAGAGGCTGATGCAGACCACAAGACCTCCTCCCTCAGTTATGTGTCCAGCATGCATTTATTTGTGTTTCATGTGCTGCTTGTGTACACACTGAAAATGTTGTGACACAGCAGTACAGTACATTCCTAAAGAGCATTCTCCTCTCCACCGAACCCCCTCCATCTTCGGCTCGGTGCGTAACGCGCTTCAGTCTCCACAAAACTGCACGTTCACTGATGCTAAGCTAACGATCCGACCTACGGCCCACACTGCTAGTCAAACCACTGTCCACGGGAACACTGCTAGGTCACTGACAGTGTGTATGTTCCTTACATTTACATTTATTTCATTTATCCAAAGCGACTTACAATTGCTATACATGTCAGAGGTCGCACGCCTCTGGAGCAACTAGGGGTTAAGTGTCTTGCTCAGGGACACAATGGTGGATGTCTCACAGTGGGAATCGAACCCAGGTCTCCCACACCAAATCTTATCTAAACCACCCCTAAAACACACAACCACATTGTAAACATATGCTCAACCGAACCAGCACAGCATTCTGCTGAATAGCTGCGACGGCATGAGTCGAGCTAATACCAATCTAGGTCAGATGTAGCAGGAGAGACGCAACCAGACAACACGTCTCTTCCAGCGGTGCGTCCCGTGGCACTTTATCACAGTGGACAGTGGCTCATTCACCCAGCAGCAGCTCGCTGCAGTGGAGAGGAGGATGCCCTGTCCTGACTCGGCTTCACTCGGCAGCTGTGTTGATATTGACTGCTCCACTGACGACGAGCTTACGGTGAGCCGTCATTGGAGCAGCGAGCTGTGGTACGTTCAAGGACACCACGGTCTATCAAGGACACCACAGAGCAGCAAGCTGTGGTGCGTTCAAAGACACCAGGGAGCAACCGGCCCTGGTGCGTTCAGGGACACTATAGCCCGTTCGACGTCGGCCCCCCCTTGGGCTAAACATCTATTTATGGAAAGTTTGGTGGTGGAGAGTGCCGAAGATGCGTTGTTCACGTGTACCCATTTTCATGCAGAATGGCGACGCCGCTGCATGCTGACAAGCTGGGTGGACAGCATTCTGAGACGAGGCTACTCTCTTCAGTTCTGCTGCATAACACCAGTTTTCCTGGACATAATTCAAGCCAGTCAATCCTATCAAGACGACGAGGACTTCCTGCCCGCCGAGATCCAGCAACTTCTGCTGAAGCAGGCTGTCTTAGGGCATCTCTGCGCATGACATGCACAGAGGTCTTGCACCATGTACTTTTTGGTCCCCAAAAGACAAGAGGCTTCTGAGCCATTCTGGATCTCGGCCACCTGAACCAGCATAATGGACAAGAGGGCGTTTCCACATGCTGATGATCAAGAAAATGCAGGAGCCAGTGCAGCCCGGCAACTGGTTCACCGCCATCGACCTGAAAGACGCCTATTTCATGTCGAGGTGACACAGTAACAGGGAACTTCTAGGCTTCTCCTCTCAGGGGGTAGCCTACAAATACATTAGGCTCCCTGTCAACTACTCGCTAGCCCCCCACACACTCAGCAGATGCATCGCACTGCAATCGTTGCGCGAGAAGGGCATGAGGGTTCCTTTCTACTCACGACCACATGGCCATGGAGAGATTGAAGCCTTGAGTGATCTCCACAGCCTGGGGTTGCGATCAATTGGAAAGAGAGCTCCCCAGCCGCTACAGCGAGTGGAGTATCTGGGGATTGTGCTCAACTGCAACACTCCAAGACCATATCTGTGCATGTTGCTTGGTGCTCCACAGGCTGCAGCAGGGGACAGCTTCGGCAGCACTGTCAGTGATGCTGCTGTTGGGCCTCAGGGCAGTAGTCCCTCAGGTGGTCCCTCTGGGCTTGCTGCACATGCGACGGCTACAATGTTGGTTTGCCAGCCTGCATCTGGACCTCAAGAGGCAAAGGTGATGCATGGTGACCCCCTCCTTTCAATTCTAGTGCAGGAGTACCTGCGATTCTGGGGGTCTCTCACTGTCTGGCAGCACGGGTGCTGCTCGGCAGGGTGTCTTCATCCGTGTCAGTCTTCATAGATGAGTCTCTCACTGGATGGGGAGGTAACCTGCCAGGGGAGTGCAGTGAATGTTGTGGCTCCCCGAGGAGAGCCGAAGTCCAATCCACAGCTCTGTTGCCACTGGCAGGGAACCTATAGACGTGGGCATCAGAACACCTGCTGTCTCTGAAAGCCCTTCACGTCCCAGGCTTGGAGAACGGCGGTGTGTGTCGAAGAGATCTGCACTATGGCCTCTTGACCCTTACTGTGCCCGTTTGTGCGTGTCTATCTCTTGGATATGGCGGCTCTGTGAGTATCTGGTGACTACTGGGTGTAGAGGGGGAACATACATTGGCAGTGCCTGACGTTTCAGTGAGAAGTCAGGGCATTGCAGGTGTTAATGGTCAGGCCAAGCCCCTATCAGTCCAGCCACCTTCTCAGGGGTGTCCCACCATTCTGTCACTAGGTGATGTGGTGGTCGGGGCTTTGGGCGGCCTGTGGCCGACCGGGTTGATGTGGTGGACTTTGGCTTGTCGCAGCTAGGGCGGACAGTCATCGGGCTCCACCCACTGTACCCATAGAGGGCGGAGCCTGTGTGAGATTGAACTAAGGTTACGATATGGTAACCCTAGTTCTATAAGATATCCCTCCAGTTAGGTGAGGCGGGAACGGTCGTTCGTCATTCTGGTAGAAGTGAAGCAGTCTACAGTGACAGAGCCCTGGCCTGTACCTATGGTATGGGGGGGCTCTGTCACAGGGGTGAGGCTTCATATGCACAATGCTGTTGTTGGACCAGCCTCTCCAGGTTTTTCTCCTAAAATTGTTGAGAGGCAGACTCAGGCTGGTCTATCCACTGAGGTCGCACAGACCATCCAAGCGGCGGGCAGTCTCCACCACGTCTTGCTGTTAAGCTAAGTGGTTGGGCTTTCAGCGTTGATGCGCCGTAGGGACACTGCTATTTATACGACACGCACGTATCTGTAGCGACGTCCTATTGGTTGGCTACGTGCACGATAAAATTTCAGTGGGCAAGTGCGTGCGTGTGATTGGAGGAGGTAGTACCCATAGTCCAGTAGAGGGCCCCGCCTGTGCTCATAGGGTTACCATATTGTAACCTTCGTTCAGATTTACTCCTACCATAGATTGGTTCCAGGAGTCAGTCTGGCAGCATGAATCAATCCAGTTATGTTTAAGAGAGAAAAATTTACTATATCTTTTAAATCACATTTTGATGTGATGTGAACTAAGGCTGACAAATCTGACTGAGGCAAGCTGAGTGAAACACACATGGAGTGACGGATGTTAACTACAAGCAAGATGACAGAGAAAACCCTGACAAAATCAGACACCTGTACCCATTCCAATGACAGAAACAAAATAAACGAATGTGTTGACCGACAAAATGATTTCTGCAAGGGTATCAGAATAAATAGAAACAGGACTAGAGAGTCCAGATTGCTTCAATTCAAGCAATTTTGTTTTGCGAATAGAAAATGTATATCAAACAAACAAATGAGCAATAAAATAGGCTTAATACGTCATGCTTCAGAAACTAATGCAGCGTGTCTTACAAGTACAAAAAAAAACATCGTACAAAGATGACATGACTTTTAGCAGTCTTTACGCTGTAATTGTTCTGGGGATTTTCTCACAAATGTCCTGAATAATGTGCCCTACACAACAGCAGGTTGTAGCATCCTACCCAGGCAACAGTAACTGGTGGAATTAGTTGTGTTTAGTTAACATTTTATGTTTTCACCAGGTAAAGTCACAAACTCACATGTTGGTTGGCTTATTTTGTTTTAGCAAAGTTTCCAATAGCTAGACAGAATGCAGTCATCTTCTTGTTGTTATAGTCAGCGGTGCCACATCCTCAATTCCCTGCGTTTGTTGTGGTGGCAGCCCGGCTGACGGTGAGTGTCCTGGTTTTTCTCCTATTTATCAGTTATTCTGCTTTTTCCTTAGTTTTCTGTTACCTGCCTGCCTCCCTGTGTTTTCTCCCCCGTGTGTGCTCTCTCTCCCTCTGCTCCTGAGCCCAGCCAACGACCCACACCTGCACCTCATCAGCCACCTCGTCAGCCTGCCACACCTGCCAGTAGTCAACCTCATCCCTGCCTGTATTTCAACCCCAGTTCTCCACACCACTCTTGCTTGATCGTTGTTGCTTCATACCTGGTGCCAGCTCTGTGTTCAGGCTCTCATGTTTCTTGTTTTCTCACATTTTCCCTGTGCTTTGTCTCCATTATCTCTAACCCTGTCTCTCCGTCTGTTTCCCTCCCAGGTTCACTCACCCTCGTCCTCCGTTCAGTCGGCTGGGCTCGTCCTCCGGACCTCTCCTCTTTGGGCTTCCCCCACGGCGTCCTCCCAGTTCTCCCTTGCATCCTCCCTTCCTCGGCCCCAGTGTTCCCTGGCTCCTTGGGTCCCGCCGGTTTCCCTGTGCCAGTGTTTCCCCGACATCCTCCTCTCCCTCCACTACAGTCCCTCAACCCCCTTTTTCCCCTAAATAAACCTCCTTCGCTCAGATTACTGAGTTTGGGTCCTCTCTGTCCCCACACCACACCACCCTCGTAACAGCATTTCTGCTCTTCACTGCATACTTTGCCAGATCATCTATTCACTCACGTGGTATTCTCGCTATGGCCAAGTGAAGGAAGTATTTTTTTTTTTTGCCCTCATAGCTTACTGACATTTTTACAGTATATATATATTCAACTATTAAAGGTGGGATATTTTTTTTTTTTGTCAAATCAATTCAGAATGGAACATAAAGGGTGCAGCGCCAGACATGTTATATAGTCCCCTAATAGAGGCTACCCCTATATTCAATAGTCTCAATTAAAATTTCACATCATTAATATCAATTAGTGCAACTAATGATTTTCACTCACACACTGTGCTTAGCTAGTTCCCTCTTCTTATTCAAACAAAGGATGTGACAGATGCTGTTATAAGAGTAGTGAAGTTAGGTCTTTTAAGGGCAGTGCAAGGTGACGTGTGTGTGTGGGTGAGTGAATGTGAGAGGGTAAGCAGTAGACAGTGATGCAAGCAAGTTGTCAGTCTGGCAGTAAATGGACAGTGTAGGTCACAGTGTGTCTGTTGTTTCCCCCACTGCTGGAAAGTGAAGGCGGTTAGCGCTAGCAAAACATCTCCCTGTGCTTCAGACTCCAGTCTGGAAGCTTGCGGGACTGGACGGGGTGGAGTCATGTGACTACACTCATGGTAGTATGTTTTTAAGGAAAAACTACATGAACACACAGTGGGGGAAATATTATTAGGATTAAAAATCTGAAATAGCCGATAAGGGAACATTACATCGGCTAGAGGTTCTGAAAATCTTTCTCAATCTCCCGGCACTTTTAAGTTGACTCATAACACCACTTGCTGCAAAATAAATTATTCCTTATATGTTATCAAAACATTCCATGTGTTATCCGTTTGGTCTATACCGAGGCCATGTCCATGAAGCCGGTCAAAAGGAATCTTTTTTCTGGAGTTCGTCGGATAGCCGTTGGATGTCTTTAACGTCAGCAGTCTTTTTACTTGCTTTATTAAATAGCATGCAGTCCTCTCAAGGCATTGTTAGCATGATTGTTTTGGGTTTGCTAGCAAATGTAGTGTCGCTGTGTGGAGCTGGTGGACCCTATAGCAAGTGTGTCTGCTTGACAATGAGGTAAGATGCTGACATTGTCTCTGGTCAATAACCCTGTTAGCAGTCAAAGCCTTACAGAAACATAGTGCAGTTGCTTTTTGTTAATATCCAACAAACTGTGATATCTATACATAATTGGGTGTATCTGAAAACCTTCTTCTATGTGTTTATTATTTAGATAATGAGAAGAAACTCAGAGGAAGCTCCTGTTTTAGCCTATATAAATCGAGAGTGTGATTGTGCGTGCATCTTTTAGAGTGAACGGCAGTGTTGTTTCTTGCTGATTGAAGTTATGGTATGGCTTCCTTTATATAATTTGCCATGCACCACCACTGTCCAAGACAATTGTCATATGTCACTAGATCTAAATAAAATGTGAGATTGAGAGGATTAAGGCTATTATTCATGAAAGTCCAAATACAAGCTAGTGTGTATTTCTTAGGAGCATATTTATTTGGCAAAGTAAACCAGCTGTAGCTGCCATTTCCAGGGGCGATTATAAGAATCCTATCTAAACTCACAACCTGTCAGCATTCTTCCTTTGGATCAGCTGTATATAATCATTGAACATATTCTGACAAGAAAATCTGCAGACATTGATCATTTAATATGGATATGTGGCTTTACCAGATGAGTCTGCAGCGGAGCCTGGCCTCCTTGGAAAGGTGACAAAAACCAGGGAAGAAAGGTCTTCCAGAAATCAATAAAGTAATACAAATGTTATTGGCCTTTATGTGACAACTCACAGCTCTATACTCATAATTCTGCAATTGTATAACTACAATGACCAGAGTCAAAGAACAGCATGTTGAAGCAGTTTAATGTGTCAGGTGTTCATCTCACTCCACATTGCATTATTTGCCAGCTCAGGCTTCAGGAAATGTAATGAAAATAATATGGTACCGTTCAGAGCCTCCAGCTCTGGTTTCATTTTGACCCGATCGGGCTGTTATTTTGCAGTACATAAACAACTCTGGTATTCATAAATACTACCTCACCCTGGGTAAAGGAGACAAGTGGCCACGAGGCTGGCTGGCAAATGGCGGTATTTTCAGTTGGCACCCTGTGTGTGTAGCTGTCCCAGCTCTTTCTCTGACTCCTGCAGCTATCCATTTGTCTGCCAGTCTATGTACCTGGGTTGTAAAAGGTAAAAGGCATAGAACTCCTCCTGCTGTATATCACCCGTGTTTGTGGCAACAAAAACACAAATAAATGCAACAATTTATGTATGCAAGGAGACTTAATCTTCCTTTTCTCTACCTTCTCCAGCTGTGTTTCTCTCCATATCATTGCTCACCACTATAACAACTTCTTCAATTAATGACAACCTCCCAGAAATGCTGTATTGTTCATCACAGTAGAGGAAAGGTGAACACTATCATTGGCCATGAATGGAACAAGGAGATTTGTGGAATTTTTCTAAAGCTTCTCTTGGTCATTACTAGCTGCTTGTCACTGTCAGATCCCCACATCTCGGTCTTTGCAAGGCTCCTTTCGGTTTTTTATTACCATGCTCCACCAGGCTCTTTCATACATATGCATGCCTTATTGAAGGTAATAGGGTATGACACTCCTGAGTCTCCTGTGCTTCAGTGTGTATGCCAGCAGTTATATGTGTGAAATGTAAAATCAATGAAATTGAATTTGTAATGGTTGAGGTAGTCAAGGTTTGTAATCTTTATTCAATAGTGCACTGGGCTTGTCAAGGTGGAGTGGGCAGGGTAAAAAAAAAAATACTTATTGCACTTCTGTTTGAAGTGACAAATTACAATGCAAAGTGTATACTCTGGTACCTTGTTATGGACCGTGTCTGTATTTTGTGACATTTCACAGGCTGAACAATTAATCAATTACTCCCAAAAAATAATTGCTTTGGAAGTAAGATGCCCCAAAGTTATTAATTTTCTGGCAAGTTAGAAGCACCTCTCTTTAACCTTTCTTTTGGCATCAATTTGCAGAGATGATTACAAGTACAGAAAGATAGGAAAATCTGGCACTTCTGCAATGTTGCGTCTATACTTGTCAGAGTTTGAAGGCCAATTTCCATCTTGTTGTACTTCTCGTGTGACCTACTCTGGCTGCCAAGTGAGAGACACATACTGCACTCCTCATAAAAGGTCATGTAGAGGTCTGCATTAGTGATATGAAAGGTCAGAGTGACTTACCACTGAGATTAAAGACCGGTCTTCACCCGAGGAGAGAGTGACTATGCATGTATGTGTGTGTGCTCATGCATGCAATCACTGACAGCTTGAGTAATTGTGAATCTTTGAATCCACTAGCCCGGTCATTCTCATCTTTCGCTCCGGTAAAGGAAAAAAACAGAATTTGTGTAGTTTTGGTTTGGCAGATGAACTGAGAGGAAAAATTAAAATTCTGTGCTGTTGCCTTACATAAAAACTATAATTGAGAAAATCTGGGTCAAAGCACAATTTGTGTAGTGAAATGTTAAAAGCAAGTGACAAAAGACATACAGTAGTTATTGAACCCTTCATGGTGTATGACCTCTAGTTAGCCTAAAAGCTAATACTTTCCTCAATTAAACACCCAGAAAGCAGGTTTCTCAGTTTTGGATGATTAACGTTACTAGGGGGAAAAAGGTGAAACTGATATACAGAAATAAAGAATACATTACAAATGGTCTCTGACTCCAACAAACAGAAATATAATCATAAACAGCATTTAACTTGAGCAAGCGATTAGTATTAGCTAGTGATTAGCATGATGCTAATACAACATTTAAAATTGACATGCAAACATTATTTATGTTTGTTCCAGGTTATAAGGGAATTTCACGGCTTCAAGCTAAGTATTTATGGTAAATAAATCAATTACTTCGTATGCGCAAACATATGTTTTAGTGACTGAATTAAATATTAATTAGGAGAAAAACAACAGCTAGCAGGCCTATAGCTTCTGCACTTGCTTGTGCAGAGCAAAACTAAGTTAACTCAGAAATGACAAAAGGTGCAAACACAGTCACTCACTTAAAGGAGCAGTGCAGTAGTTAAAAATCTGTATTTCTTGACTGTTTTACAGTGTTTTTGTAGATCTAACTGGTGCATACCTCTTCTCGATTATTACATCGTATATCCTCACTTTCGTGACCTGAGGATATACAATGTCAAGATTACACAAAGTATGGCACACTGACTCAGTAGGTGAATATTCAGCTTGAGATGCATCTTTTCATGGTCAGTGTATCCAATTAAGAGCCATAAGTGTGTCAGTCATTTTCTCCTATGTCATTACCATAATTACCATTTGTTTTATTATTGACAATCTGTCACAAGCTCTGTCATCATTTATAATTGACAACATCATGCCTTGTGTGAGCTTTTTGACTGAGAATATACAGCAGATGGACAATACAGAAAAGGACATTTTCTCTGAAGCAAATGTCATATTTAATTCAACATCTCATTGTACATTTTGTGCTGTGTACAAATCCTGCCTAACTGGCTACAATATGAGCGCTTTATTTATATTTTTCTATATGTATAAATACATCATGTATCTGATTGGACAGCCAGAATCATCTCAAAAACCCAAAGTCAACTAATATCATATTTGACTACCAAAGATTAATGCAAAAAACTGAAAATATGACGAGGGACTAGTATGTAACTCTGGAAAAATAGAGTTTCAAGTTTGATTTTGATAATAGTTGCTCTCTATTTACTTTTACTATAGTCTGATAAAGTAATGTGGCATTAAAATATGGGCAGCAAAAAGCTATATTGTCTTCAATACAATACAATTAGAGATACTTCTAATTCCAAAGAGATGCCATTTGAGGTTTGTCATTTACAGTCTGGTGAGACCATGTGCTCACATCCAAAGCAGTTTGACTCTGTGATCAGCCAGATATCTAAATGTCACTTTCCTGCTGTCTCCAGGACGTCAGGAGGTCTGCTCTGATTTGCTCTGTCAGTCCTTGGATGCTTGCCAACCACTGTTTTGGAGCCTCCCTTGGTTTGACGGCTGGACACTGAGATGGGTTGTTTTGCATTCGGAACACACTCACATCGTGTTTGTGCCAGAGATGTTTCCATTACCTGACAGGAGACCCAGAGAGCTTGGCTATGATCCCCATGGCAACGTGACACATGGAGAGATTAGATCAGATAGGACGATGATGTGAGATAATGTGACATGGAATGCTCTTCTTTATCTGTAGTATCTCTGTTTTCCTCAGAAAAGTCCTTTCAAATATCAGTTCTGCACAAAGATTGTTTCCATTGTCTGCACGCATACACATACATTCACTCACATCCTTCTTTGTTCTGTTTTAATTCAGCTAATTCAATTCTGCAATGCTGGAGTCATGCAATTCACTTATCAGGCATATTTGCCTTTACATGAATGATACATATTACACAGCTGTCCTCCTCCTCTTTGTAGTTTAAATATTGTGTAAGTATTTCAACTGCAGGGTGTCCAGGGCATGTAAAACATATTCAATTTAGATATGCAAGGTACAGAAGTTTTTTGCTTTAGATTTGTAAGCATATGATAAAAGCATATAATGAAAAAGAAAAGTAGAAAATGTTTAAAAGCCAGGTATTTAAGCAGATTATCATATATTTAAATATGTAAGAATACCAATTTCAACTTTCAGTTATGCTTTACCGAAGAATGAGAAACTACAAAGTAGTAGTATCAATGCCATTTCACATTATAATATACGTAATGCATTCAAATGTATTTTGACTCATTGAAATTAAGCTGAAATCACGGGCACATCTATAAAAATACACAGAATTCATATTATATGCAATACATAATAAAATTGGGCAAACCACTTATACAAGCCTCAGTTAGTCTTGAAATATTGGCACTATAGTTCTTGAGCTTCGTACCTCATACTTACACTATACATGCCCTTTCCATATGTCAATCACACACTTTCATATCAGTGTGTTCATCAGGGTCAAACAGTGATGAAATGTGAAGTGAAGTAATGCTGGGTAAGCTAAAAACAGAAGAAAAAACAGAGAATGAATAGAAATAGAAATGCCAACAACAAAAGGACAAGGCAAAAGAAGAAAAAAGATGGATAACAGGCATCATCAAGGTCATAATGTTCCTATCAGAGAGCTGTGCTATTGCAGATGAGGATGTAAATGCACAAACAATTAAAATGCAGATCACAGGACTCGGAGGCTTTGGGAAATAAGGCGCTTTGCCAAGACACACTCTAATAAATTCTATGTGCAACCCCATTGCAGCCTGCTGCCTCCCTGCAAACCCGAGCAGCTACTATGGGCTGATCACAGTGTATGTCCATGGTGAGTGCTTAGACAGACAGTCCATTAGTCCACTTTAACATTAATCTCCATCACTCCACTCCCCTTATCCTTCTCCTCCTCCCCCTGATCCATTGTCCCTAAAATGAAACCACTCACAACATTTTAGTGGATTGATTGGGGCTCACTATCGCCATCTAACAAATTGAGGTTTGACCTAGTGATGATCCATCTCCGTTAATAGAAAATGAACCAAAATATATAGTAGCATCATTGACTCTCTCATACCCTGTCCTTTCCTCTACATTTTACTCACTCTCTTCACAAGTCTAATTATTGGCTTGTCCCTTAGAATGACAAAAGACAAGGTGAGGATTAACATATTGATTTCAGTTGAATAACCAAGACAAGTAAAGTAAAACAGAACAACCCTCATAGTATTCTTGAGCGGCTCTATTGAATACAGTAACACATTCTCTTCTTCCTGTTTTTTTAAATAAGCTTTTCCTTTCTGAACCACTGCATCTCCTTCCGCCCAGCAACCTGGACAATTTCCTCCAACCACTTCTATTATATCCAGAATTCCGCAACCACTATTGTCTTAACAGCCCACTGCTCTACCATCTCACTTCCCTTCTGTACTCGCTCCAAATACTCATGGCTGCTCACACTACATTCAAAGGTAATTTGGTCTTGGTCTACAGTTGAGCTCTCTACAGGCTGTTTACCCTGCACCATGGTCAAATTGTCTCCATCCTGGCTTCATCATGGTGGAGTGACCATCCAACTCCACAACAGTAGTCACTTGTCATTGTAATTTGTATGAGGAAAGCTAATCTTTCAAGTACTTGTAATACTCTTACCATTGACACATATCCCTTTCCTCTTCAGTTCTCTTACAATTCTCCCCACGGCCAAAAAAGACAGCATTTACAGTAATGAAATAAATTACCAAACATTTCCAATTACAACGTGCAGATTCAATAATTGGCAATGTCCCTAACAGACACTATTAACCCATATCATTAATTTTAACTTTAAACCAGATAACACACAGCCCAGGTGGATTTGCATGTCATTTACACTTATTCATGAGTCCTTTGCAGTAAGAAAATTTGATGAAGAAAATTTGCCACAGAGAGGAGGAGGACATAAACACTATGACATGTTGTCAATATTAAGATCATAAAATAACCGCAATGGATGGAAAAACAAATGCCAGTGACTGCCTCAGTGTTTAATTTCTGTCTGTCATCCTACATCAGCTTCACATGCACACACACTCACACACATTAGACAGCTTCTCCCATCTGTGAACATAATGGTTTCCCTTCATATTTACATAACATCACTGACCATCATTGATTGCTGTGCTGTGAGGCCTGTTGTGTTGTGACCTCTCATGTACATTACTGAAAATAAGCAATCATCTCGCTCAAACCCACTGCTAGTCAAGAAAATACAGTGGCAGTTTTCCTATTAAATGGCTTCTGATTATACTGACAATGCATATCAACCCAGCTCACTGTGTTTCTAGGCACACTTTCAAGTGGTGGAACAAGATAAAGTACGCTGGAGCATCAACATGAAGCCTAGTCCAGTATGGGAAAAAGTCTGTGTGGGGAGAAATTACCAACTGTCACATGCCCTGGAGCAAAGCATGTGGTCAGACACTTGTTCCACCAGAGGATCATTTTATCATCACATATGCCTACTATAGTTGGGGCCACTGGGACTTTGCAAATACACTTGGACCAGCTTCTTGGTAGTATTTTGCTAATAAGAACACTAGCTTATGACACACAGCTGAATGCTGCCATTCTCTCTGTTAAACTCCAAATCCTTAAACATACTAGCTATTGATGGTCATTTTGGTTGTAGTCATGAATTTATTAATCAATTCAAATTCCAGTCCAACTTACAGTTTAGTGTATTTAGCAGAGAATTAATCACTTCATTGGTTATTATTTTCCCTTCTTAAAGGGTGGTACCCATAGGAAATTTAATATAGATTAAAGTTATTATTTGTTACTATCTGGTATAATTCAGATAACCAAAGTTTTGATTCCACCTATGTAATTTGGTGCGCTTTTAAACAATTTTAATCCACAGCACTATTCCAAACACAATATTCCCCTGATTTTTCAAACCTTGCAACAAGCTGAGACAACAATACAAAACACCAACAGACCAACACTGTCTGTGCTGTGAAATGTAACGAAGGTAGGTAGTACAGGATTGTGCAAGGCGGACACACATAGCCTAACTCCACAATGCTGTGGCTTGACCTCTTTCAGAAAGGTGGGATGGTGAGTTCCAAGCTTGCAATCTCAGTGAGCAGACAGGTGTTGTGAGCTGGGCAGGCAGAGGAAAGGCAGGGTGAACACTGAGTGAGGTAAACAGACAGGGTTCTCTTTCTCCGGGAACAAAAACCTGAGGCAACAGGAACAAGATCTCAAGCTGAGTTTTCAAGGTTGGCCATAGCGTGAGTACCACTGAAGTGAATGAACAATCTGACAAGGAATGGAAGGCAGAACCAGGGTTTAAATTCTGCTGAACTGATTGCGAGATGATTTTTAGATGTTCAGAGTAGCCACAGGTGATTCCATGATTGGTCCGTCAGGAGGAGAGCTCCATGCCCAGACGTGTGCGTGCGCGCGCACACACACACACACACAGACAAGACAGACAAGTGACATATAGCTAGCACAAGGAAGGGGAAAACAGGGGAAACACTAGGGACTGAGAGGGTGGCAAAGTCAATCATAACAGATTTGTTCCAAAAGTCCTTGTCTGATAAAACAAAAGCTGTCATTCTACTATAAGGGGGTTTGTTAAAGAGGTGGTATTATGCTCATTTTCATGTTCCAAATCCTTTTCAGGTTTACATGGTTTAATTTTCAAAAAATACCATATTTTTTGTCATACTGCACATTGCTTCAGCTCCTCTTTTCACCCTGTGTTGAAGGCTTCGTTTTAGCAATGGAGTGATACATCTTGTCTCTTTGTTGAAAGTTGCACATGGGCAATTCCTAGTTAAGGACGACTAGCCAATCAGAAGCAGAGAAGGGCTATGTCAGCGAAAGGTCGGTAATAGCCAATCAGAAGCAGAGAAAGGCGGGTACGTGAAAAGACGGTTAACAGCTTCGATTCAGCTGTAGGCTACATGTTGCAGACCAGCTTGGCAATATGGACTGGAGCAAGAGTTTCAGAGTGGTGAGTTATTAATTTGTAACAAAATCATCCATAAAGTTTTAACTGAGCTCTGTCTCTACATCACAGTAACAACTTTATGTCCATTGACTGCTTGGAGGGTAGCTAGTGTTTGGAAGGGAGAGGAGAGGTGTTCTGCAGCTCAGTGTTTTTCCACCGGTGTTTTTGAGAGCGTGTTGGACTAGTCGTTCGGCGAGCATTATGACACATTTACTTACGTCACAAGAAAGGGAAGTAAAGGCTGGACTACAAATGAGCTGTTTTCAGGCAGTTCAGAGCAGTGCTTTCTGTGGGAGGCAAACTCCCTTTGGGGTGGACTTTGGGCTTTTTCACTTTGCAAACCTAGTACATGCACAAAAAAGATATATAACTCAATAAAGGAGAGGGAAAAACCAAAAACCATAATACCACCTCTTTAAAATTACAGTAAGCATTCATCAAAGCTGCTACTTGTAAAACAGTCCCTATTAATAGTAATAATCATGCAGATAACTAGAGGTCTAACTTTTAGATAATAGAATTGATGGAAAATGTGTCGTAGGAGGAATTTTCAAATGTGTCCTGCTGCGTATGAACAGTACTTCAACCTCTTCTAACAATTCTCAATGCTTACCACAATATAATATTCAGCAGTTTTACACCCTGCCGAGCTGTGGATAAAACAACGGTCTGTCTAGCAAGTCTTATAATTGCTTTTGAGAAATGTTTCTGGCCCATTCTTAACCATGAAAAAAGGGACTCAATAAATCCAATCTAGGAATCCCCTATGCTTCTACCTCCAGCATAAATTGTGAAATTCTAAAATGAGCATGTTTGCTGATGAAAGAGAATCTTGGAAAAATCATAACTTATCAAAAAAGACTGTGCAACCTTTCTGTGGAAGTCTTGAATAAAACATTCTTTCCCCGTTGGTATATGAGAAAACAGGAATGGATACCAAAACAGAATGTTGTTTTGATCTATATCTGTATTTGTGCTCTGAAACATACAACGTGATCTTTTGTTTGTGACTGTTATTGCTTCTGGTGGAATATATTTATTATTGCAGCAAGTGTTGAGCACACACAGCTAAAATAAAAACTTTGATTTGATTAGCATGTGAAAATTGTATGTTATGTAAAGGTTTGTGTTACAGAAGATTTATTGTAACTGTCGAACTGAGCTCATTAAGTAATTATAATTTTTATATTAAAGGGTAAAGTTCACATTGATCTATACTTTTGTCAACAAATCCCAAGAAAATACCAAAACCAACAATGTCATTGCCATCTCTCAATACTTTCTGATTTATACGTTGGCCATAACAACTTTATACGGCAGCTTGTTTAGGAGTTCTTCTGCCCCCAGGTCACCCCCCCCACCCCCACCCCGCCACACACACAAAGCAAGACAAAGCGGCTTTAAATAACACACATTGCAGATGGTTGATTCCTCTCCTTTCATTCAAAATCTGGACTTGTCAGTTTTCTCCTCCTCTCCTAATTCTCTTCCCCACATCTGGTTCAGCAGTGACTTGACAGGCTCAACATATTCTAAGAGACAGAGGAGCAATTACAATCTAAAGAAAACAATTTGGCATGTGTAAATGTGCATGCTTCGCTACATTTTTGTTTTAATTTGTAATTTTTTTCACCTTTTATTATTGAAACACATTTGACTATGATTACTTATGACAGAAATACACAATACACAACATCGGAAAAGGAAGTGCAGGGATTGGATTGAGTGCAGCAGACCATGAGACGATTACTAGTAACAGCATCTCCTGTTCAGACCACCAGACAAAACATGACCTCAAGCCGTGTGATCCAGCCAGGAAGAGAGGAAAGCTAGAGGCCAAGAGCTAAGCTAACCTAGGTTGAACCTAACTGTGCTTTCAGATCAAACGCGAAGTGAGCTTTGGGAGCAGCATGATTACTTGCAAAGTCAATGCAAAGACGAGCAGTGCTCAGTAGGGGTGTGCACTGGTCTCACGACTCGATTACGATTATCACGTCAACGATTCAATTCGATATCTCGATGCATCACAATGCATCACCTCAAGGGTGGTAATTTTTAGGCTCCTCATTACGATTATGAGGGATCTAATGTAAAACAAATTGGATAAAGATGTATTTTTCTCACTGTTTGACTACTTGGTACTTTTAAAGCAGTAAAGTGTTTAACTATCCAAACAAGTAGGTAGTGAAATGCAGATATTTAATGTAACTTCATATAAATGTAGTAACATTGCATTGCATTATCACATTATTATGGCATTATTACTGACCTCTGCTGCTGCCAGTGTTGCGCAAGTTACTCAGAAATTGTAGTATATTACTAATTACTTATTACTTTACTTATTACTGGGTGATAAAAGTAACTAGTTACGTTACTAGTTATGTAACTATATTACTTTCCAGTGTTTCCCAGAGAATGACAGCAGGGGTGGGGGGGGGGTTGTACAGCGGTGTTCATGAGAGAGAGAGAGAGAGAGGGGAAGAGGGATCGAGCCAGGAGGTGCTGCACGAATATATGCTCCTCAGTACAGCTTCTTAATCAAAAATGATTTTAAATACGGCTTGTAAAAATTTGGAAAATCAATATGTGGCGGCCTGTATTGATAATTATCCAAATTATAGGCTGATTATGGGAAACACTGCTTTCCCTTCACCCCCAAACAAAGTGGTCTCCCTGACTTTTTAACTAACATCATATCCATAACAGCAGCAAGGACTGTGGTTTTTACAAAGCATATAGCCTAGGCCTAACGTTTCTTAAC
The DNA here is from genome assembly GCF_014851395.1 of Micropterus salmoides. NCBI lineage: Eukaryota > Metazoa > Chordata > Actinopteri > Centrarchiformes > Centrarchidae > Micropterus > Micropterus salmoides. The sequence continues at coordinate 16,943,399 of NW_024044681.1, forward strand.
GCCACCGGCTGAAATAAAAAAATAAGGCAAATAAATTACGTCTTTTAAACAGCTGTTTTACTGCACATGTAGCCTGTTTATAAGAGCAGTATTCAGCAACGTTATGTTAACGCCACTCTCTCCCGACGAGTCCAAGCATCAGTGACAGCAGCTGCCGGAGTTTCTTTCTGTAAGTTTCACGTTGCTGTGCTGCTTCAGCAGATGCTTCAATAAATCAGATGTAGAAGTGTTCGCGGTTGAAAGCTTTTTGCTGGTTGCACAGAGTTTACACTAGATGGCAATGTTCTGTGGAAAGAACGCCTCTCTCCCTCGTTATACATTCTTCCTTTAGTGTTTGGCTATCAGCGGACATGAACAACAAAGTCAGGTGCCACTGAGCTGCCACCGTCGTGGATTTACATCAAGGATGGTACGTTCAGTAATGAGTAATGCAACTTTACTTGCCTTAGTAACTAGTAATAATATTACTGTTTTAGAAAAGTAATTAGTTACACTACTTAGTTATAAAAAGTAATATTATTACAGTACTTACTGCCCAACACTGGCTGCTGCTATTTTCATTTCTGTTGCTGCTGTTATTAGTATAGAGACAGATACGTGTTGAACTACGCACTTTACAATGCTCCAGCCAAACCAAACTACATTCATTCCACCTCTGTTTCTTTTTTTGTCTCGTCTAGTGTAGTTACATGTTTGTGTCTTGTAAGTTGATTATTGTAATCTTGTATTAAACACCAGGGACCTTGAGAAATGGCATTTTGTTCATTTGTGTACTTGATATCTGGAAGAGTCACAACAAATGAACTTGAACTAGCAGCCAAAAAACATCCTGCTCAGCTTCCAGACCACAGTCTGAAGAGGAGATGTTAGCTAGTGGTCAGTGGCATGGGGTGGGGTAAATTTTTGGGGAAGCCAAGTGAGAGGGGATGTCCTTTTTGGAGGGCAGTTATCTAATGTATTGTGCTATTACAGTGCAGGGTATTAAAAGAAGCATTCACAAGCTAAATCAGGAGACGTTTGAAGTTTCACGTTTGCATAGTAGCAGTGGTGTATTTATCAAATAGGCCTACATACTTCTTATTTAATGCTTGGCCAAATGTTCATAACACAACATCACTCAAGACTAACAACCGAGTACCAGACCAACAGAGTATAAACAATTATTCGGGTAACCTGGCACAGTGCCCTGTGGCAGGTGCTGTCACAACTGCAGTAAAAACAATAAAATTACTTCAGCGGACTATTCATTCAGCAGCTAAATCCAGGCAAGCAAAGCAAAACAAACAATATAACCACATCAAAAATCGCTGTCAGGACCCCCCTAGTCTCGAACCCTTTGCCCAGGCCCTTGTCGGCGAGTGGAGGCATGTCCTCGGATCTGGTTCACTCACTCACCTGCTCCCCATCCCTGATCACTCACCTGCTCTTCATCAAAAAAAATCTCCTCAGCCTTCTTATACTGCCTCCAACCATCCAGTCGCCGCCGGATCGTTGTGTCATTTGTGTATGCACTTGCACCAGCCAAACTTCAAGTAACTTGCTTAGTTGAGTTAGTCTGTCTTTCTGATCCTTGTTAATCTTGTTTCTCTCCAGTCATCTGCACCAGCCATCGTTTCTGTGATCCCCGGACCCAACCCTTGCCACTCTGCCTGCCCGTCAGCACCCACCTCCCGGACCTCAGCTCAAGTTCCCTGCCTGCCCACCACCCTCTCTAACCCTGCTTACCATCCACCCATTGTTCCCTGTAATAAACATCCTGAACTGCTCTCTGTCTCCGGTCTGCTTCTGGGTTCTCTTTAAGAAATCCTGACAGTACGATCCGGCCATGTCGGACCCAGCGGACCTCGACAGATTTCGACAAGCCATATCCAATCAGGAGGGGGTACTCGGCCATCACAGTCGCTCTCTGCGGGAGATCACGGATGGACTCCGTTTGCTCGCCACCAGCGTAACCGCTCTCCGGACCCAGCCCCTGCCCCCTGCACCAGAGAGGTATGACGGTAATCTGGGCCAATGCCGTTCATTCCTATTACAATGTGGTCTTGTGTTTGATCAACAGCCTCGCACATACCCCACCGACAGGGCTAGGATTGCTTACGTAATTGGACTTCTCCTGGTGATGCACTGGAGTGGGCATCAGCTGCTTGGGAGAGGCAATACCGTCTACTGCCACCTACGACTCGTTCACCGCGGAGATGCGTAAACTGTTCGACCATCCTGTCAGAGGTAAAGATGCTTCTAAGAGGCTGTGTTCTCTGCGCCAAGGAGGGCGCAGTGTTGCGGAATATGCCATTGAGTTCCGCACGCTTGCTGTACAGAGTGGCTGGAACGAGGAGTCTCTACAGGCTATTTTTCAGAAGGGTTTGAGTGAGGGGCTTAAGGATGAGTTGGTTTCTTTTCCTGAGACCTCCAGTCTGGATGATCTTGTATCTCTAGCCATTCACATTGACAACAGGTGCCATGAGCGAAGGGGGGAAAGACGCCAGGCTGACAGCAGTGACACCCCACGGCGCTTTCCCAAGGCGGCGGGTACAACCCCCCATTATTCTGCTTCCCTTACTTAGGATGGAAGAGGGAACAACCCGGAAACTGTACCCTTGCAGCCGGGCCATCATTGCCTGAACAGAGCCCACAACTGTTGGTTGACTGCGCTATTGAGCTACTACCTGGAGAAACTTATCCTAGCAGCAGACTGTACAGCATATCCAAGCCTGAACAAGAAGCCATGGAGACCTACATCCAAGACTCTCTGGCTGCAGGTCTAATCCACCCTTCCTCATCTCCGCTCGGGGCAGTTTTTTTCTTCGTGGGGAAGAAGGATAGATCCCTCCGTCCCTGCATCGATTACCAAGGTTTAAACACCATTACTGTTCAAACCTATTCAAATCGCACACATAGCTGCAGTTCAGTTAAGTTCAGAGAGAGAAAGAGGTGTCATTTCACTCACCCTATTTTAAGAGGAAGGGCATTCTCCTGTCTTTCATGGTGGCGAGGTGGTTAATAACCAAGTTATAGAATTTTCCACTGGCTTTTAGTTCCTCCACAACAGTCAATTGAAGTTTGGCTCTACCAGTTTTCTTCACTGAACATCCGAAACCCCTTTTTTCTCTCCACGCACAGCCCCAGTTTTGGCATTGGTCTGCCATCAGATTTAATCTTAAATTACTGCTGTAGCGGTAGTTTAGTAAAACTATTTATTATAACTAAAAACTCCAAAAACACCCTCCATAACTGCACCAGCTAAAGTTGCTAAAAGCTCCCCTTATTTTATCTGAATGATGTTGACCGCATGCTGTGATTGATTGCTACCGTGCTGCACAGTGTGCGGGCAAAAATCATTAAAGTTAGTTCCGCATGGATTTTATTGATCGTGTGAAAGTTTAGTAGTGGCAGTCATTCGAACGACTGGCTGTCTGTGCCTAACAGGGAGAACCACACGTCTCCATTCTGTGCACACCACAGACAGTCCGGAGCTGCACTTCCGCATTTCCGAGCTTCGCTTTTTTCATTCCGTCAGTATTACGTTATCAATTAACCTATACATAATCAATTATTGACATTTATGAATCGATTCAGAATTGTCCAAGTCCGGGAGTTGTACTTTGCTGAGAACAAGTTAGCATAGCACAGACCTGACCGATTTAAACTCCATTCAGAAATCAAACATTTTAAAAGTTGACCTGACAAAGCTTGAATTCATACTGGACAGTATGTTTAACAAATTGGCAATAATGTAGTAGTGACTTTGACATCATTTTGATCCATTTATTGCAATTAATTCACAGCAAAATGTTAACTTTTGTTCCATACCATTGTAGTAATTCACGGGTTGTATTGATTCGCATTATGGGATTGTGTGTGAACACTCGGCAGTAGTCAAGCGATAAAACTTTCTTTCTAACTAATGTTAGAAAAGTGACGCAAGGATTAAATTTGTGTTTGGTCTAAATGCATAGTAAGACTATTCATTTACACAGCCTAATCCTGGCTAATGTGCTGTTGCAGGAAAATACATTGGATGAAAGACTCAGGCTAACACAACGGGAAATCAGAGACTGCTGTGCCCTCAACTTTACTGAGACCTTGCTGCACTGCAACATCCTGGATTGAGCTATTGCACTCGACGAGGGGGCATGTTCCACTTTGACCGAAAACAAGACTGTTTACATCAATGATGCTTGGTGCTCAAACATAGTCGAAATGGATGGAGAATGTTTACCAGATGAAATCAACAATCTTACACAGTGGTGCACAGAGAACAACCTACAGTAAAGCCAAGGAGCTGACCACTGATTCTGGTACAAAAATACAGATCTCTGTCTACACTAGCGAATCTGAGGTGAAGCAGTTTTAGGGCATACTAACTCTAGGCCCAGTTGCCTTGTGATTGCCTTGTGATTAAAAGCTCTCAGAAGATCATTGGTACCGATGTACTGAGCATCAGTGATATTGGTGAGGTAAGGTGAGATGCCTAAAGAGAGGAAGGATTTCTAAAAGACTCCAACCCAGCCACAGCCAGTTCATCCTGCTGCCCTCTGGCGTTGTACCACCAGAATGCAGAGCAGCTTCTTTTCCCAGGCTGTCAGACTCCTTAATTCATCCTCAGAACTCTACCATGTAAAATAGGTTTATTTCTATGACTTGTTATATATCTACCCATCTAGTGTGTATAATTTTTGTATAACGTTTGCTTTTTGTGAGTAAAGGGAACTACTTCATCTCATTATACAAGCTAGGGGTGTGACAATAAATCGTTACAGTAATATATTGTTCTACATTTTGACATGATAGTGTACTGATATTCCAGCCCATCATATCGATACATAATATTAATAAAAAATAGCGCTTCGGCGGTTAGCTCAATGCTAACATGTGTGGCCAGGCCAAGAATGATGAGGCCAAACACACAATAAATTTTATGGGTTTTTATTCCCCGACTGGACTAAAATGAGAACAGCATTAATAATTTAAAGTCAAGGGTTTAAGGCAGTTGGTGGTTATACAAAACACAGGAATAACTTTCTTACTTGTCCTTTGCTTATTGCATCTGATCTCAGCTATGTGATTTAACAGTACACTATAGACACACTTTATACAGAAACTCAGAATTAACATTTTATGAATGAAAACAGTAACTCACTGTTCTAATGTGCAGTGTGCGCCCTCAGGACCCCCCCCCCCCACACACACACACACACACACACACTCACTTGGCTATCAATCGTCAGGGAATCAGCTAGAACACCCAGGTCTTCAAGCATCTACCTTGGTCCGCTAGCTAGTTCTTCCGTCTGCCGATCTCAAGGATTATTAACATGGTTTATGGAGATATCCTCCGTATCGATAACCCAAAAGTACATCCTGTGCCGTGTCTCTACATCGCGGGGCCCGACACTTCTGTTTTTCCCCATACATCTGGACTAAGAGACACAGCATTGCATGTGGACATGGGCAAGTTAAATGGGTTTTTGTTCATCCCTGCTGTTGTACTCTGGCTTCTGCACAGAAGGGGAATGGGTGTGTCTACCCTAACATTTCCCTCTTTTCTCTTCCTTGGAGAAGGCACGGGACCCTGTGCTGGTTCATCAGCGGGCAGGTCAACGCTCTCCGATGGGGGGTGTGGGTCTGGCAAGACCTCTGCCTCCAAGTCATCATCATCCGACATGTCATTTCTTTCCTGTTCGAGTGCATCCTCAGTCACATCACTCAGATGGGCCCATGGCTTGTCAGTTTCCACAACTGGCACTGTTTCATCTTCCAGACACCTGACTTTCTCCACCAACACAAACTCTGGATCCTCGGACTCAGTTTCCAATCCAAAACTCAGTGTAGGTCTGTCCTCAGTGGAAGCTGCTTGGGGACGCCGCCGAGGTGCTGGTACTTGCCCCACACACTGCCGCAGGTTAGACCTATGCACACTCTTCATCGGCCCTCCCTCCAGTGGCACCACTTTATATGTAGTCCCCTACACCTCAACAACTTTATACACTGCTGCTGCCCAGGCATCCTGGATCTTATTCCTTCCTGGTGGACGATGGCGGAGGCACACCAATTGTCCCACGTCGATAGGCAGACAGTGAACCTTCTTCAGCTGTAGTGCTACTCTTTCCGCTGCCTTCCACTCCACACACTGCTTTGCTCTGGCATGTGCATCGTGGAGGTGCTCCTGGTGTACAGCTAACCAGTCAGGCTGGTCATCTTTTACTTTCTCCTGGCTTAAAAGAGTTTCAATAGGAATGTGTGGATGAACGCCAAACAACAGGTAGTAGGGTGAATACCCTGCAGTGGAGTGTGGTGTGACATTATATGCATAAACAACCTCTAAAAGGTGTTCAGGCCAGCATCTCTTCTTTTCAGGGGGAAGTGTAAAGTTCTCTTAAACTTCTCGCACTGCAGGTTCCCCTGAGGGTGGTGAGGTGTGGTGCATGTCTTCTTCACCCCATACAACTTGCACAACTCAGCGATCACTGCACTTGCAAAATTTCTGCCCTGGTCCAAATGCAAGCTTTCTGGCACTCCATACTTTGGGAACCATTCTCTTAGGATGGTTTTAGCAGTGGTGTCTGCTTTCTGGTCCCTGGTAGTAAAAGCTTGGCTGAACTTGGTGAATACATCTGTCATCACAAGTACATTCTCACGGACATCCATGGTGCGTTCAAGCATTGTGTAACCCACGAGAACAACCTCAAGCGGGCGAGAAGCCAGGAATGGTGTCTGGGGTGTCCTCCTGGGCTGTGGTATTTTTGTCAGCATGCATCTCTGGCACCTCTTTACCCACTGCTCAAAGTCTCCATGCATACCACCCAAAAAGCATCTCTGTCTCAACAGATCCTCTCTATGCCGTGGTGTCCCATCAGTTAGTTTTTCCTTTAGTAGCTGAAAAGCTTGTTGACACTGTGGAGTACAGGCTGAACTAAACAACTGGCTACTCTTGGCCGGGCTACACTCTTTAATGCAGGCATTTACAACGTCATGGAGGGGTCCTGAAATCTGGGAAAAGCCCTCAATAAACCTCCTATAGTAGCTGCAAAAGCCCAAAAAGGACCTTAGCTCTCCTACAGTACTTGGGATGGGCCACTGCTTTACAGCTCTGATCTTATCAGGGTCTTTACCTACACCTTGAGCTGATACTTGGTGACTTAGGAAACTTGACTTCAGGCAGGAGAAAATGACACTTCTCCACTTTTACTTTTAGCCCTGTCTCCCTCAACTTCTTAAAGACTGTATCTAATCTCACCAGATGATCCTGGGACGTTAGACACACAAGTAAGTCATCCAAGTAGGTCAGCACAATCTGGAAAACTAAATCACTCATTGTAGCTTGCATCAGACGTTGAAATGTGGCAGGCACGTTACACAGCCCCAAGGCCATTCTCAGGTACTCACACAGGCCGAAAGGCATGGTAAATGCCGTTTTGTTCCTGTCTTTCTCATGTACTGCAACCTGGTGGTATCTGCTTGCGAGGTCAGTCGTCGAGAAGAATCTGGCCCCATTCAGAGCATCCAGGCTTTCATCAATGCGTGGGAGTGGAAACCCATCGCGCCATCACGCATGGTCCACACCGAAGACACATCAAAGCTCAGACATGTTATAGCTAGCTCAATAAGTACATCTCATTACCTCATTACACAAGTGGAACCCATAATACATAAGAGATTCAATATGAAAAGGTATCACATAAGAAAGACAGAGGTTGAATCCACAGGAGGTAAATTAATTATATGAAGCAAAATACAATTACAGGCAATACTGTTTAGTCCAGCATCAGTAACATGCACACAAATTGTTAAGATATTGGAATATAGATAACCTAAATCTGCGAAAAGTTGAGATGGATCTCAAGGAAAGAGGGAGACTGTTCCAATCGTAAGTAGCTTTATAATGAAAAGCTTTACGTCCAGCAGCTGAAAAGATTCCTGGTACAGTAAAGATGAGTTATTGCATATCTCTAAGTGGATACATAGAACTACAAGGAACCAAGAGTTCTTTCAGATATGGAGGACAACCAAAGTAGGCACATTTGAAAATAAATAGGAACCAATGGTCCAAAAGTCTCTTCTTGAATTAAGCTGAAGCCAATTTAGTGATGCATACATTGCACAATGATCAGTTTTAAAAGGACACCTCGGAACAAATCTACATAGAGAGTTAAAGACAACATTAAGCGGCTTAAGAACAGTGTCACTAGTGTTCATGTAGATGATATCAGCATAGTCAATAATGGGAAAATGTCAACTGAGAAATTAACCTAATTTTCCTGACTTCAAGTGTGAAACAATTAACAGATCTATAGAGTGAACTGAGACACCCATATATTCTTTTTGTGATGTAATCAATGTGAGGTTTAAAGGTAAGCTCAGAGTCAATCCACAGTCCAAGGTATTTCAATTTTTCCAATTTCACCATGGAGGACCCATCTTCAAAATAAAGTTGCAAGTTAAGAGCACAAGGTCGTCTGTGCCTCGTCCCAAACAACATACAACAGGACTTTTCCATATTGAACAATAATTTGTTATTGTGAAGCCATTTTTGAGTCATAATAAAGTCAGCTTGTAACCTGTTCTGGATACAGTGAATATCAGAGTCATCAGTGTAAATTACGGTATCATCAGAATAAAGATGAACCTTACAGATGGAGCAAATGTGCGATAAATCATTAATGAAAATCGAGAACAAAAGGCATCAGACTTGCGAACCAAAATGACTGGTGAAGCGTAGGAGCTACAACTCTCTGGAATCACTCCTTTCCTTAACAACTATGAAATGTGCTCTCTGACCTCCTGGTATTGATTAGGTGGTATGTGCCGGTAGGGCTGGGAAACTGGTGTTTCATCTACCACCGGGATTTCATGTCTCACTTGGTCAGTGTATCCCAGGTCTTCTTCACAAGCTGCAAACACATTTGCGTACCTTTTCAGAAGAGCTGCTAGTTCTGCCTGCTGTTCCGGGGTACCTCCTAGATGTAGTCGGTTTAGTAAGCTCTGCATGTCACCATCACCCTCTTGGCTGTCTCTCCAGTTAACTGTCACTTCCTCATGGTTGGCGGAAATCTGCTGAAACTTCACCATCCACACACTGACACTGACTCAGAATACCTAGCCTGGTCCTAGGTGTTAACCAGATGTCTTCTTGGGAGAGGACTTGGACTGGAAACACATGGCCTCTAGATGAGATCACTGTAGGGATAACAATCAACCCAACAGGGAGGGTACCCTGACTAAAGTAGCATGCTGTGGTCACCCTTAGATGGCTTCCTTACCCCGCTTGCATGGATCGTGGCGACAGATGATGCAGGTACACGCACTTTGTATCTGCCTGCCACACGAGCTGTGGACACCTTTTCCACAACCTCAGCCTCTTGTACTCTGCAGAAAGCCTCTCTCCAGACAGAATGTAGCTCTAACTCTTTCCCTAGAGATGCGTCAAACTTTGAGAGTACTAACTGCTTGCAACGCTTAGCAATGTTCATCCCAATAATGCCAAGCGGAGAAGCATCTTGTTCTTAGAATAGAATAGAATAGAACTTTATTGTCATTGTTTGGTAACAACAAAACACTGTTCAGCAGCTCTGGGTCGACAACGAGACATAAATACAGCAATATAATAAATAAAAACCAAAGACATAGTGTGCAACAATACAAAAACCAAAGACAAATCTAGACGATATAAAACAAACAGCAGAAAAGCCGCAAATACGAAAATGCTGCAGTGCAATTATTATAACAAGACTCAGGACTGCCCGTGGAAAGAAGCTGAATTATAGTCTGTCAGTCTTTGTTCTGATTGCCCTGTATTTCTTTCCAGAGCGCAGGGGGGAGAAGGTGGTGTCCAGGGTGGGTGGGGTCTTTAACAATACAGCTGGCTTTCCTTTGAAGTCTGTAAATGTAGGTGTTCTTGAGGGGGGGTAGTGTTGTCCCAATGGTCCACTCTGCCGCCTTCACCACCCGCTGCAGGACTTTTATGTTCTCCTTGTAGCTGGAGAACCATACTGTGCAGCAGTATGTTAGGAGGCTCTCTATAGCCGCTCGATAGAAGTTGGTCAGCAGGCACTTGGATAAGTGGGCGTACCTTAGCTTCCGGAGGAAGAGTACAATCTCTGTGGGGCCTTCCTTATTTGATAGGAGATGTGAGTTGTCCAGGTGAGGTCAGCCGAGATGTGCACACCAAGGAACTTGAGGAGCTCTCTAATCTCTAATCTCTCTAATCTCTCTACCTCCTCCCCGTATATGTAGATGGCAGAGGGCAGAGTGCTCAGTGCATTTTGATTTCCTGAAGTCCACTATTAGCTCTTTGGTTTTTGATTAGGATGATTTCAGTTCTACTACGGTAGTATCATCAGCAAATTTGACAATGATGTTGGTGGGGTGGATGGGGTAGCAGTCATGGGTAAAGAGGGAGTAGAGGAGGGGGCTGAGGACACACCCCTGTGGTGTATCTTTGTTTAGGATGAGAGTTTGGACCAGTTTATGGGGGATAACTGTATTGAAGGCTGAGCTGAAGTCCACAAACAGCATAACCCACATAACACTATTGAACTCTTTACCCCTGGTTCACCTGGCTACACATATAATAGGGATCGCCATTGACGTGCTAACGGACATTAGCATCGCAATCGCAAAAATATAATCTTAACATAAACCTCACATTTTCCTTCACAGGCTAAACATCCTGAGAGACCTTCTGTGCAAATACTTAAAGTGGATATGTTTCCTGAGCTCTGTGTGAAATAAAAAAAAGCAGCTAACTTCACTGTCTTGATCTGCTACTCTGCTGCTTCTGCATTCCACACAGACAGCTACAGCAACCCCAAAGGGTCAAAACTCAAACCCAAAATTCCCAGTGGCCTAAAAATACAGCTACCACTAGGTGGAAAGGGCAGCACAATGCTGTGTCACTGAACAGTTATCAGTATATTGTGATGTACATATTAGACTTAGGTGGTACACAGCAATTTGTATCTGCAGTAAAACAAAATCAGTAAATTCAGTTCATTTGCATTTGATGTGCCTTTTATAAAGAAATGTTTTGATAATAAATTTTCATAGTTGCTGATATTATCGTTATCGTGAGCCATGTATCGTGTATTGTATCGTATCGTGAGGTACTCTGCAATTCCCACCCCTTATACAAGCTTGTATAATGTTGTAAACTTCGACCTTGTACCTTGTCTGTGTCAATCCTAGATCATTTTAATATATGTTCTACAACTAATCTGAAACTGCTAGCAGCTTGTTCATCTCATTTTCACAAAAAAAACATGCATTCAGTAAGAAGCCTAATGTATGGCATATATGAAACAGCCACATATGACGTGTCACTCCAGGAAGGGATGACATTGTAGGGTCTGTGATGTGTAAGAATTGTAGTCATCGCAAGCAAAAGATGTTTGGAGGCTTGTCAGGACTGATGACACATTGGAGCACACTTTTGCCACAGGCCTTTGTGCAGCTGCCATATATAGAATAAACAGACAAGTTGTGAAGGCATGCCTAAGGCTTTAATGTCTGTTCTGTACCCATCCAAGTCTCTGGTTTAGGTTGCTACTGATTACCATGACTCACACAGTGATGTACATGGATATGGGGAATGTTTTATTCATTTGTACTTAATCAAATAAGTCTTAAACAGGATGAGCCAAATGTTTATATGCAACAAGGATCATGTGGTTAGCTGTTTACATATCTGCAAACTATAACCATGTAATTGGAGTATAATCTAATTTTCATTTTATGTGAATTGAAAGCTATGAAAGTCGTCTAGACAATGTGTCTTACAAGTGCACACATACGCACATACACACAGATTTTACATAGATAGACTGTCTTCCAAGCACTTCACTACCTTACATGCCCTGTTGCCAGCTATAGGTTTGTGTGTGTTTGTGTAAGGTGGTGTGGCTTTATTAGTGTGCATGTGCACACTTACGTTGGTTCTAGAGTTGTAGGCTGTGAATAAGACTCCCTCAGTCTCTTTTGGATAGAGCATCATGGGGGAGCTTTTATGCCGTGCAATGTTTAGCTCTCAGTTTTTGAAATAGTTATGTATAAATATATAAAATGTCTTTGCAATCACTTGTCTGCCTAAGTTGATGATGCGCAATTAATATTCACAAACAGGACATATTACTCTCACTAATGCATTCACATAAACATAATATTTAAGTTGCTGTAATTTCCTGTATGTGGATGTTATACTAGGGGTATTAGATTGTATTACTGTTATTTTCTTCTTTGGCGTAGATCATTTCAACATGTAGCCTACTAAATGTTACATTTGACCGTGAATGTTTTTCATGAATAGTTAAAGCATGTAGTGGTTTTAGTATGCTATAACCAGTTGTTAGTTCAGTTATACGGTATATCATGACATTATTTTTTATACAACTGGCCTAATCAAATAATTGTTACAAAATTGTAATGGTTGTTAAACTTGTTAAAGCTGACTCAGCCTTACCAAGTCACGGTCCCAATATAGCCTTAAATATGTCAAAAACCAGGTCATAGCATTTTTAAAAACCAAAGAGATCTTAATCTAAAATCAAAATTTAAATGTAGTTTTCATATAATCCATCCAGTATCTATAGCCACTTACTCTGTGCATGATCATTGGAGGCTAGAGCATATATCGACACTCATTGGTATAGAGGGAATGTTTAGTGTTTGTTTAGTGTAGAGAATTTATAGTAGCTTAAGTAACTTAAAAATTGCCAAAATCAATTGTGGCTTTTATGATGCAAGCCTAGGCTCTAGCTTGCCAAATAGGTTTCAGATAGTTATAAGAACAGCAGCTTATGGTACAAATATGTCTCTTCAACACACTGTCCCATTAGCAACCAAGCTAACTTGCTTGCTAATTGACTAACTGCTTTTGTGACTAGCATGTTCCTGGCTAGCATGTTCAGGGCTAATTTTTCAATTTAGTTTGTAATGAGATTCGATACCGATAAAGTTGGTAAAATTATCCACCACAGGGGTCAGGTCATCAATCCTCAACCCCCAGGAATTTTGTTTAAAAAGTTCAGCAGCCAAAGTGTCAGGATTTGGTGGGTGAGTGCAGAGGAGGTGAGCCCAAATGCAAGACACTGGAGCAAGAGACTGAGTCCTGGGATTTTATTAACACTTACGGAAAACATAGGCGTACACTGAAAGGTGCAGATAAAGTCCAAAAAGGCAGGTAATCCAGACTCCAACAGAACACTCTTCCAAACCACAAGACTGAACACACAAGAGTGTGAACACTACAATGACCGGACAAGACCTGAAGACACATAGCAAACATTTAACACCAGGGACTAACGAGCAGGGCGGGAGCAATACAGGTCACCAGGATCAGGACTAACGAGGCAGAGAGACAGCAGGATAAAACAGAGAGGCAGGCAGGCAGGCAGACAGAGAGAAAGCAGGGGGGAACAGAAAGACAATTACAGATGCTAAACACAAGACCACATTAATTGGAACTCAAAGTATTAGTGGACAAACAGGCAAAGGAATTACTGACTGAAGCTAGGATTAAACAGAACTCAGAGCAGACATGGGCAAAACAACAGTACACAGACCAGGAGTATACACCTAAGACATGAACTAAGGTACAGGGCTAAGAACTAAGACACCGAACTAGGAACTAAGATATGAGACAAGACAGATACTAAGTAACCTAAAGATGCGGTTGAATAATAATAATAATAATAATAATAATAAAGGCTACACAGAGGCTAAAGCAGAATGATCAAAATCAGATTAATAAAGAACATAAATTACAAACTCACAGAGAAACTCAGATCAGGATCGTGACAGTGCCCCTCCCCCAAGGAACATCCCCTGACGTTCCTAAACCAACCCCCCCCCCCGCCAAAAAACAGTCCAAGACCGAACCAGGGTGGGTGGAGGGAGGACTGGAGGAGGGCAAGTCGAACCAGGGCGGGTGGAGAGAGGACAGGAGGAGGGCCAGAATAAAGAATGGGTGGTCTGAGGACAGAGCAGGGGTGTCATAAAGACCAGGAGGACAACCAAACAGGTAGAGCAGGGTGAGGGAACAGGGCAGGTAAGGCGCTCAGCCTAACATGAACAGTTCAGGAGGCCAGGCAGAACAGGGGGAAAACAAAGTTCAGGAGGTCATCCCGAAGGACAACCCAACAGGTCGGGCAGATCAGGGGAGCAACAGAGTTCAGGAGGTCATCCCGGAGGATGACTGAGAGAACAGGGGGTCACTTTAGGCCAGACAAGTGACTGACAAATGCGAGACCTCTCCAGAGGTCGGCACCCAATGCTTGGGCTCTCTGGAGGCAGAGATGGGGTGAGATCCACAGACTGAGCAGCTGGGCTGAGGTCCACGGACTGAACCGCTGTGCTTAAGACCATGGACAGGACAATCGCTCTGGCCACTGAACGGACCCGTGGAGCAGGAATCGGCGGGACCACCGACGGAGACCTAGGAACAGGAACTGGCTGGTTCCCCGACTGGACAGCAGGGCAGGAGACCATGGACCGTACCCGAAGTGCAGGAATCGGCCAGACCACCGGCAAGGGACCAGGAACAGGCGTTGGTCGGACCACCAACGGAGACCTCGGAGCAGGAGTCGGTCGGACCACCGGCAGAGCTGGTGCCGGTGTCTTGGCTGCTCGATGGCGGGGCCCACGTCGCCCTCCAGCTGCCCTTACTGGAGGTGGATTAGACGGGAAACCCGGGTGAACTAGCCTCCAGGCTAGTAGGCCGCAGACTGGTTGCCCGTGCTTCTTCTGACTCCCTAGCCTTCATGGCAAAGAAGGCCAGGAGAGTCATAGTCCCAGAGTCTTTGTTAGGGGGGTCGGGCAGGCAGACGGGCAGGCCAGGCAGGTAGCTAGCAGCGCCAGCAGGCCGTGGGTCTGGCTGGTCTGGCTGGTCTGGCGTGGAGCTAGCAGCACTAGCAGGTCGGGGATCAGGCAGAACCTGCAGGTGACTAGCAGCGCTAGCAGGCTGGGGGCTAGATGCTGGAGCGCTAGCTAGCTGACTGCTAGCATGCTGGCTAGCAGGCCGGGAATCCGAGGAGCAGGTGAGCAGGACTGGTAGCTGGCTAGCCGCCTCAGTGATAGCCAGAACAGAGAGATGGCTGGCCGCTGCAGCGCCACCAGGCTGGGAACCGGACAGGCTGATGCCCGTCTCGGAACCCTCGGGACTGTCCAGAACTTGCGCCAAGTCTCTCTTCATTTGCTGGATCATGGCTAACTGCTCAGCCATGGAGGGAAAGTTCAGCAGCCTTGGTTTGCTGCAAAATTCTTCCTTTGCTACCGTTGTTCTGCCACTAGAGGTCTTTGCCACAATAAACGTAAAAATGGGTCGTAATAACGTTGTTCAACAAATAACTTATAAGGTCGTTTTTCTGTTGAGGACAGGCGGGACATAACATGCTCTTCTTAAGAATTCCACGGGGATGATCATGTTCTGGAAACATTTACTTGATTTGTAAAAGCTGGTCTGTTCATGAAAGACAAATGTTGTGTTATGTGCTATGATTTACATCTTTGATGAAGTGACAGTAGTGAGAATGGTTGAGACTATGGGTTGACTAATTTAAATTCTGGAGTAATACATGTCATAAAAAATATTTATTTGTGTGCACAGCTCCTTATTATAACACATCACACTTGAAAAGTGCCATTCACAGTGTCATAAACAAATACTCCACCCTGTTGCCAGAGCATAAAACACCAGTTAGTGTTATGGCGAATGCTTAATTGTCCATATACTGTATGTCAACATGTGATACCGGGTGAGCCAGACATTTTTGATTTAATTTTGTTTGGCATCATTGGGTCCATTGTGTGTTGCCCTTTGCTGTCAGTCTTCTAAGTAATGTCCAAACACAAGGTCCTGTTTATCATATTGCATATAGAAAAATGCTTTTTGCTAAACTGAGACAACACCTAAATCTTTATAGTCCTTCAATATACTGGAGATCCAAACTATTTTTCCACATTTTTGTTTGTGTTCACTTATGAAGAACAAAGAAAAGAAAGAAATTTTTGACAATATATTATGGTCCTTTTGGACATCTGCAATTATTGGATTCCAGCCAGTGTGTCAGCCTACCTGAACACAGTTACAAACAAACAATTTATAAAATCTGATTTTATTCACTTAAATTTTTTTGTTGTGTTTTGTTTTGTTACAATGTCAGTAATTTCACTGAAAACATTATATATATTTTTCTTTTCATTTTTTTACATGAATAATTTATGTAATTAAATGTTTTTAATTTGATCTTGAATTTTTTTCCTATGATTGAATTATTAACAGAATGTTTTCCTTTTGTATTTGTAAAACACGCAGTGGCTATTATTATGAGTACTGCTATATAAATAAAGTTGCCTTGCTTACATACTAATGTTGTTTGGAATAGTAATGTCAAGTGTACAAAAACTTCACTGACTGGCTCTCTTGTGATGCAAGAGAAGCATCTCCAGGAAGCTGGCTGTATTTCAAATGTATTCATTTTTTATGCTTCCAATGTTACAGAAGAATAAGGATCCCAGGGTGTTGTATTAACCATAGAGTAATAAACAGAGGTAACTGAGTATAGTGAGTCTCTCTTTTCAAGGCAGTGGAACTGAAAAGCTTGCCATATTTAATTCACACGAGCACTTGCAGCTGTGTCCTCTCAGGGGTTATTGAGCACCCATAGTTCCCTTGAGGGTCCTCCCTTTGGATTCACACTGGGAATCCAACCAACACAAGAGCTGTTCTATTCACACAAACTCACACACAGCTTTTGTTGTCACTTGTGGGAACAGTGGATTGACTCACTCGTTCCCTCAAGGCTTACCCTAAACTCAACTGCTCAAACCTTTTTCAAGCCCAATGGAAAGTGAGTCCTCACAATGTGGTTCCCTGAAAAGATCTCAGTAATGCCATCAGCACATTACAGTATATCCACACAAGCAGTAACAATGTGTTACACTTGCACCTGCACTGCATTACAACAGAGATTAGACCACTAAAACCCAGCTGAAAATTGCTTTGAAGCCAATTGACAGAATCAGTTTCTAGGTCATCTGTTCCCTATGGGGCCTTGCATAACTGGTGATGAAACATAAAAAACCCCATCATTGTTAATGCAACAAATGACGCAAACGAAAAGGCACATGGAGAACAATCAGAATGTCACTCATGCTTACTGCAAAGATAGGCTTTATTGTTTCTCAAAATCCTTGATTTAAAGTTAAAGGTGCAATGTGTAATTCCTGAGACTGAGCACATGGGACGGGTGTAGCTAGATCATTTATAAGGTTTCAAGATCACATTCTGATATGTAGTATTACCTTTCCCTGTTACATCAATTAAGACACCTAAGAATATTCTTTAACATCCTTCAGTGTTGTGGCAATGATCAGTCTTAACAGTATTTTAGAAGAAAACAGTTAATATTTAATGATCATCCCATTAATTACCTGCAGACTGGATCCTACGCTGACTGACTACGGTTCTTAAGGCACAAGAGGTATTACAACACAGGAAGGGATTTGAATGCTAATGTCAGTAGAAATCTCTGCAACACATTACATAGACGTCTTTGACATAACGTCAGAACTGTTACTTCTTCACATTCTGTTGATAATGTCATTTTTTTAATGTTTCAAAAATTCTGGCCATATATTACACACTGAGCCTTTAATGCAAGTACAATGACTGGTTTCACACTGTATCTTATCTATAGACTTGTTGTTATCTCTCCCAACTGTGTTTAAGAGTTAACTTCTTTAGATTAACATAAAAGAAAAACCTGAAGGACTAGAGCAGCTCCATACTGTAGTAATACATGATCATCAAATAATTTGATAATATTCAAAGAAATGTCTGATAACTGAAATGTAATGGTTATGATGCTTATGACATAATGGATTAGCAGTCAAATACATGACATGTCTTGTGAAACTGACATTGGTTGCAAATATTGTTAACTTCAATCCATTCAACCACCATCCATTTTCTGAAACTTGTCTCCCTGGGTTGCATTCTAAGCAGGTTAAGCAAAGTAGCCCAGACATCCCTCTGCCCAGCCACATCCTCCAGCTGTACCAGGGTCTCCTCTGAGTTATATGTACCCAGAAATTTCACAGGCTAACAGTATCAGTCTACTGTCTGACTGGTACGTGAATGAATCTGACGAGACTCGAATCGGCCAAGTGGAGTCTTTGGCATTTGTACAGCATACAGATTGTAGTTGACTTGCATGGGAAGTGCTGAGGGCATTCACTATAAAAACAATGAATAAAAGTAACACTTAAAAGAACAGATATTATAGAATAGACAGAATAACTAATTAAGCCAGAGCCATTTGGTAAAGTACGCCTTGAAAAACAATTTAAAAGAAGGGGCAGCCCTCTGTCAAGTGATAGAATCCAACTTGGTATTGTTGCCGTTGTGTGAGGGCTCAAGAGTTTTTGAAAGTGTCAAAATCATTAATGACAGATGGTGTAACCAAAGGGATTACCTATGAAAAAAATGTACACATATACTTCTGAACAATGAAGCATATGATGCAACTAATCATGTCACACGATATTGCCTTAGCTAGCAAGCTAGCTGGCATATATCTAATCTAGAGAGAGAGAGAGCTAAGGAAGCTCCACCTAAGGGGAGTGCAACTTTGCAGATCCGGATTCAGAGTACCAGCAGACAAGCAGATGAAGCATTATAACAGAAATGTCAAACAACCAACCATTTCCTTCAAAATCCATTTAATGTGAAGTGGGCCTATGTTCTCAGGAGCATTTAACAAGCTAATAATTATCTAATTATCTAAAAACAAATATTTCAATCAGTGATATGAGTGCATTTGTAGTATTGTGAACTAGAGAAGCTGTTTCTGTAGAATGCTAAATTGGATTGCTGGCTTTAAAAGTTGAAGAGTACTAATAATATATGAAAGTCATGGAACATCATAAGGTTTGCAGAAAGTGTGAAGGAGTAGATAAGTGTTGAAAAATGTTAAAAAAACAAAAAAATAAAGTGAAAGCTGAACTGCATTACTTGATTAATGATACTTGAAAAGGTTTGTGTATATGCGTGTGTCAAACTGACCTAATTAGCTCATTTCAATTAGCTGGATCGCCAGCAAGGGTGTGTGTAGGTCCTTTTTTGGGGACTTTTTCTTTGACAAACAATCATCATTAAGAGCTCCCTGTTAACATACAGTTACTTTATGGGGCTTTTATTTGGAAAACCCAGGTCCATCCCTAGTTCCTTGTTTAGAAACACTTACGGTCTGGGGCTTTTATTTTGAATAATTAGGAACATCCCTAGTTGCCTGTTAACATACAGTGACCATTAGGGACATTGATTTAGAAAATCAAAAAATACACTTTGTATGTGTGTGTGTGCCTGCTGGGACACACGTGTATTCCCTTTTGTAGGTAAATTCATGGCAGATTAACTTCAAGGTATGTTTTGGATTGAAAAGTTGAATATACTTCATTACATGAACGATGTGGAACATTTTATGGTTTAAATTTAGTTTATAGATAAAAGTATGAATAAGGATATACAACTTGAAAATTGCTTGAAAAAAATGTGAATGTTGCTATCCTGTCCTGTCCTTTGTGTGTGTGTGTGTGTATGTGTGTGTGTGGAACTGCACTAATTAGTTTCAGTTAATATGGAAGTCTATGTGGCAGTTGGCTGTCACTGCTCACTCTGCTGCCTGTGTGAGTTACATGTCTGGGACAGTCAAAACTTTCCCCAAGTTTTGGTGTAAAATGTATACAAAGTAAAAATTGTGTGTCATTATAAACTAAAAGCACTGAAAATTACATGAAACTTAAATTGCGATTGTGTAACAAGTATATACGATATGATAAAGTTGAATTATAACTTTACTTCAGTTGAATATGTTGAATCTTTAATGGGATTTGAAAGTCGAATAATATCCATAAAGTAGGAAAGATGTGAAACTTTAGCATGTGATGTGACAGTGACACTGACCAATATTAAGTAATAAATGCAACAGTGATAGAAGCCCAGAAATGCCACTGCCTGGATCTAAACTGCAACTGTGGTGGTGGGTGTCTTCCGCCCCCACCATGCATGTAGGTGTATACCGATGCAACAAGCTAAACACACTTCTAATAAGGGTTAAAGACAGCACAGAGCCTTTAATTTTTTTTACTGGAAGAAATTGTGAAACTGTGAAAACACTTTTGGACAACAAATCATAAAATGAGATTCCACAGATATTGTTAAAAATAAAATAGTGACACAATACTGGATGAACTAGTATAGACTAGTTGTCTAGCCTTGCTACCGTAATAGACAGCTGCCTCAGAAGGCATCACTTTCAACTGAAGGCAGCTCTGTTTACATTGTTTTCGAACAGCCTTCTAGGGCAGCAATTATGGCAACGTGTGGCGTCAAACAATAAAACATACTGATAAAGTATACTACTACTACTACTACTAATACACAATAATTATAGGCTAATAATAATAATAACAATACCTTCTTTTGACTGAAATAAAATGTGAATGCCTTCCATTCCTAACACACACTTAATAGCAACACTTTTATATTGATATGCAGCTGTAGTATTCTAAATTACCTCCACTGGTGTTACTTGAGACTCAAGGAGAGCCTCTACATTGACATCCTCATCAGCTGGCTTATTCTGCCTGAATTGGCTAGAGGTGTCCAAGTCCTGGATGTATGGCCCCTGGAAATAGAGGATGGACATCTTCAACTCCACCCTTCTGCCCCTAAACCTGACTTTCTCCCTTTCTCCTCTTTTTTCTCTCTTCTGTGTCCCTCGGGTATTTCCACTTCTTGTGAAATGTTGTCATTGTTCAGACGTTGTTTAGTTGTTGTACAGGTTAGTGACTGTGGTATTTGTCCCGCCCCTCCTCCACTTTGAATGGTTGGCTGGGTAAAAAAGTGACAGTGACACTACATTTCACCCAAAGATTTTTCAACTCTAGGGGACTACTAAGCACCCAGTGCCCAGCGCAAAATAGACACTCAGCGCCTCGTCACGCTGCTGCTTTTTTACCACGTTGTAAATACTCTGCAATAAATTAAAAGAATACACTGACCTGAGGAAAAAATCCTTTAGTGGACACAGGCCATTAAGGTAGTTTATTTATCATTGTAAAACACAAGGTTGTATAATGAAATGAAAGTTATATCAAAGTATTTCTATGAGCAGAGGCTGTTCTGAAGGCAAAAAGTTTTACTGTACTTCTCTTTTTTAAGTACATGATATTATAAAATACTAATATGTCACACTCACAAACTTCCTTTTTTATAAGACTGAAGGTAAACTGCTGTTAGTAGTGAAATACCTTTTGTAATTTGACAAAAATCAGAATAAGAATCAGCTTTAGCCAGGTATGTGTACAAGGAATTTGACTCTGGATTGTGGATGTGGAAAATATAACAACCATACCAGTTATAAACTGTGATGTTTGTTCTTTCCCCCTGTTTATTAAGTACACCAGCACCCAAGTAAGATAAAGACATCTGTGAGGTGCTGAGGGGGATATTGGGGTGAGCAGACCTACAGTATGTTTCACAAGTGTCCGCTCCCATTCTGCAGGACCAAATTGCATGTAAACTACTTTGTAAAATCCCAATCTCCAGACAAATGTAAAGATGATACACCCTGTCTCCACTGAAATATGTGCAGACTTTAATGTATCTTAGTATAGATATATTAAATCAGTATTAAGCACATTATGAGGTTATCTGTTTCTCTTTTTGTGCTACTAATTTCTTAAATGTGTATAATAGGCTGATTCCCACCTAGTGAAAACAATCCCTCCAGCCAGTTATCTTTTGATAAGTTGCTTTCCTAAAATGTGTTATACAAAGAAATTGTTAGATTCTAATAACCTTACACTCATTATTTTTTTGTCTTTGAGGTGGTTTGGATGTCTGCTTTGCTTTTTCTGTGTGCAGCCTGTCTGTGCATTAGCAATAATCCCACAGCTCTGAAATCTTGGCTTGTTGATTTCCAAATAGGGTAAACACATCAAGCATACAACTGCAGCACTGAAAATTGGTACAACCTCAGGTTATTTAGAAAGGAAATATTAATCCAGTGTTGTATTGTTTTTTGGAATGCTTTTTTCCACTCCACATTTATTATTTATTTATTTATTTATTGTGGAGTGGAAAAAAAGCATTACATTCGATATCTGGCTGCAGTACCAAAAAGCAACAAAGTAAAGCTAATGAAGACAAACACTATCCACCAAGAAAGAACTATACTGTATACCCAAAACTAAGAAACCTTTGAAAATTACTTCAACATGCCTGCAAATGCATTAACAAACTACAGAAACATGGACAAAGCCTAATGCATAAAGAGAGAACCATCTAGCAAGCACACATGAAGACACTCTTGTTTGTGGAATTAGCAGTATGGTCTCATGAGAGTAGTTGAATGGCCAAAATGAGATTGTCCTGAAAAGACAAAGACAGCATTGGTCATTTGTTTGTTTTCCTGACAAGAAACTCCTTATTTCATGAGAGTAACTTATTTATTTAACAGGGACAATGCACAAAATATGTACTGTAAAAGCTAATTCCCATTTGCAGTCCCTGGGCAGGTGCCAATAGTGCGCAAGATATTACAGTAAAAAACTAATACCAAATCCCAACTTTACATTTAATAAATATATAGATGAATGCCAACAAACTCAAATATACCACCTCTCAAAACCACAATAAATTCCCACATAAAATATAACATCAACAATCCAAATACAAAAATAAACAAACTGTCAGTACAAAGATTTTACCATGCAGTAAAACAATATACTGGCCACATTCAGTGTATCATATCTCAATGACTACATACCTGATTGTCCTTCAACTATATTTTCACACTACCTTGAAAGTTTTTGAATTATTTTTCAAAATGTCGTACAACAGTCCCCTCTAGTGGAAGCTCTTGTGAACCTAGACCCGGGTCTACATATTGTTACATGCTGTTTGAGAGGTTGTGGTGCTAAGTCATGAATGATCTTATATACTAACCCAACATTGGACATAAACAGGAAGTTATGCTTTTTAACTAAATTACAGTAATGATGAGATTTTTTATTCATGAATTTCAATGCTTGTTTATATGGACTCTGAAGTGGTTGCATTAATGTACCACTTATTTGAAACCAGGTTGTACTACAATATGAAAAATGTGACAGTATCATTGCATGCATGTACAGTTTTGCTGCATCTGTACTCATTTGATTTCTTATAAATCTGAAATGAGCCAGATTATACATTATTGTTTTTGAAGGTTGGACCACTATCAGTAATCACACCTAAATAGTTAACCTGCTGAAAATCCTGTACCCTTTGTCCTTTAATACTAATCTCAAGAGGAGCGCAATTACTTCCTCTAATAAAGAAATACATACTAACCGTCTTGGATAAATTTAGTGTAAAACAAGAATATGTCATCCAATCAATTTTCTCCATAGCTCCTATGAATATGGATGCAGCTTGCTGTTTAGATTTAGCATGGACATACATAACCGTATCATCTGCATACATTTGAATATTAACTTCTGGACAGATGGATGATAGATCATTTATAAAAATACTGAATAAGAGAGGGACTAAAACTGAACCTTGCGGAACACCAATAGAACAATCTAAGAATGATGAGGTTGATCCTTTTAATTCTTAATAATGACAGTCCCCTCTTAGTTGCAAAGAGAGAAGTTATGTGAAATTATTATACCACTGCAAAAAGTCTTAGGGAGGATTGGGTTTACAAAACATGCGACTTGGACACACTATCCATTGTATGGTTTAAGCATTGTGACAAATCTTTCAACGGTGATATCTTGTTTTTTAAGGTCCTTATCAATCACACTGTCGCTTTGTATTTCAACTCTGCAGCTATATTTTTTTTAATTGTAAATGAGCTAAAGTGCAGATAATTATGGCTTTTCGTTTATGGTGATCAGTATGAATTAGTTTGACATGGAGTGGAAGCACCTCTAACCTGCATTAGTTTTCATGTACAGTATGTGTGCATCATTCTTTGTGCATATAGGCTTGTTTTTGTCTGTTCAGCTTTGCGAGATATTTTTCACACATGCACCCAGTGTGTATGTGTCAGACAGGTGGGAATCTGACAGCCATGAATTAGCTGGTAATGAAGCCCTTCTCTGTAATGGCGGAGGCACAGTCGGCTAAAGGAAAGGTCAAGCTGTGCCACAAACTTGTTAAAAGGTCAAACTTGATGACTTTTATTTTTTTGTATTGCTATTCTGTTTTAATCTGTAAGGTGTCCTTGAGTGCTATGAAAGGCACCCACAAATAAAATGTATTATTATTATTATTAAACTCAACTGAAGCATTTTTTAACCCCAAATCTTTACAGTTTATGAAAGACATACATATTTATGTTGGTAGGATGCATGTGTTTGTGTCTGTGTGCTTGTGATGGTTGCAGTGTGGGGTATTTGATTGATGCCTGATTGATATTATATTTTGTTTCCTTGGCAATGGAGCTCTGCTGGAAACCCTACTAGCCTCAAAAATATGTTTGACTTGTATTGACATCATTGTTAACCTCCTATGTTCCCCAGTTCTATGATTAGGGTTAGGGTAGGGGTTTAAGGAACTAAGGACCCTGGGAACATAAATACACTCCCATTCAAGAATAAGGTTTAATGTGGAAAACTCACCCATAAAGCAAATACAGCATGAATTTGCAAATGTAAAAGACAGTGTGTGTGTGTGTGGCATCAAAGTGTTTTCTAACAAAAGAGTCAATTTGATGGATTTACTTTTCAAAACACTGTTCAAAATATGTTACACCTAATTCCTCATATTATATAAAAAAGTAAAATAGATACATGCTTGACGATACAGTAGGCCTGTCTTTCCACTGTGAACTGTGTCTCTAGTGAGGTAGATGACTCTTACTAGCAGTCACAGAAAAGAGATCTGCAGCTGGGAGTCTTGTATAATGCTCCCCATTCAAATCCTTATCAGATACATTCGAACAGGTAGGCAGAGGGTATACGTGCAGAGAAACTGTAAGTTTCCCAAGCCCTTGAAATCTTTCATAGGGTTCCCAAACCCTGATTCTTCTTGCCATGATGGATTCAGTGTATTAATAATAGACAGAGACACTATTATTCTGGGTTATCCAATTTAAAGTGATAAAAAAGTAATACACTGAAGCTTGAGTAAAAACAGAAATATGAGGAAAGAGATATAATGGGGGTTTCTTAGAATGGGGAGATGTGCAGAATATCATCTTAATCCAGTATAAATTACTCTTGTGCAATTTACTAAGTGCTCTCTGTATTGAAAGCCATGGCAGGACTCCTGAGACCAGATGCATAAAAATTTGTAGATTCTTAACTAAAAAGCCTGTGTATAAACAAAGCCAAAATGCAATCCGTGCCAGATTTATGAATCTCGATGTACAGATGTACTCTTGATGTTGTTCATTGTCATTGATCAGTCATTGTGAAATTGTGCACACATACACAACCCTAATGACAACTCCCACGACTCTAAAAGCTAAATATGTTAGTTCAGTGTCCCACTTACACCTGTTCATAGCTCCACATCTATGCTGTCGTGAGCATATCTAGCAATTTATTAATTAATTTAAGTGCTCAATGTTTGGAACTTTGTGAAGATATTGTTTGAAATTTTCATTTTATGAAATGTGCCAAACATTTTGGTATCAACAAAGCTGTCTGACCCATCAAGTACAGTATAGTGGAATCCCAGTTCTTGGACCCCACGCATATAGTAAAACAAGTCCACACACACACACACACACACACACACACACACACACACACACACACACACACACACACACACACACACACACACAGGTGTTATCAGTTATTCCATCTTCAACCTGAGCTCTGCTCAGGTTGAAGATGGTCATCAGACTCCATGTACTGATAACAATGATAACACCCTAACAAGTGTAACAAAGCTAACAGGAGAGTCAGAGAGATGTCAGTCAAGTGCAGTCTGTACATGGCCTTAGAAGAAGTCTATTCAGCCACAATAATTAAAATTCCCTGTTTGTGTTTACCATGGCTGTACAGGGCCTTAAAGGTGACATTTTGATATGTGACTGCAGGAAAAACAGAGGTGTTCAGATGCACAATTTACAACTCGTGGAATGCTGTTATTAGCCAACTGGTCATGCTCCAGCAGTTTATGCTCAATGTTGATTCTTTCACATGGGAAACAAACACCAGCGGGTGAAAGTCGGGTTTCTGGCCCCGCTGTCAACCCATCCACCCATTTCCTTACTCAGACTTTACTGTTATATATCCTACACCTACCTTAAGCATTCAAAAATTATGCTACATGGCATCCCCCAGTGCACTGAACTATAATGTAAAGGGGCTTCTCAGTGGTTTGGATTTGTGAACATATCCATCTCTATGGCAAGTGAGCCATATCCATCTGTTGATATGAACGGTGGCAGCAAAACTTGCAAACTCTGACTGACAAGCTCTTGCCGCAGCTCTACATCTTCTTCCTTTCATATTTGGCTGAGTGCAGACTGGATGCTACAGCGACTCACTATCGCCTCTCGAGGCACAACCGGTATGGGATACTGGACAGGCCGGGCCTAGCAGGTTAGCATGCTAATTTCAGTAGATATCTCTGCAACAGTAACTAAATAATAATAATATAAATAGTAACATAGCCAGTAACTAAAACTGAAATCTAATATGATTCTTTAGTTTACCATCTGACTTGTCTAATAGAGATCCAGTGTGTGTACAGTGTTTGGATGTTAAAGTCCCATTTCAATCCCAGCACTGCAACTTTTATGTACAATGAAATAACGTAGGAAATTATCAAAGAATGCGATTTCACAGATCAGTGGTGTACCTATGTGTTTTAGAACTGTTCAGATTGAGAAAAATGTGAAGGGGAGAAAGACAGTTTAAGGAGAATGTTGCATAAGTGATTCCTTCACTTGAAGAGATGTAAGATGATTTCTGAGAAATTAGCCAACAAGGGGTGTCTCCTTACTTGTGTATTCACCCCTGTCCCACACTAGGTTGATTAATTGAGACTATTCATCACAATGACTGGATCAATTTACCCTTTGAGGAAACCAGCCCCAGTTATACAAAATTAAGTATTAAATTTACCAAACTCCTCCTTTTTACTCCCTTCCTATCTTCCGCTCTCCCTTTATGTGTTGTACTCTCTTTTTCCTTATCTGTTTCTTCTCTCTCCACCTTTTCTATATTCTTCTAAAAGCCTCAGGGGGAGTGAGAGAAAGCACGAGGTATGTAAAAAAAGAAAGGAATGCTCACTGCCAGAGAGTGATGAGAAATCCACTCCAAGCTAATGGAATACAAAGACAACGTCTCCCTAATTTTCAATCCAATTACCTTGTGATTAATGCTTGAAGGGGGGGTTGTTCTTCAATGCCGTCGTCACTCACTTCACCTGATTAAATAGCCAGTGCTTTGCCAAAACAATCAGAGACAGATTTGGTATTGCTGCAGTTGTTACTCAAGAGGGAAACTATGGAGGATAGAGTCAAGCAGATTATAATTACATTGTTATGCAGATTACAGATATTGTCTGTGAGATGTGTAGGTGCATGTTGAACCAGCCCTCCACCTCACTCAGAGTTTTTTTTTCATTCCCTGTGACTTGTCAGATACATTTGGATATTGGCCTCTAGATCATTATCAACAAGACATCTTTTTTTTGCTAGTTTCTGCTTATGATGAACATGCATGAGTGAGCCTTTTCAGAGATAACTATATACAAACACATAATAATTTTTCCCCCTGATGATTATATGCTGTATTGTGAAACAGCCTCCGGTTCCATTGTCTCAAGGCCTATTAGTGCTGCAGTTGATTTTGCACAGTTGAAACCAAGATGATTTGATTTGCGTAATAATGAAATCTGATGTTTTGCATCAAGAAGGGCAAATATGTTGACAAGCTTAACAGTGATGGACTGCTACAAGTGTGTGCGTGTATGTTTGAGTTGATTAGCGTGAAGGTTTGTGCGTACATACAGTATTTCTATGTGTATTTCCTGGAAACACAGTATGTCTGGGAGTGTGTATTTTGTTGCATGTGTTTTGTTAGTATTGTATGACCTTGAGCTGTCTGGGTTTGCCAGGTTTCCCTCCACACTAATCTTCAAGCTGTTTTTCAATTCCATGTTGCCTCAAGAAGTACAATGGTGAAGTTAAGTGAATATAAATGTTTGTGTTAATCCCAGCAAAGTGGTGGAAGCAATCTTTTACTTAAGTAAAAGTAGCAATACCACATTGTAGAAATACTCTGTTACATGTAAAAGTAATGAATTCAAAATTCTACGTTAAGTAAAAGTACAAAAGTACTTATTATCAGAATCATGACCCATTTCAGAATAATGTATAATAAATAATTATATTATTGGATTATATATATTAATGCTTTAATGTATGCATCACTTTAATGTTGAAGCTGTTGAAGGTGTAGATTATTTAAACTACTTTATACCAAATATGTTTTTGTAATTTAGGTAAACTGAACCTTTAATGACGCTTTAGCACACACACACACACACACACACACACACACACACACACACACACACACACACACACACACACACAGTTGGTATCATATTGCTTAATAATGAGTGAACATGTGATTGATTACATTATGCTTAAACATAGGTGACACCAACTGTAGACCACATCGACCAGCTGTAGTGGAAAAGTCAAAAGCACTGAAAATAAACAGCGAGGCAACACTGCACTGCAGGGCAGCCATAATGTAATGGGATGTTTACATGCCTTGGGGCTGTAGTGAAGTGTTATTATATTAAGAAAGCACTTAATTCTTGAGCCAGGTCTGGGCAGAAATGGTGACAAAGAATATAGGGCTTGGCAAGGGCTTGTTGTGGCCTCCAGGCTGATTTTAACCAGTTTGAAAGGTTGTTTTTTTATTGTGCCCCCCCATCAGTTGGCAACAGTTAGCATCTAATTTGTATTTTAAGGTCAATTGAATTTACCCTAAAAAGGTGTGACAGTTAAACCATACATTTTTTTTAGAAAATAATTTTAAAATAATGCACATTATGCACGCGGAATCATTTTTCTTTCCTGTTTTTATGCTGTAATAAATTTTATTTAAATAAAGAATACACCACATAAATAAACAGGTGCCTCCATTATATGACTTTGTAAAACCTTTCAGATGATTATGCAATAAAAAGCACCTGTCAGCATTAATCCACTCATCTATCATGCTGCTGTTAGGCAGATTTAATTTATTTGGTGTAGCCCATTGTTACAGAAACATGCCCAACTCCATGAATATTTCATTACTACAAGTTACAACTGGACCATGTACCATACAGCTCAACACGTGTCTCAGGCTTCATTTCTGTTTCTGTTTCTGTCTTCAGCTATTTCTTTTCTCTTTGTTTCTGTTGTATGTGTCATTGCATTGGTCATTGGTCACTGAATAATGAATGCTAATGAAAAGTGTACTGTCTTATGATTTAAGAATGATAATGATGGTGTCAGATATTCAAACACAATAACTCACTGCAGAATGACAAATCACAAAAAGCAATTAACAATTAATCCTAATTCAAGTGCAATGAAGTGTATGAACAGAAGAAATAAAATGACAACACTGACATTTAATATGTACCAAGGAGTTCTATTTCATAAAAATCAGCTGATACTCAACGACAGATCTTTACTGTCCAGAGCCAAAGCAGAATGGCTGTTACATGAAGGTACCTCTTGGCTGCATTGCAGATAGAAAATTCATATTCTGTGGCCGAAGCTTGATCTTCCTCCTTCTCCCTGCAACAGGGCCTGAACAGAATGTAATCATGGGAGAAACGGGATCAGTCTTCTGCTCTACCTGTCACTGTAATTCTCTTTCTATATTCCTAACTCTCTCTCCAACAATTAAATAAATGCATCTGCTGTTTGATATTAATGAGGTCACCTTAAACTCTCCATAATGTAGGTAGATGAAGGACAATTTAAAAGCCAGAATTTTATTCTGCCATTGTTGCCGTGGTGATGATTTGAGGATTGTGAATCGCACAGCTGTAAAACAACTGTCAAATATCTGTTCTTAAGTATGTTAGCCAACACATAGTGTAAAATTATCTTGTAAATCTTTCTGGAAGTGTTTTTTGTTTGTGAATATTATCGTTTCTTTCCAGATGTACAAAGAGCAAGCCAGAACTATTGCTGCAACCCGATCTCATTCCCAGTTCAAAAAATACCAACACATTTCTCATGGCCCTCAGTGTCTCATACCAAGCTTTTTATCAAAAAGCCTTTCTAACGTGTGGTTAATGTAGTGAAACATTCGCAGGTTTAGGAAAAGATTATGGTTTGAGTTCAAGTAGAACAGAATAGAACTAGTACATAACATAGCTACATAACATGTACATGACATAAGTTAAAATAACTCAATGTTGACTTTTAGTTTCATACTGTACATGAACAGTGGTCTACTGGGTGAAAGCCCTGACTTTATCACTCTTTGTAATATGCCACCTGACTTTCTAAAGGGTTTCTGGCAGCTTGGTGGACTTTAACGGCTACCTTGTGAGTCTGTATGACTGACGACCTGGGAACTGGCTCTACTGTCAGAAGAAGAAGAAATGCCTTCCACCTTGTCATTCTGCTGAAAATTCCTCTAGGTTGTTTCTGTCCTAGAGAGCACTCAGCAGTTGCTCAAACAAGCTCTTTTGTCTTTTCAGCATCAGGGCTAAAATGAGCTGAAGCCAGTTCTTCAATGGGGAGAATATAAGAAAACTAGAGAAAGTAGGCCCTCTAATATGTCTATTTCTGTATGCCCTGTGCATATATGTTTCTCATGGTGAACAACAGAGTGAGGCTAGTGAGAGTAAAAACAAAAAATGATGACTGACTGAGTGAGTAAGTGGCTAAGCAATCAACAGAGCAATTCGATGAGTAATTCAACAAGAGTGTGAGCTGGGGGAATGATCAGCCGACTGACTGACTGACAGTGAGACAGCTGACTGATTGTCTGAGTGACTGATGTCCAGGTGAAGCTTTACTGGTTCTTAGCATACTAATCATGACATTGCAGGCAGGGAGGGAGGGTGAAAGCGAGAATGGAGGAGTGAGTGAGAGAGAAAGAGAGAGAGAGAAACAGAAACAGAGATGGAATAGCAGCAGGTGAGCAGAGGGAGCTGCGTGAGGTTTCGCTGTGTGAGTGTAGTTCCAGGTTGCTCTAGATAAGACTCAAACCGGAAATTGCAATATGGAGGCGCAGTGTCTCAAGTGGAATACTAAGAGACTCTCTCTGTGTCTCTCTCTTCCTCCATAAGTCTTCAGTATGCCATTGAAATCCTTAATGCATTTGCTTTATGATTATTACCGCACTAAGCTTTGAAATAGTCATATGAAACTGTGTAATTGCTCTAATTATGAAAGCTTACTTTCTCTTTATCTACTTCAGAGCACTAGACCACTAGAATGTAGTTAGTAGAATGTTTAATAGGAAAATACTGGAATATCATGAGAAATAACATTTCACAACCTTTTATATATATTTACAACAAAATGTTTTTTTATTTAAACTGAAGATGGAGAATAAATCAACTAAATAGACAGTGAGTCTTAAGATTACTTTACTTTTTGTATTTTTCTGTATAAACCTTTGTTTCTGCTATAATGTTTGTGAGGCTTCAAAGGACACATTTCAATTACAGCAGATCTACACAGCAGCCAGCAGGGGGGAGTGCTGATCTCTACTAAATATGATAGAAAACACACACACACACACACACACACACACTTACAATCATATATTTGTTCCATTTGTTTCCATTCTGAGCTAGATTACTTACAGCCATATGGTACAGTGTAAGCCTTTTAGTTAAAATTTTATTTCTTGAACGTTTCACCACCCACAGGAGAGAGTTTACTATTTTCAATTGTACATGACATTAGACATTAGAATGTGCCAGCGTGTTTCTCCCGAACTTCTGACCATCTTTTCAAACAGGTAAAATGTAAACGTACTGTTCCATGTTGCTGGAACCCAAACATTGGTGCAAGGATGATTAAATAAGGGATCATATCTGAACGTCCCATAGGGTATGTGGTATACCAAATTTATTTCTCTCCTTATCCCACAATATTATTCCAAATTTTTAAAGAGCAGTGTTTACAAAACACCACTACTTTGGACACACAGAACACAGCCAAAGCCAGTGGTGTATTGTGAATATTTACCTGCGTGGGGCTACAGGCACTGATGGCTTCTGCTTACACACTAGAAATGTTGTTGTCTAAGTTAGCACTAAGCTTGGACTACAACTATAGAAGGCTGTTAGATTTACCTAGCAATTGAATTTGAAAAGCAAACACACCACAGCTCAGCTTGGCTGTGTACTTAATCTATTTAGTTTCTAACCATGCAGAAAAATTTAAACATTTAAATTCAACATAAATACTTAAAGCTGGACATCCACTCTACGATTTCAGTCCTTTTCTGAGCAGATTTCTGAGCCACATGACTGATTTTAGAGCCATGGCGAAACAACACTTACTGTCACGTTAACAATGTACACAGTAAAAAAAAGCTAACTTACCTCAAATTCACTCTGCAAAGCCATACTGTTCATGTCTTCCTAGCCACCCACTGGCGTCTCTTTTTTTAAAAAAAAATGTATTTATAAGTTTGGGTACACAGGATGGCACAGATAATAAAGGCAACACGTTTCTGCCTTGTTGGAATCATCGTTAGCAAATAAACTTCTTCCTGCCTCAGGACTTTTTTTTTTTATTGCAATTGTCAATTGAGAGAATAAAGGAGTCGCAGGAGTGGACGGGCTGTTTTATTTTCTATTTTACATATAGTGTGAGCACTCAGGTCGTGGCTTGACGGTCTGACCGTATAGTGTGAGCACATAAATTGTGAGCTTTGGTTTTACATCGCAGTTGACTAACTTGTAAAGTAGGAGTTGTAATTAAACAACCATATTTCTAAAATTGTACAGTGTATGCCTGGCTTAATGTACATTCATACCAGGTTTTCAACTGCTCCTCCACAATGTGTGCCCTTTTCAGACCTTATTCTATAAAGTCTATATTTCTTAATTACAAGAGTGGAACAGCTAAAGGTCTCTGCTTCTCTAATGATAACTTAACAGTTATTGACAGAAGGTTTTGATTGGATCCTGTCTTCTGCTCCCATTAAGCCACAAGAGCATTAGTGAGTTTGGGTATTGATGTTGAGCAATAAGGCCTGGCTTACAGTTGGTGAAACAATTTATCCCAAAGATGGATGATGGATGGGATTGAGGTCAGGGCAGTCAAGTTCTCCCACACCAAACTGGTGTGAACCTTGGTTTTTGTTTGCTGGTAATATCATGTTTAAACAAGAAAGGGCCTTCCGCAAACTATTTTTTATTAGTATTTGATGCTGTATAATTGTGATTTTCTTAAATTGTTCCTCCACCATGCTTTATAGTTTTTACTATGCATTTGGACACGGGACATTGTCCTGGCATCCGCCAAAACCACTCTTGTACATTAGACTGCCAGATAGTGAAGCATGATTCATAGCTGTAGACATGAAAGTTGCTGAGCTCTTCCGCACAACACATTGTGCTTATCAGTAGAGATTACATGGCAGTATGCTTGATTTTATACAACTGTTAACAATGACTGTGGCTGAATTTGCCCAATTCACAATAAGAAGGGATGTCAACCTATAGTTTGCTTTCCCAGAACTTTGACAATTATTAAGTGTTAAAAGGGCATGAAAAAATGAAAACAAAGTGATGATTTCAGTGTTGTAAAGTCTGAAGCTTTTTGTTATCACTAAGCAATAATGTAGGCACAGGAATGAACAAGCCTGATAGACAAGTGATTCTAGGTAGGCAGAAGATAGTAGTAGGTACTGTAGAATCATAAACAGTGTTGCACATTATGCTCATTATGACATTGTTACAATTATGTAATTGTTTTATAGTGGCTCAGGAAAATGCTGGCATAATAAACACACTGCATGTGAACTAGAACAAAGATATATAGACTTCATCTGTAAAAATGTGGAAAAATGGAACTTCACCTAGCAAGCATTCTGGAAGTTGCATTAATTTGTAGTCTGTAGAGGCAAGGCAGGTTTCTTAATTATCGTAGATTAGCTGGTTGAAGCATAAACTGCACAATGTTGTGGCAGAAACACCCTTCAGCTCACTGCGTATTTGAACTCTTCACTATATTCTTCATCATGGTGTAACTCACCGTGAGGTGGATGGGGAGTATTATCCGTCTGTCTCCAAGGACTCCAGATCCATCACATTGACAAAGCTGAGGCAGCAGCACCAAGCATGGCACTGTCATATTGTAACTGACAGCACATCCTAAGGTAGACACATTTGCAGACTGTAGGTTGCTCTTCTACTTCCTGAGAACTTGATGGACTCTAACATTAAAAGAATTCGACACATAGAAGAATCATAACATTGTATATATAATGCACAAGCAGGGATATGGAAAAATGGCTCATTGTCAAATGTGGAATATGACAGGGATAACCATGTAAATAATTAAATTAAGAGATTATACTTTTCATATTTCAGCTTAGTCATTACCTGATTGAAATAAAATGGTGGGAGAGTAAGGGAGTAATCAATAACGGAAATAACTTTATGATGGGCCACTATGAGTTTAGGAGTGCTACTACCTATGAAGATGAGAATTATATCTTTTCTCAATAAGACATTGGAAAGCTCCATCAACAGTACCTATATGGTAGCATGCAGTGAAGGGTGATGGCAGGATGGCTGTGTAGTTTGAAAGTAGTCTTCTACAGCACAGGCAGGGGTCCATCATGCAGGTTAGCTGAGGTTTTTGTCATTGCAGCAGACAAAGTCATTGGCTGGATGATGCTGATAAAAGCAGCTTTTAGGTCATGTCATGACATATATGGCTTAGTTTCCAGTATCCCCATGTAAACAATCTGTCTCCTTATGTTGGTGACTTATCCAGGTTGATTATTGATCACTTGTAGGATGACTGCATCAGCTCTGTATCATTTTTTGTTGGTAGAGGTATGAATTAAAGGCGCCTTGTCCGATCTCTTTTTTCTAACTGATTCTACTGAACTTGTCCACCTGGGGGGCCTGGGTGTCATAGGAGTAACTTTGTTGCTAGTAGTCTGAAAAGGCTCTGTAGTGCAAGTAGAAGGTTACATCATACAATTCAGTGTTGCTGTTTTTTCACAGTAGCAGCTGAAGTAAAGGGGCAGCAGTCATAGTGACAGTAGTATCTGTTAAGTTGTTGTGATAATCTAAAACTAAGCTGTATGTTACACATTGTTGAACAGTACATCACCATTCCCACGTCCTTTCCTTTCTGATTAATTGTGTTACAAACATTAGCTCCCTGTAGTAGTTTAAGGAGACCTATTATGCTTTTCCATATTTTATGACTTATCTACTGTCATGCTCTTGGGTTTTTGTGCGGTATTTTTCTGTTATTTTGTTTATGTCCATTCCTATTTTACTCTTTGCCTCTGTGTTCTTGTTTAGTTGATCATTGGTTCCTTGTTCTCTCTTGTATTTGGTTTCACATGTCCTTGTGTATTGTCGCTGATCATTTTCATGTGTTTTTGTCTAGCTTTGTTTCCTGTCTGCTTGATTGCTTATGTGTCCCACCTGTGTTAATTGCCCTGCCTGCTTGTGTGTATACATTGCCCTCAGTTCTGTTTAGTCCTCATGGTGTCATCATCTTCGAACACGGGTCTTTTCATAACACTGACCTTTTTTACGCGATTCAGCCGTTTGTCCACATGGAAAGGCAGTAACAGGTCACTGAAACTGAACATTTTTGAAAACCCTTGCCAGGGTGAGGATTTTCAGAAATGCCGGTTGCAGTGTTGTCGTGTGGACAGGAAAACCATGGGTTTTGCCTTGCGACGTCAGAGTGTGCGCCACCGCCTGCTTTGTTTACAATTTTACTAGGCTCTGATTGGCCAGCATGGCTTTACAGTTAGGGGGGGTGCAGACTTCACTCGGTTAAAAACTTGGTAGTCAATGACATTACAAATCGCGGTAGATATTTTACAAGCACGAACCAGGAAAAGTGCTGAATACAGGGTGCACATGTTAGTTTCGGTTGTTTGATAGGCTGTGTCATTAACAAGCCCACAGGGCCGTAATAACAGATCGCGGGTGGAAAAATGCGGAAAAAGACGAGTTCTATGTCTTTTAGTGTTAGGGTTAGACTTAAAACGTGCTGTTGATGGAGAAAGTGGAGTAGACGGGCGGGGGGGAGACAGACAGAGGCGGGGCATGCCGCTGTGTTTTTACCTGAGGTATAGGCTTCTTGTGTATCTGAGTGTGGGGAGAAAATAATTCTGAGGAAGGTCCGAAGCATATTTAAAATTTATAATAATTATGCTGGTTTAATGTGAAAAATGTAGATTTTTTTTTCAACCATCACCCATCTGTCAGCTTTTGCTGATGGACAATGGCATCGTCTATCTGCCCAACCCTAAACCTGATGGCCATTGAACTTAGAAAAATGGAGAGAGGTCCTCAGAAATGTGTTTCAAGCAGGCAAACTCTTACCAGCCATGTCTCTGCACGTAATGGGAATATCCGGTGTTATGCGAGTTTTGCATGCCTCTCGAGAATTGCTTGCACCTCCAAATAATGCTTTTAAATGCAATAATATCCTTTGTGGGGTTCATCAATGGGGATAAATGATTCTAAGTATATAGCCTATTCTATTAACATTTAGAGTGGTTAATATTTTATTACACTGAGTAGAAGTAGCATTCATTGAGATTCAGCAAAAAGGTGCGGTGATAACCCAGTTTGATCAATTCAATTCAATTTTATTTATATAGCGCCAAATCACAACAACAGTTATCTCACAGCGCTTTTCATAAAAGAGCAGGCCTAGACCATACTCTATGATGTTATTTACAGAAGCCCAACAATTCCCACCAAGAGCAAGCACTAGGCGACAGAGGCAAGGAAAAACTTCCTTTAAAGAGGCAGAAACCTCGAGCAGAACCATGGCTCATGGTGGGCGGCCATCTGCCTCGACCGGTTGGGGGTGAAGGAGAGAGAGAGAGAGAGGGCAAGAGAGGAACAGAGAGAAAAAGAGAGGGATGGAAGGAGAGAGAGGGGAGGGAGGCAGCCTACACAATATATACACACAGAGATACAGACAGTAAAGGTGATGTGGCTATAGACTAAATGAAAAATGGTACAGATATGTATAGTAGTGTTAGTGATAACAATCGTAATGTTAAGGATTATAATAACAATAATAACAATAGGACTAGTAACAATAGTTGTTGTAGCAGAGGGTGTCGAGCAGGAACACAGGGGCAGCAGGCACAGATCCAGACTCCACAGCTCCAGAGCCAGAAACACCTGCAGGAAGTGATAGAAGGAGAGAGGAGAGGGACTACCGGAAAGGGGAGAAGTTGTGTTAGTAACATGCAATAATGGGATGAGGTTGCATACATAGGGAGAGAAAGTAGAGGAGAGAGGAGCTCAGTGCATCATAGGAAATCCCCCGGCAGTCTAGGCCTATAACAGCATAACTAAGGGATGGTTCAGGACGCCCCTGAGCCAGCCCTAACTATAAGCTTTATCAAAGAGGAAAGTCTTAAGCCTACTCTTAAATGTGGAGATGGTGTCTGCCTCCTGAACCCAAACTGGAACCTGGTTCCACAGGAGAGGAGCTTGATAGCTGAACGCTCTGGCTCCTAGTCTACTTTTGGAGACTCTAGGAACCACAAGTAACCCTGCATTTTTGGGAGCGCAGTGCTCTGGTGGGGTAGTAAGGTACTATGAGCTTTAAGATAAGATGGTGCCTGACCATTAAGAGCTTTGTAGGTAAGAAGAATGATTTTAAATTCTATTCTGGATTTTACTGGAAGCCAATGCAGAGAAGCTAAGACAGGAGAAATGTGATCTCTTTTCCTGGTTCCTGTCAGAACACGTGCTGCAGCATTCTGGATTAGCTGAAGAGTCTTAATGGACTTTTTCGAGCAGCCTGATAATAAAGAATCGCAGTAATCCAGCCTAGAAGTAACAAATTCATAGACTAGCTTTTCTGCATCATTTTTAGACAGGATATTCCTGATTTTCGCAATATTACGTAGGTGAAAAAAAGGTGGTCATTGAAATTTGCTTAATGTGAGACTTAAACGACATGTCCTGATCAAAGATAACTCCAAGATTCCTCATGGTGGTGCCTGAGGCCAGGGCAATGCCATCAAGGGAAACTATATCTTTAGATAATGTGTCACGGAGGTGCTTGGGCCCCAGAACAATAACTTCAGTTTTATCTGAGTTTAACATTAGCAAATTAAAGGTCATCCAGGCTTTAACATCCCGAAGGCACATTTGAAGTCTAGCTAACTGATGAGTTACATCTGGCTTGATCGATAGATATAACTGAGTATCATCTGCATTCCAATGAAAGTTTATGGAATATTTCCTGATAATATTGCCTAAGGGAAGCATATATAAAGTGAAGAGGATTGGTCTGAGGACAGATCCTTGAGGAACTAACTTTGGCGCGCATGGAGGACTCATCGTTAACATGTACAAACTGAAATCGATCTGATAAATAGGACTTAAACCAGCTTAGAGCGGTTTTTTTAATGCCAATGAAATGTTCCAGTCTCTGCAATAGGATCTGATGGTCAATGGTATCAAATGCAGCCCTAAGATCTAATAAAACCAGTACAGAGACAAGTCCTTTGTCTGATGCAATAAGGAGGTCGTTAGTAATTTTCACCAGTGCTGTCTCTGTGCTATGATGAACTCTAAATCCTGACTGAAAATCCTCAAATAAACTATTGCTCTGTAGAAAGTCACACAGCTGTTTAGCAACTGCTTTTTCCAGGATCTTAGAGAGAAATGGAAGGTTAGATATAGGTCTATAGTTGGCTAAAACATCCGGATCAAGTTTGGGCTTTTTCAGGAGGCAGACACCATCTCCACATTTAAGAGTAGGCTTAACACTTTCCTCTTTGATAAAGCTTATAGTTAGGGCTGGCTCAGGTGAGTCCATGAACCATCCCTTAGCTATGCTGCTATAGGCCTAGACTGCCGGGGGATTTCCCATGATGCACTGAGCTCCTCTCTCCTCTACTTTCTCTCCCTCTGTATGCAACCTCATCCCATTATTGCATGTTACTAACACAACTTCTCCCCTTTCTGGTAGTCTTGTGCTTTCTCGTCTCTCTCCTCTCTCCTATCACTTCCTGCAGGTTTTCTGGCTCTGGAGCTGTGGAGTCTGGATCTGTGGTTGCGGGTCACCTGCTGCCCCCGTGTTCCTGCTCGACACCCTCTGCTGCAACGACTATTGTTGCTAGTCTTATTGTTATTATTGTTATTATAATCATTAACATTACGATTGTTACCATTAACACTATTATAAATATCTGTACCATTTTTCATTTAGTCTATAGCAACATCACCTTCACTGTCTGTACCTCTGTGTGTATATTGTGTAGGCTGCCTCCCTCCCCTCTCTCTCTCCTTCATCCCTCTCTTTTTCTCTCTGTTCCTCTCCTGCTCTCTCTCTCTCTCTCTTGCTCTCTCTCTCTCTCCCTCTCTCTCTCCTTCACCCCCAACCGGTCGAGGCAGATGGCCGCCCACCATGAGCCATGGTTCTGCTCGAGGTTTCTGCCTCTTAAAAGGAAGTTTTTCCTTGCCTCTGTCACCTAGTGCTTGCTCTTGGTGGGAACTGTTGGGCTTCTGTAAATATCATCACAGAGTACGGTCTAGACCTGCTCTTTTATGAAAAGCGCTGTGAGATAACTGTTGTTGTGATTTGGCGCTATATAAATAAAATTGAATTGAAGTGAATTGAAGAGGTTTAATTACAGCTACTTTAAAGTACTGCTTCCTGTCCTTATGCTTGCATCATCTTGTCACAAGATCTCTGACGTAATTGCTGATGTAATCTGCACTCTGCGCATGCGTTGGCGTCTGTAGCCACCTGTCGGAAGCTCTGTCTTAAACCGGACTCTTATCCAGTTTTAATCCACTCTTTTTTCGTTACATTTTTTATATCCTTTTTATTTAACTTAACTTTATTTAAGTTTTACGTGGGTTAAGGATTTTAGTCATCCGACATGGATTTTAAGCTAGATGACCGTAAAAACGCGATCAACGCTACTGATCGCAACAAAGCTCCGGTGACTATGCTAGCCGAGATAACTCTGCCCCATGAGGACTGCTCACTCCTTAAGAAAGCGAACAAGAAGATTGCTGACCTTATGGAAGACATCCGACGACTTTCAGGAACTCAAAGAGAAAGATTCCCTGCTGACTGGCTTTATGGATGTAGCTTCAGTACAAGCCAAACAGATTGTTTCTCTTAGCACAACCGCTAACATCCAGGACACCGTGTTTTGGGACCCCTCTAGTCTTCCCAGGCTTTCATCCTGCTCGACTCAGAAGCATCAGTCAACCTGGGCTGAAGTGGTGGTCCGTGGCTGCAAGAGAGGCTCGGATGGGGCTGCCTCTCCTCCGCACATCGGCCTCTCCAACCGCTATGCAGCCTTGTCTAACGACACTCCGGTCCATCCAGCTGATGCACCTGCGGCTTCGAGTCTCCCTGATACGGATCTCTTTCGGCGCACAGTGCCTGCCGACACTGTTGCATCTCCTTCACCGGCTACATCTCCTGTACTGGGCCGCCGGTCTGCCACCGGACCTGATCGGCGGCCGTCATCCCGGTCAAAAACCTCCGCTTCCCGACGTAGGATCCTGAAGGAGGCTGTGCTCAGACGCTCCGGAGGCCGTCTCTACCCTGCACCGTCGGGTAGCCCTTCTCTCAGGTCTGTTACTGCTACTCCAACACAACACTCAACAGCTCACACACTCCATCCTCAGTCCGCACGCAGTGTTGAAGCAAATTCTGCTCAGTCCTGCTCTGGATCCCCACAACCAGCATCTCCTCGTCCTCTTTTCTCCCCAACCACACTAATAATTGGTGACTCCATAACCAGAAACATCTGTTTCTTTAACGCTACCACTCGCTGCTTCCCCGGTGCCACCACGGCTGTCATTTAAAAAAAACTCCAGGACCTGATGCCGTCGCTCCCGTCCTCCATCACAAGAGTGATAGTCCATGTCGGAACAAATGACACAGCTCATCGGCAGTCTGAGCTGACAAAATTAGATTTTAACCGTCTTCTTAACTTTTTAAAGCAGTGTGGAAAGTCCGTTTTTATCTCTGGTCCCATTCCCACAGTCGGTCATGGTGCTGGCCGCTTCAGTAGACTCCTTGGCCTCCACGACTGGCTCCAGTCCGCCTGCAGGGCTCACCGTGTGTTTTATGTGGATAATTTTAATATTTTCTGGCAAAGAATGTCTCTTTTTAAGACAGACGGACTTCACCCAAACAAGCGCTGTTCCACAGACTTCTATTCCTGTCATCATCACGCATAGACCAGTAAACCGAAATGTGCACATCCCACACAGAAATATTAGTAATCTCTTAAGGATTAGGACAACTGCACCAACTCCAGCACCCAGAACAAACTCATTTAAAATGGCTCTCTTCAATGTGAGATCACTTTCAAGTAAGACTTTTTCTTAAATGATTTTATCTTGTCTGCAAATATAGATTTTATGTTTTTAACTGAATCCTGGTTGCAAATGAATGACTATAGCCAGCTAGCTGAACTGTGTCCGCCTCAATATGATTGCTTTAGTCAACCGAGGGTCAGTGGTCGTGGTGGTGGGCTAGTGAGCGTGTATAGGAAAAATTTTAAATGTCATCAAGTACGCTGTGATGAATTTAACTCCTTTGAAGTTCTCACTCTTAAAGTTGGAGGGCTGCAACCTATCATATTTGTTATAATTTATCGCCCCCCAAAACCGCCTGGAGGATTTTTATCAGAACTTCCTGAATTTTTATCTACTCTGGTTTTAAATTATGACAGAATTGTTCTTTGTGGCGATTTTAATATTCATGTTGATGACCCCAACAATGTTAATGCAACTGACTTTTTAAATATGGCCACTTCTTTTAACTTCAAACAACATGTCAAAGGGCAAACACATAACCGTGGTCATACACTGGACTTGGTTTTTACCCTGGGTGTCAGCATTTCCTCTGTGGAATTAGTGGACATGACCATATCTGACCACAGATGTATTGTTTTTAGCCTGTTACTCATGCCGCCTCACCAAGCTCCGTGTGTTGTCGCATCTTTAATGAACAAAGTGTTTCAAAGTTTTGCGCATTCTTTCAGAGCCAAAGCCAACACCTGTCTGATTCCAACACCAACAATCTGGTCGATCACTTCAATCATATCTGCTTGTCGTCACTAAATATTACTGCTCCTCTAAAGGTTAGGCCTACGTCTAAAGCTAGTAAGCAACCCTGGATAAATGACAGCATTCGCAGCCTCAAAAGGGAATGCAGGAATGCAGAGCGCAGATGGAAAAAATCCAGTCTCCAAGTCCATTACCTCAGTCTGAAGGATTTATTAATTAACTACAATAAAATGGTTAAGGATGCGAGAACACACTATTTTTCTGAACTCATTACTACACATAAACACAATCCCAGGTTTCTGTTTAAGACTGTGGATCAGCTGGTAAACCCAACCCCTCCTTGTGCCTCAGCTGGAAGTAATGATGACTGTGAATTGTTTTTATCTTATTTTACCAATAAGGTGGTGTCAATCAGAGCCTCTATTACCCCCGTGGCCTCTTACTCAGAGGTCCCTCACCAGCAACAACAGAGTTTTAACCAGTTTTATCCCATCGACTTGTCTGAGCTTTTAAAAACAGTATCACAAATGTGAGTGTCCTCCGGCCCACTTGATATAATACCTACAAAATTTTTACTGAAAGTAATAGATTCTGTTGGGCCCCATTTGATCTCTGTTTTCAACAGCTCCCTATCTACTGGTTGTGTCCCTGATTATTTTAAAACGGCTTGCGTGAACCCACTTTTAAAGAAACCTGGTTTAGATCCCTCCCTCCCACATAATTTTAGACCAATTTCAAAACTGCCTTTTATTGCAAAGATTCTAGAAAGAATTGTGTCCAAACAGCTGCTCACTGTGCTGGAAAATAACAAATTATTTGAAAAGTTTCAGTCTGGTTTTAGGAAGTACCACAGCACTGAGACTGCCCTGCTTAAAGTCACCAATGACCTTTTAATGTCTGCTGATGAAGGTATGTGCTCAGTCCTTGTACTCCTGGACCTTAGCGCTGCTTTTGACACCATTGATCACATCATGTTAGACAGACTGAGGCACTGGGTGGGGATCTCTGGTACTGCTCTAGAATGGTTTTCATCCTACCTGTCAAATAGGAAGTTTTGCGTGTCTGTAAACAACTATGTCTCCTCGTTCTGTCCAGTTAAATATGGTGTGCCTCAGGGGTCGGTCTTAGGACCCATTTTGTTTTCCTCGTATCTGCTTCCCCTTGGACATATTATCCATAAACATGGCATTTCTTTTCATATTTATGCTGATGACACACAAATATACTTGCCCGTCAGATCCACAGACCCTGGAATGCTGAGTTCACTTAACAACTGCCTTTGTGAAGTTAAAAAATGGATGTCAAATAATTTCCTCCAGCTGAACTCAGACAAAACAGAAATCCTGGTCATCGGGTCTCAGCAGATGGCAAATCAAATACTGCCATCTGCTGGTTCCCTAGTAAATCACATTAAGCCTGTGGCAAAGAACCTTGGTGTTTGGTTTGATAGTAATTTAAATTTCGAGCAGCACACCACAAAGCTTGTTCAATCATGTTTTTATCAACTTAGAAATATAGCTAAAATTCGATCTATGTTAACTTTTAAGGACACCGAGACCATTTTACACGCCTTCATCTCATCACGCCTGGATTATTGCAACAGCCTTTTCACCTGTTTAACCCAAAAATCTATTGATCGACTCCAGACTGTCCAGAACTCAGCTGCCAGGCTTTTAACCAGAACAAAGAAATATGACCACATTACTCCTATTTTAGCTTCATTACACTGGCTCCCAGTATGTTTTAGAATTGACTTTAAAATTCTATTGATCACTTTTAAAGCTCTTCATGGCCTCTCGCCTTGTTATATTTCTGACCTTTTAGTCCCATACGCACCAGCACGTACCTTGAGATCCTCGGGCAGAGGTCTGTTGTCTGTTCCAGAGTCTCGACTGAAAACTAAAGG
The DNA here is from genome assembly GCF_014851395.1 of Micropterus salmoides. NCBI lineage: Eukaryota > Metazoa > Chordata > Actinopteri > Centrarchiformes > Centrarchidae > Micropterus > Micropterus salmoides. Next base: position 16,987,585 of record NW_024044681.1, read on the forward strand.
GGACAGAGCGTTTGCTGTCAGGGCCCCGAGGCTCTGGAACAGCCTGCCCGAGGAAATCAGGTCGGCTGAGTCAGTGAACTCTTTTAAGTCCCTTCTTAAAACATACTTTTATAGGAGAGCTTTTCCCGATCTTATTTGACTTTATTTTATCCCTTTTATTTTATTGTATTTTACTAATTTTATATTAAATTTTCATGCTCTTATCTTGTTTTTTTGTATTATTCTTTACACTTGTTAAAGCACTTTGTAACTTGTTTTTGAAAAGTGCTCTACAAATAAGGATTATTATTATTTATTACATAGCCTGTTGATAGACATAGATTGATCATATCTAGTATAGAAGTGCTGACTAAGGGTAAAACTTCTTTAAGCAACCTAGTCGGGATGCGGCCTAAGAGGCAGGTTGATAGTTTAGATGAAGAAATTATTGAAGTTAGTTGGTAAAGGTTGAGGGAGGCAAAACAGTCTAAACATATATCTGGTTCTACAGCTGTTTGAAAGCGTCCTGAGTTATGGAGATAAGTCGGTGCCAGTTAAGGGCAGGTCTTGGTGAATTTTCTTTCTAATAGTTAGAATTCTATCATTAAAGAAGCTCATGAAGTCATGACTACTGACAGCTATGGGAATACTTGGCTCAATAGAGCTGTGACTCTCTGTCAGCCTGGCTACAGTGCTGAAAAGAAACCTGGGGTTGTTCCTATTTTCCTCTATTAATGACGAGTAGTACGCTGCTCTGGCATTACGGAGGACCTTCCTATAAGTTTTAAGACTATCTTGCCAAATTAAACAAGAATTTTCCAGTTTGGTGGAATGGCAATTCCTCTCCCCTTTCTGGTTAAATCCGCGATATTTGCTTTCATTTGCGAGTTTCAGTATTATACCATGGAGCTAACTGTCTTTGTTTTATTATTTTCTTTTTTAGAGGGGCTACAGAGTCGAGTGTCATTCGCAGCGAGCCTGCAGCACTATCAACAAGATGATCGATTTGGGAGGGACTGAAATTAGCATAGGAGTCCTCCGTTACTTTGTGACTTGATACTTGACTAGCTAATGGAATCAACTCTGGGTTGTCATGGATTTGGTCCACTAATAAACTTGGCCAGATTTCTAGAAATGAGAGCTGCTCCTTCCCAAGTGGGATGGATGCCGTCTCTCTGAATCAGACCAGGTCTTCCCCAGAAAATCTGCCAATGATCTACAAAGCCCACATCGTTTGCTGGACACCACCTTGACAACCAATCGGTGGAATGACAACATGCGGCTATACATGTCATCACTGGTCAGATTTGGCAGGGGTCCAGAGAAAACTACGGTGTCCGACATTGTTTTTGCATATGTACGCACCGACTCAACATTAATCTTAGTGACCTCCGATTGGCGTAACCAGGAGTCATTACTGCCGACGTGAATAACAGTCTTACTGTATTTACGTTTATCCTTAGCCAGCAGTTTCAAATAAGAGTCAATGTTGCCCAGGAATGCACTTAACTATGGCCGCTGGCTTCGCTAACTTCACGTTTCTCAAAATGGAGCTGCCAATGATCAGAGTTGGTTTCTCAGCGGGTATGTCACTGAGTGGTGAAAATCTGTTAGAGACGTGAACAGGCTGATGGTGCCCCGTGGGCTTTGAATGCTTACGACTATTCCTCCTTCAGACAGTCACCCAGCCACCTCTTCCTGGCTGCACAGGAGATTCTGGGGGACGGCTACCAGAGGCTAACTCAGGCCGTTCCGCACCGACTACCGGGGACTGGCTAGCTACAGTAGCTAAAGACTGATCTACCAAGGTGCGGAGCCGGACTTCTAAATCACTGAGCCTCGCCTCCATGTCTATAAATAAACTACACTTATTACACGTACCATTACCGCTAAAGGAGGCAGAGGAGTAACTGAACATCTAACACACCGTGCAGGAGAAAGTAGGAGAGAGAGAGGGAGAAGGAGAAGCCATCGCTAGCTGCTAAGCTAAAGTCGCTAACGGCTAAATTAAAGTACTGTAGCGTCAGCTACCAAAACTTTTGAACAACTATTAGATTGAACAGCAGTCACTAAAAGATGGAAAGAACTGTGAGTGCTTAGGCAAAATTACTGTAAGAATAAGTGTTTAGCGGACAGTTGGCCACTGTAATCTAACAAACTGGTATTTAGCGAGAGCAGCACACCACAGTACCAACACACAAGCACCGGAAACGGAAATTACATTACATTACATTTACTCATTTGGCAGACGCTTTTATCCAAAGCAACTTACATTTGAGGAACAACATACAATGAGAAATGAGTCGACACGCTTACCGCAGTACGTCAGCAACGTCGTTAAGGAAGCTGGTCAGTGTCAGCAAAGCATCTGAAAAGGACCTTTAAGTGTTGAATGCATAATTCGGTAGAACAGATGATGAAGGTTACCTGCCGAGATTTGCATCCACCTCTTTTCTCAGCACAAATAAGCGTTACCAGCCGTGAGGTGCTTGAAATTCTTGGTCGGCATGCAGAACTCTGCAGAACCGGGAAAGACGCCGACAGCAGAAACAACTAATCAGACGTCAGTTATAAGTTCGCTACATCAGACCTTATTCGGAAAAAGTGTTTCCATCTCCCATTTAGCGCAATAACTCTTTTTTGACAAAAGGTAAAAACCACCTCAAGGGAGCGTAAAAACGTTTATGTGAAATTAATTTGAATTTTGACATTTCCATCAACCTTTTCCAATGTGATACTTCAAAATGCGCATTAAAAAGCATTGATGGAAATACAGCTAATGTTACAATGTTGGATGTTTATGTTAAAAATGGCCAAAGCTTCAAATAATCAGGTTAAAGTATTTAAAAGAAATCCCTGTGAGCAAAATCATCAGGTTTCCTCCTGTTCTGAACACTCTGTTTTGACCGCTTTTTCTACTAACAGCTCCATTCTACGCTACACAAAGCAGTTATTTCATATATGGGCATTTGCTCCACACAGGAACGCTCAGTCTGTCTGTACCGCTCAGCGGCAACAACAGCCTGCTTCAGGTCTTGGCCAATCAGAAGACAGTGGGCTTTGGGGAGGGGGGCTTAAAGAGACAGGAGCATCTACAGCTTGTTTCAGACAGAGGCTGAAATGAATAGCCAGTACAAGATAGAAAAAGATTTTTTTGAACTTTGAATCATACAAAGCTGCTATACAGGAGTCACAGAACTACAATATAGGACTGGAAAAGCATTATTATATAATTTTGTTCCCAATCCAGTTGCCGACTGCTGATCAGATAAGGGAATTTGTTGAGGCAGCGTGGATGGAGCCCAAGCAAGCTCAACCCACCAACTGCATCTTCACTCAAGTTAACAGAAGACAAATTTTAATATTCCACAGCAACCTTTCACTTGTGATATGCATGCCACCCTTTCCGTCCCTGGATTTTTTGTCTAGTCTAATAAAAGGAAATACCAACATTAAACAGGATATGCCGTTCCAGTCAGCAATAAAGGTTAACAACTGTGTCCATTGCGTCTAAAGCAGAAGGCAAGACATACAGTAGATGTCAACTAATTAAATTATGTAAATGATACACAGACTGCACTTGTGTGCTGCTTTTCTACTTTAGTGGACAAAGAACTGGCAATTTGCCTCTGATTCACCTATTCACACACACTGATGTGGGATACCAGGCAAGGTCCACACCTGGTCATTTGGACCAATTTGGGGTTCACCGTCTTGCTCAAGGGCACTTCAACCTGTGGGCAGGGGAATCGTGAGAATGAATCACCAACCTTGTAATTAATAGACAACTCATATTTCTCATTGTGAGGAAGCTAAATAACCTTGCTAAGGGCATTGCTACCACCACAGAGTGGTTCCGTTGTAGTAATGCAAATTTGGCTAGGCGTGACTTCCCTGAAGTGATGGGATAAAGAAAACCTCCTTGGTGCCCCTAGCTCTCTACATGACTTGTTGACCTCCATCTGAGATTCAATACAAAGCCTTCAGTGGCTGAAGGGGGGACAGAAAGATGGTGTTATAAAGACTGTGTTGAGATCCAAGCCCCCAGTCCACAAAGGTATGACATACACAGTATCAGCCACCTGTACCCATGTGCATGGGCTATTTATGTCACCTACTAAGAGAGTACAGCAGTGATTTGATGCTGCTATACTGAGGTTAAATTCAACTGTTGAACTTGCTATGTTAGTTAAGGATAGGACCCACTTACTGTACTATTCACATAATGGATTACTTCCACTAAACAGTAAGAAAAGAAACAAATGAGCAACACTAACAAAAAAGTAATCACATCCGAAAAGACAGAAGTGTTCCTGACAGTCCCACTCTCCTGTTCCTAATGAAAAAGTAGAAAAAACATACTCTGCATTGTATTCTATCTCAGTGTAGTGATAAGAACAAAGGCACATATTAATGGATTTATTATCTCAACTGTACACATTCCTGTTTTAGCCTATGCATGTGTGTGTGTGTGTGTGTGTGTGTGTGTGAGGAATCCACAATATGTGCATCTCAGATGAGATAACACAGGCCGAAACATCTTTACTTTTTACGATACACCTAAAACAAGATTTGAAACATTATTTCAAGGACTCTAGGGGAGATATGAACTCTTTCTTTTTTGCGTCCTATTTTACACCCTCAAGTGCATCTTGTAGCATCAGTTATGACAGTAATGACAGCATTACATTTTGGTTAGCTAAATCACATTCTATTACATTATGGATTACGCCACATTTCCGAACATCAACCAGGGTTTGGTTATGACCATCTGGGGAACATTGCTGTAGTTTTTCCATACATTCAAACATTCAACCTTTAAAATTTTATTTTCCAAATGTTTATCTTTTGTTTTACATCACAAACAACAAAATTACCTTTACTTATACGAAGTGAGACAGAGGTGTCAGTGCAATGTCACGTCATACCTGAGAATGATATTTGCTGCAACCTCTGACACTCTGTGATATTTTCTCTCATCAAATCTAATCTAGCATTGTCTTTGCACCTGAAAGTCTCTGGATTGTTTGAACATTAAATTCCAAAAGAACACAAATGGAGAAAAAGGTCACAGCACATTGTGTACCTCATCAGTAAGGTTCTCAATTTCTGTGATAATATTTATAGTGCATTTTATAACCTTTTCTAAGCAATTTGTATACTGGTCATGACATGGGCACTTTTATAAGTCATCAAATGACGATTTAAAATTAATTTCCAAGGACTCTTAAAGGTGCCGTAGAATGGAAAACTGCATTTTCGTTGGCATAGTTGAATAAAAGGATTTCTCAATCTCCATCGTTTCCTCCTTCATATGTAAATCTGGTGCACCCAAAAAACCCCAGAAGTCCAGTCCGGGCAGAATCAGCAATAGGACAGCTAGCTTCACAGCTAACTGAGTAGCTAACTTAGTAGCAGCTGCTGATAGCAGTAGTTAGCTGCTAAAGTAACCAGTAACATATAAACTCCATAAACTGGACAATATTTCTCAATCAATCTGATCCAATTTCAGAAAAAACAGTGAACAAAGTTGTTTTTTTGTACAGTAATCAGTGAGGGCTAGTTTCGCATAGCATGCTTTGATTCAGCGCAGTGCCGCTGAGCCCCTCCCCTCTTCTGTGCTCTTTGAAATTGGCCAATCAAAAAAGTGGGCTTTCAGGGAGGGGGGCCTTAAAGAGACAGCAGCCAAAATGCGTGTTCAGAATGAGGGTGAAAAGAGGTGCTGAAGCAGTGGACAGTATGAGAAATATGTGTTTTTGGAACATTAAAGCATGTGAACATTTTTAGTAGAAACCCTAAATACAAGTATGAACCTGAAAATGAGCATTCTCTGGCACCTTTAATACTAAGTAGTGTAAATAATGTGGTTTGATGAAAATATTATGCCTTAAAACTTTAAACAAAACTTATTTGGCCTCGATTGAAAACCTTTTTAGCTCAGAACTTTTTGTTGAGTCATTGAAATTATAAGGGGTGTGAAAAGGAACTAGAGCCTAGAGAAGGAAATCCAACCATTGTTATTTCACCCACAACCAAGATGCACTCTGCACTCATAATCAGTTTCCATGGTTTTATTCTTTTACAGTGATTATTTTAAAAAGCCTTGTGCACAATATATACTGCACATTCTGATTCATTGGACTGTCATTTTAATTCTGCTTTTAGCACAACACAAAGGACACATTACTTTTACCAGCTATAGTTGCTCATTTTACATGAGCCACTAACAGATTTGTTGTCTGTCTGGTTATTCTTGTCTGAAGAGTTCTTGAGTTAACAAAGCTGAGATAGTGCTATGTTGTGCACATGAAGACTGCAATAGATTTACTCATACAGTATGCGTGGCATTTCAGGCAATTAGCTGACATTTGTCCAGAGGAATGAGTGTGCCAGCAGCATGGGTCCACTGATATCCTCATGATTGTGTGGAATTAGCTGCAGCTTGGAGTGAGCCTCTCATTATAGAGCAACTACTTTGTACTACAAGTAACTACTTTGGGTTCATTTTGGTAATCTTGCTTACTCTCTTTGTTTTGTTAAATATGAAGCCTTTTTCCAAAGTGAGATTGCAACACTATCTTCAAAACGACACCAACCTAGTTCTCTCCTCAAAAAAGTGCATCAATAAATTAATATTGGGAATTTGTTCTGATTAGCATGGAGTGTATCAGGAACTCTTGGAAGCATCTACAGTTCTCATTAAGAACACAATCTTCATTTCATTATGCAGTGTTCAGTGGCACTGCTGAGATGCACAGCAGATTCACCCTAAGTAATTTTGATTCCAAATGGATACCACTCAGTAATGTTACAGTTATTCAGGAACACAATGTTTTTTGCACGACACCTCTCATATGTAAACACCCAATAGACACACATCTGCACAAATACATACAAACAAATGCTAAAGCCAATTGCACATCTACTGCAAAAACAAGTAGCAGCTCCAAAATAGACAGAAAATGGTAGTTGCTATGAATAATACACAGGCCTCCAAATAGGTGAGGATTGATTTAAATGTATTACTTGTTACAAAGTGATTTGATACCATACATACATTCTCTGAATCGCTCAACTGCACCAAAAATGTGGGGCATACAAACAGGCTGTTGAATAATTATGTGACATTATATCCAAATCGAACTGCAGATACCAACCCCCCCCCCAAAAAAAATAAAAAAAAATTATACAAAAAAATAAAAAAACAACAACAAACATACAAAAACTGAAGCCACTGGATATATATATATATTGTATGTGAATGTAAATGTGCTTTCAGAAAAAAAGCTAAGTGAGCTTTGGGGGCAGTGCGTTTACATACGAAGTAAATTGTAGTTATTAGGGTTAGGGTTCAGTTTGATCCATTTATTGCTATTTAATCACAGCAAAATGTTTACATTGGGTTCATACAGCTGTAGTAATGGCGAGTTGTGTTGATGTGTTGTTGTTGTGTTATCGCGTTATCCAGCAATAAAACCTCCGTGAGGAAAGCATTGCGAGGATTAAATTCGCGTTTGGTCTGAATTCCACATAACTGTGTATGTTTAATGGATTTAGGAAAGCAAAGATATATTGAATACACAGAAAAAAAAAAAAAACTAAATATGTATACAGATATCTTCAATACTAGTCTGTCACTGTCCAAAAGGAACCAGCTGTGTTGTTCTCATTATTATCATTAATATTCTTCTTCTTATTAGATAATTCCTGTATGTTTGGGACATTTCTGTTATTGTTGGAAGTTGTTTAGCTGTGTGTAGTATTGACGAAGAGCCATTTAGCTTGATGTATTAATTAGCTGTGTGTTTATAAGGTTATAGTGTATATGTGTATTGGTATAGAGGAACGTTAGTTTAATTTGTGTATTTAATTAGGTTTATTGTTATTGCATGTTTGATTTTAGCCCAAGTAATGTGTATGAAAGTTCTTATATATTTGCATATCTTTATAGTTTTCACGGCGCTTTCCACGGTATTGGACGAGGATGAACTGAACTAAATAAAGAAACCGTAAAAGGCATCAGTCAAGACTCTCTGCAACTTGCTTTACCCACCGAGGGCAGTTACATCTACTATCAACCTATTCTATCGTTTTTATATGAGAACGTGTTGCATTCCAACATATCTGAATGCCTTGGTTGCCACTAAAGAAAAGGATGCAGGTGAGCTCAGCTAACTTTCTGTCATCGCTTCACTCATTCCCTGCGTGGGTTTCCCAGCTCCAGTCATGTCCATTCCAGCCCTTCATTTGGTTAGGCAATTGTGCAAAGCATTGGCTTCAGTTAATTTGGGTTAACAAATAAACAAAGACACACTAAACCAAATACTTAAGGGCAGGGCTGGGCTGTATGGCCAAAATGTTATCACGATAAAAAAAAATTCATACCTTTCGATGTCGATATTTATCAGGATAAATGTCAAATCGTTATGTCTATCAAGTTTAAAGGCTGATTTTCGTTCCTGAGTGAAAATTGATGAAACCAAATGGTTAATTGTGTGGTTAAACTATTCTTTATGGTCAGAACATTACACACACTTGATGCCAAACAAAGGATCCCTTCACAAATCTGAGGTAAAACATTCAATCCAATTACGATAAAATCTTTTATTTAAAAAAAAAAGCTTAATAATTTTTTTTTCTGTGCATTTCCTAAAAATAAATATCTTAATAGAAAATTAAGAAATGAATTAAATAAAACATTTATTGACGATATATTGAACATTTGTTATATTGTTATTGAGGAAATTATATTGCGATAATTATCATTATTGTTTTATTGCCCAGCCCTACTTAAGGGCTACATTATCCCACATATTCTTAATGTACTATAAAGCATCCATATCTCTACTCTTGAGCACTCTCTCTCTCTTTCTCTCTCAGCATCTGCCCTCAGGCTGGCTATTGTGTAAGACAAATGGCAAACAATTGAAAACAACAAATTAATATTTGTGACAATGACACTTGCAAGTACCTACTGTACATTGTCGTAGTAGCTGTCCAGTTATATACAATTGAGGTAGCACTATAGGTAACAGCAAAATGTTACATTTTAGCTGTATTCTGTGTGTCTTCTTCAGCACTCATACTAACTATGGTACACCCTTGTTGGGTCACTACCTGAGGGTGTGATAATGCTGATGATGCTGTACTTTGCTTTGTTGTTGCAGCCATGTTTAGTGGGTAAGTGGGATAAACTTTGCATCTTGTTGAACTACAGATTTTACAGATCTCAAGTATCAGGGCACTATTCAGTATGGTATTTAACTAGCAGTACCTTGATAACAGATGCTGTTCTGTTCTGTTAGTTCTACACATTTGAGGTGAGTGCAAAGCAAAAGTAATGACAATAGGAATGCCAAGAACATTGCTGTCAGTTGCAAATTATGGATAGGAACAAAATGGCTTTCCACTTCAAGTGACAGCAAATCAAATGTCCTGAGGTTGCTGATTAAACAACTCTGAAAGCAAAGAACTTTGGAGTTGTCCAATACAAAACTATAATTTGTATTAGTGGAATAAAGATCTATTTTAATCTTTATTCCACTAATACAAATTATATACTTTTATATTTTTGAATTGTGCATGACATTAAAAAATGAGGTTTTAGCAGATGACACAGTCAAAACAAAACTGTAGAATAAGCTGGTTGAAAGCCTATGTGGTAACATATGTTAGGATCTATTTGTCTTTTAATGTTTGAGTAGAAAAGTTAATTAGGCTTTCTAACCCCCCCGTTCTGTTTCCTCAGTCAGAGCGTATAGCTTCATATATAAACGCGTGGTCCTTATCGGTGAGCTATGCCTTAATGTCTTTGATACAGACTGCTAGTCAAGGAGAGATTTTTTTTCTTTCATTACCAAAGTTCATAAAAGATAAACCCGCTGAAATGTATGGAAATAAAAGGAAACTTGCATGTAGTGGACAAGGCAGCTAATTAAAATGGATGCAGTTCATTACAAACCAATTTAGAAAGAAGAAAAATTACAATTATGGCCACTAGTATGGAGCCATAAAATGTCCCTGGGTTATGACTTATATCAGAGGTGAAACAGTTTTAGTGATCTTTCCATGTGATTACGTGTGTTTAGTGTACCATAATTAAAATACACTGTTTAATTTGTAAAATACTGTACATATCTCAGGTGGGTTTGGTGTATAATACCATAGCCCACTAAGGTGGCCAGTAATTAAATAATAAGATAACTAGCTAGTAGTGTTTTTAAGTGTGATTTATTGAGACATTGTGTTGCAAATCTGCAAGTAAAGTCCCAGTTCACTGTTTGTGGTACAGCACTACATGAAGAAGTCTTCAATTCTGAAATTGCGAGCATGACTAGAGTATATTTTAGGTGGCCAAGCAGTCCAAGTAGTCTTTTTATCCTGTTGTTGCCTGTTGAAAATTGTATGTAGACAATTTAAAGAGGTCATATTATGCTCATTTTCAGCTTCAAAATCTTATTTATGGCTATTAAGATGCAAGATGGCATTGCGTCTAGCTGCCTCTGCATTAGGTGTGCTCTGTTTTGTTTTGTTTTTGTGTGTTAATTCAGTTTTCGGGCTGTGATTCCCAGAGCTCTTTCACTAGAGAAGAGCTCATGAACATCAGGGGAACAACTCCTGATATAGGACATTTTGGTGAAGGGCACGCTCGCTGTTGTTCGGGCTGTGAAGTGCCGAAGGAGAGGGAAACGAGCCGGGTTTACAGCCAAACTCAGACAGCTAAGGCTCAAAAGGGAGGAGGCATATAGGAGTGGGGACAGGGCCGGGTCCAGGGCGTTAATGTACAGGTTTAGCAAGGAGGTGCGAAAAGCTAAACGACTGTACTCTGAGAAACTTCAACAACAGTTCTCTCCAAATGACGCCACTTCTGTCTGGAGGGGGTTCAGACAGATCACAAACTACAAGCCCAAAGCCCCCGACTCCATCAGTGACAGTTGCCTGGCCAATGAGCTGAACCAGTTCTACTTCGAGAGTCAATCGGACACCATCCCCAGAGACATCATAGACATTTTTAACACTTCACTGGAGACATGTCATGTGCCAGGCTGCCTTGAAGCCTCCACTATCAACCCTGTCCCCAAAAAACCAAGGACCACAGGACTAAACGACTTCAGACACGTCGCCCTGACCTCTGTGGTAAGTCCTTTGAACGCCTTGTGTTGTTCCACCTTAAATCCATCACAAACCCTCTCCTGGACCCCATGCAGTCTGCCTACAGAGCCAACAGGTCTGTAGATGATACAGTAAACATGGCCCTTCACTTCATCCTCTAGCACCTGGATTCCCCAGGAACCTACGCCAGGATACTGTTTGTGGATTTCAGCTCTGCTTTCAATACCATCATCCTGGCTCCGCTGCAGGACAAGCTCTCTCAGCAGAACGTGCCTGACTCCACCTGAAGGTGGATCACAGACTTCCTGATGGACAGGAAATGTGAAGATGGGAAAACATGTCTCTGATTCCAGGAATATCAGCTCTGGTTACCCTGAAGGCTGCGTTTTTTCCCCCATCTGCTTTGCTCCCTGTACACCAACAGCTGCACCTCCAGACACCAGTCTTTCAAGTTCCTGAAGTCTGGAGCTCAACACTCTGAAGACCGTGGTCGTGGACTTCAGAAAGAGCCCAGCCTTCGTTAGCACAGGAAACATAATTGATTAGTTCACAACTCTCACCTGTGGGTCTCTAGGTTTGAGTCATTCATTTGTCACACAGCTCGGCCACTATGGTATATGATAACCCTAGTTCTATAAGCACAGGCGGAGCCCTCTACTGGACTCTATGGGTACTACCACCTCCTATCACACGCACGCACTTGCCCACTGAAATTTTATTGTGCAAGTAGCTGACCAATAGGACGTCGCTACCGATACGTGCGTGACGTATAAATAGCAGTGTCCCTACTGCCTCAGCATCCAACCGAATCTTCAGTAGACGGCGTCAGAGCGGCAGGGTTCATTGGTAGAGGGCTCCGCCTGTGTTTATAGAACTAGGGTTACCATATTGTAACCTTCGTTCTATCTCACACAGGCGGAGCCTTCTACTGGACTCTATGGGTACGGTGGGTGGAGCCCGATGACTTTCCGCCCTAGCCGCGTCAAGCCAAAGTCCACCACATCAACCCGGTCGGCCACAGGCCAGCCAAAGCCCTGACCACCACATCACCTAGTGACAGAATGGTGGGACACCCCTGGGAAGGTGGCTGGACCGATAGGGGCTCGGCCTGACCATTAACACCTGCACTGCCCTGACTTTTCACTACAACGTCAGGCACTGCCAGTATATGTTCCCCCACTACACCAGTCACCAGATCCTCACTTTTCAAATCCTAGGTCGCACTTGCGAGCTAAGGGTGGGTCTATTCCCGCCCGTGTACAGGCTTGGGAGATTCACTCACAAAGCCAGCTGACCAGGCTCTTCTTGGACAGGTTTTTACTGACTGCACTATCACTGAAACAGACGACCAGTGCATCGAATGGGGGCTGTGTGCTCTACATAGGACGTTAGGTAGGGGGGTAGAAAGCATCCAGATTTATTGTCCTGGACCTGAACATGCTCCTTATATTCTTTTGAACAAAGGAAGTGTGTTGTCTCAAGCATGAAGCTGGGGTGAACCGTTGTTTCTCGGTTGTGACGTTGTGGAAGCGGACCATTATGGTCACGCGGACTCGGCGGTCAGGCTAGCGAAGTAGACGCCCGGGCCTCTCACTCGGTTCTGAGCGGGAGAGCGACGTGGGCTGCGGGGCGAACCGTTAGCTTAGCGTCGGTGAGCGCAGCGGCGTGTTCAACATGGCTAGCTCAATGGGATGGGGTTGGTGGTGGGGAATTAGCACTTTTAAGAATGTAATGTGTTTCTACATTCACAAGCATCACCACAGTGTACACACAAGCAACACATGTTAGAACAGTGGCTTTGTGAACACAAGGCCGCAGGGCGAACCCTTAGCCTCACCCCAGGAGTTAACGTTAGCTCTTTGATTAGAGAAGTTAACTTAGCTCTCTGAGGAATGTAATTAACATGTTTTACTCAAAAAACGGTTTCCACATTTTCAAAAGCCTTACCACAGTTTTACTCAAGCAGCACATGTAAAACAATGGCGTCTTGAACACCAGACGGGGGATTGTGGCAGCGTCAGCAGGCCTCTCTCCCTCCAGTGTCCAACAGTCACTTGGCCAGTCGCTCCCTTCCCCAGCCGCAGGTGGCTGGTGGTGGGGGCCTGGACTCGTCTGGGCAGGACATGGGTCACCTCGCCCGGGTGCAAAAATAAATAATTTTCTAGAAGTGGCGACTCCATCCATGGAGGTGGTGAATTCAGTGAGCAGTTCACCATTTGCTGAAGAAAAAAGGATGCTGAGGCAGTAGGGACACTGCTATTTATACATCGGCTACGTGCACGAGAAAATTTCATTGGGTAAGTGTGTGCGTGTGATTGGAGGAGGTAGTACCCATAGAGTCCAGTAGAGGGCGGAGCCTGTGTGAGATAGAAGTGTTCGTTCACCACTCACATGGGTCCTCAGAGTCTTTCGTTCATTCAGCAGGCTGAGTTACTGCCAGCACTAGAGAATGACAGGCAAGTCGGTTGTCAGGTAACTATAATTATTAGGTAATTATGTGACATCTAATAAAGTATAACATTACATATAGTTTAACAGCCGTACCGTAACTTTAGTCCTGCTAATGTTCACAGCAGACAGTTGTTCTGGGTCCTCTCCACTTCAGTGCCCTGACAGGGTTCTATCGGGAGCCGAATTACCTCCAAAACAAATGGACCTGGCCATTAAAACATTAGAACACAGCCACATAGCAACGTTAACGTTAACCCTGTGGTGTGTTTACAGCTAACAGCTGATCCGGGTCCACCAGAGAACGCAACAAAACTCGGGGGATTGTGGCAGAGCCGGGCTGTTGTTCCACAGCTCTTGACTGGTGAACAACCTGGCAGTGTTTGAGAGCAATGTGCTCATGTTGTTTCTCTCTGTTTGCAGTATGCTGACCTGATGTGGCCCATTCTGCATCCAGACCTGCCAAACTGCTGCGTTTATATTGTTTGTGTTTCTTCATTCCTTTCTCTGTGCTGGAGTTCTTTTAAGAACTTGGTGGCTTTATTCAGATTATTATTAAATTGATTGAATTTTAATGAGAATGTGTTATTCATATAGTGTGTCAAGCTTATTACTTCTATATATTCCGGGCAAATCTGATTTTAATATATAGATTTTACTCATGGATAGGGACGTTAGGCTACTGTATGAATGAGAACTTTAGAGATATAATGATAGTAATTATAATTATACATACAGCCTATATAAGGCTGGTCTGGTTTATACTCAGGAAAGATTGCAAAAATGAACAGATTTAACCGTAGTTAAAAAGTAGTGGCGATTGCATATTGACAACATATTTCTGTGGTTTTTACATGGTTTGAATTTGGTTGTGGCCCCATGGGGCTTTATAGTACGATGATAGAGAATGATCAAGAGGTGAATTTGTGCATTATACTTCAATTAATCAGTGAAAGCAAGCCAGGTAGCCTTCCGTGTTTGAGAACTGCGCTGTTTTTTTACATCGCACACTAGAGGGCTGCAGTGCCACAATAACCACCCTGTTTCAAATAAACGAAATGAACAAAATGACTCAAAAAAAGATTAGTTAATTTTAATGAATGAGATTTGAAAATTCGAGTCTGTTAAAAGAGTCACTTTTACCATCACTATTTTCAGGCAGTTCAGAGCAGTGTTTTCTGTGGGAGATGGGAACTCCCTTTGGGGTCGACTTGGGGCTTTTTTACTTTGCAAACTTATTACATGCACAAAAAAGATATATAACTCAATAAAGGAGAGGGGAAAAGCCAAAAAGCATAATATGACCTCTTTACAGCATTCTCAGCATATCACCTTATTTGTTTGAGGTGTTCAGGTTTCAGATTCTAACTGTAGCAAAGGACACAACTAAGTTTATTTCCCATTATTTTACAATTATTCTTACGTGACAAAAAAGTCTCTACACTTATCAAAGTATCCAACCTCCTTTGCAATTTTGTACTTTATGTTCTTCCCTCCCACAAATAGTTCAGAGGCTGTTCCAAGAACAGACAACAGACTCAGCCCAAAAATTGCATTTTGATATAAATTTTAATAAGTCCTGGATGAATGATTTATATCTGTGGTGAGGTCTGCGTCTATGAACATGGGCCAAATTAAGCCAAAATCTTGCTTCATGCACTTGTGATAAGATGTCTGGGTGGAGTGGGAAAGACAAGTGCAATTTTATGCCAAACCAAGTAATAAAATTGTACTGCATCACCTTAACTGTGTAAACAACTTCACCTGTGCTACTCCACACCAAACTCTGGGCCACAAATTGTTGACTTCTAGATGATAATGACTTTTTGTGTTATTCTCATAAATTGACAACTTTTAGGTTTTGACTGTTGACTGACACAACTTTTGGTAACTTGGCCCTTGTCTTTATATTTTAGATTATGAAAATAATTGATGTGGAATAATGTGTCTGTCTTCACTTTGCTGAATAGATGAATAAACTAATAAACTATGAGAATATGTACATTTTTTACAATGCAAATCTGACCTCAGAGAAGATTTGTCCTGGTACAGCTTATACACAGACACGGATCATACCGAAAACTTAAAGTGACTTGGATAATGCCTTTTCTCATTCACTAATATCAGGGATGTCTTCTCCAAGATCCATTGTAACTTTACCATTGGGAACGAGAGCCTTTCAACATAAAGCATGCCACGTTTGAGACCTCACAGGTTAACTACCATGCCAATTCATAAATTAAACATCCCTTTAAATCCATACATTTTCTGCCATGATAATGTTCATTTATTGATAATGAAAATAATCTTTACTTGTAGATTGCAAGTGAGAGACGCACTGGACTATTGTGCTTTTTGGGAATGGATTTTCCAGTCTTCTCCCCCTGCTCTCTTTTCTGTTCTCTCACTGTGGCTACTGCGTTCTTGCAACACGACTGGATGGAACAATTAATTCCAGCAGTGTCATGTCTGTTGCAATAAAAGCTCAGTTCAGTGATGTGCATGGTTTAAGATTTAATTACCCTTAGAGGTAGGAAGGCATGAAGAGTATTAGTGTGGGCCTGTGTGTGTGTGTGTGTTTGCTTGAGAGAGACAGAGAGAGAGAGAAAAAAAATAGTTGGGGGAGAAGACAGTAGTAGCTGTCTTCTCCCCCAACATGCACTGATAAAGGTCTAAGGTTATAATAAATGTAAAGGGAGAACATTTGCCGCACACTTTAGGAGTTTGTAGACCTCTACAGAATAATATTAGACATGTGAGAAGAAAATAGAGTTCAGGGATTAAATTTCCTTACTTTCCCCCCTTCTGTATTGGATACCATTGCACCCTCTGACTCCAGTGAATTACTTCCTCATAGTGACTCGGGAACCATAAAGCTGTCTCTTGAAATGAGAGCCATCGTGGCAAACAGTAATAAGGTCGCTAAAGGAGCATAACATTGCCATGAACTGTTAAACAGTGGAGCATACACCACAAACAAAACACCTACTCTGACAACAGAACCCAGGAGGCTCAAAACATTGTTTAAGCCAATTACTGTTATTGAGTTCTTCAGTCATTTCTTCTTCTGTCATTCATATAATTTCTCCACTGTTTCAGTTCCACCCAGATTTTTCTTCAATACAAGGTGTTGTGAAGTGTATCCAAAATCATAATGCCCTGTGCGTTATGTACAGTGACAAAATGCATACATTTTACCTGCTCTTATAGCTGTTTTTTTTGTTCCTTTTCATGCAGTAACTTTTATGACTAGCACTAAATTCAAGATTATTTCAGTAAGTTCTTACAACTGGATCCATTTACTGCATTTAAGAACACAAATTATATTTAGAGTAGTTAAGTCTGGGTTGGGTCCTGATTTATTTATATATAAACTAGGGCTGCAACTAATGATTATTTACATCTACTAATCTAAATTATTTATTCGATAAGACGACTAGTCACGATCATTTTTGTCACCCCCTAACCCTAATTAAACCAGATAACTAATTAAATATCCATCCATCCATCGTCAACTGCTTATCGTGCGTACAGGGTCGTGGGGGACTGGAGCCAATCCAAGCTGACATCGGGCAAAAGGCGGGGTACACCCTGGACAGGTCGCCAGTCCATCACAGAGCTAATTAAATATCTGTGTGAAGTGAATTAATGATCTCCAACACACAGCCTAACCAGCTAACGTTACCATTAAGTGAACTAGGTTTACTATAGGGAAGAAGACAAGACAGCGTGGAATATTACTCCTATAATTGACTGATTTATACAAACTTTAAAACTTTTAACTGATTTTTGCTTTGGAACTATATAAAATAAAAGCAAATTAAAAGCTAGTACTATAACCACAACTGTACACTAAGGGCCCGATTTACTAATATACTGAATAAAGAGTACTGAATTGCATGTGCATTCTAAAATATTACACGTGCAATTTTAGTACCTGTTATGGGTGATTTACTAAGAATTATTGCGTAGATGACAACAGGAGCAAACACAATGGAGGTGGGAGTATTTAAATTAGGGTTTTGCATGTTTTAATGGTTTCCGCCATGGAGAGTCGGGAGGGAAAGCAGCCACTGCGTAAAAACCTTGGTTTGTTTCATTCAGTGCGTCCCGAGTATGTGGGAATCGTATGCACCTGCCCATCCTGCCTGAGATTGCACTAAGTACTTGGTTGTGGTAAGGGTATTGGCTTCAGTGGGTGTCAAAACCTTTATCACGAATGTAGCTAGCTAATTAGCACTTCCAGTCTGTACGGGACGCCTCAAATCGTCGGTATATGATGCCCTGAGATGACCCAGACATAAGTAAATGCCAGAAGATCATGCTTCATCCAGCCAGAGGAAACAATCACCGACCGTCAGCACTGTGCCCGGTCGCTCTGCGATATCCTGTCCCTGGATCTGTACACACCCTCTCCAATACCTACAATGGGTTGTGTCACTATATTACGACCGGCGTGGTGTGAACAGTTGGTGATCGTTCCCTCTGGCTGGATGAATTTTACGTGTGATGCATGCACCACTGCAGCTGGGGGCTCTCGCAGCGCCACGCAACTTTCTAAACTCTTCCATCTCATGGAGAAAAGAAATCAGGTCGAAACGAAATTTGCTTTATTAGCATGAATGTTAATACAACAGTATTGCCAAAACTAAAGGAAAATACAAAAATACGAAAATATAGTTCATCGAATAAATAAAATAAAATTACTGTATTTCGATATATTAGATATAGAATAATATTATCTAATATTTTTAATTTCTCTACATTTTCTTTAATTACGGCTGTGTCTCCTTCTGGCAACAATAACAGCAGCCATCTCTGCGCAACAGTTGGCGGTTTGCACCTTCCTTTCAAACGTATTAAATACAGAGGCTGTTGCGCTCACATGCGTTTAGGCTTGGTAGATCACATTGCGTGTAGTAAATAAATGGATTTGCATGTTACGCCCCAAATTGCATATTCATTAAGGCAAAAGTACTAAATGAACAACAGGTGCTATCTTACGCTTTTGAAAGACATCACTCTGCGTGCACACCGTTAGTAGATCAGCTTACGTGCTAATTTGCTGGTGATATCAAGTTTGCACACGTTTTTACTTTAAACCATTACTGAGATTGTAAAGACAAAATAACAGATGTATGAACATTGAAACTATCTTACAGTTGTGGCATTTCCCCTTTCCCCTTTCCCCTTCTTTGCTGCTCTGTTTTTGCTGCTGCAGTAGTCTGTAACTGGGACCAGAGGGATATATGGGCATGACTGGCCGGCTGGCACCGCTAACCCCGCAGCAACATGTGGAGCTTCTCAACCATGAAAACGCTTGAGCACATTTTAGATTCGCCATCAACTTTTGGTAAAACTGCCAATATTCACTATCATTGATGTATGGTTATACTGTACGGTAACTAAAAGTTAAACCCATTTCAATCAATAATTCACAATCATGTTATATGTAGATGTATCTGCTTACAAAGTTAACATATTTTGTTTTTTCACTTCACATATTGCATGCTGATGGACATCTCATGCAGGGTTTTTCCTGGCTCCGAATGGGCCTTTGGGGGGTGACTTCGCACGGCAGTAAGCATGATCTGTATGTGTACAATAAAGGCAATAAGGTACCTTATGACTGAAATCTATACATTTTCTTATTATTTATACCTTTACTCCTAGAGGAGTATAGGCTACTATAGCTTACTGTTAGTAGCCTAATATTTATTCCAGTTGGACAGAACAAGCACTTTCATTTTGTGGGTTGTTTTCAGTCATTAAGTTATTGTGCAAGAAAAATGCTCTATAAGGTGGTTAGTCTCTCATTTGTTTATGCAAAGTACTAACTTGTCAATAATAAAAACCGTGCATACAGAACAACGAGTTCAACATTTCTCAAGTTTGCTGTAGTACGTCAGCCTTTTTTAATGTCCCGCCTACTCCAGGCTGTGATTGGTTGGTTCACGAAAAGTGACGAGAAATTAGCGCACATTGCTGCATGAAAGGCTCCCAATCCTGATCTCTCTGCGGAGATTGGCAGCCAAAAATTTCTCTATGCAGGAAAAACCCTGTCATGTGTGATATACATGGTATGCTATAAACTATTTAGTGATCTTCTTTACTAATGTAGCCACATCACAGAGCACTGCATTAAAAGGGTTTCAACTTCATTGCTCCCCTTGAGAATATTTGGATTTCTGACTGGATCTAGGAATGTCTTTTGAGATCAAAACTTTGTCAAAACTTTGTCAATGTATGTGTCTGTCTATGCGTGTTGCTCTTGTGATAGATTTAGACCTGTCCCAAGTTGTATAGTTATACAGTGTACATTCTGATACCACAGAGTGTATATGAAATATGCACATTACTGTATAAAGTGGTTATTACTCTTGGCCAGAGCTCCAGAGTGAGTCATATATTAATGTCCTTGGACTGTGCTGCCTGAGTTGAAAAGTTGTGTTGTGAGTCTATGAGGTGAAAGGCAGAGAGAGCCCCTGAGCAGGATATGCTGTAATAGGTATGAGAGAGTGTGGGGCTCAAATACACTACTATTGTCATAGTGTGTGAGTGTGTGTTTGTGTGTCTATATGTGCACATGTTTTTGTCTGCTTGCATGTGCATCCATGTGTCTGCTTTCTTGGCAGAGAGCAGCTGCTCACAGCAGCTACATAAATGGCTGTAGGCATGTAATTCTTCACATCAGCAATTCTTATGGATGGAAAATGGAAATGAAAAAAGCCCCTGGAACAGCATTTGTTACGCATCACATATGGGTGTGTATCTTTATATACAAATGTTTCAAAATGTCTTTATTTTTTAGAACTTGGTCAGCTGTAAATGTAGATGTGAGCTATTGCTGTAGCTTTATACCTCTGCCTTACTGTGTCACTTCACTGTCACAGCTGATAATGATGTATTTAGAGGTAGATAGCTGTGAAAATGAGCTGCAGAACATCTCACTGGCAGTGCTTTGAAAGGATTTTTTGCATCCTCAT
This sequence comes from Micropterus salmoides, assembly GCF_014851395.1. Lineage (NCBI taxonomy): Eukaryota > Metazoa > Chordata > Actinopteri > Centrarchiformes > Centrarchidae > Micropterus > Micropterus salmoides. Next base: position 17,008,110 of record NW_024044681.1, read on the forward strand.
GCAACTGTGAGTCGTCTGCACTTGGGGTCCTATGCTATTTCAAAAATAGTAATATATAGGCTGAAACCAATGGTTACTACATACATTTGTAAGTGCCACTCTACTTTTGAGCATTAAACACTACCCTTAGACCAGAGAGTTTTTTAAAAGAAAGGTTTGTAGTTTACTCCTATGTCAAGAGTGGCTGGATAATTAATGGGCTCATGCAGCCAAATATTGTTCAGTGGGCAAGACTGTAGCCTCTGGAGTTTCAGAAGAATCTTAAATTATGGTATCCTTAACATAGCAAAAGTAAAGAAGTATCTTGGTTGTATTCTGTAGGTGTGTGTCTTTTTGTATGAAGTTAAGTTGCAAATCTTATACTAAATTAAGCGGCCTGGATTGGAAACCAGCATGATCAGCTTGCTTAGCTTTATCAACTCTGAGATAGATAATAATTATATATGGAGATTGAATGATGCCATCAGCTGGATCATGCTGTGTTATCAGAATAATGATCGTAAATATAAAGTCTAAACTCTAACATAATGTAACAAATTATAATTTATTGTGTGTATGCTTACAATGAAAGAACAACTATACAAACTGTGGAATATTTTAATAAGTCAGGTATCTAATTTGATTGTGTTTCAGACTTATCTGAGTAATGTAGCTGTGAATCACACAAATATGGAGTCCAGTTCAGAGTCCACTTGCACTCCAATGTGTAGAATAAAAAACTGACAGATGTAGTATTACATTTTAGGATAGGATTCCATATGAGAGTCAGTGTCACTTGGGGTCCCACTCCTTGTTGATAAGGCCAACTGCAGACAGGAAGAAATGGTTCTAGTAGCGGGAGGTTTTGGACCTGATGGACCTCAGCCTCATGCCAGAGGGGATAGTCTGAAATAGTTTGTGTCAAAGGTGGGAGAGGTCGACCACAATCTTTCCTGCTCGCCTCAGTGTCCTGGAGGCATACAGGTCCTGGAGGGATTGGAAGATTGCAGCCAATCACCTTCTCTGCAGTGCAAGTGATGCTCTGCAGTCTCTCTTTGTCCATAGCAGTGGCAGCAGCACACCAGAAGGTGATGGAGGAGGTGAGGAGGGATTCAATGATGGTGGTGTAGAACTGCACTATTATTGCCTTTGGCAGACTGAACTTCATCAATTGCCGCAGGAAGTACATCCTCTGCTGAGCTTTTTGGTGAGGGAGGTGATTTTCAGCTCCCACTTGAGTTCCTGGGTGATGATGGTGCCCAGGAAGCAGAAGGACGATGGCGGTGGGTGGCGCTGGGTTCTTCCTAAAATCCACTGCAATCACCACTGTCTCAAGAATGTTGAGCTTGAAGGACTAGTGACGGCTGTACAGGAAGAAAAGTAGAGGGGAAAGAATGCAGGCTCAGGGGGAACTGGTGCTGATGGTCCGAGGGTCAGACACAAGTTTTTCCAGCGACACGTGATGCCTCATGTTGGACAGGAAGTCTATGATCCACCTGCAGCAGAGCCAGGATGATGGTATTAAAAGCAGAGCTGAAATCCACAAACAGGATCCTGGCATAGGTGCTGGAGGATGAAGTGAAAGCATGTGAACTGCATCATCGGCAGATCTGTTGGCTCTGTAGGTGCACTTTGTAATATGATTTTTGAAAAGTTCTCCATAAAAAATGTTATTATATATAACTGCAGACTGTCCAGGAGTGGGTCTGTAATGGATTTTAGGTCTGAAAACACAAGGCACTCAAAAGACTTTATTACCACAGAGGTCAGGATGACAGGTCTGTAGTTATTTAGTCCTGTGGTGGTAGAATTTACTACAGGAACATGTGGCACATTACTCTCCACCTTTTCTACCACACCTTTTCTACTTCATCTTTGTCTTATTCCCCACAAACAAAAAAGTAAGATAGCCAGGGCATGGCTAAGCAATGTTAATTGGAGCCTGACCATTTGGGGAAAACCCAAGCAATTACCTTTCCAGGTGAGTAGGTGATCATCACAGCATAATGTGATAATTAGGGAACTGCAAATCTGGAAATGTGCAGCATTCCTTAAAACAGGGAAAGTGTAAGTTAAAACTGTCTCACTATTTCAAAGAGCTCCAATTCTTAATGATTCTTACTGTCTGTGAGGCATATCAACTGAATGTTTAGATCAAAGGTGAACCTCCTAACTAAAAGCATATATTTAAAAAAGAAACAGGTTTCCTAATCCATCCATCTTGTCTCCAGCACAAACAAAAGCTAATTATTTTAATTCATAATAAAAATTTTAATGAGCGTTTTGTTCCTTAAATTATTTAAAACATGCATGTTTTTTAGAGGCAGCGGAAACACCCTTCATTACCAAGCTCTCTCATGCCAGCTGATTTTCTTACTGGCGGGTGAAATGGTGTTTGGCACACCTGACACCTCCTGGGCCGCATCAAGCTGCAGTGTGGGTGGGCAATAACTCACACATGATTGGTTAGAATAAACAAGTATAGCGCTTGTGAGATCAGTCAAGACAGAGTCCCAGAAAAACAAACAGCTGATAACAGAAGGAAGCAGGAAAGAGGGGAGACTATAATGTTAAGTCTATATGACAGGTTTAGATTTTGGTCAATTTTGTGGTGTTGTTTTGATGTTACATGATATTGTCTCACGCTCCATACAACACAAGTGGCAACCATTTAAAAAGAGCCAAATATCTTTTGGCACTTTCATCAGGTATACAGAAATGGTTCTGACTTGGCCACAGAGTGAAAACTGCTGTGTCTGGAAAAGGAAACTGGGCATGACATTGACTGTGCCACAATCAATCTAATTTGAGCTTCACTGGTACAGAGAATACATTGAGCTTTCTCTGAAGTCAGTGGCGAGTGGCTCAAAGTATCACTGCCTTATGTCTGACACAAATGAATTGCTTTCATTTATGCCTTGACTGTTCAAAAAATAAGATTTGTACTGCTGTTCGTGCTAGTCTCCCAAAGATGAAAAAGTCTCTCTTTACAGTACAATATAAAGGATTTGTAGAATCATTCATATTAATATCCTGTAAACTTTATCTGCATAGAGAAATAAAAAAGAACAGGATGGTAATCAAAGAAAGCAGGCTTAGTACAAAAAGCAATTGGAATTCTGTTCCCCTGTTTGTTTTAAAGTGCTGGAACAGTCAGCCTACTTAAAGGCCAGGACAACTGATTGCAACACCACCTGCACAGATTGCGGTGAGGACTACTTACTGACGTCAGATTCCATTTGCCTCATGGGCAGCACCGGCAGGTTACGTGGATGGCTGACCTCGATAGTCAAATGGAGGGTGCAGCGGGAACGGCTGCTTACTGACTGGTAGTGCAGATCGCCACAAATGGGCGAGCACACATCGTTTGATAAACACACAGAGAGGATCGCAGATACCGGCCTGCTAGTGCAAATATTTGAGAGAGTGAACCAAGAACATGCTGCTGAATGCTAAAATTCACAAAAGCAAAAATGCCCCCCCCCCTCCAGTTTTATCTGTCTACACACACAGTCACACCAGAGCACATAGAATCCACAGAAATTAACACATCCATATATTCACACACACACACACACCAACCAAATATACCAAGCATACAATGCAGAAAGGCTCTATTTTAGTGTCCATGCATGTGCACACACACACACACACACACACACACACACACACACACACACACACACACACACACACATATGCCAACATCAGAGTTTTGGGGACCCTAACATCATAATAATTTCCCATTATTGTGAATACATTGTGAAGACTACATTCTTAAGAAAAAACCCTTATTCTTCTAGGGTCTCCATACAACCAAAATCTGTTTATAGCATTAGTGAATATGAATAAATATTATGGAGTTCATATAAAACTTTAATCATGTATGTTTTGTTTTGTTATGTATGTATAACAGTGTTTGCCTTGTTATTTCAAGATAAATTGGCATTAAAGCAAATTTAATCCAATTTACTCTGCCCATGTTGAGATCTTATGCTGCACGCACAGCACAAGTGGTTTTCCATACAACATTACCCTACAATATTTAAACTGACGTAAACTGTCCCTCTCTTGTTGTGTATATATATTTTTAGTGAAAAATGGCACCACTAACGAAGTGTCGAAATGCATTAGAATTATTGTGGCTCCTTTGCAGTAGAAGCCATCCAGTTATTTGCTAGTTGGACATTTTAATTTTGAAGCAGCAGAAAAATTTTTGCATCAACAGTAATAAATACAATTCTGACACAGCTGTAGGAGAGTGATCAGACAACTGTGAGGCTTCAGTCAGTTAGACAAACTCACAAACAGTATTGTGGATTATATGGATGCATCATTTTCTGTGACTCTGTCATGCCTGTGTAATGTTGTTCAGGTCAATAAAATGTTATTTATATAGTGTCAAATCACAACAACAGTTATCTCAGAGCGCTTTTCATAAAAGAGCAGGTCTAGACTGCACATCTAGACTGTGATATTTACAAGTCCAACAGTTCCCACCAAGAGCAAGAACTAGGCGACAGAGGCAAGGAAAAACTTCCTTTTAAGAGGCAGAAACCTCGAGCAGAACCATGGCTCAGGGTGGGCGGCCATCTGCCTAGACTGGTTGGGGGTAAGAGAGAGAGGGAGAGGGAGAGAGAGAGAGGGCAAGAGAGGAACAGAGAGAAAGAGATAGAGGGATGGAAGGAGAGAGAGAGGGGAGGGAGGCAGCTTTCACAATATACACACAGAGGTACAGACACTAAAAGTAGTATAGGTACAGACTGAATGAATAATGGTACAGATATTTATAGTAGTGTTAATGATTATAATCGTAATGTTAAAGATTATAATAACAATAATAACAATAGGACTAGTAACAATAATTGTAGCAGAGGGTGTGGAGCAGGAGCTCCTTATCCTAACTGAAAATCTTCAAATAAACTATTGCTATGTAAAAAGTCACACAGCTGTTTGGCGACTGCTTTCTCCAGGATCTTAGAGAGAAATGTAAGGTTAGATATAGGTCTAGTTGGCTAAAACATCTGGATCAAGGTTAGGCTTTTTCAGAAGAGGTTTAATTACAGCTACTTTAAAGTACTGTGGTACATAGCTTGTTGATAAAGAAAGATTGATCATATCTAGTATAGAAGTGCTGACTAAGGGTAAAACTTCCATGGATGCGGTCTAAGAGGCAGGTTGATGGTTTAGATGAAGAAATTATTGAAGTTAGTAAAAATTGAGGGAGGCAAAGCAGTCTAAACATGTATCTGGTTCTACAGCTGTGTCTAAGGTTCCTGAGTTTAGAGATAAGTCGGTGCCAGTTGAGGGCAGGTCTTGGTGAATTTTGTTTCTAATAGTTAGAATTTTATCATTAAAGAAGCTCAAGAAGTCATAACTACTGAGAGCTATGGGAATACATGGCTCAATAGGGCTGTGGCTCTCTATCAGCCTGACTACAATGCTGAAAAGAAACCTGGGGTTGTTCCTATTTTCCTCTATTAATGACGAGTACTACACTGCTCTGGCATTACGGAGGGCCTTCCTATAAGTTTTAAGACAATTTTGCCAAATTAAACAAGAATTTTCCAGTTTGGTGAATTGCCAATTCCTCTCAAGTTTCTGTGATATTTGCTTTAATTTGCAAGTTTCAGTGTTATACCATGGAGCTAACCCTCTTTGTTTTATTATTTTCTTTTTTAGAGGGGTAACAGAGTCGAGTGTCATTCGCAGTGAGCCTGCAGCACTATCAACAAGATGATCGATTTGGGAGGGAGTGAAATTAGCATAGGAGTCCTCCGTTACTTTGTGACTTGATAATGAATTTATAGCTGATGGAATCGCATCTTTAAATTTTGCTACAGCACTATCAGACAGACATCTTGTTCCAGAGCCTCGGGGCCCTGTCAGGGGTTTATTATTATTATTATTATTATTATTGTTATTATTATAATTGTATAGAAATTTTTGCCCAGTGGTGTGTAGTTCAGCAATACAAACTCAAAAGTTATCAAACAGTGGTCAGATAAAAAGGGATTATGTGGGAACACTATTAAATGTTCAATTTCAATACCATATACCAGAACAAGGTCAAGGGGTGTGATTAAAACAGTGAGTCGGTTCATGAACACTCTGAGAGAAGCCAATGGAATCTAAAAGAGAGATAAACGCAGTACTAAAGCTGTCATTCTCAACATCTGAATGAATATATCTGTTTTAAGGACTAAAGTTGTCAAAAACTCTACAAATTCAGATAAGAATTCAGAGTACGGACCAGGTGCTCGGTACACTATAACAAAAATAATTGGTTGCAGTGATTTACAACTTGCTGCCATGGACTGACGACCTGTCCAGGGTGTACCCCACCTTGCGCCCAATGTCAGCTGGGATTGGTTCCAGCCCCCCCGCGACCCAGTATGCAGGATAAGCGGTTGCGGTTGTGTGAAAAACAAGGCTTTCAAATGAGTTATAATTTAGTTTAGGTTTAGAGCTGATTAGTAGGCTAGAGTCGAAGATAGCTGCAACTCCACCTCTTTGGCGTGTGCCTCGAGGAATGTGAGTATTAATATGACTGGGAGGGGTGGATTCATTTAAGCTAACATATTCTCCATCACCCAGCCAGGTTTCAGTAAGACAAAATAAATCAATATCATAATCTGATATTAGTTCATTTACTAGAACACCTTTAGAGGAGAGAGATCTGATGTTTGATGTCTGATGTTTAAGAGTCCACATTTAATTTTCCTATTCTTTTGCACTATTGCTCTTGTGGTTTTAATTTTTAGGTTTTTATGCCAGCTCCTCTTCTGTTTGTCTTTGATTTAAATAATTTCAATGGTCCTGTATAAAACCTGACCTAAATGTCAGAATGGAGGTGTAAGAAGTTCCTATAACTTTTCATCACCTTAAAATGTTGTAAAGGATATTACTGCACTGTGAGAAATATGAGTAAGTACAAGTCAGGGGTAGCATGGATGAGCTAACAGATGCACCTGACTGCACACATATAAAGAATTGTCTTTATTTTGAAGTAAAATCCCTTTACTTTAAGTGTACGATTTATCAAGCAGTGGAGCTGTGCAGCCCACAGGCATGAGGAGGCATGATGAATGCCTAGCATGGGCACAAACAGCTCCCTTAGTCTTTCCAGTGGTAATTATAACAGCATAATAGGTCCCTGGAGACGCGTCGAAATTACTGGCCGGACACAAAGTGTCAACAAAATAATCATCTACCATAGATCAGTGTTACAACCAGTGCAACGGAGGGAATGAAATAAACTCCTCATAGTCACAAGGAACAATGTTGGGCCAAAGTTGAGGAAAAGATTTTTTTTTTTGATTTTTTAAGGCAAGGCAAGTTTATTTGTATAGCACATTTCAACAACAAGTTAGGGTTACTGTTAGGGTGGTTTACATAAAACATAAAAGCAATAGGGAAATATAAAAAATAGCAATAGGGAAATATAAAAAAGTTTAAAAGCAACATAGGAAAAATACACATTATAATATAATAAAAGTTACAGTGTAGTGTGCAATCAGGGTTAAAAGAGTTAAATGGAAAATAAAAACAGGCTGAGGGGTTGAGCAAATAATTGAGTTACAATTATTTTGAAAAGAGAATAAACCGAGAAGTACACTTAATCTACTTTCTCTAGCTAGTCTGTACTTGGGTCCATAGCAATCTTTGGGTCCACTGAAACTCCAAAAACCCTCGAACACTACAGAGAAACCAGGACATGTCTGTCCGCAGGCCACTTTGATCCAGTTATACTCTGGACCCACTTGCGCGTTAACAGGTGGACAGACGGTCCTGCAAATCACTCAGGTGCGAGATTTAAGACCACTTCCTTCACTCTGTTCAATCTCACTCCCATTATCTTTTCACTCAATTACCTACTCATTTCTCACCATGTAAATATTTAATTAAAAGCAATGGTAAAAAGCTAAAAACAAAGAAAAAGAAAACAGGACAGTAAAAGTTACTGTGTAAGTTATCAATCTACTAGTTAACGGCAGTGGTAAAAGCAATGGTAAAAAGAAAAGTCTTCAGTCTTAATTTAAAAGATCTGACAGTTTCAGCAGACCTGCAGTTATCTGGGAGTTTGTTCCAGATATACAGAGCATAATAACTGAATGCTGCTTCTCCTTGTTTTAGTTTTGACTCTGGGGACAGAAAGCAGACCTGTCCCAGACGACCTGAGAGGTCTGGATGGTTCATAACGAAGCAGAAGATCAGAAATGTATTTTGGCCCTAAACCATTTAGTGCTTTATAAACTAACAGCAGGATTTTGAAATCAATTCTTTGACATACAGGAAGCCAATGTAAAGACCTCAGAACTGGAGTGATGTGATCCACTTTTTTGGTCTTAGTGAGGACTCGAGCAGCAGCGTTTTGAATCAGCTGCAGCTGTCTGATGGATTTTTTAGGGAGCCCTGTAAGACACCGTTAGAGTAGTCGAGTCGACTGAAGATAAATGCATGGATATGTTTTTCCAGGTCTTGCTGAGACATAAGTCCTTTAATCCTTGATATATTCTTCAGGTGATAGTAGGCTGACTTTGTAATTGTCTTAATGTGGCTCCTCACATTCAGGTCCGAGTCCATGACTACACCAAGATTTCTGGCTTGATTTGTGGTTCTTAACATTACAGATTGAAGCTGGGCACTGACTTTCAATCGTTCCTCCCTGGCTCCAAAAATAATAACTTCAGCTTTATCTTTGTTTAATTGAAGAAAATTCTGGCACATACTTGTATGGAATCATAGTCCCCTGGTGATATGCTTATGTAAATCTGTGTGTCATCTGCATAATTATGGTAACATATTTTGTTGTTTTCATAATCTAAGCCAGTGGAAGCATGTAAATGTCAAACAAAAGAGGCCCCAGAATGGAGCCTTGGGGAACACCAAATTCAGCGAATATCTTCTCACAGTCCACTAGCTGTCCACTGAAAATCTGGTGTGTGTACACAGCCCTGGCTCTGTAAGTGGGCAAAAAGTCTCTCAGACAGTGCACACAACACTATTCCAGACATTTCAGGCATGATTTGTGCGTCAGGTAACATTAAATGACGTACCCATGGACATTCAGCTTATTTTCTGGTTTGCCTAGAAATGCTGTTGTTGTGATGTTAGCTATAGAAGCAGGATTGTTGTGAATATTGCTTCAGTAGGGGACTCCTTAGTTTTGGTTTTGCTGGGAGACCTTAACGCGACACCTGGAGAGGCATGATTGGGAGGAACGGCCTCCCTGATCAAAACCCGAGTGGTTGTTGTTTTTGTGCTAGTCATGGATTATCTGTAACAAACACCATGTTCAAACATAAGGATGCTCATAAGTGTACTTAGTACCAAAGCACCCTAGGCCAAAGGTCGATGATCGATTTTGTGATCATGTCATCTGATCTGAGGCTGTATGTTTTGAACACAAAAAACTCTTCGTTATATTATCTCTTTAAAAAACTTATTGTAAAAAAGATTCTGTACAATTGAGTGTAAAAAGTGTGACTATGAGGGACACAACACAGGAGGACTCCCAGTAATGTTGACTTGAAAATATAAAAGCTTTTAAAATCTTATGTTGTGTTGTTTCTGAATATCACTACAGCAGATAACTGAGTAATCCCGAGAACACAGTGAGCATTAGTGAGTTTCCTCAATGTCCTTCATTTCTCCTCATGCTCCTCCCGCGGTTCTATGGACATCATTAGGCTGACTGAGGGATGCCAGGCCTCTGTGTGTGTGTGTGTGTGTGTGCATGGGTATGTGTGTGTGCATTTTTGGTGTTGGCAGTAGTAGTAGAATAGAAGGCAATGAGTAAAGGAAATGGCAGCAAAATTTGTCAATAACACTGCTGTTTTGTGAGGAATATGAAGCCACTGTGGCCAGGATCATCATTGTAACGGTTCCAAATTGATGTCCAATTATCAGTTCACTTCTTTCAATTTGGTGCCTGATCACTGCCAGTTAGTATCTTCTGTGATACAGTAAATGATCTTTGCACTTTTTCATTTAGCAACAACAGGATAGGTGAGTGTGCATTAATAGTCAGCATGGTGTAGGCTTAATTGGCAGTAAGTGAATACAGATGGATGTTCAGACTGGTACAGGAGGATTTTATGGTGAGAAATATATATATATATATATATATATATATATATGTGTATATATATATATGTGTGTATAAAAAAAAGTTGATAAAAAAAGTCTTCATTGACGTGAACACTCCATTTGTTACAGAACTGAAGACAGAGGACACAGTCGCGGGACAAAGACCAATTATTGGTAAGGGGATCTTTATTACACACAAGGGACGAAGTGCGAATGGGTGACGATGAGAGGGATCCAAGAACCAGTGGTTGGAGAGGGAGGAGTGGCAGCGGAGACAGATTTAAGTAGTAGATTCTTAGCGGAGAGCCATACTTTCTGATCTGGTTTGTAGTTGGGGGCTGGCATGTGGTGGCAGTCTGCAATGTGGTGGCAGTGTCAGTCGAGTATTTGAAGATGTGGTGATGGGTCCCCTTGCACTGCTAGAAATAAACAGTCCAAGTTCTGCTCAGTATTGTGACTGGTAATAAACATAAAAATGTTTTTCACCCAATAATATGTCCTTCAGAAAAGCATTATTTAATGCCAACTTGTACTTCTCAAGAGATGTTTTTAGCCTATGTGTAATTCATTACAATCATGGGAATACAGAAGTTGGAGGGTATCATCCCACTTATACTTTAACACTTGTCAGCAACATGCAATATGTAATTATATATATATTTTAAAAACAATCATTCATTTATTTATAAATCAATGGGTTGTTTTGATTTTTACCCTGCTTTTCTTTAAATATCATGAAATACAGTTACTACTGTACTGTCACCTTGACATTTCTACCAACTTGCATTGCTAGGCAGCTTTGGGCTAAACAGGAAGAAGTTGCAATTCATATCCTTCTTTATACGTTATACTGTTGTAGCATACCTACTTACTGTAAATAAAGTTATAAATAATAATATTCGGAAATATTATTATCCTAAGCACTTTTGGGGCACAACCTGAATTTCCGTTCGCCCAAGGCCTTCAGGACGCCTTAGGTATGGCTTAATAATTACACAATTCCTCACTAGTGATCAGTTAGTTAGTAATTGCTAAAACAGTTTAATCAGTCAGTCAGTCTCAAATCAAAAGGTGAATTCTCCATCCAGTGACCTGGCGCTTAATCACAGGAACCCTGTGATTAAGGTGAAATTATAAAAAGTGAGTACGAAGTGAAGTTAAATATATCAAAGACATAAAACAATAATGATTAACAAGTAATAGAGGTCAATGTGAATTTAGTTGGTCTATTATGGGAAAGAATTTAATTCTAAGGGAGTAAAAGAACTAATGAACACAAGTTATATGATAATAAGTCCAATTTGGCCAGGAGTTTTAGGCTAAAGGATTAAAGTAAAGCTAAAGGATTAAAAGCTAGAGGACATCAACATAGCCACAGAAAGCAGGATTTTGGTTTTGCCTTACTGCATGTTGTTTGTCCCACTGTCTGGATGACTCACTCTGGGGGGGATCCTGGTTTCATGAGAGGACCTGAAATCACTCTGACTACTGAAGAAATGGTTATTTAACTTTGAAATCGATTCAAGGAAAGTATAAAAGGGCTGAAACAAAGCATTAGTTAAACATAAATTAAATGCAGGAATGTGACTGAGCACTGATGAAGATTAAGAGCACTGCAAAATTTACTTATTCATGGTTTCTTCTTCAACATAGTTCCTGAACAAGAACATGGTAATAACTTAATAAAAATTGAAGTGGCGAGGGCCACAACTAACTTTTAAACATTATTTAACTAAACAGAGTAATAATTATCAAAACCAAGACCTTTTGCCACGTTTGCACCTCCCGTCCAGACTAACGACGAAAATAAAGACCTAAAAGGGAGAAGTTTGGAAACGCTGCCGGCCCCGTTTTGCGTTTCGAAACTCTAGAGGGTGTTTTAGTGAAGACACGCCAAAACGGAGGACTTTAGAAACGATGACGCAGACAATCACGCTCGGCTCTCTGATTGGGTCTTGCAGAGCAGAAACACGATGCTACTGACCGGGTTTTTATTATTGTATTTTTATTACAATATTATGTACTGTGCAAATAACACTTATCTGCCTACACTTGTACTGTGCATGTCTCTGTTTCCTTTGTGACTCCCAGTCTGTTTTCCGCTGCCAAATTCCCGTGTTACATTCAGTAACAGTCCCAGCTCGTTATTGGTACATGCAAAAAAACCCTGGTCTGATGCTTTGTCTGTATTTCTTTATTCTTTCGCCAAATCTTCTGTAACTATGAAATAGACCATCTGCTTCATGTTTACACAGGCCTAAGAGTCCATGTTAATGGCTCTTTGGTGTGGTAGAGAATCAGGACTGAAGAAAGGGGTTCTTTGATGTCTGAGGTAATTTAAATAGGGGAACATTGTTAATATGGTTACCCAACGAAGGTTAAAATCAAGGGCAACTGGACTTGGTTGAAGATACTGGAAGACGTTTCAGTTCTGAGTGACTGGCAGGGAAACTCAGCTATTTAACCTCAGTGGGGTTGTTTGCCAGGGTCATCGATACCGCTGGTTTGTTAGTGTTCCTGGTTGCTGTGACGACAGTCGTTACAGTCGTTAGGACTACCGGTGGCCAAGACTGAACGACCATCGTTGGTATCTTCACCTGAGGCCAATAGGTTACGTTTGTTGAGTTTCCTGGGAAGTGATGAAAGGACAGCATTGTAAGTGGGGGATAAGTGGTGGCGTAGACCCCCTCCTCGGTTCAATGACGGCTTCTCGACCCGGGTGTAGATGGCTTCCTTGACACCTCTTTCAAACCATCCATCTTCTCTGTCTAAAATGTGCACCTGGTGATCCTCAAACGAGTGTCCTTCAGATGTAAGTAGACTGCAGAGTCTTGACCTGAGGAGTTGGCCCTTCTGTGTTGAGCCATGCATTTGTGTAGTGATTGTTTAGTCTCCGGGCGGCACGGTGGTGCGGTGGTTAGCACTGTCGCCTCACAGCAAGAAGGTTGAGGGTTCAACCTTTCTGTGTGGAGTTTGTGGGTTCTCTCCCGGTACTCCGGCTTCCTCCCACCATCCAAAGACATGCAGTCTAGGTTAATTGGCGACCTATGTGAGCGTGAGTGGTTGTTCGTCTATGTGTGGCCCTGAGATGGACTGGCGACCTGTCCAGGGTGTACCGATGTCAGCTGGGATTGGCTCCAGCCCCCCCGCGACCCTGTATGCAGGATAAGCGGTTGATGATGGATGTTTAGTCTCCCCAATATAGAGGTCTGTGCATTCCTCACTGCATACACTAGATTGCTTTTCTTGTGTTTTGGTGCGTCTGCATCTGTCTTAGTGTGTTCTTGGGTTTAAAAAACACAGGGATGTTGTGTTTGTTGAAAATCCTCCTCTCTTCAGACACGTATGGAATCAAAATGTTGTTGCGTTTGACCTTCTTTTCCTCCTCCCCTGTAGTTTTGTTCTTCTTGGATCTTGTGGCTGTTTTCACAAAGGTCCATTTAGGGTATCCACAGGCTGTAAGTGCCCCCTTCAGGTGTTTCTGTTCCTTCTCTCTGGCTTGGGCGCTTGTTGGTATGTTTTCCGCTCTATGGTGTAGTGTTCTCATGACCCCTAGCTTGTGCTCCAGTGGGTGTGGTGTGAATCGAAGAGTAGGTATTGGTCTGTGTGTGTGGGTTTTCTGTAAACACCAATCTGCAGGCTCCTGTCCTCTGTGTACAGCGCAGTCCAGTCTTGATTTTAACCTTCGTTGGATAACTATGATCTGGATGACTGAGAATCTTCATAGACTTAATATGGTTACCCTTCCCTTTTGGTCTTGGGGAGTGTCTGTGTGTGGAGGTCAGTTTAGAGTTTCATGACCCCTGTCCAAAATGGTCCTGGTACTGGAGTCACCCCCCTCTTTCTCTCACAGAGAGACAAAGAGAGATATGCTGGATTCTTTCCTTTTGGCATAAAATAATTAAACCAACACTGGCTGGTTCACTACACTGTATACTTAGTGGTGTGAGTAGTATGTGTGTCAGTGTATAAATTTTAGTGGCATTCAGAGGTGAGGGTAACGAATTGCAACCAACTGCTCACGGTGCATTCATGTGCTCCTTGGATGGTCTCATTTCCCAATAATTCTAATGGCAAAATTCTACATTCATAGATGTAAATTCAGCAGTAAAAACTTTGTACCTTTTTCTCCATGAAGTTGTACATTATGTGACGACCCCTGTAGGGCTGTCTTGTATAACTCTCTCTGTGCTTCTTATTAGGTAATCGTGAACACCTGAGGGCCCCAGGGTGTGCAGATTATTTAAGCCGGCACTAGTGCAGTTTCGGTGCGCGCTCTTCCCCCTCACTCTTCTCTTTTCTTCGTCGGCAGAGGCGTCCCCGTCAAGGATGTGCCGTCGGTCATTTGAGTTCTTGTTGTTTTATTTCTACATTTCAACACCTTCACTTACACTATACGTTCACTCACCCACAGCTAACACTACTGACTGGACTGATTTTCACATGACATATTTTGGTTTATGTTATAGTAAAATTTATTGTTTACTCTTTGTTAAAAATAAATTACTTTTGTTAAACTTTTAGTAGGCCTGCGGTGTCTCCATATTTTGTCACGGTCCATGAGCCAGATCGTGACAAATGGGGGCTCGTCCATTGGGTAAGTTGTAGACTATTTAGTTGTTTAGATTAATTTATTAGAAAGTTTGGTTGACACGTGGTTGGCCGGACGATTAGTTAGTGTGCTTTCCTGATGCGCTGTGTTTTGGAGTTTCCCCTGGTAGGATTAATGGCGTTTCCCCTTTGGGTTGCGTCATTTTTTTTTTTCTTTGTTTAATGTTGTGGCAACGTGGTTAGTGTCAGCTGTTCTTTGGACAGCTGTCTCGGGAGCACGTCCGCGTGATTTCGTGAAGTTGCCTGGTAACAGGTCGCTTTACAAATCCGCTGGTTTCCAGTGCGTAAATACCCGCCGCAAGCCGCATGAAGACTAGGGGTGAGTTTTGTAAGATTTGGCTAGGCAGTTAGGGGGAATATTCCTGAGGCTGGTTGGGCCTCACGCATGTGTTCGGGTTGTTACACTGTGCATTCTGTTGGATCCAGTTGGTAAAGTATGGCTTCCGTTTTGGAATTTTTTGAGTCGCCGTCAGAAACGTTTATTAAATACTGTACGAAGGAACAGTTGTTGCAGATAGCTGAGCATTATAGTATTGCTGTATCTGATAAGAAACTTAAAGATGAAGTAAAAGTGCTGTCTTATCCGCTTTGGAAGACGGGGTCTTGCGGAAAGAAGAGTGTTTGTCGGACGTGGCAATGTCAGAGTCCGTGTTATGTCGGGGTTGACGTTTGAGCAGCGAAAGGAGTTACTGATGCTTCAGCTGAAGGAAGAAACAGAGCGCCAGGTTACGTTGGAAAAAGTAAGGCAGCAAACGGAGGTAAAGAAATTGGAGCTGCAGGAGTATAAATTAAAGTTGATTAGAGATGGTAGGATTTCATCTGATGTGTCGGGTAATGAACAGTCATTTTTTCGGAAGTTGCCCAGTGTTCTGTGGATGTTGGGGCTAGTTTGCGTCTGGTGCCAAAATTTAATGAGAAGGATCCGGACACATTCTTTAACCTTTTTGAGCGAGTGGCTGATGCGAAAAATTGGCCGGATGCGGACAGGATTTTACTGCTGCAGTGCGTCCTGAATGGAAGGGCCCAGGAAGCCTATTCAGCATTAAGTGGTAGTAGTAGTTTAAATTATGAAACTGTAAAATCGGCTGTCCTAAAAGCGTATGAATTGGTCCCTGAGGCTTATCGTCAGAAATTTAGAAACTGGGAAAAGGGCGATAGACAAACTAATGTGGAATATGCTCGTGACCTGTTGTCTCACTTTAATCGTTGGTGCGCCGCTGCTAAAGTTCACACATTTGAGGGTCTGTGTGAATTAATTGTGTTGGAGCAGTTTAAGAATTCCATTCCTCAGCGTGTGGCCACGTATGTGAGTGAGCAGAAGGCAACTACGGTACTTAAAGCGGCTGAGTTAGCGGATGATTTTTTCTTAACACATAAGGGATGTTTTGGGGATGTGAGTTTTGGGGGTGACTTAAGACGTAGAAGTAAGTATGGCAATTCTCGTCATAGCGCTCCGTTGATGGCTGGTCCCTCACATGTGCCCAAACCTTTGCGCAGTAGAGATGAGAGCAGCAAGGTGTGCCATTACTGTCAAGATTCTGGCCACTGGAAAGATCACTGCCCTGTTTTAAGGTCTAGAAGTAGACGTAAATCTTTTGCGCAATCACCTGCTCCTGCTCTGGCCTGCTCCAGTGTTTCAAAACTAAAGCCCATATGTGTTGACCTGGGGTCTGGTAATGGTTTTGAACCGTTTATTGCTGATGCGGTGGTGTCTTTGGTTGGTAAGGAGGAGCGTGTGCCAATAAAGATTTTGCATGATACAGGCGCTAAACATTCATTTATTGTACAGTCTGTATTGTCTTTTTCATCTGCTACAGAAACGGGGGATTTCATTTTGATGCAGGGGATGGAGATGGGCCTGATACCTGTACCGCGGCATAAGATGATGTTAGAGTGCGATTTGGTGACCGGTGTTGTTGCTGTTGGCGTGCGTCCTGCACTGCCTATCGATGGTGTAGCGATGATTTTGGGGAACGATCTGGCTGGTGGTGCAGTGTGGGCAGATGGGCCGCCGTCTCCTGTGGTGGTTTTTAAACCGCTGACATTGGATGATTATGGTGAAAGTGGTCGGAGTTTTCCGGAGGTGTTTCCAGCCTGTGCCGTAACGCGTGCACAGAGCCGGGTGGCCGCTCCAGGCGCGCCTGAGCCAAGTGTTGACGTAGAGTGTGGGATTACTTTTCCTACTCTTCCTCCGTCTGTTTCTCGGGATGACTGGGTGAAAAGCCAGCAGACTGATCAGTCTTTGCTCAGTTTATTGAGTGGTGTCCTCCCTGAGAGTGAGATTAAAAATGTCGCTCATGGTTATTTTTTGCAGGACGGATTGCTTGTGCGGAAATGGGTGCCATGCCACGGAGATGTTGTCGGTGAGCCGGTGTTTCAGATCGTTGTGCCTGAGGATTTTCGTAATCTGGTGTTGAAATTGCTCATGATGAGTCAGGACATCTCGGGGTGAGAAAACGTATGACCGTGTCCTGCGGTGTTTTTTTGGCCAAAATTGAAGCGCGAGGTTTCCAAATATATTAAGTCGTGTCACATCTGCCAGGTGACAGGTAAATCCAGTCAAGCAATTAAACCAGCGCCACTCTGTCCTATTCCAGCTATTGGTAAACCTTTTGATCATTTGATTATTGACTGTGTGGGGCCTTTACCTACATCTAAATCAGGTTGCTCATATCTGTTGACTATTATGTGCCAAACTACAAGATATCCCGCTGCATATCCTCTGCGTTCGATTTCAGCAAGGTCAGTGATTAAAGCTTTGACACAATGTATGTCAATTTTTGGCATTCCATCCGTTGTTCAAAGTGACCAAGGTTCTAACTTTACCTCTAAAGTGTTTTCACAAGTGCTGAAGCAGTTGAAGGTGCAGCATAATCTAGCGTCACCATATCATGCACAGAGCCAGGGGGCGTTAGAACGTTTTCCCGAACCTTGAAATCGCTGTTACGTGCTTATTGCACTGAGATCGGAGGAGATTGGGAAGAAGGACTACCCTGGTTGATGTTATCAGCCAGGGAAGTAGTGCAAGAGAGCACTGGATTTAGTCCAAATGAGCTCGTTTTTGGCCACACGGTATGCGGACCTTTAGCTGTTTTCGCGATGGTTTGGTAGAAGGAGATCCACCAAAAATTTAGCGGATTATGTTAATGGTTTTCGTCATCGCCTATATACAGCTATTGAGAAAGCCCGTGACAACTTGGAGATGGCCCAGTCCAAAATGAAATTGCTGTATGATCGCCAAGCTGAGCGCCGTGAGTTTAGTCCTGGGGACCAGGTTTTGATGTTGTCTCCGGTTGTTGGTTCACCATTCCAGGCTAAATATGCAGGCCCATATACAGTAAAACAGAAAATCTCTGCACAAAATTATGTTATTGCCACTCCTAAGCGGAGAAAGTTGTCCCGCCTCTGTCATGTAAATTTGTTGAAACCATATTACAGTCGTGTTTCTCCTGTCTTACCTGAATCCAGTTGTAAAGGTACTATTAGTCCCTCGCTCACTGTTGATTCTGTGTCCCCAGGTTTGGTGGTTCCTGATGGGAAAGTTGATGGGGGGCCGATGTCAGGGAGCCTGATGACCCGGTGATTTGTGGTAGGCTAAAAAATTCAGAGACGCTACAGAATTTGGAGAGTTTGTTTGTTCATTTGCCTAAATCACAAGGTTCTGAACTCGAGAAGTTAATTAGAAGTTATCCAGCTCTGTTTGGGGACATACCATCGCGTACACACCTAATAGAACATGACATTGATGTTGGGGATAGTCAACCAATTAAACAGCGTTTCTATAGGTGTGCGCCGCACAAACGTAAAGTAATGGAGTCTGAGATAAAATACATGTTAGACAACTACATTGCAGTTCCATCTACTTCAAGATGGGCATCGCCTTGTATTCTGGTTGACAAATCTGACAAATCACCAAGATTTTGCACAGATTATCGAAAAGTAAACAAGGTTACCAAACCAGACTGTTATCCACTGTCACGAATGGAAGACTGCATCGATCAGGTCGGTTCAGCGCATTTTGTGAGCAAATTTGACTTACTAAAAGGTTACTGGCAAGTCCCTCTTTCGCCTCGTGCCAGAGAGATTTCTGCTTTTGTCACTCCGACTGGTTTGTATGAGTATACCGTGATGAGTTTTGGTTTGCGTAACGCGCCTGCAACTTTTCAGCGTCTTATGAACATGGTGGTGTCGGGTCTTGAAGGTTGTGCAGTGTATCTAGACGATGTAGTAGTTTTTAGTGACACTTGGGAAGAGCATGTCCTGCGTATCCGTGCCCTGTTCGACCGCTTGGCTGACGCGTGTCTCACGGTCAACTTGGCAAAGTGTGAGTTTGCCAGGGCAACCGTGACTTACCTTGGGCGGGTGGTTGGGCAGGGGCGGGTTCGACCCATGGACATTAAAGTTTGTTCTGTTTTGCATTTTCCAGTTCCAACAACTAAAAAAGAACTGATGCGTTTTTTGGGCTTGGTGGGGTACTACCGTAGTTTTTGTAAAAACTTTTCTACTGTAGTTTCGCCTTTGACGGACCTTCTAAAGGGTAAAACTAAGTTTGTGTGGTCTTCTTGCTGTCAGAGTGCATTTGATAATGTTAAGTCTCTGTTGTGTTCTGCTCCGGTACTGACTGCACCGCGTCTGGATGAGTCCTTTAAGCTTCAGGTGGATGCTAGTCAGGTGGGTGCTGGCGCTGTGTTGCTGCAGGAGCATGAGGGAATAGATAAGCCCATCTGCTACTTCTCTAAGAAGTTTAATTCTTATCAAATGAATTATTCGACCATAGAGAAAGAGGCGCTGGCTCTCATCTGGGCACTTCAACATTTTGAAGTGTATGTTAGTTGTGGAAGTGGTCCTGTAGTTGTATACACTGATCATAATCCCCTGACTTTTCTCAGTTCGTTACGGTGTACAAATCAACGTCTTATGCGGTGGACTTTGTTTTTACAAGCCCACAGTCTAGATATTAGGCATATAAAAGGCCGTGATAACGTTATGGCAGATGCTCCCAGTTGATTAAAAAAGTGTTTACCCTGTCCAATTTTTATCTTGCTCTATCTCCTCTTGTCCTCTTAATATGCTTCATTTGCAGGTACCTGGTTGCAGAGGTTGGGTGTGGGGACAGAGCTGGTAAAAAGGAATGTTTTGTTTAATGTAATTTTGAGTTAATGGGTTGGTTGTTTTGTTTGGGTTTTTTTTTTTGGTTTATCCTTTTGGGGGACCCCGTCTTAAGGGGGGGGGGGGTGACGACCCCTGTAGGGCTGTCTTGTATAACTCTCTCTGTGCTTCTTATTAGGTAATCGTGAACACCTGAGGGCCCCAGGGTGTGCAGATTATTTAAGCCGGCACTAGTGCAGTTTCGGTGCGCGCTCTTCCCCCTCACTCTTCTCTTTTCTTCGTCGGCAGAGGCGTCCCCCGTCAAGGATGTGCCGTCGGTCATTTTGAGTTCTTGTTGTTTTATTTCTACATTTCAACACCTTCACTTACACTATACGTTCACTCACCCACAGCTAACACTACTGACTGGACTGATTTTCACATGACATATTTTGGTTTATGTTATAGTAAAATTTATTGTTTACTCTTTGTTAAAAATAAATTACTTTTGTTAAACTTTTAGTAGGCCTGCGGTGTGTCTCCATATTTTGTCACGGTCCATGAGCCAGATCGTGACAATTACAGTATATCAATTTAATTTCTAAATCCAACAAGCTATGAAAACTGTCAACATATGGTCCTCTTTTAACATCTTTATACTGTATGATATAGACTACCCCTGGCAAAGTTTTTATTATTCTTTTATATCTGGATACTGTTCTGTATAGTTCTTTATGTCCCATGTACACTGTATTATTCTTTTTGCATTAAACATTTAAAGAGTAGAAAATAATCCCAATTATTCCGACACCACATGCATGTACGATCAGTCACTGCTCACCACTCCCTTTACAAGTACAGAGGAGAAGCTACGCTGGCCAACACGCCCTGTCAGCTCTCGTGCAAAAGAAGATGTTAGGTACTGCATTTCTCCAAATTTCACATTTCTTCTTACTTCTAATAAACCAGACAACTACTACTGCTACTGTTACTACTTCTAAATCGTCATCTTCCTTCTTCTTCGTATGTCCCCAACGTAGTGACGAAACATGCTCTTTCGAGCCGTTAGTCCGTTTGGGCTAATAATTGAGCCATAAAATGAGCCATTCAAAGGTAATAAAACAATTTATTATGTAAGGTCTTTATACACCGCTGAAAACATGTATATTGTATTGCATTTCTGTCAATCGATCCTCCTAAATATTACACTGAACCTTTAAACTTAATTTAGATGTGACATACTGTAGAGTTATATGTTGTATATTGTCTTGTTATTGAATTTGAATGACATCAAATGTGAGACACCATGGAGCAAGGGGCTTAACTCCCTGACTACTCTGCACACCTGCCATGACAAAATAATTATTGGTCGTTTGTATATGATGTCAGTTAACCTTCTGTATATTTAACTTATACTAATGAGAGGCTGAAAGGCACTTAATAAACTAAAGTCCAAGTGTGCCACCAAATGGTTTCCTCACTAGTTTGCTTAGTTCTACATTTTGTATGTGCTCTGAAAAAAAATGGTTTTCCTACGCAGACCTGTTTCCATGTTAATATGCTACTCGCAATAATATTGCTACATTTTGTTTGAAGTTCATGTAACTTGACCCCCTGCCGTTACTCAGCCTGCTGGCGAGTAAGCATGGGAGGAGACAGAGAGAGAGCGTGCAATGCTCACAGCTTCAGGGCTTGTCCGCAACTTCTGAATTGTCTCTAGCAAAATTGTAATCAATAGCCTATATTTAAATATAAATGTTGTCCGTCAGTGTCTAGTTAATGTATTTACACAAACGGATGACAGTTCCTGCTATGTAGTGAGACAATATCATGACACCTGACCGCAACACAGACACCTGACGCTTTGCCGTTTCTGTCCCCCTGAGACACTACTGTTTCACTGTCTCCAGGATGCTTCATTCCCTCTAAAGCGGCTGTGAGCTGCACTTTAAAAGTGAACATTTCTGTGGAATCGTGGTGATATTTCTGTCTGATCACAAGTGTTTTCAGTTTCGGTTTTCTTTCTCTGGTGAAGAGTAGTGCGCTCATCTCATCGAGCAGGCTACAAGTCAAATAATTTATTATATAAAAAATGGGCAACGATCGTCCCATAAAGCATAAGCCATACTGACATTGGGCTGGCCCAACCACATCTCTTACTAGCCCCCACTCCCTCCCCCTCTGCTCAAGCTGTTTCTTGTGTTGTGGGTCAAAAAAATAATAAATCGCCAAATGCGCGAAAATAACCGATTTATGGATATAAACAAAAAAAGAATAATCTACTGATTACTGCATTGCATTCTATTATATTTTTATATTCTGAATTATTCTGAATTATCACCTGCCACCTATATTTTGTCCTTCCCTTTATAAAACTAAAGACAATTCCACCATAAATTGGTGCAGAAAATGTCTCCTGAATTCAGGAAATGAAGTGTTTGATGCTCAAAATCTTCAGGGGGAGGACCCCCAGACCTCCCAATATTTCATTAATAAATATTTTTTAACTTTATTAAAATTAATGAAGCTAATTTATCATTGAGGTGAAAAGGTGCCATATGCACATTAAGAACGAGTTTAGGCTACTTCAGGCATGTATGTAGACTCAGCTGGGATTAAATTGTATGAGAAAGGTTGATCTACAGGTGAAACATATCTGACAGCAATACAGAATGCCTGACAGCCTTACTGCATTATATTACACTATATTTTTTTATTTTGAATTGTCACCTCAGACATTTCCTCAATACATTGGTGCAAAAAAATTCACCAGAATGCAGGAAATTAAGTGTTTAAAGCCCAAATTTTTCAGGGGGAGGACCCGCAGACCCCCCTAATTATTATTATCATTGTTAATTATTATCAGTAGTAATTATAAAAATCATAATAAATGTAGGCTATATATATCATTTACTGTTGCTTTATGAACGTACTTTGGATAGACGGGAATAGGGGGTGAAAACATGAAAGCTTTCTGGGCTGGGCTAAGCCCCCAATGTTTCAAGAGCCTGGAATCTTGGTTCTAACCAATCAGCGACAGGTGGCTGGTTTAGAGTGTCAAGACATTTTTAGTGTTAAATGTTACTTAATTAAAATGGACCTTTGTAAGAACAGCCACAAGATCCAAGAAGAACAAAACTACAAGGGATGAAGAAAAGAAGGTCAAACGCAACAACATTGTGATTCCATACGTGTCTGGAGTATCAGAGAAACTCAGGAGGATTTTCAACAAACACAACATCCCTGTGTTTTTTAAACCCAAGAACACACTAAGACAGATACTGGTATACCCCAAAGACCGCACACCCAAACACAAGAAAAGCAATCTAGTGTATGCAGTCCAATGCAGTGAGGAATGCACAGACCTCTATATTGGGGAGACTAAACAACCTCAACACAGAAGGGCCAGCTCCTCAGGTCAAGACTCTGCAGTCTACTTACATCTGAAGGACAGAGGACACTCGTTTGAGGACCACCAGGTGCACATTTTAGACAGAGAAGATGGATGGTTTGAAAGAGGTGTCAAGGAAGCCATCTACACCCGGGTCGAGAAGCCGTCATTGAACAGAGGAGGGGGTCTACGCCACCACTTATCCCCCACTTACAATGCTGTCCTTTCATCACTTCCCAGGAAACTCAACAAACGTAACCTATTGGCGTCAGGTGAAGATACCAACGATGGTCGTTCAGTCTTGGCCTCTGGTAGTCCTAACGACTGTAACGACTGTCGTTAGGACTACAAAATGAACGTCATGCTGTATTGAAAAAGACTTAAAACTAGTGATTGAAACCATAAACTCATTAGGAAAGTCTTTACTGAGGTAATAAATCAAGTGAGAAGTAGGGTAATTTTCTCAGTTTCTTCTATACAATCAATCCAATTCTTTTTGCAACACATGTAGTCGCCACCTGCTGGCTATTAGAAATGATGTAGGTACTTCCACATTTGAGACCTGGGGGTTGCCGCTTGATTCTGCAATAAAATCCTGTAATTTGTGATCTACTAAGGAAAATGTGTAAAAGCTTTACATGATTAAAAATCAAGCCTGTGTATAACAAAATGCCTACATGTACCCTAAAATAGTTATTCTTCTATTGTGTTCCACATTTCTGTAGTTCTGTTTTTTACTACTCTTTGTGGTCCTTTATATCCCCTTCTCTTGTTTATCTTCCTGTCCTTCCTAACCTGGTGGGATTTGCTCCTCTTGGATAGTTCCAGAACCAGATGGTGCTCAAAAGCTTAAAGGTTCTGACTGGCACGGTTTCTGATTTGTGCTTATCTGGCCGTGAGCTAACTCTCGTGCTGCTGAAAACATCCAGGCCAGTGGTTCATGTCTGTTTATGTGGAGCGCAGCTGACCTTTGGGATCCCGGTCTTCCAGTCTGCTACACAGGGGACAATCTGTCTGCCCCCAGTGCTCAATGATGCAAGGCTCTTGATACTTGATAAAACCACCTCATTATACCACATGCATACATGTTTGTGTGTGTATGCATGCAAAAGTGGGAAAACTGACACATACTGTGTCACACCAAATTGTGTGTGTGTACTTATTGGGCACATCGTGGACACAAATACAAAAATCATTAAGAAATAATACCACTCACTCACACACACACAGAGAGACACACACATTTATAAACATATCACACTACCAAATTCTCTGCAATAAAACCACTGAAATGGGCAATTTAATATCATGCTCTGCAACTCTGAAAACGTATCTTCCCTTATCTGCCTTGTCATGCAGGCAGCTGTGGGTGTTCAGACTGCATGTGCTACTGAAGAGGTGCGTGATAAGGAAAGGAAGATGGGTAGCTAAAAAAGCAGGAACGTGACAAAGATACTAAAACCCATATGGTGGTCTACTACTGAAAACAAAGACCATGGCTACAAGAAGATGAGACCCCATAGGCTTCTCTTGAAGAGCTTGAACAAATTAACAAAAGGAGACATTTAAATGTGTATCACTTTTGCAGCAGTGAAGAGTAATTTCTAATAGTTATATTTTCATTTTCCCTTTGGCCAGCTTAGTATGCATACGTCCAAATAAATAAAGACTTATTAGGTAACAAAAAGCCCTGTGACTGCAGGAGATTTAAAGTAAAATTCTTAATAATCCTGAAAAATATTTTAGTTCTTTAAAGCTATTAAGCTATAAAATACAAGACTGGGTTACATACCAGGCAAAGCAATTGCCCCAGGGCCCCATTATACCCCCAAGTATCCCAAAAGTTCCAGGTTGTGTGTGTTATTACTGTGTGTTGGTCTGTGGTAATATGACTAACTATATAATAACTATTTCCTGATACTGAAGACTTGTTTTATAGGGTGACTCTGTGTCAAAATCTAGCTTTAAATGGTCTAATTTAATATTGATGATGCTGAACTTGCATTTTGATATTTGCTGAAGTTTGAAGTTTGCTGTTTGGCTCTATTTGGACACAGTGCAGATTTTTGAACCAGTGCTCCAAAGTGGGTTGATCCGGGCATGAGTTTTGTCACGGCTGTGATTGCAAAATGGAACACGACTAAAAAACTTTGCTATAAATCAAAAAGGAAACAAATTCACCTAAAAAGGATCATACTAACATTGGTAGACTTTCACATTTTATCAAACCAACTAAAAGTTTGGGGAACACAGCACAATCAAGGAGACAAAAGTGCTTCAAGCTTTTTAAAACTGCCGAAAGAACCAACAGGCCAACATTTCTTAATTCCTGAATTCTGTTCCTAAGTGTTAGTTAGTATTTTGGAAACGTGACCCTGCACAAGTCCACTCACCCCACCCTAAATTCAGGTTAAGCCAGTAGGTGACACTGTTCTCTGTAAAGATCTTTGACTTTGTAATATGACTTTCAGTGTTTTTTTCCTCTAAAATATTCCATGGATAGAA
Organism: Micropterus salmoides; assembly: GCF_014851395.1. NCBI lineage: Eukaryota > Metazoa > Chordata > Actinopteri > Centrarchiformes > Centrarchidae > Micropterus > Micropterus salmoides. Next base: position 17,033,776 of record NW_024044681.1, read on the forward strand.
AGGCAGTTACAGGAGCACGGGGAGAAGCACAGGGAGAGAGTCACAGAAACAAAAGTGGGTGTTTTCATAGACCACTAATTGTCTCTTAACGTGATTGATTTCTGTTTAAGAAATGTAACTCTTTGTCAAGGACAATGCCATCCCATTGACTCCAAAAATAATGCCATGTTTGTATCTCTGAGAGGATGTGTGTGTGTGCGCGCATCCTTTTGTTTATGGCGGCAGTTACCTAGATTTAATTTTGACCTGGTTTCCTCAGGTGCTCAATGTTGCTAAACTATCCATACCTATGCATCAAGGCTGATGCATCCTCTGATTGGAGGTAGAAATTGAGTTGACTTTAAATGCCCTTTAGAAATCGAAAGGCCATCAAGCTCATTACAAGGGATGTAGGGACACATTGGGTCTGTGTGTATGTTAGTATGTACGTGTAAGCTGTATTATGCATATATTAATGTGTGTGTTCAAATTTGTATGAGTGTGTGTGTTCTATGTACAGTATTTATCACATGGTAGGGGAAATGATAGGTACTTGTGTATGTGGAAGTTTGAGTGTACCCACATGGAAAGAACCTATATAAACATATATGTTTTAATATAGGTTTTGATATAGGTTTTTAATATATGTGAAATTGGCCGTTTTCCTATATTATATGTACATATATGCATATATGTGTACCTATATCCGTGCATACATGTACCTATATCAGTGCACATATATGCACCTATGTTTAACTATATATTAGCAAAATTATAACACTCCATAGCTACTAGGCAACATAAATAATAGCCCAAAATGTAGAAATTTACATTATTTATTAACTTAAGAACAATCAAATAGTACAAGAACAAAAATAAGACAAAAAACTGAACAGAAATGTTGACATTGTCTTCAAATTCATTAACCACAGTGAAATGCTCAGATAGATGTGGGATGATGATGATTACTTGAATGTATGTTCTATGTACTTTTGTTTTTTTTTTAGTTTTTTTTTGCTACATTTAGACTAATGACCTGTCAGCCAAATTCATCTAGAAACTGCATTAAGACAATACAGAAAACATTGCATTTTGCATTGCATTTGGTGGATGTAACGGTGAATGTGTGGATGTGTATGAGCTGTAATGTGAATCTGGAAGTGACTTGAAATTGGGGGGAAAAAAGGCTTGATTGACAAAATAAAAAAACAACAAACCATTTTGTTATACATTTCCTTCTTTTCCACTATCTTTATACAAGAAAGAATTGACCTTGTAAATGTTTCAGGAAAACATGTAGACATCATAGCTTTCCATCGCCTCTCACTTAATTGTTAAATTCCATAACATGCCAGTTACATGTGATACCAATTTCACGTGTTCGCACATACATAAGTCCTTGCATAATTTTCTTTTAGTTCTTAGTTATTGCCTTGATAATAGAAAATATGAGCTAGGCATCATGGATGACAGTTGCCAAAGTGAGATATGAGCTACAAAATGACCAGATCCTGTCATGAGCTATATAGGAGACATATCTTGCATCCACATATAGGGCTTATATGTGGATATAAAGAAGCAATACCGGAGACCTATATAGCCTGTATATGCACCTCAATTTTGCCTATATGCTGCATATATACGCATATATGCAGCATATATATTATCATATATGCACATATATGCTGCATTTATACAGCATATATGTGCATATAAACTGCATATAGGTTTCATATATGCGCATATATCCTCATATAGGTTCTTTCCATGTGGGTAAGGGTGAAGGATAAGACTGATGATGTGTATTTCTATTTTTGTCATAAATCAAATGCCATTCAGAAAGTGTTTTTGATAGTACAGCTTTTAAAAAGCACACAAAAGTTCCAGTCTTGGTGCGCAAACTCCTTAAGCAGGTAGTTATGATAGTCAAGGGTAAGGGAAGGAGCTACTGTAGTAAGTGTATTATGTCAGTGCAGGGCTGGACAGTTAATCTGGCATACTGGGCAAATGCCCTGTGGGCCAACACACCTTTTGGGCCGGTGGAACGTAAATTATATATTTATATAACTGTTTTTAAAAAAGGAGCCAACGATCGGCCCATAAGGCATGGACAGCGGCCCATTGGGTAATTTTCTATACTGACACTGTCACATCTCTTACTAGCCCCCCACCCCCTCTGGTCTCTGTTTTTCAGACGGAGGTCGCCAAATGCGCGAAAACAACCGATATGTTTGCTACTGGGCCTACAGTAGCTTCAACATCAGCTGCAGTACCTGATACAGCAGGCACAGGCACATGAAGGAGTAAAGGAGGGCCATAGCCCTTGCCAGGCAGAGGAGGAGGCGTGTGTTAGCGAGTAACAAAGTGAGAAAGTGAGCAGGACGAGAGTGGAGGTGAAGCGGTAAGCATGGAGTAGCTCAGCCTGTAGGGAGGGAGAAGGGAGGTGGGGTCATTTACACTGCGAATGCTGGGGACATGTACCCACCACTTTTTGAAAGCATTTGTTAAAAATGTTCTGAAAATTTTCTCACACCAGGAAATGTTTATTAACAAATAAAAATCCTGTGAAAAAGGTTTATTTGTTTTACACAATCAGCCTGCAATGCAATGTACAGAAAAAAACGTGGTCAGGCACGTGCACACATAGACATCAAAAGGGGCTTCAGCACCTGCCCTTTTTCCTATGCCCTCTCTCTCTCTCTCTTTCTCGCTCACTCCGCATCTCACTGCGCAACCAGAGCGCAGCACACAGACAGACAGCAGCCTCTCCAGCTTCTCTCCCAGCAGTGTTTTTTTTGGCTTGTGTGGAGGTGAGTGGTGATGAACAAAAGACTAAACTACCAGTGCCTCGAGTTTACCGCTAATTAAACAAAAGACAAAAGACAATATAGGCCTATGTCTTGCTAAGGCATGACTCATGAGCTGAGCTAATGTAATAAGTTAGCTGAAGTTTAGTTAAGGCAATATCTCATGGCCTTACAACCTAATGTACTGATGGAGACACTACAGGTGAACACAGTAACATTTGTGTCTAATAACGTCATTGATCACATCACAATCGCCACATTGATATGCAAATTAGGCGTTAACTAATTAAAATGCGCCAATTTGCACACATTTGACAAGTCACTGCAGGTGAATGGGACAAAGAAAGTAACTAAAGCATATCACCACAGAACTTCCCCAGTTAATGACTTAAATCAAGAGTATTTTCCTCTGAAATGTGCTGTGTAAATATGCAGATTAGCTTGTTTTGGTTAATATAGAAGAAATCTAGATGCTAATAGACCGAGGGTATTAGGCTTAAAACCAACACCATCTAAATGTTTATTCTTGAAGTTTTATTTCCATTAGAGTAAAAGAAGACATGGAAGCAAAATAGACCAAAGTCTCAAAATTGACCAATATGAAAAAAGTGAGTAACTTCATAGTTTTGATGGTAGGCTACTCATCTAATAACTATCCATTCTATTAGTTTGTTGTATGCTGATAGATCTTTACATATACCGACATCCCTCCCTCAAATGTGAAACTAAGTCCATGTCACCATCAGTAATTGTGTGTGTGTGTGTGTGTGTGTGTGTGTGTGTGTGTGCATGGTAAATGTAATAATAGCAATAATAAAGTATTTGAACAATACATTAATGTATTCAGGCAATTCAGTATTCTGTTGCCTAGCTGTGTGAAGCTGAAGGTTATCTTTACTTATTTGGCATCTTGCTTGTGAAACAAAAGTAAAAGTATTTAAATAACATTTATTTTAATTATGCCTGCAGCCCAATGCCACAGTTTAGTGTGAATATTTGTGTGAAGTATTATGTATTCCAATAACACCAAAAGAATTGAAACGATTTCTTGTGTGAAAAATAAACAAATTATTAATGAAACTGTAATTTATTCTAAATATATACTTGAAACTAGTAGATAGAAAACATTGCATGCACATTGTGCACATGCACATTGTGGCATAGTTTCCTTTGCTGTCGCCTGCTCCTTTGATAAACCATAGTGAATACTAAAGAAGACCGTGGTCTCTGTGTGAACTGATTATTTTGTAGAAAAGTAAAAATGTTGTTGAGTTAATATATTTGTCTTGTTTAAAAAAATGCCCTTTTTTTCACTTGAGCCCCTGCCCACCAAAATTTCTGTGCTCGTCCCTGACTGTGGTTACACAATAACCTGATGTTAGCCATTAAATGATCACAACAAGAAAACCTCAACAAATCACAGTACATGTACAGTTCAGTGCCCAACCAAATAATTTTACACTGTTAAGCTATGAGGGGCTATATGATGCCCAGTTACATTACCAGTCTGTGAAGGAAGAGAAGTTGCCTCGACATGCTAGTTGTTATCTGGCGGTCCGTTGTGGATTTAGCAAGGCGGGAAAGGATTGTGGTCCTGTTGCAGTTTTTTGCTACGTCGTGTGTTCCAGTCGTGCAGATGGAGGAACTCGTCGCTCCATCTGTTATCCTCAGAGTTAAGGTCTTTTTTAGACAGGAAGCGACACTCCGCCAGCGTAGTCATTTGGCTCCGCAGGGTTGCTCTGCGCTCCACATGTGAACAGACAGGCAGACAAGCACAAGTAAATGGCAGATGCTCTGTCCATAGTGATGGTGGCAACGGCTTCTGTGCGCTACACAGCTGTAGCCTATTTAACTTAAGTTAAAATTATACATAACGTTACCTGATACATCCATTTTTTCTGGGATGCTCTGCCATGCAAATTCCCTCCTGTTGATGTCCTGATAACTATTTAGTAAACTAATAGATTTCTGGAAACTCACAAACAGCGAAGATCATTCTCATCCAGTGATTTGTGCTGCACATCGCGTACAAAAAGACAATTCAAAAGGGCAGCCGCGTGCATGAGTCAAGCACAACTGCAACAGTTTTACGGGAATGCATCCGCTTGTTGGAAAACTGAGTTCAATGGCTCAGTTTCATAACAAAAATTCACTTAAAGTCACACAGTGTAAATCAAACAAATGAACAAATTCATCTATGGAATTCCCATGGTCCCAACATCATTATATCACTGCTAATAATTTGAAATGTAAAAGTCTAGTCTATGTAAATTCTCAGTCGGATCCAAAACTCCCTCTCTCACACACACCTAGACATAACACAGCTACAGATCATTTAACCTGACCAAACACTATCAGACTTTTTATCCAATAAAGAGCTACGGCAGCATCTTTATCTCAGTCGGCTGTGTTTCCTAGCTGATGCTCATGGAAGGTTTTTTCTTGACAGCTGTAATGAAATTAGAAGGAACCCGGTACCAGGGGAGACGTAACGCCTTTAAATGAGATGGAATGAAACTATTCATCAGCTGTGTTAAGTAAGTAAGTAAGCATGTGAAGGGGCACGCACACACATGCACAAATGCACACAAAATCTAAGTGCCCTGATCTTCCCTACCTTCCTTCCTTTCCAGCATAACATCCTTCTAAATTAAGGCGACCGTGTCCGAGTGTTGTTACCGGGAAACACTAGATTGTGCACTACTTTGACTTTCTGAGATGAGTGATGCCCTGTTGAGGTTTATCTTACTGGCTAGATGGAAGACAGAAGTACTGTAATCTATGCACATAGCTCAGCTTCTGTCTCTTCTTCTCTACTACTTGCTTTTTGACATTAGAGTATCAAACATGGTTCTTTAAAAAAAAATGGTGTAATATAGTGTATAGTTTTACTGAATGAGGGCAGCATTTTCAATAGTGTTGGGTAAGAATAAAGTATGTCACTGTCTTTATGATCTCTGTTGGAGGCAACTATAATTGATGGATATTGTTTAGCATGTATGAAACAGATTTTAGGATTTTTAGTGCATTTTATAGTGTTTTTTGTGGACATGCTAGACAAATGCAAATGGTTTTGGTTTTTCTGCCAAGATAGTGTATGATTTTTATAAGGTCATGCTCGATTGTGGTAGCAAGACTGGCATGCACTGACACTTTTCATGGCAGAGACTAAATACAATATGGGGAACTAACATGGTTTTGGAAAGGCAGGGCACTGGGGGAGAGAGAAAGCCAGACAGGAATCAAAGTAGATAAGGTTTTTGATCTCGCAGCTCACTGTGGCTGTTCCTGATTGTACTATTCCTCCCTGCAGACCAGGCTCTGACTCTTGAAAAGTCTGATTCCTTCTTGTTTTGTTTTTCCAGCCAAGGGACATTGCTAAACTTGTGTCTTAAACTGAGATGGAGACACACTTTTATTTCATCTTGTCTACTACTGTTGCTTCTTTTTCACCTGTTTCAGCAAGACATACCTAGAGCATTTACACGTGGTCCAAATGCTCCTGCTACACTTCTGACCAGGTCCACTAAAAGATTTCATGTGAAACTGATCTTGATTTCTTTACAACACCCTATGCACAATGCTCCATAGTTCGTCCTATGGCAATTCTGGTTGACCACCAAACTCAATGCCCACGTGCTGCCCTGATGCTCATGGACAGAGGCCTATGGACTGGTAGACTGGTAGCCTTCTCTCCCGGACCTTGCCCATGAATTCTTGTTTTTATCTCTATTTTTTATCACTGTTTTTATCTTACTTATTATGAAGCATATCTTATCTAGAAAGATATAACCTATCTATGTACAATCTCTGTACATTTAAATGGGAATTTTGCAAAATACATTTTCATATTCTCCAGCTGCAAACCACAGTTTTATGAAGCAGTAAGCACTGGCATTCTCCACATTATGGCAACTGTGAGTAAGACGCTAATGACTGAAAGGGTCAATGAGACTGAGAAAAGGACAGATGGAGTGACTGAATGAGAGAATGGCTCATGGCAGATGGAATGGCTGAGAGTGGGAGAATGATGGTGATCAAGGCAGGGATTTGTGAGAGGAATAGAATGATTGCTGTGGGACGCTGTGTGTGTGAATGTGTCAGAGGTGGGGGTGGGTTGTCCTATCAATGTCTAATTGTCTTTGTGTTAAATTGTTATTCCATTGGTCTGCCAGTGGCTCCATTAGGATGACCTTCAGTTGCTAATGGAATGGGAATGGGAAAAATGTTGCCAATGATGAAGGCACGAGGGAGCTAAAGGGTGTATCTGTACGTGTGTGTGTGTGAGAGAGAGAGATAGAGAGAGAGAGGGTAACGAGGGGAAAATGTACATGGTGAGAGGAAGATGAAGAAAGAAGGGATAGAGAAAAAGTTTAGTGAGTGAGATGGGAAGTCAAGAGATAGGAGAAAAATCATCCAACTGTTAATAGTGTGACAGAGTGAAGGTAACTGAGGAAAGGTGAATGGCTTTTCAGTGATGGGGTGGACAAAGGAAGAGGAGAAGGAGTGTGAAGGACCTCACATCATTGGATGACAATCAGCGCTTGGGGAAAAGGCCAGTCTGCCCGCGCCTTCTTTCTCACTGACACAGGCTGGACTGGGACAAAAAAATCAGCCCTGGCATTTTTGGCCCAGGCGGCCCACCAAAATCGGTCGGACACCCCTCACCAATACATCATCTTTCCATTTAATGGCTCAGATTAGGGGTGTGAGGAAACGCTTAGCCCATGAGACGTAACATTGCACAAGACTGTGGAAAAACAAAAAAAAGACAAGAACATATTTTAATAGGCCTAGTATTTAGAAAAAACAATATTCATGAAATAGTTGATAGGGGGGTGTGGGGGTCCTCCCTCAGAAGATTTTGAGCATTAAACACTTAATTTCCTACATTCTGGGGACATTTTCTGGAGACATTTTCTGCACCAGGGAAGAACAAAATTCAGGTGGCAGGTGAAAATAGGATATAATGCAGTAATCATTAGCTTATTATTTTTTTAAGCTTAGGTTACTTTTTTTGGACAAGACATTTCCCAGCAACTGCTAAATTTAATAAATTGATGTTACTAATGTTATGTTCCACACAATCTTTGCATGCTAACTACACAACTCCTTTTTTACTTGGCACCGTTGCACAGATCACTTAAGGACTGCTGATTTGGACCACGTCTGTATGTCCAAATCAGATACAGGTTGGATTTTTTAAAATGCAACTCCGTCTTGACGTTCAGATTGGAGTTCATGCGACTCTAGAGCGAGTGTCATCACAATTGTGCGCTGGACTCCAAGTCTGCATCCAAACACACCTCCATACAGAAGTAGCAGCCATGATGAAATATTTAGCTTTCTTTATCCTCGTCCTCATTATAATTAGCTCACAACTTCCCTATCTTCCACCTGAAAGCAACTTAAAAATAGAACCATAGACGCTAACTTCTGTGGCCTCGATGTTAACTTCTATACTACAGAGTGCTGCATGTATTATTCTTTTGCCCATGCGGGTCACTTTCTGGCTGTGGCCAGAATCTGAAGTGGGTCACAGTCAATCAAAAAAAATTGGATCTAGGCAACAAATCTGAATTAAGCATTAAGGCTTGCAGTATGAACTTAGCCATGCATACACTTTGATTTGGCCTTAAACCCAACAACACACGGTGGAGAGGAACTTTAAAGCTCCCACTTCACATGCTCTCTTTATTCTGACCACGTGTGTTCATGCTTGTGCATACAAGACATTTAAAGCTGAAAAGTTCTACACTCTCCAAAGCATTTTCAACTAAGGTGCCGCCATCATCTACAGGACCTTCCAAATGGCCAACTTAGAAGGAAATTAGGAAATTGACCAGCACATGCACATGACTCCAAAAGTGCACACAGACTCTGAACAAAAGCGCATCCACCCCATGGATCCAGGTGTGCTACTCTTAAGTGTCTATTTGCAGCTATTACAACACGTAGGCTACCACAAGATGTCCATCTTTTAAATGGTCAGCATATACAGGGACCGAAAGACCCTATACTGAATTGTTCAACCACCTCATGCTCTTTTGACAGGATTTATTCTTAAATGCTCCCATGCTTACCCTTGCTGAACTGTGATCCGGTTTCCTTTTAAGCTAGTAGCATGCAAGCTTTATATAGTCCTCCTCTGTTCTTGGTATACATTCACAGGGATTTTGAAATAATTTAGCAGGTAGGTTGGCCCAAAATCTTGGAGAACTACCCACAGTTCTTCTGTGGCCACAGTTGCTACTCTCTTTTCATTAAAGGACGCCTATCGCCTATCGCTCTGTTCCCCGTGCAGCCTTAGGACTCTCTGATCACTATCTGGTTCATCTTATCCCGACATACAGGCAGCGACTGAAATCTGCTAAACCTGTTATAAAGACTGTGAAAAAATGGACCAACGAGTCAAAGCTGGAGTTACAGGTCTGCTTTGACATCTTACATCAGTTTTTGTGAGGACATGTGTGCCGACCAAAACTTTCCGCACATACAACAACCAAAAACGCTGGTTCACGGCGAAACTCAGGCAGCTTCGTCAGACCAAGGAGGAGGCCTTCAGAATTGGGAATAGAGTCCTGTACAACCAGGCTCTGACTAAGGAGGTCAACCCTGCGTCAGTGTGGAGAGGCCTGCAGACACTCACCAACTACAGGAGACCATCCCCCAACACTGCTGGTACTCAACTGGCAGACGAGCTGAATGGCTTTTATTGTAGGTTTGAAAAGCCCACAGTCACCTCTCCCCTGCTCCAACATCATCTTCAAACAATCACCTTCCCCCTCTGACACACTGCCACCCCCCCTCTCTGACACCTCACCTGCACTCAAGATCTGTGAAGAGGATGTGAGCCACCTCTTCCAAAGGCAGAAGATGAGGAAGGCTCCTGGCCCAGACGGTGTGTCTCCATCCTGCCTGAAAATCTGTGCACACCAGCTGGCCCCCATCTTCACACAGATCTTGATCACTCAACAGATCACTGGAGCTGTGTGAAGTTCCCTCCTGCTTCAAACGCTCCACAATCATCCCGGTCCCCCAAAAACCCTCCACCTCTGGACTAAATGACTACAGGCCTGTCGACCTGACATCTGTAGTCATGAAGTCCTTCGAAAGACTGGTATTGGCCCACCTGAAGGACATTACAGGCCCCTTGCCTACAGGGCTAACAGGTCAGTGGATGATGCAGTCAACTTGGGACTGCATCACATGCTGCAACACCTCGACTCTCCAGGGACATATGCAAGGGTCCGGTTCATGGACTTCAGCTTGGCGTTCAACACCATCATCCCGGACATCCTCAACACCAAACTCACCCAGCTCAATGTGCCAGCCTCCACCTGTCAGTGGATCACAAACTTCCTGACTGACAGGAGTCAGCAGGTGAGACTGGGGAACATCACATCCAGCACCCGGACTATTAGCATTGGCGCCCCCCAGGGGTGTGTGCTCTTCTCCCTCTACACCAATGACTGCACCTCAGGAGACCCATCTGTCAAACTCCTAGTTTGCTGACGACACAACAGTCATCGGCCTCATCCGGGACAGTGATGAGTCGGCCTACAGACGGGAGGTTGATCAGCTGGCTCTCTGGTGTGGTCAGAACAACCTGGAGCTTAACACGCACAAAACTGTGGAGATGACCGTGGACTTCAGGAGGCGCCCCCCCACTCTGCCCCCATCACCATACTCAACAGCCCTGTGTCTGCTGTGGAATCCTTCAGGTTTCTGGGATCCACTATTTCCCAGGACCTGAAGTGGGAGCCCAATACGGACACCATCATCAAGAAGGCTCAGCAGAGGATGTACTTCCTGCGCCAGCTCAGGAAGCTCAACCTGCCTAAGGACCTGCTGATCCACTTTTTCACAGCTATCATCCAGTCTTGCCTCTGCACGTCCATCACTGTCTGGTTTGGATCTGCCACCAAAAAGGACAAGGACAGACTACAACGGACAGTCAGGACTGCAGAAAAGATCATCGGTGCAAACTGTCCTCCATTCAAGACTTATACATTTCCATAGTCAGGAAATGGGCAGGAAACATCACTGCAGACCCATCTCACCCTGGACACAACCTGTTCCAGCTTCTCCCCTCTGGTAGGCGCTACAGAGCACTGTACGCCAAAACCAACAGAGTTAGGAACAGTTTCTTCCCACAAGCCATCACTCTGATGAACAGCTGATTTCTGACTCACGGTGTCAGGAACAATTCTTGTGCAATAATCCAGTAACTCTGTCTCTAATCAGCCACCTGTTTACTGGCTAACACTTATTATTTATTCACCATTCTCTATTTCAGTGCTGTTCATAATGTTTATTGTCATATTGTAGATACTCTATACCAATCCACCTACCTCAAGTCATTACTCCTGCACAAAATACTTATACTTATTTATTCCAGCATCCTTTGCACTATGCTTCATTGCACTGTGTACATGTGTACATGTATGCATGTATATGTACCTGTATATCACATCCACCTCCGACATGTACATACTCCTGCATCCTTTGCACTCTGCTCACTGCACTATTTGTCAATATGTCTATATTATTTTTGTTTGTAGTGTGTATATTTGTGTTGTTTACACTGAAGTCTGTGTCTGACTTTATTTTATTCTTATTATTGTAATTTTGTATTTTTGTATGAGTAAGCACATTGTGAGCAATGTACAATCCAGAGTCAAATTCCTCGTATGTGTACACATATCTGGCAATAAAGCTGATTCTGATTCTGATTCTGATGAAATCCCTGACAGACTCAATGATGTTGAGATCAGAGCTTTGTGGGGGCTTCCAGGATTACTTGTTTTTATTTACTCTGAAGATAGTTCTTAATGTATTTCGCGTATGTTTGGGGTTATTACTGCATAATTTGGAGCCAGTGAGATGCATGGTATTGTATGATGAATACATATCTGCTTGTACTTCTCAGCATTGAGGAGACCATTAATTCTGACCAAATCTCCAACTCTGTTTGCAGAAATGCAACCCCAAACTTGCAAGGAACCTCCACCATGCTTCACTGTTGACTGCAGACACTCATTCCCGCACCGCTCTCCAGTCCATCAGTGATTTATTAATATTTCAGATTTTGAGTAATCAGTCCAGAGCACCTGCTACCATTTTTCTACACCCCAGTTCCTGTGTTTCTGTGCATAGTTCAGTCCCTTGGCCTTGTTTTCATGTTGAAAGTATGGCTTTTTGGTTGCAGGTCTTCCATGAAGGCCACCTCTGATCAGACTTCACCGGACAGTACAGTAGATGGGTGTACCAGGGTCCCACTGTTTTCTGCTACTTTTTTAGCTGATTGCACTGATTGACATATTCTGATTGCAATACGTCAATTAGTGCTGTTTCATTGTGCTTCTTCAAAATAGCTAGACAGCACATGGTAAAACCCAACTGCCTTGAAATGTCTGCATGGGAGACATGTGTCTCATTGCTTTGCACAGTCTTACCATGGTGTATGACTTTTGACAGTAAACCTTAGCAACACCCCCTTCAATCAGGCTGCTCCAGTCCTTGCTGTTCTTGATCTGAAAAGCACTGGATTTAGCTGTACATTGCTGGGTGATGCGCAGAGAACCCCCTTACACCAAAACACTAATCACTTGTCATGCTGCATGCTGCTGTTTTAACAGGAAAGTCGTGTCAGTGGTCTTTAATTTATACAGAAATTACTTCTGAATTAGTGTCAACTCCCTTAGGCTTATGCATTAACCAAAAATAAATAAATGCTGAAGCAGCTATGTATATGCTACAGTGGCGAAACATAGCTATGCAACATATAATCAATCCTGAAATGTGCAATTTGCAACTTTGCCCTAAGTGCTATGTGATCTAAATGCTCATAAGGAATGCTAGTCGTACTCGCACTGCTGAACAAAATTCATCTCCAAGCTAAGGCTTCGGCTTTCCTCTCTGATATAAGGCAATTGATTATGGAAGCATTAATACAGTGAAAGATGACAAGAAACTATTTAGTTTATGCCATGCAGGGCAACAACAGACCACAAATATTAAATACTGTCGTTGCACCGTTCTCTCACATGAATAGAGGAGGGTGGACAGTAAGAATGATGACAAAGGGATAAAAGGATGTCAGGAAAAGAAAAAGAAAAGAGAAAAACTATGAAAATGTACAGCATTTATTCTTGTACAAGAAACAAAAACATAAGCGTGAACAATAAAGCCATTCAGCGAAGCCTGTCACATCTTGGCTTCTCTCTGAACTCAGAATTTCGGAAACATATTAAGGCTATTCCTCCTAATGGCTTGCAAAACACCTTTTGGCTTGTCATCATCCCCCTCTTAGATGATGTTTGAAGCCGAATTTCTCCCCAAGAACACTCCAGTGCTCTGATGCTGAAAGTGATCCCTGAAGCTGTAAACATATCAAAATGACTTTTGCTTTTCTCATGGGACCCACTCGAAAATTACTTTCTTAGCTTCTTATTAGCATCAAAGCTAGGGGGACGTCCCTGTTGTACTGGTGGTATATGAGTTTCGTTTACCACCCTGGCTAGCATTAATGTGTATTCAAGGATTGTCATGCCTCTGTCAAACACTGTAGACATCATTCACAATTCCCAAACACATGCCCACATGTTTAATTCTACGTGCTCAATGATGCTTGTCTTTTCCTTAAAGGTACAATCTGAAGAAATTGGGGCAACCATTGTATTTATCTCAGGACTAAACCAGAAATAATACACTGACCAGTAAATAGTAGGGTCTTACATTCAGCAGGTGGTGAATAGTCCTGGGAAACCTATGTTCTTCTGTTTCTAGGGTGGTGATGGTGCAGTGGATAAGACCCATGCCTTTGATGTGAGAGACCCAGGTTCAACTCCCCAATGTGTCCCTGAGCAAGACACTTAACCCCTAGTTGCTCCAGAGGCATGTGACCTCTGACATGCATAGCAATTGTAAGTCGCTTTGGATAAAAGCGTCAGCTAAATGAATAAATGTGCTAGTAACATTTATCTAACACATTGTATACATTTAAACTTAAGGATATACTGCAGTATCAAGGGTTGTTATCACTGTACAGTTGTTTTGGAAAATTTCTGCCACCCAGCAGTCAGGAATTTCGACTTTTATTTACCTCCTTGCCTTTGTTTCGTAAAGGCCCATTAGGATGGGACAGGGAATTTGTATGAAGGATACTTTCTAGCTATAGTTAAAATTATACATACCTATTAGTAGCGCTAGGAAGTTAGTGTGTGTTTTAAGATAAAATGTTCCTTCTTAAATGCTGCATCTTGCATCTCATCAATCTCATTATCTTTCAAGATTATGCTTTTATATCTTCTCCTTCTCCATGCTAAGTGGCTCGGTAAGCCCCCAGTATTTGCACCCAAAATGCTATCAAATCTCTCATTAATTATTTCCACTGCAGCCTCAACAGCTCTTGAAGAGGAAGAAAAGGCAGAGAAAACAAGGAATTATAGCAAGACGCTGATTCATACTTTACAGATTACAGTCATGGAATGTTTGCAGAGAACACCAGACCTCAGACCCCATGGTAAAACTTCCCCTCCAAAACTACTCCAAAATAGGCTATGCTGGAATAGAAACTCAGGTTGGTAGGACAAACTGCTATGACAACAACCATGTAAAAAAAGAATATGTGGATTTAAACTTACAGCCTGTTACATTTCATTGTGAAATAAAATTGGAAAGGGGCTTAAAATAACCTAAAAATAAACAAAGGGCCCAATGTAAGATCATGTCATTCTTGTGGCCCAGAGGTACACCCACAGTATGTAAGAGGCTTGAGCTCAGAATAATACAGTGGATAAGTTCATAATAAGACAGGGCTAAAAATAAGTACTGTTAATTTATGTTCAACTCGTATAGCACAATCTGATTAGGAGATAGTGGACATGGGAGCTGCTGCAGATGCTGTGCATGTTAATCAGACATCGCAATTGAGTCCTACATTGACACACACATACGCATGCATGTGTATGAAATCTATAAACAAATGTGCTCACACACACACAAACGCACTCCTACATACATTAACTAACTCAGGCTTTTGATGAAGGTAGGCAGAAAACAGCAAAGCTAAAATAGATAGGACCAGTTAAATGAAAGTCAAAACCTCAAACAATGAGAGTTAACGCTGATTGGCATCTTTGTTGTCAATAACTCTGTACCATTTCATAATCAACATTATACACAATGAAAGCCAATACGACAATAAAACATTTGTGACAACGTGTTATTACAGCAGACAAGCATGGCATATAATTATAACTGTCAAATCATTAAAACCACTTTCCCCACGTACCTTTTTTTTGTGAAAGACTATAGGAAAACAAAATTCTGTTGTGATTGCCTTGGAGCCCAGGCTAATGACTCATTTTCAACAAATTGGTGGCATTGTTGAGTTGTCGTGATGTTTAATGATGAAGTATTTTCTATTCTCTTGCTTGGTGACTTGTATTTAGGCACACAGTGGTTTTGACTTTTTTGACTTGAGGCTTGCTATTCCAAGCGTATGTGCTTATGTCTGCCAAAACACAAGTTCACTGGACATAAATATATGTGTCAGTAAGTGGGCGAGCTTCAACCAGTTCTGAGATGAGAACAGGTGCACCAGCTGGCACTTTTGGAGAGAACCAAGTCTCCTCTCTACCTCCAGCTGGTGCTCAAAATACACTTGCCCATGTCACAACAAATACCCCTATGTTTATCAGTGCCGTCTTACTGACACGATCCTTAAAATTATTTTCTCTCATCTCTAACCTCTTAAAAATCCCTGGCTCCTTCACTTGCTAGTTATCCCTGTCCATATTTCATCTGCTTTCCTCTCCACAAGAGTGACTTTCAAGGTGAAGCTTCTAACTCCGCTCTAAGGATGCTTTGCGGTAATGTGGTATTCTACACAAACACTGAAGCAAAGTTAAAGTCTGTTCATATCAGAAAGTGGCCCCAGCGAAATTAATCTGTGCATGTTTGCAAAATATGTAGTTGTAGAAACTTGATGACTTGCAGGGCTATTTAGTAAGCTACTGTGGTTAGCTAACCTCTAACATGCTAGCAAGCTAGGAACTTACTCAGTCACAGAGATCTTCAAATTTCCTGGCCATTAACTCCCTCCCTGGCATTTTGTTCCTAAGGCTGTACCACATTTAATTCAATAGATATTGAACATGAATAAAAGCCCTCTGAACTTATTAGCTTCCCAACTGTTGCTAATGTGACAAAAGATGAATTTGTACTCACTGGTCTATTTCAGTCAGTCTATTTGTCAGTTGATTTCACTAAGAAATTTTGCAGTTTCCAAAATGAAAACCAAAACAACAAGAAGCAGCTACTGCAACCAAGGGTTATCAGTTGTGTGATAAAATAAAAACACAGAGTCTCTGTTTTCCGAACCAACACCCACCTAAGTTTTTACCAGAAACAATTTCCTACTTCCGTTGTCCCAAGCTTCACAATAAAATCCCACAACCTTTGTAAATACTTAACAGAGGGAAATCCACTCACTCACAGTATTTCGCCAAAGGCAACTCAATAATATAGCTTACACTACCAAAGGCAACCTTCTAAAGTACCCCAAAAACCTACTTAAGTAGCACTTAGCTACATTCCACCTGTTTCAGTTAGCAGCTCTTAATAGATGAAAGAAAGAAGGTATATTATTGCATCCATGGTTGCCAGTAACCTAGCTTATTACCAGTAGTGGTATTAAACAGGTGGCATTTTTCTCTTGTACCTTTACAATTCTTTTTTTTATGCAGGACTTTTAACTTTAACAGAGCTCGTTTGTATTTCACTTACTTCTATGGTATACTTGAGTGAAAATGTTTTTACCAACTAGTGCATTATACGAACCCTTCTCAAAGGGTAAGAAAAAAGCACAAAGGAGGCCCCATGACTGGTTTTGCCTAGGGACCCTAAATCACTAAATCATAGTCATGATGTCATCTCCCTTATCTTCCTGCTTCCTCACCTTTCTTTTCCCCCCATGCTCTCGCCACACCTCTAAATGACACTTGCAGCTAAAGGACAGGAGAAAAGAGCGTGATTCAAACAAGTGAAGCAGTTCCTCTGCTGACAGCCTGCTGGACAAACAGGTCAGGTGTGAAATAAGAACTTCTCAAGCAGAACTCCATACCATATGTGTGCTGGTATCCCTGCGTTGCTGCATGTATGTGTGGATACATGACTCTGTGCATCATCTCATGTTTGTGTGTATAAGCACATGTGCATGGGCATTTATACATCGACTGTGCTGACATACTGTCTTCAGACTGGCTCCTAGTAGCAGGACAGGTTTCTTTTTCTTTTCTCATTGACAGTGAGTGATAAGAGGATTGAGATAGTCTAATAATTACATTAGACAAAAAATACAGTGCAACAGTTTGGAACACACCAAACCTCAGAATAAAAAAAAAAAGTATCATCAGAAGGGACAAGGATATGACAAATTTGTTCAACAGAGTAATCACAGCAAGTGACTGAACACAACACAGACCTGGTTTTCATTTAGTACCGGAGCAGGTGTTGCTCAGTTGGTAAAGCTGGTCATTTACTAATTGGAGGGTCACTGGTTTGATTCCAGGCCAAGATTCTGAACTCCAAATTGCTTTCAATGGCTGTACATTGTATCGCTTCTGATGAGCAGTTGCCACCTTGCTTTCTCTTCACAGCCCTTATTACAGGAACCACATGCATCATGATGTAGAAAGGACTCATCATTGAGACAAGCCTACACCCCCAGGTTTTTTTAAAATCTTTTTATTATTTCATTAACAATATTTCAGTACCAATTAATTTCACTTGTGTTTGGATGGTCAGCTGTTAATTCACCACCAATCAATCCTTTGAAAGTACAATTTGTATGACATGCTCACTGCTCCAAATGAATGTCATGCAGTCTCTTAATTCACCTAGAACTCTAGAGTCACATTGATGTCCTGGACCCCTTGTACCACACTCATTGCAAATAAAGGCAAAAATAACAGAGCATAAATAAACAGGCAAATACACACAAATATGCCAATAGTTGGCTCTGTTGGAGGACACATGAGCAGCCGTCTGTATGTATGTTAGTGTCATGAGTTGTAGTTTTTCCCTGTGAGTTTGAGTTTTTGCCATTTGTTTCTGGTGTCCTTCTGTTTACCTGTTCTTCTCATTTCCTTGTCCTTAGTGTTTATGTCTTGTCTGGTGTTCTAGCTCGTAGTCCTGTGTTGATTTGATATTGCTTTGGTTTGGTAGTCTAGTTGTTATATTGTTTCTTAGTCACTGCCTTAACTCTTGTTCCTGCGTTTTAGTTCTTTGTCCTTGTTCCCAGTCCTGTACCTTAGTTCATGTTAAGTGTTCACTCTGGTCTGTTTTGTGTTCAGTAACCTGTGTTCCGTCTGTTCCCCCAGTTGTCACTCTGCCTGCATGTCAGTCTCTCTGTTTCCCTCTGCTCACTGTCTCTCTCCCTCCTTCTGCCTCTGCCTGTCACGTTAGCCTCATGTCTGTCACCTGTGTCACTCCCGCCCTGCTCGTTATTCCCTGGTGTGTGTGTATATATGTTTGGCGTTCCTCCTCTGGCTTTGTCACCCAGTGTTGCAGTGTGTTCTCCTGTTGTCAGCCTCGCTCGTTGTGTTTCCCTGCTCGTTTTGGATTTAGATTTTCTGTTGGACAAGCTTTGTTTTGGACTCTGTCATCAGCCACTCAGTTTGTAAGTGTGCTCGCCTTTGTTTGTTTATTAAAACCCCTTGAACTGTACCTCCTTTGCCTTGCGTCCTGCATTTGGGTCCTCCAACCTGCTTTACCACACAAACCCGTGACAGCGGTGGGAGGGGTGGAAGGTCGCTCACCTGAAAGCTTCAGCATACCAATGAACATGCACATACACACACACACACACCAAGGAATACTTGTCAGGTTGACTGGATTCCTGGGCACCTTAAATTTCTATTCTGGGAAAGTGCTTTACACAGAAGCAACACACAGGCAACTTGCATGAGCAAACAGGAGCGCGCGTGCGTGCACACACACACACACATATAAACACCAACATGCATGCATAAACACAAGCATGAAATACTTGTCTTGCTATGTTTTTATTATGCAAAAAACACATTTACACACTAGCAGATACTTTAAACAAAAGCCAAGTTTTCCTCTTAAATATAAAACATTCAATTCTTTTAAATGTGTATCTGTCCAACGAAGGTTAAAATCAAGGGCAACTGGACTTGGTTGAAGATACTGGAAGACGTTTCGTCCCTCATCCAAAGGACTTCTTCAGTTCTGACTGACTGGCAGGGAAACTCAGCTATTTAACCTCAGTGGGGTCGTTGGCCCGGATCATCGATACCGCTGGTTCGTTAGTGTTCCTTGTTTCTGTGACGACAGTCGTTACAGTCGTTAAGACTACCTGTGGCCAAGACTGAACGACCATCGTTGGTATCTTCATCTGAGGCCAATAGGTTACGTTTGTTGAGTTTCCTGGGAAGTGATGAAAGGACAGCATTGTAAGTGTCCAGTATCTTCAACCAAGTCCAGTTGCCCTTGATTTTAACCTTTGTTGGATAACTATGACCTGGATGACTGAGAATCTTCATAGACAAATGTGTATCTGCTTTATTCATGTGATGGAGGGAGATGGGCCAAGCTTCTGCACATTCATCTGGCAACAGATGAACTAAAAATCAGGTAACAGTAGTTTGTTGGATAATCGGGTCTCAGGGTGAGCTGTTGCCCTTTTTAACAGCATTAACTACATTACATCTACAAGTCAAATTGTTCATGTGTGAAAAAAATTACACATCCACACATACAATAAAATATGTGCATTTGTATTGTGAATACCACAGAGTTTTGCCCCAAGGATTCTGTAAAACAATGGCAGTAATTGAAGCGTCTTAAATGGCTTGTCTGTGGAAAGCTTAGCCAAAAGCATGTCATATAGCTCATAACCAAGAAGAATTAATTGCTACACATAATAATAAAATGCTTAATCTACTGCACATTCAGCTGGCCTGCTGTTTCATATCTGGTTTAAATGAGTGGAATAGTGCTACTTTTCAGTAGTGTATGATCAAAAGAGGGTAAGGAACAAGAAGACAATGTGGATGCCTTTAGTCTTGTTCTGGAAGTCTATTGTATACACATGTCAAACATATTATTTCAAATACTCAAGAAATCAAATGTACAGCAATTTCATACACTGGTGGTGAGCATTTAAGAAAACCTGAGCTACAGTATCTCAAAAGTCCTGCATGTAAACCAGTACTGTAATCTACAGTCATCTGTCATATCAACCTCATTCAAATCACACAGGTGACACTTTGTGTCCTCTTGTGGGACTGAATGGATGCACACGACCAGTTTCAACAACCAAAGGCAGAATGAAATCTTTCGCAAGCATAAATAGACCTCTGAGCTCTGGTTATATGTACATACTGGCAGGCCCTCCTGCTTTTATATTTGAAGGGTTGATTCCATTTCTAAGGTTGTCATTTGTCATGGGGAGGATTTTTCTCAAGTGGCGACTCTGTGCCTGAGAAATATTAAAGATGTTATTCCCTTAAACAGGGAGGTCAAAATGCAGGGCAACTACAAAAAAACATTCTTGCTAAATTTAGTGTCTTGCTCAAGGACACATCAACAGGCTATACATTTACTGACCAGGGATGATTAAGCCGCAGTCTACAGCTGGAGGGTGGAGTTTCAACTTGCTACACCACCCTGCTGCCCAGAGCACTGTCAGTGTTCATATGTGCAAATTGCTTGAGGGACTTGGTGTAACAGAATGTTCAGATTTTTACAACAGTGTCCACATTAGATCATGATGGCATACTCAATTTCACACCATACTGTGAAAATTACCTACATTAACCACATTTTAAATCCTTTATATCAGTGCATTCAGTGCATAACTGAACTTTTCACAATTACTTTTTGACATTTGGGGGGTATACAGATTACATCGTGTCTTAAAAGAGATCCTGGCTCATAAATAAAATGTATTTTGATTTTGAGGCAACAATTACCTAAACTATACTGGAGGAAGCAAAGTTCTTTTCCCCACAGTTATTTAACAGTGGTTAGGGAGCTAATAATGTGGGTCAAAAGAAGTAGTATCACGGAAGTAGGTAGGACAAGGCCTGCAGTGCATAGAGATTTAGTGATTTCACTTTGTGTAAAATTGGGAATTCTCATTGCCAACCCTTCTCTCTTTAATCACAGATTTGGCCTAGAAAAATATGAAAACTTCATATCAGCTTGAAATGTTTTGAGCTAATACAAAGTCAGTTTTTATACCATACAATACCAGTTGTTAATGTGGATATGGATCCATAATGTAGCATGTCTAAACTACCTATGAATTTTAATACATTTATGAGAATACCCAATTACGAATTTTAATATTCAGACGTTTTAATATTGCTATTTTAATATTATACTAAACAGCCAAAACACTTAATATAAAATGCACAAAACCACACTGTTGTTCACTACAATAATAAAGCCCATTGTTGTATCAAAATCAATTCAAGTCAAAAGAAGTTTTGTACTAACAATTACATATGTTTAAAAACACATACAAAAATAACACTCACATGTATATTTTTGCAGATGTGCACTTGTATGTTGATGAGATATGATAAGATGTCAATGTGTTTCTGCATGGTGGGGAATAGAGAACTGCATCTTTGGCTGTTTTCCACCTTAGCTGATTATACTGATGTTGGCATTTAATTGGTGTTGATAAATAAATGCAACAGAAAGGGACTGCCTGGTTTCACTTTCCCCAGTACCCTATTCTGAAAATAATGTCTTTTAGGCATCCTTTCATGATTTTTAGATGGATCAGTGTGCTGTAGAATGATCTGTGATCCTGAATATTAAAAAAAACACATTCCATTGTACCGCAGGCAGGTTGTTACTGTGTTCAACTCTCTCTTGGTAATATAGCAAACATTTCCCTATTGACTTATAACAATCCCATTATTGCAAAAGGTAGGAGCTCACTAATTAATCAAAATTAGATGTTTTTTTAGAGATTGATGAATTTCCAATCACATGTTCCTTAATTAAACTTGAATCCCCCCACACCACCCAGAAGTGGGTTAGATGCTATAATTAGATTCTACATTGGCTAATTGTCCCCTCTTGCCAATTGATATTTATGTGTACTGTGTGTCACAACCAATTTATGAGTGAAAATATGAATACAACTTTTTTCATATGTTGCCACACTTTGGCATATCACACATGTTTTCAGCTTGTTTGAAGCCAAGTTCAAAGAACGAGAAGTTGGAAAGGCACAGTGAGTGACTCAGTCCCTGAATGTACCCTGAATACTTGTATACCTATGAAATATACATATATGGTAAGGTTAGGTTAGAAACTGTATTGTCCACAATGTGGAAGGTTGTCTTTGGCTTAAGCACAAACACAATGGGATACATAAAACAAATGTAGAAATTCAGCAAGGGATGGGGTAAGAGGCTGGCACTGTACAATTGACTGTGTATTAATTAATTTCACTACAAATTATTTCTTGTTGACATTTTGGGGGCTTGTGGCAATCGAATGTGCCTTCCTGATGGTACATTGGATGGGACAGATCACTTGGTATGTCAAGAGCTTTCTTTTTGGTATTCATTACATGCCTGCTGTTTAGTTGTATCTGTGTTTTACCTATGATTTTATTGGCCATATTAACCACTCTTGACAGTTCCCCTTTACATTTGACATCCAAGTATCTCTACCACGTGACCATGTTAAAAGACAAGATGCTTTCCACCAGATTCTTGTACACCAGAATATTCTTGTTCTTTAAGCTTCCTGAGTAGGTGTAACCTCTGCATAGCTTTAAAGAAAAACAAATCTATGTTATCAGTAAAATTAAGGTGGTTCTAGGTTCCTATGTTTTTAAATAACTAACATTTTCAACTAGGTTCCCTATAATTGTTAAGGGTTGACATAAGTCTGGAATGTAGTAATTGCATATATTTGCACAGAAGTGCCACGGGTCTAAAATCATTGTAAAGGCTAGCCTGATTTCTTGGTCACTATATTTGACAATTTCCAGAAGCTAGGTATAATGATCTTGTCCAGCACGAGCTGAAACAATTGAGTGAAATCACTTATCAACTGCACAATCTTTCTGTCAGGCTTAGATCTGCCCTGTATTGTAGAATGATAAACAAATGCACCTTTTATTGTAAAAGTACATTTCATTGTTTCTGACAAAGCATCAGTAATGAAGCAAAACTCTAGAAATAATGAAATATTGCAACTGTTTGACAGAAAGAGAAATAGCACTGCAGGGCAAGTCTAATTAAGGCTAGAATATCATAAACTCACTTTCTTTGGAGGTGTGAGGGCACATGTGCAATGACTTTTTAATTTGTTTCAAGCTGAGCAAAATGTGCTGATGACCTCTGTAACTGTGCAAAGATGGAAGGTAGGTCTGTGTATTGCTGGGACTACCAATCTGGTCTTTTATGCGACCCAAAGGAATAAGCCTGGTCACAGGAGTCTATGTTTAACAGTCATCAAATGAGTGGTTAGCTATAGTGTGAGAAATTAGGAACGCAATGAGAGATGAGAGTGTATGAAGCTAAAGGTCACCTTTTGTTTCAGAAAGCCTTGTGACAATAGGAAATTAGACTAGGCCTGATCTGCTCTGAAGTTATTTTCTTTCTGTTAGGGCTGGTCAGAAAGAATCACGAAAAGTGCCACTTCATTCAATGAAATGCAAATTTCACTAAATTAAGTGGTGTGTTCACAACATCAATCATTCATTTCAAGATTTTGCTCTTACTTTGCCATCTTTTTCTTCCTGAAACAGAAAAACAACACAAAATAACTATTTGAAACTGTTGTTAAAAGTCTCAACACTAAAACTGTTTTATTATGCACAGAGGGAATTTTGTTTGTTTGCATCTGCTCAGTCAAAAGTTTACATAGGCCCAGAAGCAAAAGATATTATTTGATTTTGCAAGTCTACTGGCATTTTGTGTCTTCTTTCAAAGTCAGCACTTGTGGGAAAAAATAATGACAGACTATAACTCCTGTCAAACTGAGAGATCAAGCACTGACAGATCAGGCATTACATTAACTTGTCAGCAGTGTCGTGGGGTGGGGGAAATTTTTGGTGAAGCCAAGTGAGAGGGGATGTCCTTTTTGGAGGGAAATTATCTAATGTATTGTGCTATTACAGTGCAGGGTATAATTTTACACAAAATTGAATCATACTTTAAAGATGCGCTCTGTTATCAATACACGCTGAAAGTTGCATTTACCGACACGTACGCTCTCTCTCACCCCAAATAGCATAAATACCCCGCTGCTTATGGTGCACAGTACAAATAGGCTTAGGTTTAGAATAAAACAAGCATTCACAACCTCAATCAGAAAATGACTGAAGACATTTGCATAGTAGCAGTGGTGCATGTATCAAATAGGCTACATACTTCTTAATGCTTGGCCAAATGTTCACAACACAACATCACTCAAGACTAACAACCAAGTACCAGACCAACAGAGTAAAAACAATTATTCAGGTAGCCTAACCTGGCCCAGTGCCTTTTGGCAGGTTCTGTCTATGGTGCTCATTATCTATGCATACACAACCGCAGTAAAAGGAACAAGGTTACTTCAGTGGACTATTCATTAGCAGCTAAATCAAGGCAAGCAAAGCAAAATAAACAAAATAACCACATCAAAAATCGCACACATAGCTGCAGTTCAGTTAAGTTCAGAGAAGGAGGTGACATTTCACTCACCCTATTTGAAAAGGAACGCCTGTCCTGTCCTGCAAAGTGGTCAAACCTTTTCATCAGAGGACCGTGTCGTGATGGCGCCAGTGTGTGTGGCTCGCCATTTCTCTCTGTCAGTGCTGTGTGTGTTTGTGCTGTTCCTGTCAGTTATTGTTCAAAACATTGATTCAATATTGGTGTACGATCGCCAAACACTACTGGATCTTCGTTTCTCTGCCAAAGATCTAGTCAGGTTTGATCATGGCAGATATAAAACTTTGTCCCTGCTCCTATTGGGAATCCCTGCTTGCCTTTGGCGCCCTGAGGCTCCACATCTCCGGTGTAGACCTAAGCGCTACCGCCGTTGGGGAAAACACAGAGGTCAGGTGGTGAGGTTGAAAGCCTGTTTAGTGCTTCCTGGGCTGAGTACAGAGCGGTGCCTCGACTCCTCATTCCTCTGCGATTTCCCCCTGATCCTGTCAATGCCTGGTTGGTACCTGTTGTCGGCCTGGATGAGGTGCCATGCGGCCCCTGCTCTCCTCCGCGGAACCGGACTATATATTCAAGATGACGCCGCAGATGGCAGCCTCTGGATTACGCTCCGTAGTGCTTTTTGTGTTTTTTGTGCCGTCCCCCTCTGGTAACATTTACCAGAGAAGAGCTCTTAAATATTGGACTTTCAACTGCTCATACTATTCCACCGATCCTTAAGCAGGGGAAAACGAGCAGGCTAAACGTGCTGGTTAAACTGAGACAGCAGAGTTTTCGCACTGCGCTCCCTTCAATTCACCTGGCGAATGTCTGCTCTCTAGCCAACAAAATGGATGAACTGCTTCTCCTCAACAGTACTAACTCGGACTTCTGCAGATCTGACGCCCTCTATTTCACCGAATCCTGGCTCTCCGAGCACATCCCAGACAGTGCGCTTCACCTACCAGGATTTAATCTCATCCGCGTGGATCGTGAAAGGGAACTCATGGGATAAAACCAGGGGAGGCGGACTCTGTTTCTATATAAACGAAGGTTGGTGCACAGATGTCACAGTGTTGGAAAAATCATGCAGCCCTCACTTAGAGACATTATTTATAAACTGTAAAACTTTTTATTCACCGCGGGAGTTTTCCTCGTTTGTCCTAACTAATGGAGAAAAAACATAAATGAGCAGACTCCCTGCTCATTGTTCTTGGGGACTTCAACAGAGCAAACCTCAGCCACGAACTCCCAAAGTAAGGCAAGGCAAGGCAAGGCAAGGCAAGTTTATTTGTATAGCACATTTTAACAGCAAGGTAATTCAAAGTGCTTTACATAAAACATAAAAGCAACAGGCTAATATAAAAAAGTTTAAAAGCAACATAAAATATAATAAAAGTTACAGTGTTACAATCAGGGTTAAAAGAGTTAAATGGAAAATAAAAACTGAGGGGTTGAGCAAATAATTGAGCTACAGTTAAGGTAAGTACAATTAATCTACTCTCTCTAGCTAGTCTGTACTCGGGTTCACAGCAATCTTTGGGTCCACTGAAACTCCAAAAACCCTCGGACACTTCAGAGAAACCAGGACATGTCTGCTAGTTTGGCTACTTTGATCCAGTTATACTCTAGACCCACCTGTGCGTTTACAGGTGGACAGAGGTTCCTGCAAATCACTCGGGCGCGAGATTTAAGACCACTTCCTTCACTCTGTTCAATCTCATTCCCCCAACTCAATTACCTACTCATTTCTCATTAAAAGCAATGATAAAAAGCTAAAAACAAAGAAAAATAAAACAGGACAATAAAAGTTACAGTGCAGTGTAAGTTATCAATAAAAAGAAAAATCTTAAATATTTAATTAAAAGCAATGGTAAAAAGAAAAGTCTTCAGTCTTAATTTAAAAGAACTGACAGTTTCAGCAGACCTGCAGTTATCTGGGAGTTTGTTCCAGATATACGGAGCATGATAACTGAACGCTGCTTCTCCTTGTTTAGTTTTGACTCTGGGGACAGAAAGCAGACCTGCCCCAGACGACCTGAGAGGTCTGGATGGTTCATAACGAAGCAGAAGATTGGAAATGTATTTTGGCCCTAAACCATTTAGTGCTTGATAAACTAACAGCCGGATTTTGAAATCAATTCTTTGACATACAGGGAGCCAGGGAGGATGTAAAGACCTCAGAACTGGAGTGATGTGATCCACCTTTTTGGTCTTAGTGAGGCCTAGTGCAGCAGCGTTCTGAATCAGCTGCAGCTGTCTGATGGATTTCTTAGGGAGCCCTATAAGGACACTGTTACAGTAGTCAAGTCGACTGAAGATAAATGCCTGGATAAGCTTTTCCAGGTCCTGCTGAGACATAAGTCCTTTTATCCTTGATATATTCTTCAGGTGATAGTAGGCTGACTTTGTAATTGTCTTAATATGGCTCCTCAAATTCAGGTCTGAGTCCATGACTACACCAAGATTTCTGGCTTGATTTGTGGTTCTTAACATTACAGATTGAAGTTGAGCACTGACTTTCAATCGTTCCTCCCTGGCTCCAAAAACAATAACTTCCAATCGTTGACCTGCTCAATACAGCATATTAAGTGTCCCACCAGGGACACTAACACACTGGACCACTGCAACACTACATTAAAGGACGCCTTTTGTGAGGACATGTGTGTGCCGACTAAAACCTTCCGCACATACAACAACCAAAAACCCTGGTTCACAGCGAAACTCAGGCAGCTTTGTCAGACCAAGGAGGAGGCAAGTGGGAACAGAGTCCTGTACAACCAGGCAAGGAACACAAAGCTGCAAAGAGGAGCTATGCTGAAAAAAGCTGAATAACAGCTTTGCAGCCAATGATCCTGCGTCAGTGTGGAGAGGCCTGCGGACACTCACCAACTACAGGAGACCGTCCCCCAACACTGCTGGTACTTAACAACTGGCAGATGAGCTGAATGGCTTTTATTGTAGGTTTGAAAAGCCTAGTCACACCTCTCCCCCGCTGCAGCACCATCTTCAGTCACCTTCCCCCTCTGACACACTGCCACCCCCCAGATCTGTGAAGAGGACATGAGCCACCTCTTCCAAAGGCAGAAGATCAGGAAGGCTCCTGGCCCCGACGGTGTGTCTCCATCCTGCCAGAAAATCTGTGCAAACCAGCTGGCCCCCATCTTCACACAGATCTTCAACAGATCACTGGAGCTGTGTGAAGTTCCCTCCTGCTTCAAATGCTCCACAATCATCCCAGCCCCCCCAAAACCCTCCACCTCTGGATTAAATGACTACAGGCCTGTCGCCCTGATATCTGTAGTCATGAAGTCCTTTGAAAGATTGGTGTTGGCCCACCTGAAGGACATTACAGGCCCCTTGTTGGACCCACTGCAGTTTGCCTACAGGGCTAACAGGTCAGTGGATGATGCAGTCAACTTGGGACTGCATTACATCCTGCAACACCTTGACTCTCCCGGGACATATGCAAGGATCCTGTTTGTGGACTTCAGCTCGGCGTTCAACACCATCATTCCGGACATCCTCAGCACCAAAGTCACCCAGCTCACTGTGCCAGCCTCCACCTGTCAGTGGATCACAAACTTCCTAACTGAAAGGAGTCAGCAGGTGAAACTGGGGAATATCACATCCAGCACCCAGACTATTAGCACTGGCGCCCCCCAGGGGTGTGTGCTCTCCCCACTTCTCTTCTCCCTCTACACCGACGACTGCACCTCGGGTGACCCATCTGTCAAATTCCTGAAGTTTGCTGACGACACAACGGTCATCGGCCTCACCCGGGAGGTTGATCAGTTGGCTCTCTGGTGCTGCCAGAACAACCTAGAGCTTAACATGCACAAAACTGTGGAGATGATCGTGGACTTCAGGAGGAGCCCCCCCACTCTGCCCCTCATCACCATACTCAACAGCCCTGTGTCTGCTGTGGAATCCTTCAGGTTTCTGGGATCCACTATTTCCCAGGACCTGAAGTGGGAGCCCAATACGGACACCATCATCAAGAAGGCCCAGCAGAGGATGTACTTCCTGTGCCAGCCAAGGAAGTTCAACCAGCCTAAGGAGCTGCTAATCCACTTTTACACAGCCATCATCCAGTCTGTCCTCTGCACGTCCATCACTGTCTGGTTTGGATCTGCAACCAAAAAGGACAGGGACAGACTACAACGGACAGTCAGGACTGCAGAAAAGATCATCGGTGCCAACCTGCCCTCCATTCAGGAGTTATACATTTCCAGAGTCAGGACATGGTCAGGAAACATCACTGCAGATCCATCTCACCCTGGACACAACCTGTTCCAGCTTCTTCCCTCTGGTAGGTGCTACAGAGCACTGTACGCCAAAACCAACAGACAGGTGCTGACGTACTGCGGTAAGCGTGTTAACTCATTTCCGTTTCCGGTGCTTGTATCTTGGTAGGGTGTTTTGCTACTCTCGCTAAATACCAGTTATATTTGTCATTACAGTGGCCAATTGTTCGCCAAATACTTACAGTAATTCTGTCTAAGCACTCACAGTTCTTTACATCTTTTAGTGACTGCTGTTTAATCTCATAGTTGTTTTCAAAAGTTCAGTACTTTAGCTTAGGCGTTAGTGACTTTAGCTTAGCAGCTAGCAATGGCTTCTCCTTCTCCCTCTTCTACTTTCTCCTGCTCGGTGTGTCAGATGTTCAGTTACTCCTCTCAAACACAATAAGGACTTTGTAAATAACTTTTCTGTTTTTCTGGCTGAAATTATGCCTAAATATGATCATGTGGCGCAGTGGTGCAGTGGTTAGCACTGTTGCCTCACAGCAAGAAGGGCGTGGGTTCAAACCCTTTCCGTATGGAGTTTGCATGTTTTCCGTGAGGTTTGAGTGGTTGTTTGTGTATGTGTGGCCCTGCGATGAACTGGCGAACTGTCCTCCGCCTTTTGACCGATCTAAGCTGGGATTGGCTCCAGCCCCCGCGACCCTGTACGCAGGATAAGCGGTTGACGATAGACGATCGTGTCCTTATTGTTGGGGATTTTAATGTCCACGTGTGTTGTCCTGAAAACCCACTGGCAAGAGACTTTTAACACCTCATTGACTCTTTTAATCTTGTGCAGTCTGTGTCTGGAACCACACAAGAATGCGGACACACACTTGATATTGTCCTATCCTATGGGTTGCCTGTTCTTAACTTAGAGACCTTTGACGGTGTGTTTTCTGACCACATGCCAGTATTATTTGAGATATTTCTTGCCTGTAATACAGTTAAACCTACTACGGCGCTGCAGTATTATTAACCCTTCCACTGCTGTTCAGTTCTTCTCCGTTTTCAGTCAGCACTGTATTACTATATGTAATGATTCAGATAAGCTTAGCTCATGGTTTCATTCCACTTGCCAAACTGGAATGTTAGCATAGACTCTGTGGCTCCATTGAAAACCAGGCAATCTAAAACTAAAGTTGAACCCTGGCTGAATGAAAGTGTTATCAGACGTGAGTGCCAAAGGGCTGAGCGCAAATGGAAAATGGACAAACTGCAGGTGTCATTTCAAATGTTAAGGGACTGCTGGCGGATTATCAGACAATTATGAAAGAAGCCAAAAGAAAATATTTTGCTGAAATTATTCTGTCAAACTGTAACAAGCCTTGTGTTTTGTTTAAGACTACTGGCTCAGTTCTCAATGTCCCGCAAACAGTCGGCTTTGATGCCTCCCATGCTGCGTGTGAAACATTTCTTCACTTTTTTATTGATAAGGTCACTTCCATTAGGGCTCAAATCTCACCTTCTGCTTATGACCCCTCCGTCCCTGTCGTCTGCTCTGCTGTCTTTGACAAGTTTGAACCTGTGACTTAGTCTGTTTTACACAAGATTGTTGGGCATTTGAAGCCCTCAGGTTCTCCAAATGATACTATCCCTCCTTCACTTTTTAAGGAGGTTTAACCTTCTATACAGCCATCGGTTCTTGCAGTTTGAAATAGCAGCCTTTCCTCAGTGGTGGTCCCTGAACTTTTTAAACATGCAGTAGTACAACCTTTAATTAAAAAACCTGGTCTGGATCCTGCAGATCTTGCTAATTTCAGCCATTTTAAAACCCTACACAGCACAGATCAGTTCTTCTAAAAGTTTTTAATGATATCCTTTTAGCTTTTGACTCCGGGGATTGTGTTATTCTTGTGCTTCTTGATCTTGTAGGAAACCCCCAGCCAGACAATGGTGAAGCATACTGATGTTGCTAGAAGCCTATATTTATGTTCAGCCATCAGCCTTGTTTTGAACACAAATCTAATTTCCCTTTCCTTACACCTTTTCTTCATGAAACACTGTAAGAGCTACAGGACAAACTAAACATTACGCAAAGGCCAGATTAACCTCACGAATAGCCGTTCATAAAAACATTTCTGTGACGTTACCTCTGTCAATATGAACTAAAAGGCTTATGTTAGCATGACTTCACATGACGAGATAACAATACATTAACACTTCTTCGCAGTTGAATAGATTAAACTATGTATTACTGCACATAAACATTAAACAAATCAAACACACAATACCTTGTTCCCGTTCTAGCTAGGTGCTTAATTATCCTTTTTTAAGGGCTTTATACGATTTCAGAGCAACATGTGTTTTTCCTCCTTACCTCCGTGGGTGCGTCTCACAAACTGCCCCCCCCCTCCCTTTTAAATGCGAAATAACCGTTCTGCTGGGAGGCGCCAAAATAAAGGACTTATAATATTAAGAGAGGGAA
The DNA here is from genome assembly GCF_014851395.1 of Micropterus salmoides. Taxonomy (NCBI): domain Eukaryota; kingdom Metazoa; phylum Chordata; class Actinopteri; order Centrarchiformes; family Centrarchidae; genus Micropterus; species Micropterus salmoides. The sequence goes on from NW_024044681.1 coordinate 17,064,974, forward strand.
TTAATAAAATAAAGCTCTGAAGTGGTTACCTTATTAATACATTTTCCTTAGAGTCAGATCTGACTGCTGCCTTTGACACAGTGGACCATGAAATCCCAATCCCTCGTTTGGAGCGGTGGGTGGGCGTCAAGGGCATGGCACTGAAATGGTTCAGATCCTACTTGGAATGTAGAACTTTCTGTGTCAACTGTGGAGAGTCTGTGTCCTCCTCTGCTCCTCTCTCGTAGGGTCCCACAGGGCTCAATATTCGGCCCTCTACTCTTCTATCTTTATTTTCTCCCGCTTGGTTCCACACTTAGTAAGCATGGTATGTCATTCCACTGTTATGCAGACATAGTCAGATCTATGTCCCTCTTAAAAAGAATGAAACTGCTGAACCGTTACTTAAGTGTCTTGACGAAAGGATGGATGGCTCTAAACTTTTTAAGTCTTAATCAAAGTAAGACAGAAGTTATGTTTTTTGGTGGCACCACTGGGACCCCCCCTGTCGATCTGGGTTCCTTGAGTCAGTACATCAAGCCAATGATCAATAACCTAGGGGTTAAAATCAACTCTGACCTTAATCTCGACAGACAGATAAGGACAGTTGTAAAGACAAGCTTTTTTCAATTGAGACAACTGGCCAAAATAAAGCCCTACCTCTATAGACCAACCCATTCTCTCAGGTCAGCCGATCAACTGCTCCTAAGTGTGCTCAAAACAAAGTGCAAGCTTTTGCTGTAGCAGCTCCTAAACTGTGGAACGATCTACCTCTGCACATTAGACAGGCATCTTCACTGTCTGTTTTTAAGTATCTTCTTAAAAGCCACCTCTTTTCCTTGGCCTTTGATAACTGAAATTGACATTTCTTGTTTTGGTTGTATTGATTTTATTATTTTATTGTATGGTTGTTATTGTTTTTATTTGTATTTTATGCGTTGTGTGAGCTTTGTATTTAGTGTCTTTTATGTATTAATTTATTGTTTTACTCTACAGCACTTTGTGTCCACTCTGGATTTTTAAAGTGCTCTATGAATAAATTTTGATTGATTGATTGAACCAAGTTATAGAATTTCCCACTGTCTTTTATAGGGTATATACAGGAATCCTGAAGTAAAATTCAATACTTTTTTAAGACTGCTGCGCCACTTTGAACTGTAACCGATTAAATCAGCCACACACCTTTAAAAAGGTGTGTGGCTGATTTAAAACATTTTTTAGTTTTTAAAAGGAATTTAAGTATATTTATAACATATTTATTGCCTATATGTCATCAGGTTATAACGCCACCTAAATATTGAGGCATTCACCAACTTTCTCAGTTGCCTATAACAGCCTGTATGGGCCAACTGTTCTCTATGTGAAGGACTGGTCAGATTTCCTGGGAAAAGCAACTGTGTTACATAAGCTATGACGTTTATGTATGCAATATTACAGCAAATCATGTGAAACACAGTGTAATTTTGTGTTTTAGTTGGTTTAAACTAGATAATGTGAGCTTGCCTGCAATGATATGTGTGATAACTTCCACCGTCCACTTGATCAATACAACAAAATTCAAATAGGCCAGGAGGGAACAAAGATGAGGAGAATAAACTGAGTGATGAATAACATAAGTAGTGTAGGCGGTGTAGCACAGGCACAACCTGGAGGAACTGGTCTAAATGACTGTATTAGTATATTAGTATATATACAGTATATTGAAAGTATATTGTTAATTTAATAGTAAACTGTAAGTTGGATATTAATATATTCATTATGCTACTCTATTCAATATAATTTCATATAATAGTATAGAACTTACCACTAGTATAATATTAATTCAAATTACAGCTGCTTCAGTTTGGGGTTGTTTTTTATTCATTACTTTGTGCAAGAAAAATGCTCTAGGCTACATGATAGTCTCCAACCTTGATTTTGGGCAGGCTACTAACTCGTCAATAATCATAACTGTTTATGCAGAACACTGAGTTCAACATTTATAAAGTTTGTTGCAGCACATCAAGCTTATTTTTTAATCCTGCTCCATCCAGGCTGTGATCTGTTCACAAAAAGTGACACTAACCAGAGCATCGGCTTTATGAAAAGTTGAATTTGTTTCAATAAAAAGCACCGATTTGGCTTTATAGCCAGCTAACGTTAGCCACACGCTCCTTGGATTTTCCCTGTTGTCTTCTGTCTTACCGATTCTGCTGCTGGTGGCACATCTCGCTCTTGTTTTTCAGGAACGGGGCTGTTCAAAGAGGCCACAGAGCGACCGGCCAACCGGGTTAATCACCTACACTTTTAGCAAACAAACTTTTGGACATACAGGATTTTCACATAGAAAATTTAATACCTTGTTAAATGGCAATTAACATTTTTTAATACTATTTAATGGCCTTAATTTTCGCAAAATTGATTTATTAACTTTTAAGACTTTTTAAGACCCCGCAGACACCCTGCTTTTAGGTCCTTCACAACAAAAGAGTCAATTGAAGTTTGGCGCTACCAGCTAGCCACTCTGTACCAATATAGTTTTCCTCAGTGAGTCAAACTCCTTTTTCCACTCCACGCACAGCTCCAGTTTAGGCATTGGTCTTCCATCAGATTTAATCTTAAATTGCAGCTGTAGCGGTAGTTTAGTAAAACTATTTATAACTAAAAACTCCAAATCTCCACCCTCCATAACTGCACCAGCTAAAGTTGCAAACAGCTCCCGTTATTTCATCTGAATGACGTTGATCGCCTGCTGTGATTCGATTGGCGTGAAGCAGACAGCGGCTGGCTTCCCTTGGCTTCATCCTGACTAATCACAGTTAGGCAGTGGCATGACAGTGGCTTCATCTGATTGGTTCATCTTGTTTTTTTCTTCACAAAGAGAAGCCAACTCTGTCTGGCCTCCTCGCCTAGTCAGACTGCAGGCCAGTCTACAGTTATGCAATATAGTGTTTCACCACACATCCAACACATAGCATTCAGAAGGGCGCTGTTTCACTTATTGTAAAATAGTAAGACATGGGGAAGAGATGACAGCAACAGCTTTTAAGATTTATCGAAACTAAAAACATTGTGTTTTTATTAAAATGATAAATAGAGTCTGATAAAACAGGGGAAGCCTGGCTTCCCTTGGCCTCTGGGAGAAAATGCCACTGCTTGCCGGGAGGGGGGGGGGACAATACAGATAACATAGAATGTGTTAGAATGTGTAATAATGTGGACTAGTGACAGCTGGTTTTGGAGTTTGTCCAATGGGCTGTACAGATCCTGCTCACTTGAATCCTGCTATGTTCTTGTACCACATAAGTTGTAGGGATAACTTTAGCAACTGGTCACCATTAGCCGGCGAGCTAACAGTAAGCCTTTCTGATGTTCACTGTGTTTTCACCCTACAACATCGGATTCTGTTTGGCCTGAGAGGCTTCAGCACATAAAACTGTTGTTGTTATCCTTATGTAGAGTTTATGTTGGAGTTTGTGTTTAAGTCTGTGTTGTGCTGAGAGCCGGTCGTTTTGTGGAGTTAGTGGACTGCATTTCGTTACCTGTTGTCACTGTGGTCAACCGGAGGCTCGGGAACGCGCATGCAGCTACATCCCGAGCCGATACCTTCACATAACAACAGAATAGTGGCTGTTGCAAGCAATGGAGAAAACAGGCGTGAGGTTCATTTCTAAGTGAGGTTCCAAGCTCATTGACAAAAAGGAAGAACAAAAGTGCTTTATCAATTAGTCATTTTATTTCAACTACTTATAGCCACTTTAACTACGTGCTTTGAGATGGTAAAAATTAAACTTTTAACACACTTTGTTGAGACGTTCATTAAAAAAAAGTTTGTAATCAAGTTGATCAAAAAAGTAACATCACTGCTAACAGAAAATAATGTGACTTTTTTGCCTGCTGTAAAGCCTGTGGAGATAAAGCCAGTGAGGTAGCCTACATTTCCTGCAGAAGCATTCAGATGCTCCGCGGTTAAGTGGAACAGCACGAAGTATCTGCTAAATGTACACATTCTTTTAATTAACTGTTACATTTTTAACTTCTCTTCTCGTCTTTTTTAATCTTAGTGTAAACGTGCTACCCTCTAAACGTGAGCTAACACTGTGCTAGGTTCGGAAGGAGCTAAGTGATATAAACTGTACCCATAAAAGGAAGAATCAGGCCAGGTAAGTTGTAACCTGTAACTTTTACTCACATTACTTTGCAAGTAACAGTTGAAACACAATTACATAACATACATGAAAAATAAAAAATGGGCCCTTTAAAATAAATGAGTCTTTGGTTTTTTCCTTTTGTAGTCGTTTAAGTCTGTCTGTTTGTGATCACTTTCTGTATTAGTCAATCCACTGTCAATAGTTCTCTGTTAAAGTGCGTGTCACCAGTTCTGTGACAGTTTCCTTGTTTAAGAGGAAAGTTGGCACTTTCGGACGAAGTGTGTGTACCAGCTAAGGCGACTGATACTTTCCTACCACCAGGGGGAGTGCTCGATGATCTGCGTCTCTTCAAGATCACACTGGGAGGCTCGCCATCGATAGAAAGGGATCTTCCAAGTAGTTCTTGCTCTGTCCATAAGACCTGACCTGTTTTTGCAAACAGGACTTTAAAACAATGTTCTATATATCTATATGTTGCACAACAATCATACTAATGCATAACCACCATGTAACATTTAAGCATCACATGCTGCATAATACTCAATGATCACGTGTTCAGGCCTATTTATCATACTCCAGTTCAAACTTCAAATCTCAGCTCACTATCTATATATATCTACAGTAACCAGCATATAACATGTACAACCTTGAACTTATTCAATAACAGCTGATAATAAATCAACAGAAATTACATCAAGCTACTCTTATCCCTGTATTAGGAAAACTGTAGGCAGTACAGGCTCTACATAACTTAAGTTGCAACATGTAACTGTAGTTGCAATGCAGTACTCTAATTACAGTACCCTTATCAGAAAACATAACGTTTTATCTACCCGCAGCAGAATTTACACATTAAGGCTTAACATTTTCCACACACAACATTAAAATAAAATCATCCTAGAAAACCATAGTATTTTTTTATAACCTTCCCTTCAATAGCAATGCTGTGTAATTCATTCAGCTACTCCTTAATACAAAGCAAATGAACATAAATGCAGCTGCGCTTAGGTAACTTTAAATATCAGCTTACTATTTCAGTTGCTAATTAAAATTAAAACTTTGTATCACTGTCAGAAATCAAGAACACCCCCTTAACTCTTGATACAAATACAGGCAAATGTAGCGCTGCACACACACTTAGCAATATTAGCATCCTGCAGTTCAATAGCTTAGCGAGACAAATAGAGGTGGAAAACTCCCGGTTGCTCCTCCTTATCCTGTCTTCTGTGTCGGTTCTTTAGTTTGCTAATACACCTACTTTTATTACTCTGTTAACTTTAAATCAATTTCCTCTCTTTTCTCCTGTCTCCATCAAGCATGTTCTTCTCTTCTTTCTTGCTCACATACACACGTACAGGGTCTCACAGGATCACGCAGTTGTGTCGTGACCTGTCAGTCATGTTCAGCTGGGGGAGGAACTATCACTCCTAATTGGCTGATTTTCCTAAAGGGATATTACGCTAATTTAATACATTTTTACATTATTTTAACCCTGTATTGTCACTGGGTTACATTAGCAATATTCTGTAAATGAAGATACATTCCCCTTCCTGTTCCCAACTATCTTGGAAAAAGGGAGACTCTCTGCTTGAATAAAAAAATGGGAGATGGGAGATTATTTTCTATTTTAATAATCAAACATATGTTTTCTATTTAGCAAGGAGATACTATTAAATCTGCTGTTACCTGCTTACAGGAAGTGTTGTGCTGTCATTGTGAATAAGGCTGTTCTGTTACTGCTTACATAAACAACCAGGGATGGATGTGACGGATCCCATTAAAACCCATAGATCCCTTAAGTAGTTCTCCACCTCAGCCCTCAGAGAATTGCAACTATGGCCCCATTGCATTTTAAATGCTGCTAGAAATGCATAATGCTTTAGAAATATTTCTATAGTGCTAACCCATAAATGTGGGCTCTGATTCAATTTTCTGACAATCCACACAAGGGATTTACTCTGTGTAAGACGTCTTGACGAAAGCTTCTCTCCCGACTTCTCATTTCAGACTCCCGTGACACCTCAAAGAACAAACACAATATTTCCAGCATTAGTTTTACAGTTACCACAAGCTAGACACTAAAATTGGAAGATGAGTCAAGGCAAGCAACTGTTTCCTCTTATTACTTATGTTTTGAGCACATGAAAGACTTTACTACAACGCTTCAATTTCCTTTATGAAATCTCCACCTGTATCTGTCCCAATGCATGCTGTGTGAGCTTCATTCTATAGGTAAATGTTATACTGTCACTGTGAAGAAAAAAGAAGCCTATTGCTGTAAGAATTAGGGTACTGACACTGTAATATATTTAGGAATGATTCTTTCACACTCTGTGGTTCATAAATGTTAGCATCTGTATGTATACACATATATTTTTTGTTGGGGGGGATTGAAAGGACAGAAAATAAACAATAGTATTTTATGTACACTATAGTGTTATGTTGACCTGTGTTGAGATGTGCATGCTGTTTTGTTAATAAAGTAAGGCATTGAAGATTGGCCCCCATGCTTTATAGAACTCTTGGCCTATACATTGTGAGATGTAAAAAAAAAAATTCTGCCTTTACAGTTTAGGAGGATGGTCTTCTTGGCAACATTTAGCACAACTGTATTACTTTTCTATAGTTGTGATTGATAAAAGGTCGTCTAGTACACAAATGGGTGGTCTTTTTGTCTGTGATATAACTTCGGTGGTTTACTTAATAGTCTACTGACTAAGTTAGATGTCAAGGTCAAGATCAATGGTATCTTTATCACCCCCAAGAGGCAATTTGTTGTACAGCCAGCAACACTACACAAACACAGACAGACAATACACAGTATACAATATAAAAATCACACTGATTTATTTAAAAGGCCAGTAGCAGCAGGATGTTGGGTTTATCTGTCATTGAAAAGTAATTTGTACAGATTTTGTTCCAGGAATTGAGATCAACTGATTTGGGTATGTTCTTAGGGAGGTAATTGTCTGTTCCGGTGTTGTTGATATATTTGTATAATTTCAACAGGGATGTGAAGGGGTGTACAAATAATTAGGCAAGACAGAAGACTGAACATTAATTTGTTTAATTTTGAGTTGACTGATTTAAGTTGTAGGTATTGAAGGAATGACTTGACTTCTGTCATACTTATGGACAAGTTCTTCATAAGTGATGTAAGCTGAATTTTGTATAATATGTTGAAGCTGTGTGGCAACCTCCCTTCTTCTATTGTTTTGAAAAGTGGATTAAATTTTAAAAGGTACTATCTCTGACAGCTTGGGGTAAACATTAATACCTAGGCATTTATGGTGCATACAGAAAAGAGGGATTGGGGAAAGTAATCTACTGAAAAGCTTAATTGTTTCTTGTAATGAGAGTTTTTGGTTCAGTTCAGTTCAATTCAATTTTATTTATATAAAACAGGGCTAGACTGGTTGGGGGTGTGTGAGAGAGAGAGCAGCCAACACAATATCCACTCAGAAATACAGACAGTAACGAAAGTAGTTATAGAGATGTCTGTGAAGATTCTCAGTCATCCAGGTCATAGTTATCCAACGAAGGTTAAGTCAAGGGCAACTGGACTTGGTTGAAGTTCTCCACCTATTATCTTCAACCAAGTCCAGTTGCCCTTGACCTTAACCTTTGTTGTTGGATAGTGGTACAGACTGAAAATGAATAATGGTACTGATAATTATAGTATTGTTAATGATAATAACAATAACAATACACTCAAAAATATGTTATGTTGACTTTACTTGATTTTATTATTGCACAAATTTTTTTTCATCTAAATCCAGATATGTTTTTTTAAATTAAGTGTACTTATATTTTACAAGTTGACTGTACTGATATTTAGTAAATTGGGTGTACTTATATTTTATAAGTTGAGTGTATTAATCTTTTTCAGTAATTTCCATTTAATTATATTTATAATTTTAGCTAAACTATCTTGAGTAGCATTTACTAAATTTTTTTTATGTTAGGTACACTAAAATTTATTATGTGCATCCAGATCAATTTAATCGTTTAATTTCTACATACTAAATTGAAGTTTAAAAGTTTTTTTTAAATCTCTTATTGTATCTTAACTTTCAATAATATTCAGACAAATAAAGCAAACCAAATATTTTCAGCTCTTACTTTATTTTCTTCATTCAAGAGATAGAACACCATTTTTGTTCTCCCAAATGGTGCCAATAATGTAACTCAGGAGTTACCATTTCTTAAATTGCTATCTTATAAAAAAATGTCATAGAATCAGCCATTAACATAAAAAACATTGTACCATTCATCACAAAAAAACAACAAAACGAGTCAATACCCATTTTTTCATAAAACAAGCACCTATTTCCAGGATTGCAGTATTCATTTCAAGTAAATATTCCTAAACATCCCTAGTACAGTTTTAAATGTTCACAACAGTGGCTGTATACATATATACACACATTACTACAGTCCACCACTCACTTTGCAACATCTTCTACACATAATAACAATGTAGCTCAAACGTTTTCACAATAGTAGCTGAAGAAATCCTACAGTCCATCATTCATTTTGTTCTTTAGTCCAAGGACTTTGGAGAAAAGCCTTTTACCACCAATTTGCAAGAGGACATAATATACAAATAACAAAATAAACCAGTTATAGTACTGGTTTATTTTGTTAACAGAACAAAAATACTATAGTACCAGAACCTCCCACAGCTGCAACACAGTGCACAATGAGAAACTGATGCTGAGATTACAAAAAACTGCAAACACTTACAGTCAAAGAATACTGTAATAGAAGAAAAGAATGTAATATCACATAATAGATTTTATGCTTGGCTGAGGTGAAAAGGTTGGTGTATCAATATGAAAACAAACTTACTGAATAAATCATGATATACTGTACATGAAATGTGACTTAAATGTCCACTGAAGTTTAAGCTCCTCTAAGAATAATAAAAATAGTGGAAAATGAAAACATCCCATCCGTGTGGAGCAATGAGGAGGTGGTAACATTCCTACATGAAACGAACAAGAAATCTCATAATTCAAAACATCTTCTAGGGCTGCATTTTACATTATACTAAATGTTTTCTATAGCCTCCTAAACCAGAAATAAAAATGCAGCTTAGCAGCATTCACAAGAGCATCTAAAGAAATGCTACAGTCCAGCAATGATTTTATTAGTCCAAGGACCTTAGGGGAAAGCCTTTCTCCATCCATTTGCAAGAGCACTTTTTGAATGAATTCATAGGAGTATTTCAGCTCTTTGGGGTAAGCCATGTTCAGTACATAGATGACTCCCAGCATCATTGCACAATACTTGGGCTACAGATCCAGTGTTGTCCAGAATGATTCCTCCTTCAACATAAATGTCAATGTCATCATGAGCTCCAATTTCTCCACCCTCCTTTTGATGACATATACTATGCCCATGGTGGATATCTCTCGGGATGTCATCTTCGATGTCCTGTATATTTATAGAATATAGGTGACAAAAAGAACACATGTATTTATGTAATGGATTTTAATGACTTGAAAACTATAAATTTCTTCTTTTATTTACACTGGTCAGTTAAAACTACTGAAAATATTTTTGTCAATTAAGGTTCATGTGAATTAACAAATTACAGATTTTTGTTTTTATTGCATTGTGAAAAAATATCCCAACTTTTCTGGAAATGGGGTTTCTATATATTTGTGAGATGTTAAAGATTTAGGAGTTTAGTCTTCAGTAGTGACCAATGGGCTTGGAGCTGAGACACACAAGTCAAAATGGATACATTTGATGAACACATTATTGGTTTTGGTGTTTTAATTGAACAATAAGAAAAATAATGCCTCATCGTTTCAAGAACCAAACTGATGGTTTTAAATGTTTTAGCCTATTAATGAAAATCTCCAGACACAGCCAAATTTACATTATCCTATGTTGTTTTACTCTTCAGGATTTAACTTCCTCAAAACAAAGTTTGTCAGAGTCTGTTAATAATTATTGGGTGTCTTGACTGCACCAGGATGTGTTTAGAAAATGGTACCTGCTTTGAACACTGTGCATCAAATTGTTGATTTAATACAAATATTCTCAACCTTATGGCTACTTAGAAGGTAATAATTAATTTTCTAAAATTAATGCTTTGGAAAATGGTCAGCGGTAGTGTTAATGCATTTGTCATCAATGGGCTAAAACATAAAAACACATGATCCTTAAGATCCTCTGTAGTGACACGCTTTAGTGGCTGGAGCATTTTTCAAGTTTTGCAGTAGTAGATTTTTTATTAAACAGCAGGCTTCCACACTATAATAACTCTAGACCCCAAAACACGACAGCATGTAGACATTGATAGGACTCAGGGCTCGACAATAACGGTGGCCCGATAGCCCAGGGCCAGTAAAAAGTAACGACGGGACTGATGAACTAGCAACTCACTGGCCCAATCAAAAACATTAGTATTAAAAAAACGAAAACAAAAAGATCACATTAGAAACTCAACATCCTGCAGCTGTTTTGCAGCTCTTGGCGTGCACCATTGCCCAATCCAGAGTTGTAGTGACGAGATGAGTGGTTGTCAAATGTTGTTTCTCTAATCTTAATCAAACAGTGACCTCTGGGTCTTAAAGTGAAACAATGCAGACTTGTATCTGCTGCTCTGTGTACATTTTTTATTAAAAGGCTGTCAGCAGGAGAGTGAGCACATAATGTTTGAGTCTGTTATTATGTTTTTGTTAACCTTTTTTATTTTTTATAATTTTAATTGTGATAGTTTAGTTTTTTTATATCCAGGATGTATTTAATAACCGATTAAACATGTTAACAGTATAACATAACTTATAAGTCTTTGGTATTGTTGTAACACTGATAAATACCTTTTGGAGGGAGGCACAGTAAAAATTCTCTTCAGGCCAGTAAGTTTCAAACCCACTGGCCCGGTGGGGCCAATTGCAAAAACGTTTATCGTTGAGCCCTGGGACTCCAGCCTCCATCATTGTGGTGTCAACTGATTGTGTTATGCATCAGTTTGTTTTCGTTTTTGGTGAGTGTCCCTTTAAATCACAATGTGAAAGCCCTTTTCTTCTAACTAGTGGGTTAGTGACATTAGGATCTTAAAACATTTTCGATAATACAAGTACATGTGACTGACAAATGCAATTAAAATCACTTGCCTTATAATCCCGAATGAGATGTCCATCATCCTCACCAAGGTAGATGCAAAGTGCCTTGAGGACTGCTGCCCATTAAGATTGACATCAATTGTAGCCTGGGTAAAAGGATTACGATTATTAAAATTAAAATATTCCTAAATACATCAATTATTGCAAAAACCTTTCTTGAAATTATATAATATTTCCAACCTGTGGTAACCTCAAAAATATATAAACAATGACTTCATTATTACTGTAAATAGACTGCCCTCTTTAGCTTAAGAATGTTAGTGAATTAATTTTCGTAAAATAGCAGGTCTGAATGTGTAGGGCATAGCACAATTGTAGCTTCTACTTATTCAGCGAAGTTTCACTGAGAACATTGGTCTCTTCTTCACAGTTTAGAAGCTGCTAGAAAAACTAGTCAAATCCGCTGGCTACTGAGGTTTAAGTGTCTTGCTCATCGACCTGTGCGTGCATGCAGTTGATATTTACTACCAGCTATATACAGCGTGCTAATCTTGACAACCCAGCTTTATTATAATGTTAATATAGCTCTCTGTATTAGCTAGACTCCTTACATGTTTGCTAATAACTTTTTAAAGTGGGTCTCCGACAGAAAGAGATGTGTTAAGGGAATATTTGCTCTGCAATCAAATACGATTTTAAACAGGCCTAGTAAAAAATAAATCTAAAATCAATATGTGGCTCGGATCGTGAGGCACAATATGAGCGCCGGCTAACCGGAGCGGGGAGGTACTCACACTAGGCCCGGTTGCCTTGTACCGTGCCTAAGCACGTTTAACCCCAAAGTACAGTTCGTTTGACCAGATTGATCGCTCCATGCCGTATGCTGAACCCTCCCCAGGTCAAATTGAAGAGGTGGGCTCAGGCACAGTTAAGCTGAACTCCGGCACGGTACACATCTAGTGTGATCGCTAACCGTGCCCAGGCACAGAACTCGGACATAAACGGTACTGTGCTGTACGAGTATGCTTTTTCCCCCCCCAAAGGAGTGCAGTGCGTTTCCCATAGAATGACAGCCTAACTGTAGCATGGGGGAGGGGGGGGTTTAATGCTAGACATGAAGAAAATGTCTGTGTGTACTGTGATAACAGCACTTCAGCGTTGAGATCCCCCCACATAAAGAAAGAAAAAAATTTATACCACACAGTTACAGAACATTTATATATTTATATTTATCCTTGGCAGCACTGCAGTGAATAGTATAGCTGTAAAGAGTTTGTTTGTTAAATGCACCAAAACAATATGAGCTCCCCAAAGAGTTAGGTTCTGGTCCACATTACACCAAGATAACATATATCAGATATGAGAAAGACCTGCAATAGAAATAAAAATGAGCACAAATGAAAAAGTGTGTTATTTCTCTTATTCGATTATATATTACTTTAGAGCAGTTAGAAATTACATCAGAAATTAATGCTTTCAAAGCTTTAGATGCTACAAGCAGACAGACAGGACATTTTATGAAATGAGAGGGGTGGATTGAAGTTTATGGAAATTGTGTGAATTAGGTACATAACAGACATAACAGTTTCTTAAATTAACTACCATTATTTGTACAACAGTACTTGAAAAATAAAGACCTGTACAATGTTTTATAATAATTGTGTAAGGTTATTTATACTTTGTCAGATCATATTGTAAACGATTTTTTATAAACTTTGTGAAATCAGAAACAGAAAAATCTCAACTACAAGTACATTGTGTGACACTATAACTGAGTCAACAAGTCAAGACCCCTTGCAGCTCTGAGTTTTGTAATACAGTTTTCTGTCTTCACGCCATTTCACTAACTCTATTAGTATTTGTAATTTTCATGTTCCACTTCTATATTTAAAGTATTAGTTGAAAATTGGGAGCAATAAATGCAGTGCCAACATAATCAGTCTTTGTGTTTAGAGCAGAAACAACATTAACCTGCTACCTAAACCCACATTCTTATCCTTGTTGTTATCTGCCTACCACTTCAGGTTAACTGGCCTTTCACTGGACTATCGGCTGTTGTCGTGCTCTGCAAGTCCTCTTCTGTCATCTGCAAAGCTTCTGCTAGTTAGTTATGAAGCATTTGCATGCTTCTACATCAGTGGCGGCTCCTGCCAAATCTCTCAGGGGGGGCAATTGTTGCGATGATGGCTAAGGTGATCAGTTCAATGGTCTAAGTCTGCTATAAGACAACAATAAGACAAGATTGTTCCTTAGGCTACATACTGTGCAGTATTTGAGAACAGCTACATCCTGAAGTTCATTGTCAATGTCTACAAGGAATGAATAGTCCACAGTTAAGATCAACAGATCTTAGACCTTTGGATGTAAAGGCTTTGGCAATAATGAAAAAAATGACTCTCACAATTATTTGATTTAGGTGTGACAAACCTTTTATTTAGGAACAAGAAATCCAGAATAAAGCGCAGTGGCACTGGACTGATGATGTGCAATGAAAAAAATTATTTACAGTTAATCTTGCGTTGCAGCTAAGGGACCTGTCTCAAGTAACAGGCTACAGTTATGTAATAATGTCATATATGCTGTATATGAAGTTGGATCAAACATAGCTAATCTTAAATGTTTAATGGGGTACAGAGGAGCACAGTATTTATTTTCATTCTTTAAGTTACACACATTACACAAGACTAATAAGGTAAGCAGAGAGTTGTAAAAAATCCACTTGTTATCCTGCAGTTACACAGTATTATTAGGTGTGTGGGTTGTATTAAAGTATCCACTGTTCTCCTGTACTCTATAATCACACAGTAACAATGAGCTATGTGTGGTTCTCCCATTCTCACACTTTATTTACACATAAACATCAAGGCATGTAAGGGGAAATATAAAAGGTATATTCTATTATTTTTGGTTTATTTTCTGTGTTGCTTTCCTACTTCTTTTTACCCTCCTCTGACAAGATGCCAGTGGTGACCACCTCCTCTTTCTTCTTTGGTTTCTGGCAATAAAAGAAAAAAACAACACATCAAATAATTGTTAATGGTTAAGTGCAGCTAACTTTAAATTGACTCCACCACCACACAATAAAACATGGCTTAATAACAATCACATTTAACATAAGCATAAAATCAAGATTATTAGCTTAGCCAATGGCATTTTACGGAGCATAAATTAGCCTAGTGGCTAGCGGACTTTTCCTCTCCTCATAGCTTAACAAATTACATGTATTATTTATACTGTGTCTTACTCACCGCTGGTAAACTGCATCTCCCAACACAACACCACGGTCCAATTTTCAGCCTGAACGTACGTTTTAAAACAGCAGCTGGTCGTAGTGAGAGCAACAAGCTGGAGGACTGCCGAGTTGTTTTCAGGTGGCAGAAGCGTAGCTCTGCTGCTGGGCGCATGACGTAAACACATAAGTGCGAGCCCTCCCGGAAGCCATAGAGATTGCATTGCAGTGGCCGCAGCTCGAAAAAAACTGCCTTTACATGAAAGTCTATAGAGAGATCTGGGCGATTTACAACCAGACTGAAATCCCACCAAAAGAGGCGGGACTCCACGGAACACGACTTGATGCTGATTGGACAGCAATATTCAATGACAAACTGTCTGTCAAAAACAGTCACAGCTAACTAACAGTGTGGTAGAAAGTGTGAGAATAATCTCCGACCTTTTTCCTTGCTTGGCGGTGCGTCGCCCGGTCGCTCTAATGAACAAGCCGCCCCTGTTCTACATACTTTCAGCCCCACCTTTACGTTTTAAGCTTTGTTAAGGCCAGTCAGAAACCGTTCACGATGACTGCTACCACAAAGTGAAGCAAAGCTTTTTTTTGCTCCTACCCGCATTCCTGCCTCTGACTGGCTAGTCTCCGTTGCCTCCGTTAGTTTGGTTGGTTAGGTTTGCGCAAGTGAAGAGACATGCTGCGTTCCATTTACCTCGGAAGTCAGAGGTCGGAGCTGGGAATGACGTCACACCCGAGTTGACAGTAGTGATGGCAAGTTCAACTCTTTTGACAGGCTCGAATCTTCAAATCTCGTTCATTAAAATTAACTAATCTTTTTTTGAGCCCTTTTGTTCATTTCATTCATTTGAACTAGGCTGGTTAGTGTAGCGCTGCAGCCCTCTAGTGGGCGATTAAAAAACAGTACCGTTCTCAAACACGGAAGGCTGCCTGGCTTGCTTGGCTTAATTGACAAAGTATAATGCACAAATACACCTCTTGATCACTCTCTATCATTATATACACCCCCCTGGGGCCCAAAACCAAATTCAAACCATGTAAAAATCACAGAAATATGTTGTCTATATGCAATCCACTACTCCGGCTAAATCCTTCCATTGTAACAATCTTTCCTGAGTATACAACCAGACCAGCCATACAAAGGCTTATGTATATAATTACTATCATTATCTCTAAAGTGCTCATTCATACAGTAGCCTAACGTCTCTATCCTTTAGTAAAATATTAATATCAGATTGGCGTATATAGAAGTAATAAGCTTGACACACTTGTAGTAGACCTAAATTTATTAGTTATGCATTTTAATAAATTTATGAGAATTGATACCCAATTATGAATTAAAATTCATAAAATCAAAATTTCCTCGTTAAGGGCACCACCGGAGTTGTTATAATCCTAGAGTCTCCGGACCTCTAGGTAGTTTTGAATAATTATACAATTATTACTAGTGATCAGTTAGTTAATAATCGCTCAATTATCTTAAATCAGTCAGTCAGTCTCATATCTAAAGGGTCAATTCTCTTGGCAGGAACTATAAATAGGCAACACACACAGCTCTTGATTATTTTACAGTGACTTTATTCTCTAACAAGGTGATAAAAAGATGGTTGGATACAGGGAACATAAACATTTGCTGAACAATGAGCCTGTAGGTTCGATTGTGGGAAGCATTTGACTCATACGGCATAGAAGAGCTAATGAAAGTAAACTAATGCTATGATTTTAGGAGTTAAAATGGACATCTGATCACAGAACATGTGTTAAGTCTTACTGCTTGTCGACAGCCTGCTTTCGGCCTGTTGCACGGGTCCCACGCTAGCTGCCGATCCTGGCTTTTTGCTAGGGATTCTCCAGGGTTCTCCGTGTTTGATTGAAAACGCCTCCTCCGTCTGGCAATTCGGCTGTTTTCAGGTTTCCTTCGTTGTAGCTGGCGAGACCACGTGGCTTGGTCTGACCTCGGTGAAGTTGGCTCGACTAAAAAGGCTTAAAATGGAACTTGGTCATTCCTGAATTAGTCCAGTGTAACTTAACGGACTGATAACTTTAACAAAATAAAGAAATAAAGAAAATAAACAAACTGAAGGCAGATCGATGTCACGGCACTTCAGGTGTGTAGATTCAGGCGAACAAAAGGCCTGTTTGTTTCGCTGGCCGAGTCTGGGCGTTGCCTGGCGAGGCACGCCACACGTGCCGAAGCGTCCAGAGGGCAGAGCAGGGTGGAAGAGCCAACAGCGAAGAGAAGAGCGCGAAGCGAGGTCGCGCGTCGCTCTTTTGTTGCCTGGGGCATGGTTCCCCAGGGGGCGTCTCAGGTTTCCCAAGGGACTGCCTTTCTAAACTTAATGTCTAAAGAAAAGAAATCTATTTGCACGTATTATAATCAAACATTTTCCACAATCGAACCTCAATGGTTGAACGGTTGTACTGTTCTAGGCATTGGGTAACAGGAAACAATTGTCACATTATTGGTCAGGATATTTATACATTTAACGGCATTTCCGACGAGGGCATGTAGTACTTATTTCGTCCACTTGGGGGAGCTCAGGTTACATGAGGAAAGCTTGGATTAAATCAAAGATCGTCTCTCCTTAGGAACCGGGGAATTTGTTGATTCATCCTTAAATTCAAGCTGGCGATTAAGAGTATAGTAAAACATTCCTTTGTCATCATTTCTAAAGGAATTTTGTAAGAAAGTATTATGAACAAGCATTGATTACATCAGATGAAGGAGTGTCTTGCTGAAAATAAAAACATTGCACAAGTAACTTCTTTTCAGCACTAATATCAACAACAGATAGCAACAACAGTTAACATAACTACTCAAATAGATACGCAAACGTATTCAGGCAACTAAAGATTTAATTAACTGCTTTGAGTCTTTGGAGACTGCAGACCTTTTACATTGAAAGTTCAGTGTCTGGACTATGTCACACCTAGGTGAGACAAGGAGTATCCCTTTGATGTGGTAATAAAACAAAGAATAAGGTCAGTTGCCACGGAAACGTGTGTGGGGGGCCAGTTTTGATAGGCTGTTCAGGGAGATGCCAATGGCTGGCTCGTGTCCCTTTGTCAGTTTAACAGTCAGGCCCCGCGTTATCAGCTTCGGAATCAAAAAGGTGGCAGTTTTATGGTCGGGATAGCACTTAGAGAAAGCAACTTTGACCCCTCCCCATCTTCTCTGGGGAGGAGAAAGGAATTTAGGGTAGCTCCAAATTTATTCAATGTAAAATGCACAAATCCACACCGTTGTTCACTACACACTATATGAATAAAACACTCAAATTCAACCAATTTAATAATAATCTGGATCAAGCCACCAAGTTCTTAAAAGAACTCCAGCACAGAGAGAGGAACAAAGAAATATTAACACATTATATAAACGCAGCAGTTTGGCAGGTCTGGATGCAGAATGTGTTACGAGGTGTGGTGTGGGGACAGAGAGGACCCAAATGCAACGTTTGGAGGGAAGGAGGTTTATTGAGGGAGAAAGGAGTAGAGGGACTGGAGTGGAGGAAGAGGTGGATGTCGGGGAAGCACAGGCACGAAGAACCAAGGAGACAGGGGGCCAGAGAGCCGGGGAACACTGGGGCTGAGGAAGCGAGGAGCGGTGGGAGAACTGGGAGGACGCCGTGAGGGAAGTCTGAGGCGGAGAGGGCCGGTGGATGAGCCCAGCTGACTAAAGGGAGGACGAGGGTGAGTGTACCTGGGAGGGAAACAGACAGAGAGACAGGGTTAGGGATGGCAGCGACAAGGCACAGGGAAAATGTGGGAAAAAAAGAAACATGGAAGCCTGAACACGGAAGTGGCACCGGGTATGGAGCAACGATGATCAAGCGAGGATGGTGTGTGGAGAACCGGGGTTGAAATACAGGCAGGCATGAGGTGATTACTGGCAGGTGTGGCAGGCTGACGAGGTGGCTGATGAGATGCAGGTGCAGGTAGTTGGCTGGGCTCAGGAGCAGAGGGAGAGAGAGAGAGAGAGAGCACACAGGGGAGAAAGCACAGGGAGGCAGGCAGGGAACAGAAAACCAAGGAAAAAGCAGAAAAACTGATAAATAGGAGAAAAAACCAGGACACTCACCGTCAGCCGGGCTGCCACCACAACAGGGCCCCCTCCTCAATGGACGCCTCCCGGCGGCCTTCCCACTGGACAAGGCGGGGCTTGGCAGACGAACATAGGGGGGGAGAACCTGCCTCTCATTCTCCGGCGATGGCAGTCACTTAGCATGCCGAATGAACGAAAGACTGAGGAGGACCCATGTGAGCGGTAGTTCATTTCTGCTCCACAGTAGGAGCTGTCACGTGACAAATGACCGACTCAAACAGAACTAATCAATTCTGTTTCCTGTGCTGACAGAGCCCATGCAGCTGCCGTGTGACGAGTGAACGTAAGAGTCCAAGATCCTTCACGCATGCGTGAAAATGAACGTATTACTCACTAAGACTATACGTTCCTCCCGAGTCATACACACGGTTAGGTCTTATGAATGAATCGTTCACTGAACGACACAACACTAGTTGACGCCGTTCCAGTAAACAAGTCGGAAAACCTCGCTCGACCAGCTGTTTGTTTATTGTTCGCATTGTGCGGTATTTACTCACACTAAACACTGTAGCAACACGTCCACAGACAGCTGTTGGACAGCACTTTGTGTACGAACATTTATATGAGTCACACGTACACAGAAGTGCTAATAAAAAGTATAAGCTACATCTTTCACTAACCGTTGATACCCCGACAGCCATCTTGGATCACAAAGTCGGGGTAGTGCGGTTCTCCCGACTTCCCAATTCGGGATTCCGACTTAAGGGGGCGTTCCCTTTGAAATTTTGACCTTTGAACTCGGAAATTCCGACTTTCCATGTCAACTGGAACGCACCAACAGGCTTTGAAAAATGTCACGGTCGGTCGGAGTCAGTCAGAGGCAGAGTAGGGGCGGGACTTTGCGGAGTACGGGTGTGAAAAAAATAGATACTTTTAAAGAAAAGAGAGGACCTGAGTAACTTATAACTTCAACCTTAAAATTAAAACACCCACACACTATCAATGTCTGCTTACCAACCCACGACTTGTATTTATTGTTACTTCATAAAAGCACAATCTGGTGATTATTTTTGCACACATCGCTCCTGGAAAACACTAAAGACTTAATAACTCGCATCGCGCTTGCTGTCTGCCCCGCTCCGGTTGTGTTTTGAAATAACGTTAACAGCAATTCAGGCAGCTATGGTTAACGTTACCTAGGACTCCCATTATGTAGAAGCATAAACTGTCAGTGCACATTAACAACCTTTTACCAAAATGGTGTATTTTGTCATAATGTTAACACATTTAATAGCATCATAGAGTACGGTCTAGACCTGCTCTTTTATGAAAAGCGCTGTGAGATAACTGTTGTTGTGATTTGGCGCTATATAAATAAAATTGAATTGACATTGACAAGATTAGAAAACATGCTTACAGCAAGTCAGGAATAATTAGTTACAGAACTAACATTAAGCTAGTCGCTATAACACAAACTGATAGCATTAGTTAAACACATTTTTTCTATCAAATGTTTTAAAGTGTAAACAGAACCATGTTTAAGTAACAAATGTAACACACCAATGATTATAAATTGCTTACTTACCGAAAATGCAGAGCTGGTTGCAGCATTCAAAAGAGTGCATAACGTTCAATCCCCCACCTTCAGAAAAGAATGGCGGCATGTGTCTGCACATGCGCAGACCGGACAGTATGTGTAAATTAAATTAAACGTATTTTTTTCTAATTACTTTTAATTGAATAAAATTTACTTGTTTTAAACAAGTAAATTTTATTCAATTTGTGTGAATTTGAAAATTAAGTAAAAAAAATAAGAAGGATTAAATAACACATTAAAATCTATGAAATAAACCAGATAAAAACATGTAACATTTACAAGTTGTAGGAATCATTTTTTTCAGTGTAGGACTAGTAAAAATAATTGTAGCACAGGGTGTCAAGCAGGAACATGGGGGCAGCAGGTGATTCGCAACCACAGATCCTGACTCCACAGCTCCAGAGCCAGAAACACCTGCAGAAAGTGATAGGAGGAGAGAGGGAGGAGAAAGCACAAGACTATGGAAAAGGTAAGAAATAAAGTTAGTAACATGCATTAATAGGATTCTGTTGCATACAGATGAAGAGAGAGAGGAGGAGAGAGGAGCTCAGTGCCCCGGCAGTCTAGGCCTAAAGCAGCATAACTAAGGGATGGTTCAGGACTCACCTGAGCCAGTCCTAACTAAGTTTTTTCAAAAGGAACCCTACTCTTTTCCACATGAGAGGAGCTGAAGGCTTAGGCTCCCATTTTACTTTTGGAGACTCTGAGAACTACAATAACCCTGCATTCTGGGAGTGCAGTGCTCTGGTGGGGTAGTAAGGTACTATGAGTTCTTTAAGCTCTTTAAGATAAGATGGTGCCTGAACATTAAGCTTTGAAGTTGAGCAGAAGTATTTTAAATTGTATTCAGGATTTTACAGGAAGTCAATGCAGAGATGCTAATGTGGTGAGGAAAGATTACCCAAGTGCAGGTTAAGGTGTGGTGGCAGCCTTGACTTAACTCCTCCACTGGCCAACCTCCTTATTAAGCTTAGGCTATATAAGACACCTGTGTTTCCTTGCTCTCTCTCTCTGCTTCCTGATTTGTCCCTGTTGTGGTTGGTGTTTGTGGCCCAGGTATGTGAAAGGAATAGTTTCATGCACATCTAGTTTCCCTTAACAGTTTATGTTGCTTACCTGCACTTTGACACTGTTAGGAACCTCCTTTTCTCCTGCCCTGTGACCACTGATGTATCTTCATGACCCATTTTACAGGTGGTAAGTAGATACATGGTTTTAAATGTATTTTAATGGAGTAAGGTTGAGCCTGGCTAACCGTGTTAACTGTTATTCCATTTTATATCACTAATTCTAAACTGTGACTAAAGTGTATTTTAATGAGGCAGAGTCGATGGTTATAATGTACTATGGAACATGGTTGGAGATTCTTGGTGCACAGTGGTGTAAACTGGTATTACTATTAGTTATAAAACATTAAATCAAAAGGTCATTATGACTTATGAACTTTGCTATAGCACCTAATGCATGTGTGCAAGTGATTATAACGATTATGTCTTATGGAAGCATTGTCATGTTATAAATATATGCATAAGTCATTATAGCAATGACCTTCATAGAAAGTGTTACCAATATTTTCTTGTAAAACACCATTTTGTCTACAATTTGATTTTTAAGAAAATATAAGGGGTCACTAATTTTGTTAATTATTTTTTGCTGAACTACACTACAAATGTGCCCTATGGTGGCCAAGGCCTATTTCTCTCTGTTTACAAATCTGTCTAATCTGTGTTAGTGAGCACTTCTCCTTTGCTGAGACCACCTCACAGGTGTGGCATATCAAGATGCTGATCAGTCAGCATGGGTTTTGCACAGGTGTGCCTTAAGCTGGCCACAATAAAAGGCACTTTCAGCTGCGGTATTTATCAACATTTTTAAATATTATAGTAATCTGAATATCTGAGTTTGAATGGCCTTAATCTGATTTAAAAAATAGCTTGTCTACTTCTTCTTTTTTTTTTACTTAAATACGCAAAGAAAATAAAACTTCTGTCACTATAGCCAGTTAGGATACATCCTCATCATATGGTTAAAGATTGATCTGTCTTACACTAAGCCATATCATGCACTCCTTGTCTTTGTCCTTTTGCAGGTCTAATTATTTCCCCTATAATCTGTTGGGCTGCAAAGCCACAGAGCTTTATCAGATCAACCCTGCTGCTTTGACATTTTCCAACACACCGATCCATATAAAGGTCCAACGTCTAGAATGAAGATCACTAGCCACCATGTACTGTCCAACACTGATAGAAGACCTATACTGTAGACACAGCAGGGGAAAGCTCAGTAAAGCCCTTGAATGGATGCTCCAGTATCACATGCATTCTGGAAACAGGTTAATCACAAACATTTATTTATGTGGTATTACTGGTTATTATTTTCTTTGGGAGGGGATCTTTACTTATTGTGGATGCAGCCATAAACTTTTTCAGATTTATTTAGGTACATTTCATTTCAAATACTATGTTTATAAAAATCATTCAATAAGCTTTATCCTTTTGACTTCACATAGATTTTCACAAGTAGCTGTTTGGAGATGATACGAATAATTAGAATTGGAGAATAGAGCCAATTTTTGTCTATGCAAATAAACAAACTGCAATGAGGATGATTCTAGTGTTCCTGCCAGATAATGATGATTTCTATCCAGACCGACTTATTCATTGCAGCATGCAATCAGTCTGGCTGAGGTCCTGAAAATCCATATAAATAGGCAATAAGCAATAATCGAAACCCAGCATAATGCAATCGCTGCCTGCTGGAGGCGATGGCTGATGTGAGCTTACTGCCACTGATGAGCTAAGAGGA
This sequence comes from Micropterus salmoides, assembly GCF_014851395.1. Classification (NCBI taxonomy): domain Eukaryota; kingdom Metazoa; phylum Chordata; class Actinopteri; order Centrarchiformes; family Centrarchidae; genus Micropterus; species Micropterus salmoides. The sequence continues at coordinate 17,087,850 of NW_024044681.1, forward strand.
TGCACTCAGTAGGAACCATCTGTGCTGTGGCGCCATTGCAGCATTGGCCAGTTAAATGACTAGGCATCCAGTAACCAAATGGCCTTCAGGAGAAGCCAAGAGGGGCTGGCTAACTGACCGAGTGAATGACTCATCCTGCACAGCCACATGGTTTAATCAGAGAGCACACAAACATGAGGGTAGATGCTGTGGGGGGTTGCAAAGCAAATTAACATTCATATAATTTGTCACATAGTCATGCATGCATAGCCTATAGACCAGACTCACCGTGTTACATTGAGCAAGACAATCAGCATGCACTGGGTGGCAGTGGACAGTTACTGAAAGTGTAGGGGAAATATTCACACTGTAGACACTGTGAAATAAAACTGATTTGGCAACGGTATCAAGACTCTGCAGTGCAAACATTATCAACATAGTTTTACTTATTATTTGGACTCATCTCTGCAAGTGAGATCTGACAAAAGGATTGGCAAAATGCTCGGGTTCACTAAGTTTCACCATAAACAAATCTGTCATTAGATCTTTTATCTCTCCTCAACCTTTCTTATTAGCAAAGGTCAGTGTAAAAAAAACAAACATTCAGGCTTCACTTATGAATTAGTCGCTGGTAGTAGATTATATCAGCTGTCACTAATTAACATTCATTTTGTGATTAGCTGAACAACAAGCTAAAATGTAACTGATGGACAAAAACATTATTTGGACTATTTTTGAACTGGGCAGGATTCTGCTACATAAAATGAAAAAGATTGATCTACTGAGAGACTTGATGACACTGTTTAGTGGTGCTAACTAGCAGAGTTTCAGGAGCAGGACCACGCATCAACCATGTCATCGCCAGCATTTCCATAAATACCCACACGTCCCAACTCCTCTTCTTCGCTCTTGTATTCTGCATCCCCCCCCCCCCACCCCTTTCTCTGTCCTGCCTCCTGATCTCCTTCTTCCTCTCCATAGGGTTATAGGGGGGTCCGTCGTGCCTGGGTGTTACGGCGGATTTCCCTATCGTAACTTCCCCACAATGTTTCGAATGTCTATTCAGCAACTGCAAGCCTCGTACATGTTTCTGTTTCGAACATCAACAAATCATTTAATCGTACCTGTTGATTGTTTGGTCCTTGCTAGTGAATTCCGCTTTAAAAATATGTTGCACTATCCTGCTCTGCTGCTCTTGTGCTTTCTCTTCCACTCTCCTCCATCAGTTTGGTTCTTTAACAATACTCTTAATGGCTCTTTGTCATTACTAAAAGTGCTTTTACAAAAATCTAGTTTAGAAATTAAAGCTGCAAGCAGCATTAGGCGGGCCCTTGCACTTGTAGCGTGTCATGCAGTGCAGCATTGCCGGTGCGGCTGTGAATTTCTTCGGTTTATATATATATAGTTTGTTTATTTTTGTGACTGTGGCAACCTAGGAACAGTGTATGCTGGGAAATGGAAAGAAAACTGCCATGCAGTGATCTGCTACGGTCATGTGTGAGCACTCCTAGCTTCTGAGTTGATTGCTCTTCATTCTCCCTCTTTGCTAAGGCAACATCTGTTAGTATTTCTAAGAATATTGTGATGGCTAAGACGCTAACTCGGTTGTGCTTCATTTTATAAGCTACACAGCTACGTTAGCTAAGCGGTGCTGCTTACCTTTATACTGTGTGCTTCTTTAATGATATAAACATCTCATTGTACTGTTATAGTTTCACAAGATTCCCAGTAAACTTCACTGAAGTGAATCACTTATGTCCTGGAGTTTCTTTGGAGTGTTTAAACTCAGTGGAAATGTAGCCCATGACAGTGGGCAATACACAAACAAGTCACAGATTGACATTGTTGAAATATGACATGGCTCTCGACTATATTTTAGCCAAACAAGGAGGTTTGTGTGTGGCTATGAACTTGACGGGAGACGGTTGTTATACTTTGATCCCAGATAGTTCTAATAATATCACTAGTGTTATAGATGCATTAAAGAGTATAAGGGATGCGTTTGGTCAATCTGAGGGAGCTGGATGGTCAGCAAATACTTGGTTACAAAATCAGTTAGGTCAGTTCTCCTGATATTGAAAATGCGGTGAGCCATAATGTCACAACGTAGCAACAGTAATAAAGGAAATGGAGATAACCAGTCTGAGACCAAACGCTCAAGGAGCAGTCGCTCATCTGGTACCTCGTCCAGCTCAAAGATTAGCATGGCCGAAGCATGGCAAAGGCAAAAGCTGAAGCAGCGCAAGCTAGAGAAGCACATTCGCAAAGGGAAATCGAACTGAGCAGGCACGCATTCAAGCCATAACAGAGGCAAATACACTGTTGGCTGGTTTACCAGATATGGGCTTCGAAGTGCGCAGTGAAGTTAACAGCCTGGTCCCCCAATCTATCAAGGATCAGCGCATCGCTGCCTTTGTATCGGAACAAGCAGGGTCTAAACAGCAAGGGTTTATCTGCCAAAAGAGAGAGTGACAATGCTTCACGAACGCTTCATCCTCGACACCCTCAACCTACCAGTGTTATCCCTTCAACATCCCACCCACTCAATATCAATCAAACCCAAGCTGCTGCTTCTACTGCCACTATGCCACACCAAGCTCCTCAGGCCCCCCAAACCAGCGGGGCACTGCCACAACAAATCTTTAATCAGCCTCTCTACTCCTCTCCAGCTCCTCAGCTTAGTGGAACACGGCCACAACAGAACTTCAAACGGGATTCCTTATCTCCTCCATACCCGTCTGTTCACAGGACGCCTTATGGAGCTAGCCATGACCATTCTACAACCACCGGAGACCTCATCAAATACCTTGCTCGCAACCGCCTGCTGACTTCAGGTCTCACCACATACGACGACCAGCAAATGAACTATTGGGACTGGAAAACATCGTTCCAGAATGCTATCGCCGATCTAGAGCTGTCTGCTGCTGAAGAATTTGACCTCCTTATCAAGTATCTGGGAAAAGAATCGGCAGAACAAGTAAGAAGAATAAAAACAGTCAACATTAGGAATCAAACTATTGGACTGTACATGGCATGGGAGCGCCTAGACAAATATACGGCTCACCAGAAGCTGTCGAACAGGCTCTGTTCAACAAACTAGAAAACTTTCCAAAGGTCACAACAAAGGATCCACAGAGACTCAGGGATCTAGCCGACCTGTTGTCAGAGCTACAAGCTGCCAAGGAAGATGGCTATCTCGCAGGTTTGTCGTACTTGGATACCTATCATTGAGAAACTCCCATACAACATGCAAGAAAAGTGGCTTTACTTGGGGACAAGATACAAACAAGAACATTTTGTTAGCTTCCCACCTTTCTCTATGTTGGTAGACTTTATCTCCTCAGAGGCAAGGGCTTGCACAGACCCAAGCTTTAACCTCTTCACACAAGCTCCAGCAGAGAGAAAGAGTAAGTGGGAGAGGCCTGTAAAGACATCTGTATATGTTCACAAGACGCAGGTCTCAGGAACTGCTAAGTCTGAGCCTAGAGAAAGTAGGGAACGACTTGACCCAAATAAACATTGTCCCTACACAAAAAGCCCTTTGAGGAAATGTAGAGGCTTCTGTGAGAAGAGCATAGATGATCACAAACAGCTTTTAAAAGAACATTACATCTGCTTTTGCTGTTGCTCCTCCACAGAACATCTAGCAGAGGACTGCACTGCTGAGATAAAAATGTATGGAGTGTGAGAGTACCACTCATGTGACAGCACCTCACCCCTACCCACCTACCTGGAAATCTAAGACGTCCCCTTCCACTTCAGAGGATGGCAGGGAGGAGGACAAAGCGGACAACCAGGAGGTCAAGTTGACATGCACACAAGTATGCGAGGAAGGCCTGAGTGCCAGAGCATGTGCTAAGATCTGCCTCGTCAGCGTGTTCCTGAACGGATGCAGAGAGGAGTCCAAGAGAATGTACGCCATACTAGACGAGCAGAGTAATCGCTCCCTGGCACGATCAGAGTTCTTTGAGGGTTTCAAGATCTTCAGGGGCTCCTACTCATACACACTCAAGACCTGTGCGAGACGTACAGAAGATGCTTGCAGCTTCTAATCTCAGGCTGCATAAAATTGCTTCAAATAAACCTGCAGTCACTGAAGCATTCCCATCCGAGGACCGCTCCAAGGATGTCAACAGCTTAGATCTCTTCGTTGATGATCTGCCCATCCAACGTAGCCTTGGATTGCTTTAGAACATGTGTTCAGACACCTTCATGTTTTGAATCAAAGATGACCAGAAGCCATTCACCCGCAGAGGGGTACTCTCAACTGTGAATAGCCTCTACGATCCTCTAGGGTTCCTCGCACCCATCATGGTTCATGGAATTTCACGTAAGCAGAGGACTGGGACTCATCTCTCCCTAAAGACATGGAGGTTGAGTGGATTAGATGGAAACAGTCACTCCAAGACCTAGAGGGGCTCCAGATACCATGCCCTTACACTTCCTTCTCTACCGCAGGCGCACTAAGAAGAGAACTCTGTGTCGTTTGCAGACGCGTCAGTCAAAGCCATAGCAGCAGTGGCCTACATCAAGATGACAAGCCTCCATGAACAGACTGAGATTGGTTTTGTCTTTGGGAAGGCAAAGTTGGCCCCCCAGCCCGGCTAACCATTATGAGACTTGAACTCTGTGCAGCTGTCCTTGCAGTTGAGATTGCCGAAATGGTAGTCACAGAGATGGACACAACATTCGACAACATCACCTATTACACAGATAGCAAAGTTGTATTGGGGTACATCCACAACCAGTCAAGGAGATTCTATGTCTACGTACACAACAGAATCCAACGAATCCATCAATCACCTTGTCCCGGCTAGTGGAAGTACATCCCAACACATCTCAACCCAGCTGACATTGGGTCACGAACTGAGACACCAGCCTGACACTTACGATATGATTATAAATGAATATTGGCGTAAAGATGTGTTCGGGGGCAGGACAGTTATCAAGCACGTAAAGTTTTGTGCAGATGTTCGCATGTACACTGAAGTTACAACTTCCTGTGTAATGGCGAAGAGTTTAACTTCGCCACCGCCACGCCGTTTACAGCAAACTCACAAGTTTTACAACATGGCCTTATCAATGTATTAAGGGTTTTCTGAGACAGTTTTGAAGTTGGTATGTCCAGCCTGCAGTCTAAGCTGGGCATACATGAAATGTTGTGTAATTCCAGCTGTACAAGTAAACTGTCTGTAATGTAAAGCCAAAGGTCATGATGCATGTGCTCACACCGTCTGGTCCACTCGTCAAACTATGTCCTGTGAACTCGCATTGTATGTGTAAATAGAAAAGGGCCCATCTGCCCCTGTGGACGTTTCAAAGCTCTGAGGCAGGTAGAAGTTTTTTGATAGCAATTCTAACAAGGCAGAAATGTGCTACCTGATCTGTGCCATCCTGTGTATTGAAATTTCTAAAGAGAGAGGCACCAGTGTATATGGACTCACTGGTAGATGTGGGCTCCCCCTTGTGCACATGGCAAATGATGCCCAACTAAGAAATTTGATCCGACTCTAAAATGAAACAAAAAATTATATGTCAAGCTTTAGTCTTGTGGCGTGAGGGAATGGCTTGATAACCCCAGAGGCTATGATCAGTCACATTGCGTTGGATGGGTATTTGCATTATCACAGGATGCAGGATTATTGGAATTAGTATAAAACCTTAGAAACAGAAACTGCTAAATTCCTATGCTGTATAAGAATAGCAGCAGTCTCTTGTGCTCACAGTATGTTTGTCTTGTTTTTTATAATTCCCAGGCATTATCATCGTCATCGGCTAAAATAATCCCCATGATATCTTATTACTGTCTTCACTGACTGCATTTACAACACCCAGTTAAAGACTCTTTAAAGTGAAATGTCAGCTGCAGAGTGAATGTTAACATTGACTTGTTCATCTACATGTAAATAAAGATGTTTATTTGTAATAATGGATGACTCACTGGCTCACTGTATTTAAAAGAAAAAGAAGGGGAAGGAGAAAACTAAGATGAATTAATTGTTTGTTACTCAGCACTCTTTTTTTCTCTGTGAAATGATTGGTATTCTTCCAAACGATGTAATAGATCCAGTGATTGGTGTTTTGGTTTTTGCTTCCATATCAGAGCTACTTACAAAGTGCATGAATCTGATGAGGTGTCAGCATTTCAACATGTTTGATTTGTTACCTCACTGAATTGCTTTTGTTCTTGGAGATTGAAGTGCTGCAAAAATGTGGCTGTGTATTTATGTAGCGCTGGCATGTTACATCTGTTATCTGTCATGTTTGTTGGAATAATCCGAACCCAAGTGTAGGGGAAGGAAAATGCACTCCTCCAATACCGTCATGGATGTCATAATAGAGCCAGAGGGAGTCAAAGCATCAAATCAAAATGATGAAATAGATCTCAACAGAGATACAATGTCAGTGTCATTGTGCTCGCTCTTAATTTCATGTGCATTCTTTCCTCAGAATATCCATTTTGTCCAAACATATAAAATATTGTCAAAATGATACTGCCTGCGTTCAGTAATTGTTACAGTACATGAATGTGCTTTGAAAATAATCAGGAAAACATGCATGATGACAGACAGGGGCTGCCAAACTGCCAAATCAGCTGACCTAATGCACACAAGTGTCCATATCTACCATATAGTCTCAGATCAGATGATGTCATTTGTACTGTCTTTCAGTCAATGTCTGATAGGCTGCCATGGATTATGCAAATACTCCACATGATAAGGTAAATTAAATTAATGCAATATACTGTTACATGTTCACATCAATGCATTTATGAATGGTTTTAATAATGGAGAGGCTGTCAGGCTTACAGTTTTAAAAGACCACACTGGACCACTGGGTAGTATACCGTATATGCCATTTGGCATCTGGAAGGTTGCCTCAAACAAGTATTTTAAATGCCTAGCAAAACTGCAAAAGAAACATACTTTAATGTCATCAAATGTAGTGAACCATTTTTCAACATGGCACATACATTGTTTAAAATCTCCCACATGCAGTATAACATGCCAGACTATTACAACAAGGATTCTTGATTGAAGTGTGATTTTTCTTTTTTTTGTATTTGTTAGATAGCACCATGTCCTTGTTGATTGAAACTGAGTAACATTCTGTGCCACAGAATACCCTTCTAAATTGCTTGTTTTCTTATATCTGAATGTAAATGAGCATTCACACCCACTTTGTTCATTCAAAGTAAAAATCGTGTAAAGGAATTCTCCATTGAAAATCAGTTTTTTGACAGTCAAATACTGAACAGCATTGCGTCTGCTGTGGAAACCTTCAGCTTTCTTGGAATAAGGGCCTGGGAGACTAACATTAAAACGAGCCACAGCAGAGGATTAGTGATGGCAACTTCGAGTCTTTTGACAGACTCGTTCATTCAAATCTTGTTCATTAAATGAACTAATCTTTTCTTGAGTCATTTTGTTCATTTGAACGAGGCTGGTTATTGCGGAGCTGCAGCCCTCTAGTGGGCGATTAAAAAACAGCGCTGTTCTCAAACACGGAAGGCTGCCTGGCTTGCTTTATTTGACAAAATATAATGCACAAATTCACCTCTTGATTACTGTATATCATCATTATATAAACCCCCCTGGGCCCACAACCAAATTCAAACCATGTAAAAACAACAGAAATATGTTGTCTATATGCAATCCACTACTCCGCCTAAATCCTTCCATTTTCACAATCTTTCCTCAGTATATAACCAGACCAGCCATATAAAGGCTTATGTATATAATTACTATCATTATCTCTGAAGTGCTCATTCATACAGTAGCCCAACGTCTCTATCCAGGTGTAAAATATAAATATCAGATTTGAAGTAAATATACTGAAGTAATAAGCTTGATACACTATATGAATAAACACATACAATTCAACCAGTTTAATAATAATCTGGATCAAGCCACCAAGTTCTTAAAGAACTCCAGCACAGAGAGAGGAACAAAGAAATAAACACATGTAAACCCAGCAGTTTGGCAGTTCTGGACGCAGAATGGGCCACATCAGTCCCGGATTCTGCAGACAGAGAAACACACATGAGCACATTGCTCTCAAACATGGCCAGGTTGTTCACCAGTCACGAGCTGTGTAACAACAGCATGGCTCTGTTGGTGAACTAGTGAAGCTGTTGAGGACCTCCAGGCATGTTTGGACTGCACTGACTGGGATGTTTTCAAGAAGGCTTCCAACAATCTGGACGAGTTTACAGAGGCTGTGACGTCCTACATCAGCTTCTGTGAGGACACATGTATACCAACACGCACCAGGGTGAGTTATAACAATGACAAAGCCTGGTTCACAGCTAAGCTCAGACAGCTGAGGTTGGCAAAGGAGGAGGCATTTAGGAGTGGTGACAGGGCCGGGTGCAGGGCGTTAAAGTACAGGTTTAGCAAACGACGCCAATTCTGTCTGGGTTCAGACAGATCACAAACTATAAACCCAAAGTCCCCCACTCCATAAACGATTCTCGCCTGGCAAATGAGCTGAACCAGTTCTACTGCCGCTTCAGCCTTGGTCCACCACTTCTTCCCCTCCTCCTCATAGCTGGTCAGCTCCACCCCCTCCCCTCCTCTCTCCATCACAGAGAGGGAATTCAATGGTCTTTTCAGGAGGCAGAAACCCCGCAAAGCAGCTGGGCCGGACTCTGTTTCCCGATCCACCCTGAAGCACTGTGCTGATCAGCTGTCTCCGGTGTTCAGACATTTTTAACACCTCACTGGAGACATGCCATGTGACAGCCCGCTTCAAAGCCTCCACCATCATCCCTGTCCCCAAGAAACCAAGGACCACTGGACTAAACAACTACAGACCAGTTGCCCTGACCTCTGTGGTTATGAAGTCTTTTGAACGCCTTGTGTTCTCCCACCTAAAATCCATTACAGACCCACTCCTGGACCCCCTGCAGTTCGCCTACAGAGCCAACAGGTCTGTAGATGTTGCAGTAACCATGGCCCTTCACTACATCTTCCAGCACCTGGACTCTCCAGGAACCTACGCCAGGATCCTGTTTGTGGATTTCAGCTCTGCTTTTAACACCATCATCCCGGCCCTGCTGCAGGACAAGCTCTCTCAGCTGCACGTGCCTGACTCCATCTGCAGGTGGGTCACTGACTTCCTGACAGACAGGAAGCAGCACGTGAAGCTGGGAAAACATGTCTCTGATTCCAGACCATCAGCACCGGTTCCCCTCAAGGCTGCGTTCTTTCCCCCCTTCTCTTCTCCCTGTACACCAACAGTGGCACCTCCAGTCACTAGTCTGTAAAGCTCCTGAAGTTTGCGGATGACACCACCCTCAATGGGCTCATCTCTGGTGGGGATGAGTCCGCCTACAGGTGGGAGATCGACCATCTGGTGACCTGGTGCAGCCAGAACAGTCTGGAGCTCAACGCTCTGAAGACCGTGGAGATGTTTGTGTGACTCCCCAGTCACCACTGTGGACTCCTTCTGCTTCCTGGGCACCATCATCTCCCAGGACCTCAAGTGGGAGCTGAACATCACCTCCATCATCAAAAAGGCCCAGCAGAGGATGTACTTCTGAAGTTCAGCCTGCCAAACACAATGATGGTGCACTTCTACACCGCCATCATTGAGTCCATCCTCACCTCCTCCATCACATCTGATATGTATCATTCGCTCTGCAGAGAAGGTGATTCCTTCTCTTCTGGACTTGTACGCCTTGAGGACTCTGAGGCGAGCAGGAAAGATTAGGCTGGAGCCTATCCCAGCTGACATTGGGCGAAAGGCAGGGTACACCCTGGACAGTTCGCCAGTCCATCGCAGGGCGGGAAAGGTCATGATTTTGTTAAAATGACTTCTTCAGTAATGTAAGTCATGGTAACAACAATAAATAGTTGGTTAAGATTAAGGAACTGTGTGCATGCATGCATGCATGCATGCATGCATATAAACCAGTTACTATACATAAATTAAGCAGTGTGAAGATTCCATGTTCATAAAAACAATTTTGGCAAATTAAATGTACACTGAGATGATCAGCCGCCTGCTTTAAGAAGACATGAGAACCATTTTCACAAACTAAAAAATGTTCTCAGATTGCTAATATCACACCATATTATGTATTTTAACTCTTTCACCTTATTGTTTTGTCTTTAATGAGTGTTTGTTGAAGAAAGTAAAGCAGCCCAGAAATATTTGCACTGCACGTGTTACCACACGTGTCTGTGTTTTTTGTATTAGACCTTGAGATTCTAAAATCCCTGCTAATGCAAAGAGATTGTGGATCTGTTCTCCCACACAACCGTTCCTATTTTGTACAGTTTTTGTTGTCCTGGATCCCTCCAAAATGAAATCAATCAGTGGCACAGAATGCCTAACTTATGAAATATATTTCTGGCGAGTAAAAGGATTTTATAATTATAGATTTGCTGGTGTGTTCAATACTTGGCATCAAACACTTTGGAAGATTAGGGACAAACAAGAATGCATGTGTGTTGTGATGTCTATATTTGTTGATGATCCTATTCAAGCCAATTTGTTCACTTAAAATAAGTACATTTGTGTTCCGAATTGGCATAGCAGGACATACACTCACACTGTATTCTAAAGATTCATTTATAAGTATAGCTGAACAAGGGGATGCTCTGGTTAAGATATTCATCAACAGACAAACTGTTGCAAAAACTACAAATTAGCATGTTCTCGTGTCTTTTCAATAATTAATGTCCCTTTTTATATACTGGAAATGAGACTGCCTGGCACACATGTTCTGTTAAGTGGAACTGGAGCTATTTCGGACAACTCTAGCCATATAATTTAGTGCTAATGTGCCGTTTTCTTGGCTTTGACTGACAGACAATCCAGTCTGTTAACTTCAGCTTCTTCCTGAACTTGTCTTTCCTATCCACACAGGTAGATTAACACGTAATTATACAACATTTGTGCACAGCTAGGGCACCCTGTGGGATCCACCTGGCATACGCAGCCCACGGTGTGGGTTTCACAGCGCCTCTCTTCCTCTACACATGCTGCTCACAGGAAGTGGAGGTCATTGGCTTTTTATTTTTTTTTTTTTTTTTACTGTATACTGTACACAAGTGATGTGAATATTACTGACGTATGTTTTGGAAAGCAGAGCCAGAGGAGGAGTTGGAAGGTTATAGGCAATTTTCCATCTGTGCCTTTTTTTGGTGTGTGTGTGTGTGTGTGTGTGTGTGTTGTCCACAGTAGAGCTGAATAAACATACTGTATGTGCAATGAAAATCGCTTTGGCACCAACTTATTTCTGTAGTTTTGCCAGCCCATCATCATCAGGTGACAAGCCTGATTATGATGACTGTCAACTAATAAAAATCTCATTCATTCATATTTGCAATACTGAAAGACAAGTTTTACACAGTGTCTCCAGTTTTCATGTGTCTCACATACATGCTTATATTTCGTTCTGTGACGTGTACTTATTCTGCATATTTTAGAATAACATAATTTCTCACAAATTAGGTGTTGCGATAGACGTCATTGGTGATTGTGACAGCCTGAATGTGGACAGAATATGCATTTCTATTTATTTTACCTTTCCCATTATGAAGCTACAATGCAGCAAGCAACAATGTGTCTGAATGCATGTTTTCACAAAATCCAGAACACTTTTGGTTTCTGACCTACCCTGTGATAAAAGTGCTTAATGTACATAAAATTGTTTTTAGTTTTCATAGCAACAAAACAAACAAATCTTTTATTCAAAATTACAGGAATATTTTTTAATTAAAGAAAGAGAACTTCAGCTGCTGTAGCTATCATTAGGGTGTTTGTTATTTTTATTGATGCTATTATTACGCATAATGAGCATGTCCGTCTACTGTTCATTCACTTTCGAGTTAGCAACAAAGCTCTATAGATGTAATGTATAGATGTATTTTTTTCTGGATTAAAAATGGAAAGACCAGATAATTAATACCTAAGGTTAGGTGTCTTTTACTCCTAAACCATCAGACTATAACCCCCACTTTTTAGATAAAAGCATATTTAACTTACGTTCTGAAAAGCTGAAAAAGACATGTACAAACAAGTTTTTCTTGAACCATTACATTTGTAAGAGCCTTTGATGCACATTGATCTATTTTGATCGATCAAACCAAAGTTAATTAAATATATATAAAGGGATCTCTTAATAAAGTGATTTACAAGCATTCGGATATTTTTAAATTGAAGCATGGCATAGCAATCACAGCATCTTAGCAATACAAACAATATATATATTCAAAACTACTGCTACTGGTTTTGCAACACCAACCTTGTACTGTAAACACGATACTACCATACTGTAAAGAAATGTCAAACTTACAGTTTAAGAAATAAGGGACTAACAGTATCATTATCTCCAGTTTCTATACACACAATGTTTGGTTTGTCCATATGCCAGTTAAAACACACCAACATGCCTTACTCATGCCTCATAGACCTTCAACTTGCCGATGGCTTTTGCTGGCATACGCTGTAGACAATCTGGGTGCACTGATCCTGAAGGTGTGTGTTTGTGTGGGTGAATTAAGCAGATGGTGAGATGATGGGAGAAACAATCTGGAAAAACTCATCTACTCTGTGTTTGTGTGTATGTGTTTTTTGTGTTGCTCTCAAGTTCAAAATCTTGATTCATACAGAAATAGATTTTAGGTGTAAGTATAGACCATTAGCACTCTTGATGGCCTCACATAACTTATGTAAAGATGATAGTATTGCTATTATGAAAAAAGCAAGAACGTGTGTTGGATGTAGGGCTGACCCCGAATAGTCGAAGATTTGATGCTTTGATGGGCGGAGTCTGATTTGACTGTCAATCTCACAGTCGAAGCTTCGCAGTGAAACAAGTTACAAGTGAAAGGTGTTACTAAATCCAACACATCCAAACCTGGGTAGTCAGTGCACATGTGTAGGGGCAGTGTGTATGTGTGTACCCCTTTCCGCGCTTGCGCGGCACTGAGATTTTTAGTTTACGCCCATCCTCAGCGTGAGCCTCTCCTACGTCCGCACCTTGTGTGTGTGTGTGTGTGTATGTATGTATGTATATATATATATACACACAACGGTGAGACCCAGCCTTCGGCTCCCAAATGCCTTTTCTTCAGCACTGAGAACCAAGGTCCAGTGAGGCCTTCAACATAGAGGGCTGCGCCTATACTCATAGAATCCGGGTTACAGTACGTAACCCCTGTTCTATTTCGTATAGGCTTCGCCCTCTAAGACTATCGCTATTGTCAGGAGTCAGGATGAATGCCTCACTGGCCCATACGGTACCACCAAGCACAAGCTCACCTGCCCAGAGCCATAATGAGCCACCCAATCACCTGCTGAGTACGGCATTGGTGTCGGTGTGCGTGTGAGCCCAAGGGCCGACCCATGCATAAGTCGGGAAACTGGGTGGGGGGGCAGCTGTACAGACGCAGGCTAGGTCACGACAGCAACCACATCACCTGCACACAAGGCAGGGCCACGTAAGCAGCGGCTGTGCCGCCACACCGTCCCGTGGGAGAGGGCGCACCGCACACTCACAAGGAGAATCACTCAGCCAAAACACTCAGTACTGAGTGAGTCAGAGAGAGACGGGAGACATCCTGCTGGTAGAAACGGATGAAGTGAGACAGTGAGACAGGCGCTGTGGTGACAGGGGAAGTCCCTCGGACCACTCCCCGTAGTGCACAAACAGACGCTGCGAATGGCGCCAGGTGGCTGTGCACTCCACATAACAGGACAGCGCTCGCACCGGGCAGAGGAGGTGGGACGTGCCATCCTCCACCCATGGGGGGGACCCGAGAGGGTGATGACCCGCGACCAAAAAGAGCTTGTAATGCTTTTAGGCATGAACGCCGGCTTAGGGCGCAGAACAGCCAAGCTGAGCCGAGTCTTGAGACATGATGGAGCCACAGAGAGGGCAGCCAGATCGCTGACCCTCTTGGCCGATGTCAGAGCCAGGAGCAAGGCGGCCTTAGCCGAAAGGAATCTCAGTTCCTCCGTCTCCAAAGGCACAAACGGGGCTTGGGTTAAGGAGCGTAAAACCAGCGCCAAATCCCACTGTGGGGCAACAGGCCACGTCACTGCGCCTCCCCACCCCCCTAAGGAAATGCTTCACCAGAGGGTGGGACAATACAGTCCTGTCCCGAAGCCCCCGAGCAGCTGGAGGAACGACCAGGTGACCAGGTCCTTCCCCTGACCCCCCCCGACCACTTGAGGAGTAAGAGGACTGAGTGGAGGCAGCCCTTGACTCCTGGATGGTGCGAACCACCTCCCAGGAGAGACCTAAGCCCTCCAGGCATCGCCTCTCAGCAGCCAGACCCAGAGAGGCTGACCGAGGAGCTGGTAACTCCTGATCGAACCCCCCGTCTGAGAGAGAGCGTCCCCCCTCTAGGGGAGTTTCCACGGCTGCACCGCCAGCAAGCGCTGGAGACAGGGAAACCAGGTCACCAGATCGGAATGGAGGCACCACTCGTCTGGGCGAGGGCCCCCCCTCGACACGATGTCCGCCCCTCTGTTCAGCACGCCAGGGATGTATTCTGCTCTGATGGATGAGTGTGCGCCCACAGGAGCAGCCACCTGGCTAGACCCAACAGCTGTGCTGAGCGCACCCCGCCCTGGCACGTGCTGATCCCGCAGCAGAGGGGAGAAATGTCGGATCACCTTCCACACCGTGGGGGGCTGCAGCACGTTTATGTGGCGATGCCTGTGGCCCTGCCACAGACCGCTCACCACCTGAGAAAGGCAGGTCCCGCCCAAGCACACCAGGGACCGTCTGTGAAGACTGAGATATGGGACGTGACCCTGCCCAGGGGAACCCCGACCGAAGAGAGAGGGGGTCCCGCCAGTAGGCCAGATCCGGGGCCACAGACAGAGGAACGGAGACGAGGCGCCGTCTCTGTCTCACCGGGTCGACACGCAGGTGGATGAACCAACGCTGCAGCCTCCTCATATGGAGGAGGCCCAGGGGGACCACCACATGAGCTGCCGACATGAGGACATACATAGGTGAATCCAGTACCACGCCAAAGTAGGTGAGTCTCTGGGAGGGGAGAGGAGCACTCTTCTTCCAGTTCACCGTGAAGCCCAGGTAAGACAGGTGTGCGACTAGCTGGGCCATCTGCTCCACTGCTTCGTCCCGGGGCGGCGCCAGCAGCAGCAGGTCCTTTAGATAAAACAGGACCCTGATTCCCGACCGCCGCAGCGGCTCCAGGGCCGACTCAACACACTTGGAAAAAGTGCGCGGGGCCAGGGAGTAACCGAGGGCAGGTTGTTGTATTGGTACTGGGCACCCTGGAATGAAAACCGCAGAAACTTCCTGTGTCCGGGACTGAAGGACACATGAAAGTATGCGTCCTTCAGGTCAGTGGAGGAGAGCCAGTCTCTCTGGTGCACACACTCCATCACCTATTTCACTGTTAACATGCGAAAAGGTCTCACCTTAATCGCCCTGTTGAACAGTGACAGGTCCAGGACGGGCATCTCACAGCCCGTCATCTTCCTGACCAGGAAGTAGCGGGAGTAGAGCCCCTTATTCTTGAAGCTCCGCCCAGAGGGCGGCATTCTGAGCCGGGGAGGAGAGCACAGTCTCCACAATGCCGGCGATGGGGTGGGGGGGCAAACTGCATCCATCCATCTGTGCATCGAGCAGGAAGCGAGCCACTCCGAGCAGAGTCTCTGAAAGTGGTTAGACCTGCTGATGAGGCGACCTGGTGGCCCTGAAGGGAAACCACTCTGCTGCCCTTGCCGCTGTCACGGTTCGGAGGGGGGGTGCCCAGCCACGACCCATGGGGGAGGGGTCCCCTCAAAGGGTGGGGATGCTGGCCGTGGTGGGCCTGGCAGACAGCAACCTCCGTGTTCCACCGAACAGGAAAGCTTAGCACCTGGCGGCGGGAAGGAAGGGTCATGGGCACCAACACACGCCGCAATGCAGGAGGGAGCGCCTCCCTGCGTGGCGGCCATGTGCGAGTCAATCTGACGGCAAGGCGCGGCCACCGAGGGAGGTGAGCCAGTACACGCTCCACCATGGCCCTCCACTGCCTGGAGGGGGGAACGGGCCACATCGTGAGAGACCTTCACATACAGTCTGAGGGGTCTGTTGGGTGTTCTCCCGTAAGGAGGGAGGGACCGCATCCCGGTGGGGGGAGGGAGGCAGACACAGTCGCTGGGGCACGAGGTTGGGCAGCCAAACCCTTGAGCCTGTAACCATGCCACTCCCCCGACGAGGGGGGGAGGGCAGGGACAGGGAATAGAGGAAATGGTCTGCCTACAACATCGGAGGCAGGCTGCATGAAGGCTGCACGGCCAGCCGCAGCCGGTCCACGCAGTGTGACGGCAGCCACTGACTTTGTAGAGACAGTGGCGGGCCGAGGAGGAAATATTCTGCTAACCCCCCTCCCCGGCTCGCAATCGCCTTGCACAAAACACACATGAATCGACTATCAGTCGACTATAGGCAGGACTTGACTATTCTGATTCGACTATGTAAATCCTTAGTCGGGACAGCCCTAGTTGGATCATAAGGCACCTCAAATGTTACATTTTCACTTATTTTTACTTTGACCATAGTTTAGTTACTGCGTGGAGGTGTGGGTCAGCACATATGGTAATAATGTAAGGTAGATTACCTTACGTTATGGCCTGAACATCTTTGAACATGAAACTTATATTTAACAAAAGCTAAAATATGGACGTAGTGAACCTGACTAATGTGTGTGTGTCATTGCCATCTATTGTAAAGATACACACTAATCAGGGACCATTTAACTAATGACCTATTGACATGCAACTCTAAGCAAAAATCTTCCATGGTTGGCAGCACATGTAAAAAAAGCAAGCGACGTACTGTTACAGTAATGCTTGCACTATAAATGCTTCACATAAAAGGCATGAGATTAATATGCATGATTGAGAAAGCAAGGGGTGTCCAACACTTCATGGAAGAAGTGGAAACTTTGGACTGGAGAGACTATCTCATGCATTGGTATGCAGGTGCATATGTCTGTGTGTGTGTGTACTTTACCGATCTGACTCTTGGTTGATAAATAGGCATTTTGTTTTGGTCGCTGCATATGCATTCATAAGAGGATATACTAAATGGGTGCATCTATCAGATAGAAGATTGCTTGACTTTTACTGAAGCCTGGATAATTAGTACAGACCAGATTACCATTATTGAAATTCATAGTGGTATTAAGTTCCATAGGAGGCCTTTTTTTCATCTGCCAGTCTGAGGTGAGATGAGTGAAAGGAGTAGATGAGTGGCATGGCAATGAGCAAAGGATTGTAAATGGCTGCGATGGCCACATGGTGACAGACAGCATGACGTCTGATGTATAATGATGAGAGAACAGACAGTGGGAGGTTTTTAGCTTCTCCATGGAAAATGTTGCCTGAAAGGCTAGGCTTAGTGTGTGAGATGTCTCTCTTTTTGTAAAGACTTGTTTTTTCATACCTACACCTCTTTTTGTATTCTGGTCACCTGCTCTGAGGTGCACTAGGATTGTGTCAGTAACCGTCAAGCAGTGCATCGAATTTTTGTGGCAAGGATTACTGGGATTTGCTCTTGATCTGCCTGTGCACTCAGGTCAAAGGTGCGTGCAAGGCATATTTGTGCTCTGTGTTTCTATGGCATGAAATTCAATTTAAGTTTCACATTCATTTCACATTTCAACTGTAAAAAATACAACTGAGATGGAGTGTGTCCTCAGGACCATTGTCCCCCTCCCCCCAAAAATAAACAAACATTATTTTGCAAACAAAAATACATTCAGATAAATTGAATGTTGTTGTAAAGTTGACATAGACATAAAGATAAATAACAAAATGTAAAGAAAAAAACAACAGGGTCCTTGTAAAGTGTCAGAAGGCCAAAATGAGCCTCCAGAGCAATTCTCAGTGATTGTTGTCTTCTCAAGGTGTCTAAACTCTCATATGGTGATGGTTTTGATGATGGTGGTGGGGAATGCTGTCTAAAACATCCAAAATCTCCTGTAGGTGTTCAGCCAGGTTGATATCTGATATAGTGATGGACCCAGGTTCAAATTATGGGGGGATTGCGGGGTCTGACCCCTAAGGCTTGGACTTTGTACACTCTAGCTTTTAACAAGAAACCAATGCCAATATAATTTCAAAGTATTTATCATTTTTACAGCAGTCATACATTATGCTAATTATACTATAATTTTACATGCCTAATATTCAAGAATCTTGAAATATGATTTCCGACACCCCTATGGACCATACCGCTTTCTAACCTTGACATTAGGTGAACGTCTTGTTAGTGTTGCGAACTTAGTGACTTTGTTGCTATATTTAGTGGGTTCCCTCTATCCCTCTAGTGACTCTTTTCTGGTGTTACTGGAGACTTTGTGGAAAAGCCCAAAGTCCACCCCAAAGGGAGTTCCCATCTCCCACAGAAAACACTGCTCTGAAATGCCTGAAAACAGCTTTTTTGTAGTCTAGCCTTTTCTTCTGCTTTCTTATGATGTCACAAGAAAACATGCGTCATAATGCTCACCTACCAGCTAGTCAGACACGCCCTCAAAAACACAAGTGGAAAAACACATTGAGCTGCAGTACACAGTGACAAGACGTCCACCTGCTGCCTCTCCTCTCCCTTCCAAACATCCCATAGAAAAGCAAAATCCAAGATGAGATCTCATAGTTGTTTCCTTTTTCTCCTAGACACATGAGCTGCTTGTAATACCAAGGTGAGACCAAAGGCCTTTTCTCCCACTTCTCAAATTCATCTCAGGAGAAACAACCATATAAAATCTCATTTATGTCTGACTCTGATCAAAACAAGAGATCTCTAACTGATCTTAAATAAGTCTAATTTAAGTCTCCTGAACATTGGACAATGAGATCAGAGAAAGAGCTCAAAGAAAACTCAGCTATGACTCCTGGGATCTCATGATTCTTCTCAAATATGTCTCAGTTTTCTCATATTGGCCTTAGGAGCAAATAACTCATCTCTGTCTTATTCTGATTAAAAGATGAGAGCTCTACAGTATCTTAAATAAGTGTAATTTCAGTCTCCAGAATGTGGATCAGAAAAAAAGCTCACACCTGCCAGTAATCAACCTCATCCCTGCCTGTATATCAACCCCGCTTCTCCACACCATCTTCACTTACCATCTTCACTCACCATCTTCAACACGGGTTCTCCACACCATCTTCACTCACCCTCGTCCTCCGTTCTGTCGGCTGGGCTCATCCTCTGAGTGTCCGGGTCCTCTCCTCTCGGGCTTCCTCCACGGCGCCCTCCCGGCTCCCCCCGCTCCTCACCTCACCGCCTGCACCTCGCCTGCTCCTCGGTTCTCCGTGTCCACGTCCCCCGGCATCCACCTCACCTCCAAACCTCCTTCCCACTGAGCATTGCGTTTGGATCCGTTCTGTCCAGTCTCTTAACAAATTATCTGTGACAAGTTACTGAGAAAAATTAAATAAATTTTGACATTGAAAATAATGCACTTTCAAATGTCATGTTTTCCAATTTGTTAAGGTAGTCTCAGCCAGCAAAACTGGCCCAATACTTTGACACGATGTTTAGAGATCAATTCATTAAGGACCGAATGCACGCAAGAACTGAGATACAACATGTATCTGTCATACAGAATAAGCACTTACTTTTGAGTAAAGTACATTCACTATGGAATACTTTTATACCTTTTACTTGAGTAGAATTTTGAGGACTTTAATTGTGGATATGATATTCCTCCTCTTTTAAGTAAAGGAAAATTGTACTCTACTTAAAGACAATCAGTCCTTTACAGTTAATTTTAGCTGGATGGCGCAACGGCAGCAGGAGCGGGGTTCAAATCCAGCTCAGGTCAAGCCTCCAGCACAGTTAGCATACAGTAATGTAATACAATCAAGCTCATGAACAAGCTCCCAAATGCTTTTTAAGGGGCAATAAGCAAGACATTAATGAACTCAAAAAGATACAATGATGAGATCTCATCTGTTTCTTTCATGTATCCTATTGTAATCTCAATTCAGTATCCATTTGTCTTACCTAAGTCTCAAAGCCTCAATCTCTCTTCATTTCATCCTTTTCTCCTAAGGGGTTTTAGGAGCAACAATTCAGACTGGAGTGATCTCAAAAAGATACAGTGATGAGATCTCATCTGTGACTTCCAATCTCCTATTGTAATCTCAATTCAGTACCCATTTGTCTTACCCAAGTCTCAAAACCTCAATCTCTCTTCATCTCATCCTTTTCTCCTAAGGGGTTCTCGGAGCAACAATGCAGATTGGAGTGATCTTAAAAAGATATACTATTGAGATCTTAGTGTTTTCTCAAGAGTTAAAGAAAAGACTATTCTGAGCAAAAGATGTTTTTTCTCTGGGATAAGCTACCCTCCAGGCAGTCAATGGACATAAAGTTGTTACTGTGATGTAGAGACAGTGCACAGTTATAACTTTATAGATGAAAGATAAATTTGTGACAGATTAATAACTCACCACTGAAACTCTTGAGCCCATCTATGTTGCTAAGCTGGTAAGAGGAACATATACGCTGAACCGGCTTTTCAGGACCCGTCCTACTCTGCTTCTGATTAACTAGGTACTGTGCATGTGCAACTCCCAACAAAGATCTTGTAGAGGGGAAATGCATCACTCCATACCTAAAACGGAGCGTTCAAAACACAGGGTGAAAAGAGGTGCTGCAGCAATGTGCAGTATGACAAAATATGGTGTTTTTTGAAAATGAAACCATGAAAACCTGTTCTGGTACAACCTAAATAAAATGATGAACCTGAAAATATGCATAATATGACCACTTTAATTTAAAATGACCCACCCTATCATTTCATTACCATTATAAAATGTCATATTTTATCAAGTTTAAATATGATTAACAACATGTTATTGGCTTGTTAGCTAACACTGGTGCTTAGGCATGAGCAGTGAAATTGAGGATTAATTATTGTAGAGATACATTTTGACCTTAATGTAGAGTTTATTATTTCATTTTAACTCTAAGTCTAAGTCTTTTTGCAATAAGCATGGTATTTATTTTCACTGTGCAATTCAGGAGTTTTACCTGGCTAGATAAATGTTCCAGGTCTGTTTATTTCAAAGGTATTCAGTTTCAGTTTTATTTATATAGCAACAATTCAACAAATTAAACAAGTCATCTCATTGCACAGAATAATGCACATGTATATCTGCAACGTTGTTCTTCTATTCCATATTTATATATTTCTATATTTATTTATGTCGACTGAATGTTTGTCTACGTGTAGCACCTTATCACCACAGCAAATTCCTCGTATGTGTAAAACACTACTTGGCAATAAAGCTCCTTCTGATTCTGATTCTGATTTTCATGTAGAGCAGGTCTAGACCGTACTCTGTTTAATATTATTTACAGAGACCAAAAATGACCAATTCCCCAACAGTGTATGACAACTGTTTTACTGAACGCAGATTACATTTTATTCACATTCAACATGAGCAGGAGGAAAGGAGATATTTGCTAAGAAAGTTGAAACTTTAAAGTTGAAATGATAAGAATAAGGAATTAGATATGATAATGCAGACTGTATTTTATGATATTGTCTTTGGTTATGGTTTAACATTGTGTGGGTCTGTTTTGAGCGGTCCTGTTGGTCTGCTGTTGTGTGTATGACCTGCTGGCAGTTTTGCTGTAGAATAGTGACCTCTGACTACAAACGTTGTTGTGTGATATGGGGCACCCATGAACTGGTGTAATGAATTAGATTTATCATCATCTACAGACTGCACACAGTAGTTAAACAAGGAAGGATATTGTAAGGATTGTAAGACTTCAGTTTACTGAAGCCCGCGCCTGTGCTGTCCTGGATTTTCTTTTTACCTGGAAAAAAAGTTGACCAATCCGGTTGTCAGTCTATAATTCGCACCCTGGCTACTACCAATGTTTATGTGGCTTTAGGTTTAAAATTACTGTACAGTTTCCTACAATGGCCTGTGCTGTAGGACCACATCAATATATTTAGCAAACATGTTTTCTCCTACCAGCCTAAACAAATTTAAGCTGGTTTATCTTCACTCATTGCAATTCTGCACCTCCCACATAAGGATGTCAGTGGTTATGTCAAGTCAAGTCAATTTTATTTATATAGCCTAATATCACAAATCACAATTTGCCTCAAGGGCTTCACAATCTGTACAGCATACAACACCATCTGTCCTTAGACCCTCGATTTAGATAAGGAAAAATCCTTTTAACAGGGAAACAATAGAAGAAACCTCAGGAAGAGCCACAGAGGACAGATCTCACAACAGAATGGACAGACAGGCAATAGATGTTGTGTGTACAGAATCGATTCACAACAGAAAGTCATACAATAGAATTATGATGACATAATGTGGACTGTAACACTATAGTGAAGAGGATGGATCCAGGAGGACAAGTGAGCAGTTTTATGTGTCGCCAACTAAGTAGGATCTGAGCCACACCGCCTCCTCTCCACCATAGAGACCTGGAAAGAGGACACACCTCACTATACAGGAGGACCAATCACACAGAATGGAGAAATGCAAACATGGAAACTATAGCTCATGACTAATGGTCCATTTGAATGATGCTCCCATAATCTGTTAGTTGTCGACTATTAAAGCAATCGCCAACTATTTGGATAATTGATTGATTGCTTCTCTGCTTTTTTGTTTTTATTTGAGAAAAATTATTTGATTCCAGCTTTATATATTTTCTGATTGCTCTACTCCTCTAGAACAATAATATTTGGGTTTTGGACAAAACAGGACATTTGAGGACGTCATCTTGGGCTATGGGAAACATGATCGACATTTTTCACCATAATTTCTATAGACCAAACAATTAATTGATTAATGGAGAAAATAATTGACAGATTTATCGACAATGAAAATAATCATTTGTTGCAGTGATAGTGTGCTCCTAGCAGCCAGAGTTAGCCATCACAACTCTGTAATAGAAATGTCCACCAGTGCCTACATTGGTATTTTTGCTTATTGTGATGTCATTTATTACCTTCAAATACTTCATATCCCTAAAATATGTACAACCTAAGCTAAAAGGTTATGTCAGTCAATAAACCATAATAATTGATAAAAGTATTGTATTGTATCATAAATTAATAAAAGGCAAAAATCTAGCCTGTTTTTCATCAAATTTTACAAAATAAACGCACAAAACGTATTGATCCAAAAGATTTATAAATGTAGAAACATTAACAAAATATTTCTTAACACTCCAGAAGTTATTTGACACGTGTACATTTTTAAGTTTTTGACATTTTTATAAGCAGATTGCAAGGGTGTTTCATTTGTGCAAGTGCTGCATGTTGCACTTGTGATAGTTGTCATGGTAGTTTCTGTCAAATACTACTACTATGTTATAACTACTGTATTAACTATCGACCTGCTTCGCTGCACCTCTGGCGCCACTCATCTGGTGCCACTCATCTGGTGCCACTCATCTGGTGCCACTCATCTGGTGCCACTCATCTGGCCACCACGCACTGTAATCAGACAGTATAAAAAGGTTGTGATTTTTCAACACAGGTAATGTGACGTAAAGAGTGTACAACGAGATGACCCAAATGACAGAAGCCTTAGCTTTCTGCTGCTAAAATATTGAATGCTCTGCCTATTACTTTTTAATTAAATAATTATTTTTAATTTTAGATTGAATTAAACAGAATCACGAAAGGGTCTCCCAGTCTGTTTTCAAAGGGTTAACAAAGAGTGCTGAAATAAAGTCCAAGGTAGCATCAAAATGTGTAGACGGGAAAATTGCAAATAGAATAAATGTGTAAAATTTTGTGTTTAATTTGAGGGAATATATTCACTAATTTGAGGACATCTCAACAATGAGTCAAAGCTGCTGGCCTGCCGCTAACATTCTGGTTGCTCCCTCATGAGTAACTACAAAGAAATTTAGCTTCACTTCCCAATGCTGTTTGATAGTATACCATGTATGCATGTGTGGAATAATTCCATTTCCCTTGCTTTTCTGTCAAACAACAGTAACACGACTGCATCACAAATTCCTGTTTTTATTCAGGGGTTCAAGCCACAATAACTGCTGGTCACAATATTAATCTGTTCTAAATGTTTTATAGCCCTGGTGTCTAATATGTGTCATAACGTTTTTATTCATCTTCACCTTAGTCTGTGAGTGTGACACATTCCACTGTAATTTCTTGTAATTTTGCCCCTTTCCATACAACCTTTAAAGCAGTCAAAGAAAAAAGAAAGACTTAATAAATTAACAAAGCATTTCAGTCTTTGACAAATATAAATCTCAAGCAATGAATTATCAATCAATCAATCAAAATTTATTTATAGAGCACTTTATCACGAAGTTGCACAAAGTGCTGTACAATTATGTCACACAACAAATCATAAAGTGGAATCTCACATCCTACATGTATGTTTCCTATCCCTTCTTCAATGCTTAGTGAAGTATATAGTGTATATAGTCAGTGACTTCAAGAAAATATCACTCCCTGTCATAAATTAATGCAGTCCATTATTCAAAGCATACATCAATGCTCACATCAATCATGATGTGCATATTGTATGAGTGAGTCATTTGTTAAGGTTCTCTGCAGAGGAGTGTCACTCTTTCTTACAACCTACAGATGCTGGATTCTTGCTTCATCTTTGCACTGCACATGGCACAGTATGTGGGCAATGCTGGAGATAGAAAACTGGAGAAAATCCATTAGAAAATAGAAAAAAAGTGATGAAACAAGGAAGCTGGAAGAGAAGCATGAAAGAGAGTGCTGAAGAGAAATAAATAAAGGGGAAGAAA
The DNA here is from genome assembly GCF_014851395.1 of Micropterus salmoides. Classification (NCBI taxonomy): domain Eukaryota; kingdom Metazoa; phylum Chordata; class Actinopteri; order Centrarchiformes; family Centrarchidae; genus Micropterus; species Micropterus salmoides. Next base: position 17,112,592 of record NW_024044681.1, read on the forward strand.
TGGAGAAGGCAAGACAGAGACAGACAAAAGATTTGTTAAAATGGCTCTTTTTTGGCTCTTGTCAATACACTGGATACAACATGAGAGGGGAAAATCTAAACAGAAACATAGCCTGCCTGCACATTGTAGCATGCAAGGTTCAATGTGACACCATGCAACACAACAAAGTGGCAAAAACGCACAAACAACAAAGACAAAGACAAATGTGTGCTTACACACACACACACACACACACACACACACACACACACACACTCACACTCACAAATAAACCCATTATTAGATGAGTCACTTTGTTCCTGAATTAAATTCAGCCTTTGGTCTTCTGCAAGCCCAATCAGGGGTTTACACCCTGGCTACAACTACCTCCTACTCAACCAATCCAACTTCACATTTTCTGACTGAATAAGTTCATCCATGTTTGTTTGTTTTTTTGTTTGTTTGTTTTTTTTGATAAAATGGTAATTCACAATTGTAGCTAAGAATCTGTTTCATTTTCTAACCAAAGAATAAACAGATACAGTACATTGTGTAATCTGTTCATTCAGTACATGTTAGAGCTAGGGTGATTTCCGCGACAAGTGAGCCAGCAGCAAGACACACACATCACACAGGCACACACATTGGGACTGGCTGACAGTATCTTCACTCTAATCAGAATCTTAATTAGTCTGCTAGCAGCGTCCCATTAACATATATTCCTCAATTAGCTAGGGACCACACATACAGAGGCAGAGAGGCTGAGGCAGAGAAATTAAAGATGTTTCTTGAAGTTTTGTAAGATGAGAAAATAAATTAACAAAGTAGACTAACAAAAGTAAAGCTTTAGTCTGTCAACCCCGTTCTGCCTTTCTGATAGACCCCCCCCGGCTAAGCTCAAAGTCAATAGAAATTAAGTTTTATCATTACAGTACTATGTTCAGACCACTGTTTCTGGGCTTGACAAGTCAGCCACGTTTCCTTTTCTGTGTCTCCATATTTTCACTGGACAGAATGAAAACTGAAACAGAGCTCATCAGCTGCCTGTGAACACAAGACTGAAACCAATCACAACACTAACTGAACAGCGATCAGTCTTCGGCCATGAGGCGTTCCATACTCATGTTATGTGATTAGTGTTGGGTACCGAAATCTGGTGCAAAAATGGATTCGGTTCCTATATGACCGGTACCTACCGGACCGGATTACAACGCAAATTTCGGTACCTCATTTCAGTGCCACTTAAATTTGTTGTTTGAACTATTTCATCTCTGGTGCTCTGAAATCACCATTCACCACAGTACCAAATGTAGCATCCCTCAATGAAAGGCCACAAGAGGACAGCCGTTTTCGTTCGGGTTAGGTGCCTTAAGCTTTATATTTTGTGAATTTGTTATTTAAATTTGTTGTGTTTTGTATTTAATTATATGTTTATTTAAGTACACTTATATTTCAATTCAATTTAAAGAATTTAAAATATATAATATATTAAAAAATCCTCTTTTCATTCACCACATTTTTTGTGTGTATGTATCTGTGTGTGTGTGTGTGTGTGTGTGTGTGTGTGTGTGTGTGTGTGTGTGTGTTAAGTATCGTTTCAGGCACTGTTTAAGCACCGGAACCATTTTAATGCAGTGGAAGGCAAACTGAACAAACTCAATATACTGAAAGCCACAAGATCTAAGCATGGTTTGAAATCATTTGCCATAGCAGTAAGGGTTGTTTCCTCAACTTGACTGAGCTGGTTTAAAAAATGAATTAATTAATGAATTAATACATGTATAGAACCTTCAATAATGAGCTGAGACATCAGATTCTCTGTTGTTGTTGAATGTGCTAAAAGTCCATAGTAGCTTTACCCCATCACTGTTCAAGTGACTTGTGTCCATAAACACAAAAATGTAAGGGAACAGTGGTGGAGCGAAGCCTTAGCAGATTCAAAGTTAAGACAAAAAGGGTTTTTTCTCCAGAGTCAGAAGATTTTAAACATATTTTTCCTATTTTAGGCTATAGGAATCTATTTGTTTCTGGGTGTTTATCTGGTATCACTGGTTCTGGTAATGACATCCCTGTTTATCTCTGCTTGAGTCTTTGGAAGCTACCTGTAGCTACGGTCGCTGCAATGGAAGGTACAACACAAATTTTTCAGTGATGCTGCTACAGTGTCAAACATAACTCACACAAGTCATTTACAAAAGTCGAAAGCAGGCTTTTATATGGACACTCGTTCACTTAAGCACACTCGGCGTCTCATTTTGTCAGTTACTTCTGATGCAATTCCTCACAAAATCATGCTTTTATATCATTCATAGGTGAGTCACCCTTTACAATAACGCTGTTATGATATCTTGGTCGAACAAACACAGCTTCCCTATTGTCATTTTATTCTGAAACACTGGGTGATTTAGACAAACGAAGATGTGGGTAATGCACAGAAACACACACACACTGGCTGTGGGTGATGACCAAAAAGGGTGCTGTGGGTGAAAGATGAAAAGGAGCAGACTCTAATTTCTTTGTTGTAATGCCAGGCCTGCCTACAGTTCTGTGTTGTGACTCATGTCCTCCAATCCATAGCCACCAGAGCTCTATTTCTACACCACCATGGCTCGTTTTCAAATCTTGGCATCACACTGTGCTCGTTTGAGACAGGCAATGAAATTTTGAAAGATCTTTGTTGCCATGGGATGCAGATCCTTTTGATTAAGCTGCCTTACACAGCTACGGATGCATTTTGAACACATATAAGCTGAAGATGGCACAATATCTGTCAACAAAAAGCTTCCACTGGAACTTTGGACTGTTTCAGTGCTTTACCCAAAGGCACTGCAGTTTTTGTTTTGTGGCATCTCATTAATCCCAGCATTATTTCTTCAGAAGTGACACTCCAGCAAATATTTTGAAGTTTGCAGTCATGCGGTGCTGCTACATATCAGCAGTCCGTAGTGATTTCCAGAAACCACATTCTCTAATTAACAGCTTCATGTCAGTAGCAGTATTTTAACATTCTGGGCACGCCTGTCACCCTAAGACCACTAAGGTACTCATGACACGTTAGTTCTTTTTGGGGCCAAAATAGTCAGTTTACAGTGTGAAAGCATTCCCACTTGTCATACGTTAATCTTTGATCATGTTTACATGATTAGGAGGGAGGATGCCTTGGTCACCTACAGTTTTGGATGCGTAACACAGTCAGAAACCTTTCATTTTGGAAGTTTGGTCAACCTTTTTGGCTGTGGTATACTGGTCCATAGTCCAATGGCTTATTTCAGAAATTGGTTGAGTTGTCTGTTTTAATATTAATACAGTCAAGAACAATAATCACAACTACTCCTACAAATAAAGTTTATTATATTGCTATCAAAGCTGGAGCGGTAACAGCCAAAACACTGACATGTCTACATGTGTTTTCAGGAGTATTTTATAGTTTGCACCAGGGGCGGACTGGGACAAAAATTCAGCCCTGGCACTGTAGCTACGCCAGTCCACCTTACCACGCATCCCCATGAACACACATTCACTACTTAGGCTACATTTGTGTACAGTTGTGAATTAATATAAACAGTAGGCTTACTGTATGTAGCCCAGTGGAAAATGTCATATTCGCACTAAAGCCACTAGTGGGAACTGTGCCCTTTCGGGTATTCCCAAATTGCAGTGTTCCGGAGAAAGCGAAGGCAGGAAGTAAACCAAGGAATACAGGAAGGGAAGAGCCTCCTGTTTTGATCTTCTCAGCCATGCCTCGTGGGTGTTTCCAGCTTCCAAAATCGGTATATATGTTTAAGATGTTACTTCTGTATAAAATGATGGAATCTTGTGCACTAACATGAGTTTAAACAGGTACGAAATGTAAAGGGTTTTTGCTGAAGGTGATTCAATTGTCTGATGTTTACAGATGGTGATCAGCTGTTCAGAGTAATTTGTTAGATGGCCGCAGAGCTAGTACTTTCTGAGAGCATTGGAAGTTGATCTTATTTATATATATATATAATATATATGTATATTTGTGTGTGTATATATATGTGTTTGTTCGTGTTTTAGATCATTTGGAGTGTGTGTATAGTACCAGCATCAATGTTTGTTTTTATTGTGTAGTGCAGTATGGAGTGGATAGCCGGCAGCCACTACATGTGCATTTGAGTTAGCATAAAGGCAACCTGTAGTGAGTATATGTTGTTATACTGCAAATTTTTAATTGATATTAATGTACCAATTGTTTCATGTTCTATCTGAGACTGATGGTATGTGGTTTTGTTTAATTTGTTTGATGTTAATAGGAGAGTTACCAATACAGTTATTTATGCACTGAGATCTATGCACTGAGATTTATGTACTAAATGGAGTTACTAGTTTAGCACAGTTTGCAAGGGCATTTGAAGTTAACCTAACATCCAAGCCACTGTATGACTTGTTTTAGTTAAGAGCTGTGAGACTGATAAAGTGGTAAATTTGATTGTATAGGAGAATCTGAGAATCTGACATTTAAATCCGTTCAATATTCCAAATCCCTTTAATACCCCTCTCCCATTTGGAGAGTGGTCGAGAAATAAAAAAAACACAATATAGTTTGTGCCCGGTGTCATTTCAAGCTCACCCGGCAACATGTATGTAATAGCAAGGGTGTCACTTTGTGTTGTAAAGAGTTGGTGACATAAGGTCTGAGATTAGGGGTGCGATGAAAGACTTTGGTCATGAGAATAAGACGAGAAGATATTTTAACACTATTTTGAAGAAATATTCGATGATAAAATGTACGAGTGGGGGATCTGGGGGTTCTCCCCCAGACGATTTTGAGCATGAAACTCAACTTAATTTCCTGCATTCTGGAGACATTTTCTGCACCAATTTATGGAGTAAATGTCTTTTATATGAATGGCAGCACAAAATTCAGCAGGTGACAACAATAAAATGGAATATAATGCCTTGATCAGTAGCTTTTTTTGTTGCTTTTGGACAATGCACATTTGTTTCTTCTGTATTCAAATTGCATTGCATGTTTCTTATTGTGCAAGTAAACCTTTCTCAAAGCATTTTCATTCAGCCTACAAGAAGACCAGGGGTCTCTACCTGTACCAATTCCAGCAACGTCCATGAACACAGTAGCCGATTTAAACATTGCAGAAAAATGTTTTCTCACACACTGCTTTCAACATTGGAATACACATGAATAAAAACATTACTCACTAGCCTACTTAATTCTGCTCTCCTTGCCTTCACTTCTAATATTCCCACACAAGCAAGGAACATACATCTCTGCTGCAAACACAGCGGCTTGCCCTACCACTTCCTTTTTATCTCTCCCTGTATTTGTCGGCCCTGCTGACTTTCTTCATCAGCAGTGGGCTGTTTTATAAAGTGATCTTAACGACACAGCACTCGCGATTTTCACCCGCGATAATGTTTTCACCTGCGGGTGTGCAGAGGAGGCTTGTTAATGAGGAAGCTAATCGAAACCGAAACCAACATTGTACTCAGTTGCACCTGTACCAAAGTGTTCACTGTTGCGTTAGGCAACCTGGTCCGTGCTTGTGAAATATTCACCGTCTGAGTCTTATAACGTAATGGAGGATAATTTCTCTCAGTATTTCTCTGCAAAATGCTTAAATGGGTCGCCAATTATTTTGTGCCGCCAAAGTAAAGCTGATGTGTGGGAAACACTGATATTGATATCAATCTGACCAGCCCACCCCAAAACAAATAGTCTGGCCCCTCTGGCATATGCCAGAATTGCCAGGTGGCCAATCCGCCCCTGGTTTGCACACAATGAGATGCATTAAAGGGTTCAGAGGAAATGCTCACTGTGCCTTACCAATATATGTTTTAAAAAAGATCGTATTGTTCTTTAGCCATTATCACTGAGTTTGAGTCAGGTCTAAGACCAGGTATATGACTTGAATGTGACTTGAGTCACCAACTCAAGTGCCCCTCTGTGAACGCAAGTAAAGAATTTCATATGCAAGATGTGAAGAATACAAAATAGGCTGTTTTGAGAGGAAATAAGTTAGTAGCAAATAATTGCTTTTTCATCTTAATATCTTGAAAAGGCAGCTGCAGTATTAGTGTATTTTAACAGATTTTATGAACTTGGCTGAGTTAAAACCTTGATGAAACTCTGACAATATTCCTTGTTCACAGTGAAAATCATGTTTTCTTAAAGCTACACTGCATTTTTTAACCACTGACAGCACATTTCTGCAAAACTAACTATTTTGCCTTTGCCAATCATCTTTGCTGTATGATACAAAGGCAACAACTACTGTTGATGAGAATCTACTATTGACACAGGGCTTAATACTTGGAGTACCAATCAAAAAAGAAATACAGTTAAAAATGTGGAGCAGCTTTGATTCATTGAATGTGTGAACTCCAGCACTCTGAAATAGAGAGTAGAGGGGAGTAGAGCACAAGATATATCTTTTAAACAAAATGCATCTTTATAAACTCCCATTCAACCCTATCACCATACAGAATGTTAACATTGACAAATTCTGTTAAAACCCTGGATTACATTGAATGGCATTTTTTATTTAACAACCTACAATCTATTACCAACTTTACAAAAAATTAAAGTACACTTTTTATAATGTCTGCGTATGGTAACTACAGTCAATAGCCAACTGCCTAATTCAGTCTCATGAATATACTTGGAACTCTGATTAACAATTATATTAATTGCCATAACAATAATTACCATTAATAGCTAGTTGGTTAAAGGTTCTAGTACAGGTTGGCAATATATTTGCTCTTATGCAATATTGAAGAAACCAGCATGTACAGTACATGTGTATAACATTTATTTAAACTGAGAATAAACTAACTAAAATGCACTAAACTAGAGAACAAAGAGGTGTGTGTGTGTGTGTGTGTGTGTGTGTGTGTGTGTAGTGAAGACAGAGGTGTGTGTCTTGGAAGCACAATGAAGTGGGAAACTCTGAACTTCTTTCCTCGTGTGTGGTTGTGTTTCAGGCCAAATAAGAGGTTTATGTTTAGGTGATACATGTGGTGATGGCTGAGAACTATGGTGATAATAATCCTACAAGAAAGGATCACAACAAAGAAAAACACATCAATGTACGTTGATCAAAAGCTACAGAGTCATGTGCTTAGCCAAGTAATGTAACAGTTAAGCAGGGTTGGGAGGGTTACTTTAAAAATGTAATCCGGTACAATTACTAATTACTTGTTTAAAAATGTAATCAGTAACGTAATCCAAGTACCACAAAATAAAAGCAATATAATCTGATTACATTTAGTTACTTCAATGCCAAATAGGCAAATGAAGACAAGAGAGTATGCGTAATGATGCGTTGTCTGCTCAGTGTATTTTTAGAGAAACACAGAATAACTACATCTCCCGTTCCCAAAATCCATGTTTTTTTTAATGATATGCTTTACATTATGTCACCACTATGGCAGTATCTGGCCCATGAATGACAAAAAACGTTGTTTTGGAGGTATTCTTGATGACATTAAAGAGTTTGTCATTTGGAAAACCATTTTAATTTGTATTCATTTAGCGTCCAACGAAAAGATTTCTCAAAATAATACTGCTGAAGCAGTGTGTTTCCGGGACTGGCTCCACTGATTACTGTACAAAAACAATTTTTTTCACTGATTTTGGTGAAACTGGATCATATTTGATGGAGAACTATTAGAAATATGGAGAAAATATATTCTAGTTTTCTCTCTGATGTCCCCTGCTGCTCTGCCTCAACTCTGTGATTCACAGTTTCCTGATGGACAGATAGGCCTTTAGCTTTATTTGTTGCTGAAGTTAGGTAACAACTACCTAGCTGCTGTTATTAACTCAGTTAGCTGGACAACCACTGGTCAAATTTGCTCACTCTGCCTGTACTGGGAGCTCAGAGCACCGGGGGAGTGTTTGTGTTTATCATAGGCTGAAGGTGTTTACACCTTTACTCAAGCACTGGAGGTTTCCAGGCCAGGGTCGGGGGACCCAGCAGGGAGTGATGCAGGGTGCAACGTCTGATTGTGACCAGAGCCGACACCGGGCGACACCAATCAATATCTGCGACTAGTCCCTCCCCAGCTTTGTGTTTTTACAGAAACACGTACATATACCATCTACTGTAACATATATAGAGGCAAGTGGCACTACATTTTCTGTTTCATGGAAACTTTCTGCTTAAAGTAATCCCTATGAGTAATCCCCGATTTTTCTAAATGTATCTGTAATCTGATTACGTCTTTATTTCCTGTACTGTAACGGAATACAGTTACTTTATTTTTGTATCCTGATTACATAACGCCGTTACATGTAATCTGTTATTCCCCAACCGCCAGTTAAGGTATGTGAAGCACTATAATGCACAGTTTACGACTCTGTAAAGTAAGAAAGTTGGTTTAGAGTGCTAGCAGGACCGTTGTGGATTCAGCCAGGCTGGGAAGAATTGTGGTTCCGTCGCAGTCTTTTGCTGTGTTGTGTTCTGTTCGTACAGATGAGAGGTTCTGGCATGCTGAGAGAGCTGCAACCGCCGGGTCTGGCCGGTGTCCAGCAGATAGAGCGAAGAAAAAGAGAGAATGACGAGTTTTACTGATGAGGTGATGTCAGGAGTCGACGGTCACACACCAATCGTAGCTGCAAACTGATTCCATGGGCTGACTTCACATGTAAGTGTGACTTTCTGGAGGATTCCTGGGAAACTGACTTCAATGACTCACAATAAAAGTTCACTTATGATCACAAATGAACAACTTCATCTATGAGGTCCCTGTGATCCCAACACATTTTATGAAAACATAGATTGCACTCTTATCAAGGACGCTCGCATATTAAGTCCAACAGAGGATAAAGTGCAGGAAAAACTCAAAACTCAGACTGAGATACTTAAGTTACTTAAGGAAATTGTTTTAATGATCAAAACGCTATGTCTGTGTCATGTCAGACTACACATTCAAGTGGCAAAACTCATTCACAAAATTTGTACATAACTTTGCTCTAAATGTTCTGCAGAGTTGATCTGCTGTGTGACTGCTAGTTTTGTTTGAACAGTTCCTATACAGGATGTTTGGGTGATTGGTCTCATTAATTAATTTTTCCATAAATTAAAATAATTACAAATTTTTTGTCATAGTTAGACTCGTAGGAATGTGCTCACATCACAATACCTAAGTAGCAGTAGCATCTCTATCCATTCCAGATAAGTATTATTCCCCTATACATTTTAATGTGTATTACTGAACTCTGTGACGTGAAGCCTTGAAAGTGAAATGGAAATGCATGAGCAATGGTTTGGAAAATTTAAACTGCCAGCAAGTGTAAAAGTGACCTTGTAGCTATTGAGCTTTGGAATAAAGTTGTTTTAAAACTGAAAGAAACTTTGGCCATCAGTATTAAATCCACTAATCACATACAAATGTAACAACTGCCTTAAAATCTGAATGTGCCAGAATGTGGTCAGTATCAAATTACAAGTTTTCCCCATTTTATAAAAAAATACATGGTTCATTCACTGACGTACAGCAAAATTGTATGAAAGCTTGTTAACAAAGCAAAAATAACATCACAAAGGTCTGTGTTCTCAGTTTAGCCGTGACTCTGTATCATTTGTATAAATGTTGGCAAAGAGCCCAATTAATTGTGTTATGTGAGATTTTCAAGTATGATAAAATATTAGGTGTTCACATGGGTCTACGTACCACTAGTCTTTTGAATATAAATGCTCACACAGAGTAAACCAAATTTTAGCATGGAACTTGGAAACATGGTTGGTGTGAAGTCCCATCTATCCAAAATAACACTCACAGACTTAGAACTGTATACAATATTTATTGACAATGTATTCATTTCCATAGATTTTTCATAGTAAAGACAGACACTGACTTTTACAGGGCTTATCTTTGAGAAGGGTCTGGGTTACAGGGAATGTTCTCGTGAGTGGCACATACAAGGATTTTTCAAGGTTTAGGGTGTTGAAAGGGTAAGAAGGATTGATGCTCCTTGGAGTGAAGTCCAGGGCAGCAGGAGGATAAGGCTTCTTCTGTGAGTGTGTGCAAACATACACGTTCACCAAGATGTGTCATTTAGGCTTTTAGGATGTCAGTCTGTCCTTGCTCTCCAGAGAAGATGCTGTCTGATGAAAACCTTGCATATCCAAAAACTTTAACTTTCCAGGAATGAAGAAAAAAAGCAATTTTCAAACCATTTTTTTTAACTTTATACAAGGGATTATGAAATGATTTTATAAGCATACATGTCATTAAGTTTTCAAAATCTCTAGAGGACAATGTAATCATTCTGTGTAGTATAAATGTGAGAACTGCCAAAATTGGATTTACCAAATGACAAAGGTTTTGCCAAACAACAGTGTTTGCAGTTGTTTTGTTTTTTTTACACAGGAGTATAGAAGTATAAAAATATATCAAACAAAAAAGCGCTGTGAAGTACAAACACATATTCAAAGTGTAGAACTTATGAAGCAGACCTTTCTTGCCAGTTGCCGGCGTGCTTTGGAAACACATTACTTTCTGGCCGACATACATCCACTACACACTCTCACACCCAAATACACCATGTCATACCACATACAGTATTCTGAAGATTAAGAAATATATTTATATTGGGTAGGTTAAGATTTGTCTATGGCTGAGTTGGATTTAGTACCTTAATGACCTTTAAAATATTTTAGCTGTTTGGAGTCTGGCAATGCTGAAAATGTGTGTCATACTGTAAGTACTGTAAATGTGTCTGTATACAGTATTATGGGACTTGTGTTGAACAGAGAAAGAAACTGAAAAAAATGTCTGAGACAAGCTCACTAAGGTACTTTTCCTAAGTACAATTCTTGGGTTTGAAGTTGTAGTTTGTGGTAGTAGTGTTGTTAGGAATGTGAACTGTGCTGACCTGAGATGGTTGACTTTTGGGCTGATACAAGGGCATCACTAGCCTCTTCACTGTGTGTGTGTGTGTGTGTGTGTGTGTGTGTGTGTGTGTGTGTGTGTGTGTGTGTGTGTGTTGAAAAGGTGGTGTGCATTAAGCTGTAATTAGCTGATCATTGGTACTAGAAATTGTTATACTTTTGCTGACACGTTACAGCAAATACATGCTGCAAAAGAATATCATCTACATTCATGAATATATGTTACATTTTGGCAAAACCATAGAAATGTGCTTTGACAAACAGAGCAAAAATAAACAAAAAGTGATCAAATGACACAATTATTTACATCATTTCACTTGAGCCTTTGCATTCTCTTAATGTTACAGTTTAAATTATATTAAAATGTTATTTTGTCTTTTCTGTTGACAGCCCATAGGTATTTATTTACAGGAATAATATCTTCCAATTGATGATTTATTATTTACGATCTTATATATACATACTTATTTGAATATGGTTTTGGGACATGATCCCAAATTTGAGTTCAGCTCATCCTCATCTATAGAAAATTTTACCACGCCAATAATAATAGTTTTATAGTATTAATCAAAATCTATCTGGATCCCTTTGTGTATGTGGTTTTTTAAACTTACTTACAAAATAAACACATTTGTTTGAGATAAAGGTATATTGAAAACAAGAAAAATGAAAAGAATTGTTGTTGTACTGATTGATGATGAAAAAAACCCCAAAACAAAACATAACAATTTACTTGTGCAGTTTTCAATACTTGGATCAAAGTATTTGTTAAAATGCATTGATTTGTCATTCTTAAAACAGTCATTAAACATTTTAATATCATGATCAATACTATATTTGCAATACCAATCAGACATATGTTTTATAAATTGTAATTACAGACTTATGTATGCTCATTTGTGAGGTGAATTCAACACAAAAAGCACAAATGAAATGAAGCAATTCAGTGAGCAAGGAGAAGGTGATCCAGAACAGAATATCGAGGAGTTACTACTGTACAGAGCATGCAGTGAGACATAACCATATGTGGCTACATTTTAATTAAACAATTAGAATATAAATGTATTCACCTCCACAATCAAAATGAATGGTATACCAGGAGAAATGAAATCCAATCATTGGTTTTGGTGAACTCAAATGAAGCATATGAGAGAAAGGCTCCAGTTCTCATTTCACTGGGATTTTTGAAAGGTATCTGGAGATACCTCATCTTCCTTTCTATGTCTTCAACAATTTTCATGTCGGTAGAATTTCACATATGAGACTTTGTCATTCACAGCTACTCCAACAAACTTATTATGTTGGCTCCTCAGACTTGAGATTTGCATTCATTTATAAATGAGTTGGTACTTTGGTGTTATGACCTCTTGTCAGCATACACAGAATCCATTCATACGGACAGTGTGGCAAATCTATGGAAAGGGGGATATGACACTCTTGTGTATTACAGCAGTTGTATTTTTACATTTTAACCTTGTTGTAATTGAAACATAAAGTGTGATCATAGTCATATTAGTTCCTCTTAAGACAGCCCCCATAAGCACCAGGTGTTAGAAGAACTACGGTACAGCCTCTATGGCTTTTAAGAACTTGTGTGCAAAATCTCTTATAAAATCTGTCTTGTGGACATACAGTCAAAAGCACAGCATCAATAGTAAATAATCTGTAATTATCTGTTATAAGTTCATTTTGGATATAGGGCTATGTCTTATGATTACAAACCCATTTTTCAATCTGGAAACAACATATGACTAAGAGATCTTAAACCTATAATAATTTGAATATTCTGGCTTGGGAGGCAGATACAATACATGAACTAATTGGCAAAAAAAAGAAAAATCATTTGCATTAGAAAATCAAAAGCTGATATTTGATGACTTTTGTGCTTTTAATGCACTCTGCCTTTCTATGGACCAATTGAGTCCTTTTAGCTTCCCCATCTGTGTTCTTCTTGAACCACAAAATAATTATCATAGCTAATAAAGTGCCTTTTAAGTAGTTTATTGTCAGGGTTTCACAACAACAAAGTGAGGGAAGGAATTTTGAAGGCCATATTATCTCTATACTAAATGCTATGTATCTGCTTTGTGGTAAAATCCATTATTTATAGTAAAACCAGTTTGGCTAAAGACAACTATTTTGATATTGTCTTTCTTATATATTTCTCTTTCTCTCTTTATGTTTTTTTGACACAGAACACAATAATGATGCTGTATTAGCTTCATACTGCTTTACATTATGCCATTTTTGACCATCAACAGGCTTCTTGAGCGCAATCTGAGTTAAAACCTGGAAGTTTTGGAATGATCTTAGTTGATATCACTTGCCACCTTATTTAAAAGGCTTTTGAACTGAGAACATGCTTAGAAATAAATGATATAGTACTCCCAATGTACTAAAGTAGAAAAAAGGTTGATCTGAAATTTATTTCACATAACATGATATTGTAAATTGTGAACTTTAGGCCCTTTTATTATTAGTATGAAATGAATTGTAGTAACAATACATTTTGTTTCTTTGACACAAAACCCTGTTGACCTGAAAACTGCTTCAGCACTTTTTAAGTAGTGTCAGTGAAAGTAAACGGTCTTTTAAATATGTCAATTTCTATCTAACTGATATATTTTGTCAATGAATTATGTATGCTGTAAATCTAAAATAATAAAAACATAAAAATATGCAGACAAACATTTTTAAAAAAATGGCAAGATACACAACTCATAAAATATGTAAAATTTAAACAATTACTCAGTAACAGGCACCTTATATGTTTGTAATCTCTCTTCTATAAGGTTTTCACGTGTTAGCCAGCAAATGTGGTTTCCAAGATATGATGGATCCAGTCCTGAATATAGTAATTCAGCCCAGTGTTACAAGATCACGTAAAATCAAAAAACAAACCAGATACAAACAAGAAATGAGCAACATATTTTGCTGTTTGTTCTTGCTCTCACTGATGTCTTTTTTTCTTTTAATTGACATAGTAAAGCCAGTAAACAATGTTGAAGAAGGAAAAGACAGTTGGGAAGATTATCCTCGACCATTTGTCAATAGAATTTACGTCAGTCAAGTCTGGGATGGTGATCTTTAGCTGTGAGGCGCGCCTCCGTAGTCGGCTCTTCTTTTGAGTCATGTGGCACTCCAGCGTGTTTCGGCCAAAGTTGTGCCTGGCCAGCCCTGCTTTGCGGTACTGTAGAGTTGAGCTGTCATATGTCAGCATGGTATTTCGTGGGTCGTTGAGACCCAAAGCCAGCTCTGAAACCCCCATGTCGTTTTTGATGTCCAGGGTTCCCAAAAGAATGTTTTCATGTGGGTCCATCTGCCAAAGCAAAAGAGTCAAGTTTGTGTACTGTATTAATGCCATGCGACTAATTTTTTCTCAAATGAATCACATTTTACTAAAATAAATACAAATGTATTAAAATAACATTTCAAAAAGATGGAGACCATAAAAATATATTCTTCAGAATATATGCATTCACTGTGGGTGAAATTAACATGCGTAATGTGAAAGGGTTGCTCATGTTATTCTGTGTCTGGTGGATGTGTAAACAGGTAAATGTTTGGTTTGGCAACACATGATAATATGTTAATGTTGTGTTTGTGTTTGTGTCTTACGTCTTGTGGCAAGTGACAAAATTAATAATACAAATTCAAGACACCGTAGTAGCTTATGCTGTCAATGTATAGTTGCAGTTTAAATAGTTTTTTGTAGTACCTTATTCTTTTGATCACCAAGTCCAATTGCTGCGTCATCCACAAAGATTGGTTCCCACATCGAGTCATGACCATCAAGATCCCTTTGTTTCATTCTTGCATACAGGGTATCATCTCTGCCAACTACATTCCCCACCAGCCACTGCAAGAAAACATCAGCAATGGACAATTAGTGGATGGAGGTTACATTTGTGTAGGTGAGTATAATAACTTGGTAAAAATGTACATTCTTTTTAAATAATAAAACCATTGTGTTCTGACATAACTACAAATACTTGAGGGCCATGAACTATAGTACACCATTTTTAGTAATGCTCTTGAATAAATTATATTGTTATGAGAGCTTAATTTATCAGTCCAGTTTTCTTTTCCTCCTTTTCCTTCACTTGATGTCACAAGATATTAATGAAGCCATTTTCCTGCTCAATTCTAGACAGTGTTTTGTATTTAACTGATGTCAGCAAGTCCATGTGCAGCCATGTTTTAGTGGCTATTTTGCATCTCTGCTAGTACGCATTTGGTTCATGTCAGCTGGGAGCACAAAATGGGAAAGTGAACGCAACTGTTTCTACTAAGACAAAGAGCCAAGTGGCTCTGAGACCTTCTTTCTCTCTGTTTCAGCTGGCAACATTTCATATTTAGATTTCAAACAGGGATAGTACAAGCTTATTAGGCTCACTCTACTTGGCACAGCGAAAGCAGGAAACATTAGGTCAACCCTCCATTTGAAGTGATGACATTTCTTTGCTAGTAATTATTCTGTGCTCCTTAGACAACTTTATGAATAATTAAATACAAATTTCACTGCAAAGTAAAGGAAATATGTGATTGTATGAACATAAAGCAAGGAAAATTCTTTCACTTGAAAATGTGAGCATATTGTTGCTCATGTAGACAATATCCTTGAACCTGTAAATGTGTATGCATTTTTCTGAAAAATAATCTTAATTTGGGGAAGATCTGTCCTTTTAAATTAAAATAAAATGCAGGTCTACAAACTACAGAGGCAAGCTAAGCTATTCTTACCTTGTTAGGATCCATCCTCATCTTTTCATTGTTAGCTGTAGCTGTCTTCTCAGCTGCCCTTTTCTGGCGCTGAGGGCCCCGTCCAAAGAAAATGTAGTTTACCAGCGCATACTCCAGCAGAGCCAGGAAGACAAAGACAAAGCAGCCCATGAGGTACATGTCTATGGCCTTGACATAGGGGATTTTGGGGAGGGTTTCTCTCAGGTGGGTGTTAATAGTAGTCATGGTGAGCACGGTGGTAATACCTGGTGGAAAAAGACCATATTCATTACGCTATGACAGGAATTGTGTGAATCAAGAATGCTAAAATAAAATAAAAATTAAAGCTGCAAGCAACGTTGGGCGGGGCTTCGCGCCGTGATGTGCGTCTGGGCATGTCGGGGCCGCGGGCTCAGTGGCCAGAGGTCGGGAGTAAGGAAGGAGTGAAATGTCACTTACTGTGTCCCCTATGTGGCGCTAGAGAACACCTCCTAATCATATGATGTGTGTCCGGGGTGGGAATTATACAATAACAACCGGGGAGGTCAACTTTTTTCCAGGTCATAAAAGAAACCCAGTACAGCGCAGGTACATGCGACAGTGAACTAAAATCAACAAATATTATTAACTAATTATTATTAGTTATTTAACTAATGTCATCAGTCTGTAGATGATAAATCAAATTCATTACACCAGTTGATGGGTGCCGCATACCACACAACAACTTTTGTAGTTAGGGGTCACCCAGTATTGTAGAGCAAACCTGCCAGCAAGTCAGACCCACACAATGCTGAACCAGAACCAAAGACACTATCATAAAATACAGTCTACAGTATCATCTCTAATTCCTAATTCTTATCATTTTAGTTGTAAGTTTGAACTGTTTTTTAGCATATACTGTATATCATTTCCTCTTGCTCATGTTGACTGTGAATGCAATGTAATCTGGGTTCAATAAAACAGTTGTCATATACTGTTGGGGAATTGGTCATTTTTGGTCTCTGTAAATAATATTAAACAGAGTACGGTCTAGACCTGCTCTACATGAAAATCAGAATCAGAATCAGAAGGAGCTTTATTGCCAAGTAGTGTTTTGCACATACGAGGAATTTGCTGTGGTGATAAGGTGCTACACATAGACAAACATTCAGTCGACATAAATAAATAGAAATATATAAATATAGAATAGAAGAACAACGTTGCAGATATATACATGTGCATTATTCTGTACAATGAGATGACTTGTTTATACATATATTGTTGGGGAATTGGGAATTGTTGGATCTCTTCCCTGCTCTATATAAAAAGGGGAATGAGATGACTTTTTTCATGAATTGGCGCTACATAAATGAAACAACCTGCATACACTTGAAATAATAAACCAGGATTTTAACATTTATCTGGGCAGGTAAAACTCCTGAATTTCAGAGTGAAAACAAATGGCTGCTTATTGTAAAAAGACTCACAAAAGACTTAAAATGAAATAATGAATACATATTCTATATTTGTGAAAAAATTTATCTCTAAAATAACTAATCCTCAGTTTCACTGCTCATGCCTAAGCACCAGTGTTAGCTAAAAATTTGATAAAATATGGATATAGTGGTAATGAAATTATATGAGGCTATCAGCTAGCTAACATCACATAGCACATTTGAAGTAAAAGAAATGCTAATTACAAACTCTGAAGGTAGGAAAGTTAAATGTATTAAATAAGCTAGATAGCTAACTACTGACATTACAGTGTCTCCAGCAGGGTGCGGTGGACTGGACTAGAGCAGCTGCCACTGACAAGACGTTCAACTAACGTCAATTAGGAAATGGTATGGTCCATTTTAGGGGTGTCTGAAATTTTATTTCAATTTTCTTGAATATAAAGCATGAATATGGAAAATGTATTGTATTATTTATAATTGCAGGTAAGAAAAACCCACCTGAACTGTTGTTTTTGCCTTTTCGGGGGGGGGGGTCCAAGCTTTAATTAGGGGGGGTCAGACACCCCACCCCAATACCCCCTGTAATTTGAACTATGTGTGTACCAGTACATGAAGTGTGGAAGGCACTGTGAAAATGTCATGTAAATCTAATTTATTTTTCACAAAGGGCATACATCTGGTTGCAAGTTGGTGGTGCTATGATATTGAGTGAATTCTGGCATGTAGATGTGTTGAAAGTGGGACTTCAATCTAGCATGTAACACGCAGTAACACGCCACATCATGGACACGCCATTATTACTTATCTGAGCATGCACACTGAAAGGTTCAGTATGTAATATTTCTGAGGATCTATCAACAGAAATCCAACATACGATCCATTACTATGTTTTCAGTGGTGTGTAAAGACCTTACATAATAAACCATTATGTTTTTATTACCTTGAATGAGCCATTTATATCTACATAACCGCGGGCACCCCCTTCCCTGGACGTTACCACATTGCATTGTCATGTTTCTACAGTAGCTGAAAACGGAAAACGAAAACGCAGGACTTGCAACCCAAGAGTTGAGTGTTTGATCCCACCCTGGGGAATCTTTTTTTGTTTTTTTTCTCTCTTCAACAAATGGATTCTGCAGCGAATGTTTCCGTGTTCTGCATCTATCAACCTAAGGATGCTTTTGCAACTCCCCAGTATCTCCAGGCCGAGGACATTTAGAGGAATCACATTTTCAGGCGGCTCTTTCAGAGGTGTGTCAAGCAGGGTACAGACTCTTTTAATATCGTTCAGAATTTAAAGTAAAAGCTCAGTTCAACTCCAAATACTGCATAACAGTAAACAAACTTCTTGCGCTTATTTTGTAGGAAAAACCACTAAAGAGGAAGTGATTATTTGAGCATCTGTTGCTGTCATTACTGACATCTATTTTAGCACCGCTAGTAGTATTTATTTATTTATATTTTTTGCCACTATGAAAGCACCATAATCTGGCAGCGGGCCAGATATTATTGCTGGTGGGCAGTTTTGGCGAGGATCTGTAATCACAGAGAATTAATGTTTTTCTCTTGTTAATGTTTTTAATATGTGGTTTATAATGGACTGTGGTGCAGAAACAGTGACAATGTTAGACACTCTTGGCTTACATTTTCTATGTTGTCTGTCAGTGGCCAAATCAGAATAACATATAGTTTTACTGAATAATTAAGTAAATATAATTTCTTAATAAATATACCTAAAGAAACGTAATTTCTTGACCAGCTACACTCTGCTGTTTCAGAAGAGACACCTTTTGTGCTGTGTCAGCCACCGTAGCTCTTCTATGCTCTTTGAAAGTTTAGGGGGCAGAAGTAGACTGGACAGATGGTTGCAATTCACAACCCTCACCACTAGATGCCACTAACTCTTACACACTGAACCTTGAAGTTATAATAAGTTATAATAACTTCCTGTTTTGTGGCGAATCATTGGTTTTCAACGCCATGCTACGGACACACCCTTTTGACAAAAACTCCCTCATAGCTCAAGTTTTCATCAAGGTTCACCAATGCCTTTAGAATGCACAGCAAAAATTTGAAGTTGATCGGACAAATTCCCTAGGAGGAGTTTGTTAAAGTTTGGACCATGTAAAACATTAAAAAACTACCATTAAATTCAAAATGGCTGACTTCCTGTTGGGTTTAGGCTATTGCCCCAAAAGGCTTTTTTGTGTGTCGTGGGATGATACAAGTGCTTGAGAAATTTCATACATCTATGTGTAACAGGGCATGGGGGCTGCTTTGTTAAACATTCACTTCCTGTTGCCAATAGGTGGCGCTATGAGTATGATTGAATTTTGACCTTTAGATGTATTCAGGGTGTAATCCTTATCAAACATGTACATTGAAGTAACAACAAATGTCTTAAGTCTCTTCTGAGACTGTTTTGAAGTGGGTGTGGCCAACCTGATAGAAGTAGTACATAAGAGCATGAAATATGACACTCCCTGTTGCCAGTTGGGGGTGTTATGACTTTGAGTGAATGGTAGCATATGGATGTGTTCAGAGCGAACCTGTTATCAGACACGTACATTTTGAAACAGATGTGAGCATGTACACTGAAGTTATAGCAACTTCCTGTTTCATGGCGAATCATTGGTTTTCGACGCCATGCCACAGACATGCCCATGGCTGAAAACTCACAGATAGCAGAACTTTTAATCATCAATGCCTTTAGATTGCACAGCCAAAATTAGATGTTGATCCAATTAATTCCCTAGGAGTTCGTTAAAGTACGTAACCTGTGAATCATCAAAAATGGCTGTTAAAGTCAAAATGGCCGACTTCCTGTTGGGTTTAGGGCATCGCTCCCCCAGGCTTTTTTGTAGGTCTGGACATAATATATCTGTTACAAAAATTTGGTAAATTTTGGAGAAACGTAGCCCAGGGGCTGCTCTTTAGCCATTATGCCACGCCATGGACAAAAACCATATGACGCGTAAATTTTTACCACCCTTGAATTTTGTGCAAAGTTTAGTGAGTTTTTGAGTATGTTAAGACTCAAATGTTAAAATATGTGATTAATTTTAGAGAAAGAAAGAAAGAAAGAAAGAAAGAAAGAAAGAAAGAAAGTATTCCTTCCAGCAGTTGAAAGTATTTATGTAATAACCACATATAAGTGGGGTGATCACTCACAAATTTGCTTGCATTACTTACTGCATTTTTCTTTTTTATTAAATCAACAGCAACAATTAACTGAAACCTACACATTCTGACTGAATGTGTGGCAATTGTAATACTTCTACACTAAGGCATATTTGTGATCCACTTTATACCATGTGTCTGTGCTTGATTAAGCCTGACAGGATCAATAAAACCGAAGGGCTTACCACAATGACTTAAAACCATGCATTGCAAAACAAGTTAAAAGACATGTACCTGAAGCGTTGCAGTGTTTTAAAATTCAAACGTCAACCTTGGTCTTGTTCATTAGCAGAGAGCGAGCTGTGGGGATAGTTACTCAGATTGACTGTGCATATCAATGTGTTGAGTTTGTGCTTATTATGAGTGACAAGCTAAGCCTTGCTAGCTGTGATTTTTCATATTTTTGTTGTTTTAGCAAAGCACTGACTAATGGATGTAATTGTGCTTACAACCGTGTGTCTCTGGTATCATCTATATGCAGGAATTATAAATACCATGAAAGCCCCAATTCTAGAGCTTAAATATGATTTTACATGCATGGTTAAATAATTGTGTTCCCAGCTCCTATAACAAGAATCCTCCCCCATGCACCTGTATATTCTACTTTCAAAGCACCACACTATGATTATTTAAGGCAATTTCTATTGAGAGTCTCAGTAAACAATTACTAAATTATCATTCAGCTGTCATAAAGCTGTCAGGTGACCACTGCTCAAAATAGGATTCAGGCAATTTTCTCAAGCTGTTGCTGCAAGGACTTAACAATAACAACAAAGGATTTCTGCAGCACAGTGGCCATGTGATTCAGCCATTACAGGCCCCTTTTAATGCCCGAAACCAGGTCAGAGTAAAGTGGTTCCTGAATATAGTGTAGATTGGGGGGTCACTGAACATTTACCAACTCTGCTTACCTGCCTCCATTATGGAGCATTACCTTTTTTTTTTTCATTAAATCCCATGCATGTCTTTCCCCCGGATCTCTAAATGCAGCTCAGTCGTCAATCAGCGAAATTGCCTTGTCGACTAAAGCAAGGGATGGGTAGAAGGATGGATGAAGCAGGGTAGATGGAGTTTGGTGAAAAGAAGGCAGGGGGAGCTTCCGATAAACACAGAGCTAGAGGCTCAATACAAACCTCACAGGCTACATGGGGTTTACATAATCGAGGATGACGGGGGGTGGGGGGCTTTGACTTCTAGAAAAGCACAGAGGCTGTTGAATCCGAGTGGAAACAAATCAAACCATCATATGTCTGTGGGATACAGCAATATTTGTTATACTGGGAAAGATATTTGACCCAGTTAACACCCACAGTGAAAATTTACAGAAGTGAAACATAGGGTAGTTGTGGATCAGCGTACTGCATTTCTGCTTTCTTGACTGTATAAGGATCATGCCGGAATTACTAACGACAGAAAGCACAATAATAAATAAATAAATTTATAAAGGTAAACAAATTACGATATGATGAAAGATGTGAAGAACAGGATTCCTTAAAATGAA
This sequence comes from Micropterus salmoides, assembly GCF_014851395.1. Taxonomy (NCBI): domain Eukaryota; kingdom Metazoa; phylum Chordata; class Actinopteri; order Centrarchiformes; family Centrarchidae; genus Micropterus; species Micropterus salmoides. Next base: position 17,134,290 of record NW_024044681.1, read on the forward strand.
AAGTCGTGGCATTCACAGCACTAAAAATTGCATCCATGTTGATGAATGTTGTAGGACAAATGACATTGTATTTTATATTGGACATAAGTCAAACAGGTCTTCTGCAAACTTATGCTTTTTCCGTTCTCAATATATTCAACATTTAGGTTTGTGACAGATTTTCTTGCCTGACCTAACATGAAATATGTTGTAAATCTTTTGCCTCTTTCATCAACTTGTCACCCCAAGGTTTCTCATCTCTATTTGCCCTTCAAGTGAATGTTATATGGTGTAATTGGGGGAAGAAATCTATGCTTAGCTTATCCTTGGATTTCCCTGGTCAGTCTATTTTGGTTGCAGTGCAATCCTCTTTTAAGTGTCAATTTCTGTTTCAACGTGTCCTGTCTATCTGTCTATATTTGTATTACAGGCCTCACCTAGAGCCACTCTGGCTGCAGAGGCATCATAGTTGATCCAGAAGGAGACCCAGGAGAGGATGGTGATAAGTATAGAAGGCATGTATGTCTGCAGGATGAAGTACCCAATGTTTCTCTTCAGCTTAAAACTCAGGGACAGACGAGGGTAAGCACCTGCAGAGATCGGACGAGGGAAGAAAAAAAAGCAAGCAGAAGCAGTGATTGTTGACACATTTCCACAATATTTGCCACAGTTGCCAGGTTTCCACGACTTTTTCTGTTTATGCTATTTTAGAGATAACTCTCCCTTACAGTGTATATTTTGGGATAACCCCAAACCTCAGCATAATTACAGACAGCAAGTCCTCCTACCAAAACAACATAGCAGGTAATTTGTCACAAAGTAGTGATGGTTTATCATCTGCCACCCCTATGGGGAAGGTACGGTTGAATATGGGCACTAAATCTTACTGGTTTAAAGTTAGAGGATGTCTGCTTAGACGATTAAACCAAAATTGACTGTTGGAATCTCCACTGTGGTCTTGACATCATGCTACTTCTGCCTTTGCTATTAAATGTAATCACAATTTGTTTTAAAATGGCAATCAAAAGTTTTTCTGGTAAGAAGTCTCTCTCAGAGATCCTAGAAATCAACAAATTATTGAATTATTTGTACATTGTGGAAGAACTCAGTAAAAGGCCATGAATTGAAGTGAAGCATCTGTGCTCCAGAATTATCTGTTTTCCACTGCCTGTGTTTGTTCACTATATTGCAAGAGGTTTCACAATTTGTCTGTTGATGGTGCTTTTTTGATTATCTCTGCTCTCTTTGATATAAGCCCACATACGGGCAAATTGTATCAACACATATATTGCTCTCTGTAGGGAATTGGCTGTATTTTGGTTTAAGTTGCGTTACAACTGAATGGGGAAAGGCAGTGGAAGGTTAGTGGAAAGTCATGCAAAAACAGAAGAGGTGTGAGGGAGGAAGATATGTCCTTTTAATTATAGCACCAACAATCCACCAGCCTCAGTTCCTCTTGGAATGTCACCACTTAGACCTGGTTTTTCAGTTAGCTAATGTCAGCATGAGCCACCAAGTGAATCACTAAATAATTTCTTTATGAAGTGAGAAAAATAGCTTGGGAAAAAATGACAGGACAGAGGTGCAACAGTGAATATTTATTATTCATAAGGACAACAATGACATTGCCTATCCTTGGAGTGAAACATGACTTAAATTGGATAATTGCCCAGGCACTTGTGCTGATGTTTACATTTCTGAGTGACCCTCAGGTCGCTCCCTCCATAATGCAATAGATGGCACGTTAAAGGGAATCCCCTGTCTACCATATCTCTATAAGGCAATAAAATCACACACACACTGCAGGAACACACTTGGGTAGATTTACTAGCATGCATGTTAATGGACAACAAACATGCAATCACATTATGTTACTAATAGGGTTGTGTGGAATGTATGACCCTTGCATACAAAACGAGTCCTCTCATTGGTGGAGTCTTTATGTTCTTATTGCATTTCTGTTCTGCTCTCATTCAATACCATATAAAAGAAACTGTATTCAGCAGAGCCGCTGTCCCGCTTACATGTGCTTGCTTGCATGACAAATTCATGAAAATGAAAATGCAGAGGAGATGAATATTTAATTGTTATCAGACAGCATTCTTTTTGTTTATTGCTGTTAAATAAGTCATGGTGTCTTTTGTCTCCCAGGTTTTCGCATACCATTTTGCATTTCTGGAAATTAGTGGATGCTTTCTTCAGATCCATAAGTGCAAAAAGTGAAATGAGTCTGTTGAAATGTTCATGAGTTGCCATATTGCCCTCTTTGTAGCACCATAATGAAATTAAATAACCCTTAGAGACAGAAAATAAGGAAAGAGTTTTTTAATTACAGTTAAGTACGCGCGTATATATGTAGAAACATTTTACATGCATGTAAAGATAATTATATTTCAGGGCTGATAAGATTGTAGTGCATTATGTTGTACTGGTGTTGCTGTTTGTTCAACCCTTTACATTCAGATAGCATACAGTAAGCTTAACTTGATGTCTTTTATGACTGGTGTGATTCATGTCACTGCCTGCTGCAGCTGTATTTCAACCTGTTAGTTAATATTACCTGTGGAGAAGACGACGTTCTTGGAGATGAGCTTATGATCGACAATGGAGAACTGAGGCAGTTCAATCTTGTCCACCCCCGTCACAGCATTGTCTCCTCCTCGCCAGTAGAATTCAATGTCATCTGTAGTGTAACCATCTGAAATAGGGTACAGAGAACAGGAATTACTGAGGATTGTTAATGGTTTGTATATTTGTTCATAAGTCCCATCTGGATCCCATACAGCCAGGGTTTTAATTAAACAATCACAACCAGGGTCGTTAACTTTTTCTCCAAGTCATAAAGGAAATCCATTACAGCGCAGCCATGTCTTACAATGTCCTTGCTTGTAACTAATGTCTGGAGACTGTAGATAATGATAAATCAAATTTATTACACCAGTTGATGAGTGCCCCATACCACACAACAACTTTTGTAGTCAGGGGTCACCAAATTCTAGAGCAAAACCGCCAGAAAGTCAGACCATCATTTACACTCAAACAGACCCACACAAAACCAGAACAAAAGACACTATCATAAAATACAGTCTATATTATCATCTCTAATTCCTAATTCTTTTAAGTTTCAACTTTTTTAGCAAGTATCTTCTTTCCTCCTGATCATGTTGACTGTGATTGCAATGTAATCTGTGTTCAAGCAGTACTCATACATTGTTGGGGAATTGGGAATTGTTGGGTCTCTAAATAATAAACAGAGTATGGTCTGGACCTGCTCTATATGAAAAGTGCAATAATACTATTGTGTTATGAATTGAAAACATTTGAAATAACAAACCTGGATTTTAAGATTTATCTAGCCATGTAAAATTCCTAAATCCTAGAGTAAAACAAATGTCATGCTTATTGTAAAAAGACACACATATGACTTGAAATTCTATATTGGTATCAAAATGCATCTCTACAATAACTAATCCTCAGTCTCACTGCTCATACCAAAGCACCAGTTTTGGCTAACAATTAGATAAAATATGACATTTTATAATGTTAATGAAAGATCATTTAAGCAGCTAATTATGAAACTCTGAAGGTAGGAAAGTTGAGTATATTAAACAAACTGGATAGCTAATTACTGACATTAACCTACAGTGTCTCCATTTGCGTTTGATGCACTGGACTAAAGCAGCTGCAAGTCATGCAGGCAGACAATACGTCAACTAATGTCAATGTTAGGAAATAGTATGGGCCATTTTAGGATGTCTGAAAGATTCTTGAATATAAAGCATGAATACGGGAAATATATTGTAATATTTACAAATATAGATAAGACCCCCCTGAACTATTGTCTCTTTTGGGGGGGGGGGGGGTCTAAAACATTGATTCATCTGTACTCAAGTAGTTACACAAAGTCAGCTGCCCAGTACAACCTCAACCCCGAGTACACCTCAACATCAGCTTCTGAGGTACCCATGCACAAGGCACATGCTGATGTCTTGTTACTGTCTTTATGACAATACCTAAATAATAAAAAAAAACTTGTTAAAACTATAAATAATGAAATCATGTTGAGCTAACATTCCATAAAGAAGCTGAGGAAATACTTCATATATGGGATTAAATATATACGAGTCAACTTTACTATGTTCAATCCCATGAACAACTAAATTATTTAAGACCAAGAATGATTAAATAACCAGGCTTGGCATCCTTTTCATCACTAAAACTCAGTCAAATCTACAAAAGGACAAGACGCAAGTCCATTAATATTAATCTGAACCAAAGCTACTTGCTCTTTTGCTCTCATTTTGCCCAAATTGGTGGAGACATGGACAGGAAAGCGGACAGTGGGCAAGCGCAATAAATGATTAAATAACACGGTACTCTGTAATTACAGCTGAAGACAAGTAAAAAAGGACAAGAAGGAAAGTAGAACATTTTCATTAGACCATGAAACGTGACTCTTGGTCCACTGCCTACTGTCTGCTCTGGTGCAGTTGTCATGTCTGCCGACTTTAAGGCATAAGGGTATTGGTCACAGAGACAGGAGAGGAAGGAGATGAGGAGACGAGGAGGGACAGACAGCTGGTGTTAGTGCACTTTTTTGGAAGGCTTGGCTCACTGTTAAAGCCAAGCTAAACCTGTGGGAAACTCAAATTAAACAGCAATTTGCAAAGTAAGACATAAATATGGTAAATATTATCAGCATGTGAATCTGTGTGCGTGTGTTTGAATGCTTCTTTGAAGTTGTTTTGAAGCCTCCCTGTGCCATAGCACAACTCATCATAACTATGGAAGACTGCTGTAAAAAGAAAAGCCTGAGATTTATGGTAGCCAAGCTTGTTTTGAAACACGGATTGCATTATTGCTTTTCCATTTTGTCATTCTTTAGGGCTACAAAAAGGTTGAGAAGTGACACAAAGGTAATTCCTATAGTGCAACACCATTTGGATGCTATATTTTGTACATAACAAGCTAGCAGTGCTAGATTATCTCTGACAGTTATGAAAACACGAGTGTACCGGAGTGTGAACTTGCTCTGAGAGGTAGGAGGACAAGACTTGGAATACACTTTACTTGCTCAAGACAAGCTACTGAATATTGTAGTCTCCATAAAACTGATAAAACTTCCCAGTCAATGTGCATGTCTAGTACATATTAGGTTTAGGTAACAGCCATAGTAAAAGCAGGAGCTTAAAGAATAATCAGGACTGTTTTTAGAAACTCAACATGCAAGATAATCATATGTGATGGTTTAAACAGTTGTTACAACAGCATGCTTTCTGGAATGTGAATTTGCATGCATGTTAGTCGAGTGCCTGAGTGATTATTGTTATATCATTTGATTGCATGCGTGAAAGTTTCTCTTTTTTGCATTAGTGTGTGTGACCATTACTTTGTCAAATGTTGATGATGGGGAGATTAAGCAGCTAGAAAGTGAATTAACATGCTTGATTTGCATGAGTATGTGCAGTATGGGAGTGTGGGAGGGCGGTGATGATGGGGCTGGGCTAATAGAAGAATGAAAGCATGTTTGACAGAATAATTTAGAGGAAACTCCCACGCTATTTCATCCATTAATGCATACAATATAGTCCGTTATACCACACCTTCTTTCTCCTCTCCTCTTCCTCCTCCGGTCTGTTTCTCCCACTCTTTTTCTCTGACTTGTTCTGTTTTTATCTCCCTTTCTCCCACCATTTTTTGTTCATTTGATGACACTCCCCTCCTTCTTACCTTTCAGTCATTTCTCTGTCAGAACCATACCATTATGTGTCCATCTTTCACTCTACCTCCCCTCTCCTTCTCCTTCCCCCATACCCTGCTCTGCTTAATTAATACTTGTGTGACCTATTTAGTTGCTGTGAATTATTAAAACAGACTCTTCAGTGGCTGCTTTCAACACCCTCACACTCTGACATCTCTTGTTCCTCTGGATGAAAGTGGAGTTGGGTGCTCACTTAGTTGAAATATCTTTTCTTTCTCAAAAAGAAGTATTTCCTAAACATTCATGTACAGTACAGTTTGGGAAATCATATCACATTATCATTATCACCTGACATAAAATGTAATCAATACAGTTTCCAAATGTATTCCAAAGGCAATAAGTAGTCAAAGGAAGGATGGTAAAATAAGATTAATGTGTTGTCTACTCTTAGTTCCCGTAAAAAGCCTGGCAACTGCATTTTGAAGCAACTGCAGACGATTAAGTGCCTCTCTACTAAGTGCAGAGTATAAGGAAATTATATTAGTCGAGATGGGATGAAATAAAGGCAGGTCAGGTCAGGGGCATACAGAAATAACTTAATTTTGGATACATCTCTTAAGTGGTAAAACTTTTGACTGAATCACCTCCTCTGCTTGAGATTCAAAATTTAAATTTGAGTCGCTGTATTCAGTCCAGAAGATTGTCCCCAGAGGATGAAAGCTCATTTTATTGGTGACCCCCTGATCTTTCCTATTGTGCCATTAGAACAAAATTTCCACACAATCAAAAGGGATATTTACAGCAAATTTAGAACAATCATTCTCCCGAGAGGATGAACCCTTTCTAGTTTGCCCATTTCATGAGCTTTTTGCACTCAAACCTGTTTATACATACTTCCAGTAGAGAAGAGAAGTGAATGCTTTTGTGCAACCGTACTCATATCAGAGTCAATGATTTGATACGGTCCTCATATTGTATGTAGTGTAACCAATGTTTTTACGTATTTGAGGCTGACTTTGCAATTTTGCGTCACTTCACTTTCACAAGTTTTCATGTCACAGTGTTGGGCACAGATAATTTTTCCTGATTCCCCTCCTGCATGAAAATAAATGGAAAGACAATGAGAGTGAGAAAAAAATAGAAAGAGGCAGACATCACAGACAAGAGAGAGTTAGTCTACAGTATATCTATTAACTAAAAAACACTGAAATGACAAAAGAGGAAATTAGCGTTTTGATTCCTCAGTGGAATGAGAAGCAAAGTCATCCCCCCATTACAAAAAAAAAGAAAAAAGAAACTATGGGTGTGACAATATGTATTTTACTCTAGCACAAAGGCTTCTCTCGTGAATTCCAAAATCTGGGAGTGTTGGCAGGCCAAAAATAAATGAAATTGTTCACGATAGCATCAGAGGAGATAGCAATACAATACAAAAGCTATTTAACTGGGACTCTGGCATATCTCCCTGACCAAATCTGACTCCAGGCCTTTTTATCAAGCTTATGAAATAATGTCTCAGTTGATTTGTTTTAATGGGCAGAGAAGGATTTTGGAGGGAGATAAAACAGTGGCTTTGATTTTGCTTAAGGCAAAACATAGTCAGGGATGACAATGTTTTTTCTATACTTTAAAAAAGTGAATCCCTGTAATAGAACTTAGGAAATAAAACACATTTTCTAATGTGTAATAAACACAAATGTCATGGTGACATGCATTTTAAGGCTATACAGATGCACTAACAAATGTGCATCCTTTCATCTAATTTTCTTCACATATATGATGAGTACAAGTGGTGTTTTACTATTACAGTGTTTACAAACCTTGCTAGAGAATAAAAAAAATCAAAAGATGTCACAACAGATGTCAAACCTTATTCACTATACACACACAATAGTAAAATTAGGAATGTTGAATGCTGCACCACCAAACAAGCCTTTGAATTTGTCCACAAGAAGTCTAGGGGACTGTGTGTAAATAATTAAATTACATTGTGTCCACTAAAAACCTAATTATTTAGTTCAACCTAACTAGAACTTTAGTGTTTACACAGCATGGTTTAAGAAACCTTGCTCTTTCCACAGTTTACAGGAGGAAATGCATGTCAACTAAATGCATATCAATAGACAATGATTTGAGTAAATGTCCACAGACACAGGCGGACACCTGCATAAATGAACACATAGACAAGACACACATGCTTGCATGGACACACAAAAACATCCTTAAACACCCACACACAAATGGACACCTCAAATCAAACCCCCTAAACAACTGTCTGCCTCTCGTTCTCTCCCCTGTTAGCTGAGAAGGCTACTCCACTCTTAAATATGTCTCAGATAAATGTTTGATTCCGCGCCGTTCAAAGCGACTTTAATGTTATTTCTGGTGTCCAATTAAAAAGGTCTTCAAACTTTTGCAGTACACAGCAAACTGCATGTCTAGAGAGGGACATCTGAAAATAAGATACATAAATAAGCCATTCAAGCCCCAGTGTAGAAACCATTTACACCCTAGAGGATGTGTTTTCTAAAAATGAGCTATGATGGGCACAGATAGCAAAAGAGAGATAGACAGCGAATGTGGCTCTGTCTATGTGTTTGGATCGCTGGTGCAGAAAATATAACTATTACTTGGTAGAGATGCTGTAATGAAATGATTTATTATGGTTTATTGTGAGTGCATGTAAAGTATGTGAAATAACAGTCATAGGCTATGCCTGAAATCACCACTCATTCACTACTCCCCACTCTCTATGTAGGGAGTTGTACATAGAGGACTATATAGTGAGCTCACTTGCATTATTAAAACAACACTTTTGGACAATACTCCATTCATTATTTCGGCGCCGTTAATTACGTCATTGTCGTCGGACAATCAGTTGGTGGACTGTTTTTTTCTATCAGCACAATGCATGATGGTATATAGGGCTTGGTTAGTGACCATCGGTTGCACACTATTCAAAATGCATTCTGGGATACACTGAGTGGACTATATAGGGTATAATAATTATCACTATACATTCGGACAGCACTATAAAATAGCGAGCTCACTATATAGTCCACTATATAGTGAGTAGTGGGTGATTTCGGACACAGCCCATAATGTGCCTTCCACTCCCCTCTCATTGTATACCAAAATAAACAGGGATGACATTGTCTGTTTTAGCATGCATGTGTGAGGATATGTCTTAATTTGTGTTTAAGTTGCCATTCTGTCTTGCTTTTTAGGGCAGCTTAGCTTAAATTCCTAACTGTGCTGGCTCTCGAAGAGCCACCATATTCCAATGCTAAAGAAGCTATTCAGAGAAAACATGCTTTTGTTTAGTATTCACTGTTTAACAGCTGAGTGACCCTACTCTTATGATTTATTGAAAAGGTGTACAGCTGCTTTACTTGTGAAGTCAAGGTTACATCTTTGATTAGAATTAGCTTCCCATGGAGGCATAGCTACTGTACAGCAGTATATACACTTTACATTGTACACTGCATTACTGTAACAGCGTCCCGGAAGCAACATCAGGGGTTTAAATCTTTTTAATAATGCAAGGAATGGTATTTCCTTGCACTGACGTAAGATCTTGTGCGGCCTACTATGCGATAGTTGAACTCCTGGATTACGTATGCATCATAGAGATGCTTAGCAAGCAGGAACAAAACAAATGCAGGGTGACAGGGCTTGGCTTGCAAGGTTATAAATCAAACCATTATCCAATACTGCTGAACGTGAAGCTGAGGTTGTGTGGTATTAAAGCCAACCTAAATTTGCCTCATAAAGAAGATAAGCTAGCAAATTAAAATGTATTTAATGTAATATAATGTATCTAAACCTGGAATGTAGTATAACTTCAATTACATTTTATTCAAAAAGTGACAGAATTGTGTAAGCTGGGAAACAAGAGGCATTTGAGAATGACACTGTATTGAGATTTTTTGTGCGTGGTAACTTGATAATTATAACTGATGACTGAACTTTTTTGTACAGTTGAAAACAATATGTTAGCTCCATCCCTCCTTGCACAAAATTACTGTGCTGATACTGCAACCACTGTCCTGAAACAGCTTGTTAATGCGTGATTAAAAGTTGGTAATTAAACCAGGGTCAGCAATTAAACTTTTGCTTGGTATAATTAAAAAAGGTCAGCATGAAGGGATGAAAGCCTGATCCATATATGAAAGCACTTGGATGTTTTAAATTCAACCTGTCAAAGCTTATTTAATGACTGACACTGCCGACTGGCTCCACATCAGGGATAATATAAGACATTGGCTCAACCAAACTCACTGGAAACAAGTCATCAGATGAAAGAAGAGAACAGAGTATCAAATTATGATGCAGGCAAATGTATGAAAAATACACACACACACACACACACACACACACACACACACACACACACAAAGCTGCAGTTACTAGTTACTCCCCAGTGTGTTTTAAAGTTGGTGGGTAAAAGCCTGTCACCAAATTAAAAGAGAAGCATGTGTGCTCTAGTTGCTGAGAACTAGCTCTGTTGTGAGGTACACTCATTTGTAAACAGCCAATGTCCCTTTCTGTCTCCCCCTCACTTGCCTCCCATCATTCCCCTGAACTATTTTCAAACAAGTAGTTTAAATTTACACACAGTGTGAGGTATCATTTGCAGTTACAAGCCCTACACCATCTTACCAGAGGCATACCAGATTTCCAATTAGGTTTGATTAAGGCGTTTCTGCACATCACTCCTCATGGCAAGAGAAACTACAGATGACAAGCTAGCAATCATGTGTATAGTAGTGTCATCATGAAGGTCATCCTCTCTACTGCTTCAATACTTTCCTAATTTCTCCCTGGTCTGTGACCTTATTATACTAGAAAATGAAAAAATGTTCCTCTTTGCTCTGATGAATAAAATGAGAAAGGTGTTCTGTATAAGTAAACACATTTTTAATATACAATTATAAAAAGAGTGACGGCTTTAGGGATAATATATTTAGGTCTCCTAGAAATACAAACATCCAAAATCAACAATCTAATTGTAGCATGTATGCAAGGTGATCAAAACAGAGTGGCCATTGCCATCTCTCCTTTCTGTAGGTGACATGACTGTGACCAGGTTCACTCCTGACCATGAGTCAAAGATAGTCAGAAGTGCAGAGTTATAGAGATTTTCCAAAAGAAGGAACAGTACAGTCCCCAGAGCTATGCTATGGGTGTTCACAGAGGTTGTTTCTTTTTGTAGTTCATTTAAAAGTAAATAGCTTGATGACAGTATTTGTAAAAAAAAAAAACAACCAAAGATGGGAGCTAGTAAACTCTCTTAAGCACAAGAATGCACCATAAGTAAGCTGTTTTCAACAAGTATTCTAAACTGCATCACAAACCAATGGTTAGGTAACTTACAGTATCTACAAATATTCACTGTCATGGATTACCCAGCATAAGAAAATTTCAAGTCTGCGAAGTTGATTTTCATATTGGACCACAATTAACGGAACCCGATGGAAAGATCTGCAGTAACACACATTTAACAGTCTATCTCATATCTAGTGTTCTAAATATGTGAAAATAATGTAAAGAATATGTGATTTCCCAGGAAAGATAAAAGAAGAAAAATGCAAGTGAAACCAACTACAGTTTTCTCACATGTATCAAGATAAATTACACCAAACAATGCAGTATCCTATCTGTCTGTGAGTTCATCCATTATCCAGGAATTGCTGACATTGCCCATAATGCCTGCCTACCTCAAACAGAAAGGGTTAAAGGATGTTTGAACTCTGGGGAAATCAAAGCAAGCCATTATCAGGCCTCTGGTGATAATCATTATAATCTAGGGAAACAAACCTCTGCCACTGGACAACTGCTTATCTTTAGCGCTCTTACTCTTGCACAAAGCATGCTAAGAAGTGGCAGTGATGGACAGACTGGATAGAGGAAAAGGACAGTCATGTTATATCTTTGATGGACAGTTTAGATTTGCTAAGGAGCTGTGATGCCAACTGCACTGTCATCAGTAAAGGAGAGGGGAAAGCCTGAGTAGCTATCCTGATGTTGCCTTGTCAAACCTGTTGAAAAATAGGTTTAATTGGTTTGTCCCCTCCTGGTTCCCATCAACAGCTGACACACAAGAATGTTTCTCATCCCATTCCACATCTCTTTTACACTAATCTTCCACAGCTTGATTTCAATTCCGTCTATGTTAGCATTCTCTCCTTCCTTTGCCTTTTCCATTTTTTTGGGGGGACGTTTCTACTGTACCTATCTCAAGCCAGATGGCCTCCATTGTTCATACTGAAGATGGACGCAATGTGCTTTTTTCCTCAGTGTCTGATATCAACAAACTCTTTTCATGTGAATTATAGAATCTGATGCAATATGTATTACAGTTGAATAGCTGTATGTGCAAATCATAAATCAAATAAAACACATTTGATGCATGATCAGAGCAGAGCACATTGCCAACTACCGTACAGTAGAGTCTTCATGCATTCCAGTTACCAAGCTCTCACAGATTTGCACAGACTGTTGATAGACATGTGGCATGTATCAGGATACAGCACATTTTGTAAAACTGCTATGGAGACGTGTGCATCCTTAGCCTGGAATACAGAAAATTCCAGGTCTTAGACTTAGATTTAGAGGAAAGAGAAAATTGCTGATGGTGAGGTACTAGGATGAGATCTTTATAACAACGACACGTAGAAATTCTCATCACAAATGCTTTGCTAGTAGCATCAGGCCTCTGCAAGACTTCCGTGTTTAACTATTTTGTGCAATCTTGAGTTAAATAGTTCAACTCTTAAACTGCCTTCTTTGCTCATTATGCTCTATTTCTCTTTGTACACCAGCTCCAGCTGTAGGCCTTCCATCTCACTTGCAAAATTTGAGTATAACACAACTACATTCAGGTGCATTTAGTTATCCAGTTGAGTTCTGACTAAGCTTGGTCAAGTCTGACCATCTTGGTTTGTAAACAAATTTCATTTTTCCCATGATGGTCGATGTATGGCATGGTCACCCCTTCTACCTCACCACTACTTTCATCCCTCTCTAGTGTGCCAGAACCTAAGTGTGGTAGAAGGGTTTTTGGGATTAAAGCAGCAGTTAGCTTCAGGCCTGTCAGCTGTGTTGAACTACACCCCGCACAAGTAAAATTGTAAAAAAAAAAAAAAAAAAGTTTGAGAAATGTGAGCTTAGGATTTATTAATTACCATTAGAAAATCTTAAATAAAACTAAGGCCATCCTGTATTTTTATCTTATTTACTATAATAAACAGATGAAAAGCTGAAAGAGAGAGACAGATGGAGATACAACAAAGGTCCTGGGATGCATTCAAACCTTGTGTTGTGGTTAAATGGTAGGTTCTTTAGACCTGCCACACACCCCTTAGGATGTACTGTTCGTAAATTGTTGTCAGTTGAAACTAGGTTGCAGCTTTGAGCTTTGGGCAGCATAAGCATTTAGCTCTCATTTATCACTTCAGCACCACAGGCAGCGCACATTGCACAAAGTAGTCCACCGCTCTAGTGTCGGTAGAGGTACTCACTGAACTAAGACCATTAGCTCACTTGATGAGGGATATTAATAACAGATCATCTACACCAAACTGTGATGAAATTGATCAAAATAAAAAGTAGGCTGATTAAACCAATTAACCTAAAATAATAATAAAGTCTGTCAAGCATAGTTGAAATAGACCATTTTTGGAACAAATTATTGCGTGAAAACTCTATGTACCATTGTATTATATAGGCCTAGATAGCATAGCTGATGGTATATTTTGGAAGGAATGAATGAGTCTACTTTTACAAGGGGAAATACAATAAATTGGATGGAAAGGATTATGTTGGAAATGTACCACCACAAATCCTTGTACCACATTACAGCGTACATTATAAGGACCTAGTGCGTTTCCAGTCACGCATAGTTCCCGACAGCTGACTGAACAGAACTGAGGCTATGCCACTGTATAAGGCTTTAGACACTTACGGCAGTCGAGATTTTCATTGCACTGACAAGAAACAAAAAATCAATAAATGACATAACAGAATAATTAAAGAATAAAGGAAGGAATTACTCACAACTCTCTATTTCGAGTGTGCAGTTTTGCTCATCCAGTGGATATCTTCTCAGGTCCATCATACAAGCAGCGGTGGTAGTGATCCTGAAAACACATGACAAAATGATGTGGTCAGTTAATGGCATTATAGTAGAATTTGATAGATAGCAAATTGTTGTTTGTTGCACGGTAGGATAATATTAGTACACCCCAGCGTCTTGTCCAGCAAATGTAGACAAAGGTGATAGCATAACTGATAATGAAGACCCTGTTAGTGATCAGAATGAAGACCACTACTTGAATGCCATTATCCAAAACTGTTCTCTGCAGTACAGATATTTAGGACCAAACTTTAAACGAACAAATCTTAAAGTACCTATTATGTGTACAATCTGAAGTTTGGTGAACTTAGGTTTTTGACAGCAATCATAAACCAGAACTCCACCTGTGTCCACGGGCCTTGCATTGGCCCTGGTCTGTTTTACCATTTGGATTAAGTTTGGTTAGATTTTTGTCTTCACAGTGTTGAAAGTTTCTAAATGATCATGGCAAAACCTTAGTACAGTTTTACTTCATTCACCAAAGTGCTTATAATTACATTCATAGAATTCTTATGACCAGTTATTATCCGCATAACCATGAGTAACTAAACAAGACTTAAAATCTTCAAAACCTCTACAGGTAAATGCATGAGCCTTTGAGAGTTTGGGGGTGGTGGCATCAGTGGTGGGAACTCCATTGGGGATTACAGGGCCAAAGCTAATCCTTATGTCCCAGTTTTAGCATTGTTTGGATAATCCTGTGGGCCCTCTGTCAGGCCCCACCTAAGATGCGAGTCACTGCAGGGATCAAACTCTGTGGGACAGTGGTGGCAGCAGTAAGCCAGAGATAACAATGGTACTGTTTGTACTCTTGACTACTGCATGTCATATAACCATGGAACATGTGGGATGGAAAGGAATGTTTTACAACCTGATGACATCCCAAAGATTGCACATGTCAAGATGATTGCTTGTTTTAAACCAATTATTAATATGACTACAAAAAGAAGAAGCAGAAGAAGAAGGAAGGAGGAAATTACATATTTCACATTGCAGAACTATTTCCATAGCTGTTACAACAAATCTGGAGGGAAAAATTAATTAGTTATATGCAAAACTATACACACATAAAGCTTTATTTAAATCTAAATCTGTGATTTACAAGGATTTTTGTGAGTGTGGCACAGTTGTCCATCCCTCCCTCTGTTGATTTGACTGACAGTGTTTTGCTTTGTGAATGTTGTTTGGGTTTGATGAATAAACAATAAAAAAAACATTGTGGGTGGTACTTTTAGAGTTGTCTCTGCTTAGAATCAAAGCGCTTATATTTTAGTTCTTAACCCATGAAGTGTCACTTGAGAGATGCCAGTGAAACTCCAAAAGGACATGGGAAATATAAGAGGTGAGGTGTTGATCTTTAAGCTAATGAAATTGTTTTTCTTCTGCATCTCAAGATACCAATGAGGTTTAACGGCTGTCACATTCAGATAATATATAAATAAATCAGATCAGTGAATGTATTTCTCTGAATGTTGTGTAAATCAAGGGAGTTGTTTTTACGGGACCAGTGGAATAGGCCTCTATCACACTGGTATATGTTTCATCCCGACACTGTTCATTAACAAAAGGTCTCAGAGTTATCATTCAGTTAACAAGTTTCATATGAGCAACTAATTTAAATGACAAATGTAAATCATATTATCTTGTAGCATGCTGAAATGGGATTTAGCTTTAATCTCCAGCACCTGAAGTGCCGCAAATCAACAATACCTGACACTATGGAACATGCTGAGAGAAAAGATCAATAAGGCTGTAGATTATTATCTTCATTTCAATGGAGCATAAAGCTAATACCTGAGGCTTAACTGTTTGACTTTCCCTCTGGCAGAGTCCAATTTCCAAAAAAACACATGCCATCAAACAGGCTACGGTAAACTCAATTTCAGTATAGTGTATAGTTTTTTCACATGTAAGTTTTTTGTAATTTTTTTATTATTATATTTTATTAAGAATAATTCTTTATTAGGTACTTACTTCTATTTGTATTGTTTTCTATTTTAGTTAGAAAAAAAACACTTAATGATTTGACCTCAGATGGAGATTTTCTGTCTACATGACCAGCAGCCAAATGAGCCAAAATCAGGCTCATCAAACTCATTTCAGCATTGTTAGAATTTTTTTCTTTCTTTATTTAAAGAGCTGCTGCAATGCTGAGCTTCCTGCAATACATCACTCTTTATTATAACATATGATATATTTTTAACAGCAAATTTTAAATCGGAATTGTTTATAGAATCATTGCTCATAAAAATAATCTTTTCAAAAAGAAATGTTTTAGCATGGTTAAGTGCTTTAATACTAGACGTAAATAGCAGTGACCTGGGAGGTATAGCCTTCTGCTTTATTGCCACTATCATATTTTGTGTATATAATTCAACATTATAGCATTTCAATCACTATCAAAACAAGTAGACGGATGGATAATTCAGGATAATAACATCGGCCAGCCATGAGTCAGTAGATAAGGTTATGTTGTCCATCAGACTTTGTGAAGGGAACATAAGGACAAGGCGGTGAGTAATAGGCAGCCATTCTTTTCCCGGCTCTGGTCTTGTGTGAGAACTTGACTCCCACTGAGGGAGATGCCACAGAGCAGCACAGCATGGTGGGTAATCGTCTAGGCACACCTGACAACATAGATACATTTGTGCCAGAGGAGAGGCTCATCTTGAGTCCAATCCCCTGTGTTACACAGCAGAGATAATCGCTCTTGTGTGCCTCTCTCACTCTTTTCTCTCTGTTATCTTTGCTCTCTCTCACTATTCCATTATTCAGACCAACTGCCACTGCAATGCCAGCCTTTTAGCATCTCATATTCCTAATGTTTCTTAGATTTTGAAATGCTTTTGAAATGATGACGAAGCAATATGACAGTTCTTTCACAAAGCTGTTGCGGTCAGTTTTCTATATAGATGCATCTCATTCTGTCTGTAACAGTTCACCACAGGTGCCATATGGTATACAGGTGGGACCACACATACCCAATTCAAAACAGTCCTCATGGTATCATTTTGAGGTCAACACAAAATCAAGCAGAAATTTAAGAGAAATGTTTGTTTTTCACAGTTCATGAATTACTGTAATTCACCAAAATCATCTTCTCACCCTCTATGATGGTCCTTATCAGCCTGTTACCCAGTATAGACACGGCCAGAGTTTAGTGCTCCAAAAAGAGCAACACATTTGATATTGTGCCTCATAACCCAAGTGTGCTGATGCTGAACAACTGCACTGTGAGATCTAGGTCTGCAAGACCAAATCATCCATTTTGGCTGATATGAAGGTGAGTAAATTTAGGTAAACTATGAAAACCACTGGACTGTGTTTGCATTGTGATGGATGTGCGGGACATACGATTCAGAACCAACCTATAGATAACTAAATTATCAGTTTGGGTGGTGGTTGTAAATTGAAGAATATGGTAGCAACTAAGGTGACACTTCATAATTTTCAGATCATTCTCTATATAATTTATTTCTATTTTAGTTTGTCTATCATTTATCATCTCTGTTTTTCACCTGTTGTATATCATGGGTTGTCTTTCTGTGATTTCCCTGGGTTTGCAAGATGGTTATACGAATGCTGTTTTAAACGTCATATCATTGATTTGGCTGGTGTTACTTTAAAAGAGCGCAAAGCTACAAAAGATACTGGATTAAATCTTTATAGCATGTGCCCATCAAGGCTCCCGAAGAGGAAAAAAATAAATATAATGGTCATTAAAAGGCTTGAAAAAAAAACAGGTTCATGTTTTCCTAGCAAGCAACCTCTTACAGAAAAATGTACTTAATACAAAAAACAAGCTCTTTAGACAAACAGCCAGTAGACCAATGTAAAACTTCTACAACTTAATGTTTCTTTTCTTAGCAACAGTTCCTTTAACCAAACTTGAACCACAATCCTAAGTAGTTTTTACAGTTTTCAGTGGACAACAAGTTAAAAGAGACAATAACAATGAAATCATGTAGAGAGATGAGACGAGAGAAAATATTTTGAGGACAGAGGATGTCAGGTGACACAGTGAGGGGGCTATTATAATATCACCTTTTAATAGCAATAAAGAAGATAAAAGGGACGAGTTTGAGCATTAACATGCTGTTTTATATTAAACACCTCAGGGGTTTCCAACCCCCCAGAGTGAGACGGGAAAGTTGTTTGAGCCTAAGAGGTTTAGAGGTATTCTCCTTTTCTTGCTATCTTGTCCCTTGTCTTTGTCAGCATTTATTTCTCTCTGATGGATTTGCTGCAGGTGATGGAGCTCTGTGGCTTCCAAGTGTTTAACCAAGGAGTAAATTGCTGGTTACTTTCTGATCTCTGTGTCAAGATGGAGTCATTGGTGTAGAACTGAGAGCAAGAGCCTCTGGCGGAGTCTTTAAAAAGACTGTGTGGGAAAGGTAAAGGTCAGGCATGTTTTGTGTGTGCATGTATGCTCCTGTGCATGTTATGTTGCCGTCACTCTGTGGAGGTGTATGTGTGTGCCTGATTGTGTTTGCAGCTGTCTGGCTCTCCATTTACCCTCACATACTTTCCTGCTTGTCCCATCCATTAAATGATGCACAGCCGCATTTCTCGCTTGGATTTAGTGTAGGCCTTGGTTGCTTGGTTACAGCCTGAGGACACTGCCAACCGCACCAACTGAGCCCCATATGTTGCATCACTTGCAGTGGCCCTACATATTTACCAGACTGTGCTCTCTGTTCCTGGATGGATCAAACTTGTGAGGTCAAATCATGGCCAAGTAGCTCTAAGGGTTTCCAGCAGTCATTGGGATTCAGGCCAAGTAAAGGTGTTGACTGTTGGTCACATACTTGGAACAGAAAATAATATTTACTCAAGTACTGTACCTAGGTAGAGTTACTTGACACTAAATTTATGTTTATCTCTTATTACAGTATAAGTTACTTATTATATTGATACTATCAATTGATCCTGGTCCCAGTCTATAGCGCTCATTGCTACAGTTGTTATTTTCCTTTTCTAATAATAATAAAGTTTTATAATCAAATAATAAGGTACAGTTTTGATGTATTTGGTACTGCTTTATACCTGTATATCACTACTTTTTACTCTTGTACAGTTTGACAAAAGTTTTCTAGTTAATTTGCAGATTAAGATTTCACATGTGAAAGGACTACTAACCTGTCTCATGACAGCTCACAATCCCTAGTAGTTCACTGTGTATATATATATATACACAATACATATATATATATATTTATATATATATATATATATATATATATATGTCAGTGGAGTGTTTTAACACTGTGGTACAGCCTTTTTTACTTTCATAAAGAATCTGATACCTCTCTTCCATTGCATATGGAGTTCTATGAGTTTCATTCAGAGACACAAAATCTGCTGCATGTTTCGATATTTAAGATAATGACAGCATTCAGAGAGCACTCGTGCCCCATAGCCAGCTGGTTCCCACCTACAGCCTACCAAGAAAACATAGGGAGCAGGATGCCGACGGAACAAAATCACTTGGATGCTATAGCACCACTTACATATCCAACCAAAAAAAATCACTGCTCTTTAGAATTTGGCTCAATAATATGTTTTTCCTTTACTGTTAATATTTAGTCAACCTGATATTGGTTATTAAAATCAGATATTACTTGTGTATGCCAATTTGTCTACATAATTGTCAGAAAAGCTCTTTGTTTCTGCAGTCTTAGGCCTATCCTGCAGCAAAAAACCCAGATAAAGAACAAAAGCAATACCCTCCTTTAGATGTGCCCTCTCAGGCCTACCCTGCCTGGGAAATACAGAGAGATTCTGTTGTTTGTGATCATTTGCTTTTGCTATTATACTTCCTGGGATGAGTTTCTACTGTTTGCTAATGTGTTTCTGCAGGTGAAAGAATGCCCTTGGAATGGTAGATTTAGTATTGACGATCCATGTGGGGGTGTTAGCAGTTATGTGGAAAAAGAAACAATAGTTTACCTGTCAACAGATTTGTGCAAATGAATGCATATCATAAGCCATAATGAATCCCTGGAATGAATTGGCAGTACAATGGCAAATACAGTAAGTGTGTGTATGAATATTCATCAGGTGTTTGTACATTCTTTCTGTGTGTAGCTTTCTCTATTCTCAGCATCTATGGACTCACTGCATCCAATTACATTTTCTCAATGAGAAGATTCTCCTTGTCAACAAGGTATCTTTCTCTTTGTGTATACACATACACCTTAAAGTTTGTATATTGTAATTCTATGACAAATAAACTATTAACTGTGAGACACAGATTTACTTTTGATTGTACAAGGACACACCTTTTTCTTTTCATGCTCGATTTAAAACTTTTTCATAATGGGCAAAAAAAAATTACATCCATAGAGTCTGATGATCCAAAACAAATCTGAAAAATATTCTATGATGTAGTCTGTTTAAGTTCTAAATCAACATTCAGTAGATCTAGTCTGAGGTTGCTTCATGAAGTTACATAGTTGTTTGTCTGTTCTGATAAAACACTTTTAGGTTTTGTTAAACATTTACAGAAAGTGGACAGATTTACCAGATTTTCGTGCAGGTAACTTGTCATCACATTGCACACTGGTTTTTCATGTTGCTTACTCAGAGCTCTCAGATAGCTTGTTTTGGGGAGAGTAACTATTTCTTGATAACATTTTATCAATCTGCCCACCACTTCTGTGCAGTGTCTCCGCTGGTTGCCTGGCAACCTCACACTGACGACTGTGACTCTGGGAAGTCCCTAACTGAACCCTGACTGTTGTTTGCCTAGAAATAGTTCCAGCACCTAATTCATGGTAAAACCACAAATTGTCTTTTTAACATTTCTTTTTGTTTACGGACAACACACCATGTTTATTTTTGAGTTTTAGAGTGTGTTTTGCCAGTGTTTATGTGATGCTAAGCTAATCCTGGCAACACCTCCATTCTCAATAAACAGACTGAGAATGACATCAATCTTCTTATCTAATCTCATTTAGGAAGCAATTCAGTGTATTTCAAGAGAGAAACAATTCCTTTAATGTTCAGAACAAAACACCAACTTTGTCCCTGAGTGAGGATACTGAATATATGGATTAATAATTTCATATATTTGTATTCATATATGTATCCTTATTATGTCAGAGTATAGGACATTTGATTTGCATAACCCCTATTATTAGACATATTTGATTTTCTTTGGTGTATGGTTTTACTACTGGCTTCTCAGAGACCATTAAAGTTTCATGAAGTCTAATCTAATTTATTGGCATAATAAATTAAATAACCACATAATGTGTATTAGGCTTTCAGGGGACAGTAATATGCTGCGTGGATTTGTGCGCACTCACTGACATGACCCAATTTAGGATTTGTAAAAATCTGGTCATCCTACTTACATGATATTGAGTGTCAAGGGTGATGGATTTCTTCTCCCAGTTTCAACCTAATCCCACTTCATCCAAAGTAATATTTGCAGTGACTTTGTGTCATAACTTCTGCAGTGCATGAAAAATGTGCAAACCCATATTCCAAGTGATGATGGATTTTTCATTTGCATATTGGATTCAGTGGTTGCGTTGATACTGTAGGTTATCCGTTTTAACTCAAATGGCCTGACACAGGGATAATTTGTACTATTTGTGAGGGTCAGATTATGCTGAAGTAGAACTCAATCTGCTGGTGCCTCTCTAGTTTTCTTTTGTATGCTTTTGTCCACTTTATATGGCAATGAGCACATTGGCTTTGATTTAGAAAATTTCTTTATTCCCACACTGCGATAAACCTCTAAGGAATTCATCAATCAGACAACTTCAAAAATAATCAAGCACTATGCTTGATGTTGTGTTTACTGTATGTAGGGACCTGAAGTATAATGCTTTGCTTTGTCATCAAATCATGTGTCTGAACATTACTTTGAACATAGCTATGATCTAGAAAGAATGTTTATGTCAGTAAACCGACTGTAAGTTTGACAGGAGGATTTAATCTGATGGCAATGAGCGTAAAAAGAATTCTAAAAAATATGATTCTAATTCACTTGAATGAATGCTCTGCCATAATTGGACTCTACATTCAAGTAAAGGTCCCTTGTCCCTTGCAGTTATAAGCTAGATCTCATAATTTTGCCTTTGTTTGGCATCATTGGACACATTTTTTCTTTCTTTTTTTTTTTTTACTCATAGCCTTAGCACTTATTCCAAGTAAAATGTCCTGCTAAAGAGACAGACATTGCTCCATTTATTTTCTCTCCTTAATAGTTGCCTCTTTCTTAATCTCCTGCATCTCTAAAGAATCTGATTGCTCTTCCTTCTCTTTCACTTCCCTTCTACGCTTGCTGTAGAACTGCAACACAACTTATATCTACTAACTGTTTGGCATTTTGTTGCCACTCAAGTGATGTTACTTCCATCAGACCTTGGCAGAGATGTTTCTCAGGTTGTGTAAGAAACCTGACAACATGCTGAACACTGTAACAGTGTGTGAGTAATGAAAATGGACAGCACTGGTAAAGACGACCAAAGAGAGCAATACTGACAAGATTTCTTTGCAATCCCCTCTCTCTCCTTCTTTGCCTTGTTGTCTCTATCTCTCTCTATTTAATTCCACTCTCCCACAGCAGTGCCAATGCGCTGCCATGATGGCCATTAAGATGTTATGGTTTTCAATAACTTTTTATAGAGTTTGTGCATCAGAGGCCTATTTGCAAAATTAACTGATGAGACATCAGTGAGGTGTAAGAAGTGCACTGTAATCATGTTAACTTTGAGAGGTTGAAACTGAATTGGTCAATCCACTTATATTATAGAAGAGGGGTTTTGTTTCTTCCTACTAAAAACAGATGACAGATTAACTTATCAAACATGCAAATGTCTCAGCTTCGGGAAATATTTAGAATACCAACAAAAGTAGACTCCCTGAAGAATGTTAACAAAGAAAACATCAAACCTGATGTTTTGTAAAAGTCTTACTACAGTCTTTGTAGTTTCAAAGGAATGTTGAATGTCATTGTCTGAGAAAGTCATCCGTCACACTGAATTTGAGAAGACTGTAAAAATTACAACCATACTGTTCTTTGGTAGAAAGCATGAATGGATATTTCTATCATCTGACAAGATTACAATTAATCAAAAAGTCCAACTAAAATCACAATTAGTGGTCCCATTTTGCAGTGTTCAAGTTAGTGTTCATAGAATTTTGTTATTGAAAAGAAGAAAAAAGGGAATATCAGAAAATATATTTGTAAGTTAAGAAGGAAATATGCAGGCATAGTAGGGACGTTTATAAATGTGAGTTTTTCAAAATCTATGGCACTTGTGTTGCAGGCTGCTGTGATAGTCAGAGTGACTGTGTGCCTATGATAGAATGATGATTATAACAATTACTTATTCAAATACAGTTAAAAATGTAACAGTTTGACTGGTTGTTCAAAGATAATCTAGGGAACTAATCCTGTCCAGCAGGTTAATGCAAACATATGGGTCGCAACCATGAAGCCAAAAACTAAATTTCTATCTGCTTGCTAATGATTATTTTCTCTAAGAGAACACATGGCATGCAATTTACAGAGCAAATATGTATCCTGTAGCAGAAAAAAAACAAAAACAAAAAAACAAAGCTAATTTAATTTCAGATGAACTTTACATGCGCTTTGTTTTACACTTTTGATGGTGATGTAAATTATGCAGAGACTTTGCAAAAGAGTTGAATTTATTGTTACAGAAGCCTTGTGTTGTGATGTGCACGTCCTATAAATGAGGACACAAGTAGGTCACTTCATCAGCATTTTAATTTTCGCTCAGGGGCAATATTGCACCTCACATCAGTAGTTTTCTTCATCTGGCTCTAATGAGCTAATTACTGACTGAGTCCAATGCAGCAATTGTTGACTCATTGTTATGTTAAAGTTGGTAGAATTTTTTTTTCCCTCCAGGTTGTTTGTTTGATTTTAAAAATAGAAAGTACGCTGACAAAAGATAAAATTTGAAATGTTTGACAACATGAAGTGGAAATTACTACAATTTGTGCAGCATAGTTAGCATCATTATCTGGTACCGTACTCATCACAGAGGTGGGAGATATATGTTTTTTCTTTCAGTTTATTTGCTCATGTAAATTTCTAACCCTTGGTATTGTTGTGAAGTCAAAAACGTTATTTCAAGAGATTAAAATCTGACCTTAGACCGTACAGTACGGTACCATCTGGGTGTAGTCGGATCATTCTATTCTTTACTGTGACACCATGGACAAACGATTTCTTGTCATTGAGGAAGTAGGTGTCGGGGACCCAGAGCTGGTCAGCCACCCGGTTATCTAAGGTCAGGTTGAGGGGGATCTCAGAGTAGGACAGCCGCTTGTCTCGCCAGGCCTGCTGGAAGTACATCGTCAAAGTGTAGTCCTGAAAGTGCATAGAGAGGGTGCAAAGGAGGACAAAGAGGGGGAGGGAGGGAAAGAGCAGGGAGGGGAAGGAAGAGCAATGGATAAAATGGAGGAGAGAAAAGAGAGAAGAGAGGGTTACCCTCCAAAAAATGACCATTTTACACAGCTGTTCTGCAATACTTTCCCACTGCAAGCTCTGAGATTAGACCAGACTAGGCTTCAATATTGGATGAAGTTCACTTAAAAGCAAATGGAACAGTAGCAGTAAAACCTCTTAGTACAAGGCAATTGGGGATTCCTTCTTTTCATAGACACATGAGGTTAAGACAGACAGTGTGAAAGAGTGTGTATGTGAGGGAAGCGAGACAGAGGGACAGATGGTTAGGGTTTGGTGTGTGTGTATGCGTGTCAGTTCGGGTCTGTTAATATATGATAAAAATATATGTGTGGCTTGCTCGGTTGGCTTATTGTGCATGTTTGTGTGTTTGCGCATACATACACACACAGAAGAGAGAGAGAGACCACATGTTCCAGACAAATGAAAATAGCCTTCAAGCAACCTCAAAATCAGTTTTAAAATATCTCTTATATGCTCTATTTGCTTTGACAGTTGCTGTCTTTCTGGGATTAAGTATTGTTTGTGAAATGGGCTCACTATGTTGTACTTGCATAACAAGTTCACTCATTTTCTTCTGTTTGTCCTCCCAGAACCAGAATGGTA
The DNA here is from genome assembly GCF_014851395.1 of Micropterus salmoides. Lineage (NCBI taxonomy): Eukaryota > Metazoa > Chordata > Actinopteri > Centrarchiformes > Centrarchidae > Micropterus > Micropterus salmoides. The sequence continues at coordinate 17,159,166 of NW_024044681.1, forward strand.
TCCATCCTCTCTCATTACATCAAGTCTCGCACAGACAGCATATAGCCTTTTAGGGACTGTATGTGTCTGCTTTACATAGCAGACTCAGACATCAGAGTGGGTTGGACATAATATACATAATAAATAATATACATAAAATATATATATAAATATACACTAATAGCTTTCATCAAGAACTCAATGGGGCTGTGGAAAACAAATCTGGAAGCCAACTCAAAGCCAATTGAACAAGTCACCCTCAAGTGCAGCATATACCAAGGCGATGCACTATCCCTGCAGTGTTCTGCATAGGCCTGAACCCCCTTAGCCAGATCATCAAAAAGACTGGCTACGGATACCGGTTCTGAAGTGGAAAAACCATCAGTCACCTCCTCTACATGGATGACATCAAACTGTGTGCCAGAAATGAGCGAGACATCGACTCACTGATTCACACTACCAGGATCTACAGCAATGACATTGGAATGTCATTCGGACTGGACAAGTGTGGTCGCATGGTATTACAAAGAGGGAAGATGATCAGAGCCGAGGGGGATGAACTATCAGAAGGCCACATTGCAGATGTTCAAGACAGCTACAAATACCTTGGGGTATACGCCCTGCCAGGCATCAGATACCCCGCTGCTACAATAAACTGGCCAAAGGAGGAGATAGAGGCCACTGACATCAAGACAAGAAAGCTCCTCACAATGCAAGGAGGGTTCCACCCCAAATCCAGCACCCTGAGACTGTACACCAAGCGTATCAAGGGAGGCCGAGGGCTAGTGGCAGTAGGGTGTAAGATGCAGGCAGGAAGTGCGTACATAGAACGCCATAACCAGGCAGCTGGCATAGTGTACTGGAACATCTGCCATGAGTATGGGCTGGAAGTCCCAAGGTCAAAATGGAAGACACCTCCTAAGGTATTTGAGAATGACCGAGCTAAGATCCTGTGGGACTTCAAGATGCAGACTGACAAACTGGTGATAGCTAACCAACCAGACATCGTGTTGATCGACAAACAGCAGAAGGCAGCAGTGATAGATGTGGCAATCCCAAGCGACACCAACATCAAGAAGAAGGAACACGAGAAGCTTGAGAAATACCAAGGGCTGAAAGAGGAGCTAGAACAGATGTGGAAAAAAACAGTGGTGCCAGTGGTAATCGGATCACTGGGGGCTGTGACCCCCAAACTGGGAGAGTGGCTACAGCAGATTCCAGGTAAAACATCAGAGGTCTCTGTCCAGAAGAGTGCAGTCCTAGGAACAGCTAAGATACTGCGCAGAACCCTCAAACTCCCAGGCCTCTGGTAGAAGACCCGAGCTTGAGTATGACACATACAGTCCCCTCCAAAAGTATTGGAACGGTAAAGCAAATTCCTTTGTTTTTGTTGATCAAAATCAAGATGTTGATCAAGATCAAAAGATGAGTATGAGACAAGAGTTCAGAAATTCTGCTTTTATTTCCTTGCATTCACATCTAGATGTGTTAAACAACTTAGGACATATTGTATTTGTATTAGACTACTGCATTCTTAGGAGAGCAAAACTAATGGAACAAATAATAACATTATATATTTGGTGGCATAACAATAACTGCCCCAAGCCCCATCAACATCACCACTGTTGCATTCTTCATTTGTGATGCTATTCCAGGCTTTTACCGCAGCTTCTTTCAGTTCTTGTTTGTTAGACTTTAAGAAAACATGTGTTTTTGTGAGAAACGCACTGAATTTAAACATAACTGTTTGTGTACAAAAAAATAAAAACTTATGTAAATTGTAATCTTAAAATTCAAATTCAAAGCATTGAGCAAATTTATCGTGGTTAAATTCAGGGTTGGACCGTACATAAAAGAATATATTTTCTATTAGTTATGACGAAAAACACATGAAACCTGAAACACATACAGTAAGTTAATCATTTATAAATAAACAGACGAAGTTTAGTACTTTGCATTGAAAATCCCTGATGGTAAATCTAGGTCACGTAAAACAGTCAAGCCAGCAGTCAGATGCTCATGTAGCACACTGAAGTAAGAAGCCTACCAATCATCCATGAAAAACTAAGTTAAATAAACTTGCTGTCTCAGGGAACTTTTTGTCATGACTGGCACATCCACTTTTGGCAAAGAGGCTGAACATGCATTTTTGAATATACCCGTCGGCTACAGATCTGACATCCCACAGCACCTTGGGAACTGGAGGCTTGGATATTGACTGGATGGAGTCAGGGAAACAGGAGCAGCTTTTCTCAGTGAAGTCCTTGTTTGACTTAAATAGGTTATGTCATATTGTTATTGTTGTTTGTACCTTATTTGGCTTGAGGTGCTGACAACCACGAGTTTGAGAATTGAGTTTTTCAAAAGACATAAATAGTATAGTGGCAATTCCAGTATTCAGCACTGTAATTGGACATAGAATGGGAACAGAATGATTTGAGTGAACCCAGGGAAATTTCATTTTCACAGCCTTTTTTTTATATGAAAGAGACACTAGGAGTCCATGTTCAGGTTAGTTTGAAGTAAAACATTTGAATGAGCATAAGGAAGCTTAATGAGACGTTGTTAGATTGCCACAAAGAAAGTAGGTTTCTACATAAAAATATGGAAATAGCAGAGTAAACTTGTAGGCCAATTTTCTCTCTTATGGAAAATAATAATAAAAGAACTCTAACCCACCCAGATGGGTTTATATTAGCACCACTGGATCCTTAGCTTCACGTGCTGCCTTCCCAACAATTCATCCCTGGTCGGTGGTTATGTAACAGCTCACACTCAGCTCTTTCTCGCATGCTGTGCCCCACAGCACATGTGGCTAAAGAGATGCTTGTTGCCATGTAGTCCTCCCAAACTTCTTCTGCTTCTCTCATTACTACACACCATCAAACAGGATGATTTCCTGTGATGTATAAAACATCAGGGAGGTTTCTGTAGCTCTCCTTCAGTGTGTGTGTGTGCACACACACACACACACATACACGCACAAACATACAGTGTCTCATCCTGCCTTGTTAGAAATGTGGACATCTGCAGTCTGTCTCAGTACATCCCTTCTATAGATATGTAATGAAGAAATGCAATGTGTATCTTAATTTGACTATTGCCTGCGTGTGTGTGTCAGTTAATTTTATGTAGTTCATGGGGCTACATAGACGTATGTATGTGTATGTTTTTGTTGTGATTCAGAGATCACAGGCAGGGCTGAACAGGATTAAATAAAACAATGCAGCTGTTCACCTGGCACTGTGGATGTAATATGTGATATTGCAATATGCAGTATGTCCTTCGCAATATGTAACAGCAGGGGTTAGATAACAAGAGCTATGATCTTGTGTATTACTGCACTTGCAGCCCTAGCACACATAATAAGCATCATTTGTAAAAGCCATCAGCCATTCTGGCATATGCACAAGTCCCCTCACCACGGAGTCCACTATTTGAATCTAAAGTACTCTTAAGTAGCTGTGAAATGTCTGAAAAAAAACCTGACAGCCATGGTGGAGTAAGAAGGTGCTGTGTGTCCTCCTGGGGTGTAATTATTAAACTAAGTGAATGTTTCCACTGTCAACCATGAGAGCGTATCATTGCAGGCCTATCTCCTTGAGGAAGTTGTGATTTGCTTTGTGGGACAGGCTCTGTGGAGGTGCCACTGGCTAGTTTACTGTGAACATAAAGCTCTCCTCAAAGACAGCTATAGTGTGCCTCTCTTTTTCTCTCTCTGTGGGAGGAGGAGGAGGTTGTAAATCACCAGAATAACTGCAGCTGCTGTGCATGTAAGTGCAAGGGAGGCTGTCATAACAACAGTCATAATGAGCATCAGTACATAAACTATGTTGGAGAGAGAAAGAGAGAGCGGGAGAGAAATGGAAAGAGGAAGAAAAGGTGACAGAGAGTGATACAGGAAGAATGATGTTGAATTTATGAGTGCAGAATTTGCTGTGCTGCCAAGCTGCCAAAGAGAGGACAATACAAAGTGATCATTATATTCTCACACTCCAGGCTATACAGAATGTGAAAATCCATTATAACTAATAACTAATATCCAGTTCCACAGCACACCTCCTACTGTGTAAATGTGTCCTCATTTTGAAGATTTTTCAATAGATACTTCTTACAGATCACACAGTATATTCAATATGAGTCAGTCAGTTAATTAATCAAGGTTATTACTTTTCCCCCATTATTTTACTATATGTACAGTATGCCTTCATCTGCATCTGTGTTGAAATTTTATAAACATAATAAAGGTAACAAAACAAACGATATAAGGGCAGTTAATACTGCTGCTCAGCACACTGGCACATGCTCTAAGGCTGCAAGCAAGCCTCAAGTAGTCCTTTCTGATATAAAAGCAGTCTGGCCTGAATGTAAGCCTGTAACTGATATTTTCACTGATTGGAAAATTGTTAAAATATGGAACATAAATGAAAGAATGTTGTAAAATGCATAGTGAATGCCCCTTTAGACAGTTTAGTCCTGTTTTGGAAAATTAATTATTCTTGTATCCAAATTTGGAATTTGAAAAAAATTGAATAATCAAGCAGTCAACTGATGATCAATTGATCTGTGTGGCATGAATGGCTTCATGTTCCTCCCTGGACCAACCCCATGAGCTCTATGTTTCTTAACTGAACACCTAATCTGTGACAAAGCCCAGCCCACATGCTCTACAGTCCCATCAAGTTGAGTTCCCTAAAATGCACTTGCAAACTTTAAGTTTGTGTTCCATTACTGAAAGGGCACATTTTATAGCCAGAGTCACTGTGTGGGAATATTTCTCTGACAAAGACAAATATTCCAGACAATGCTATATCTACAGTAGATGCTTGGTCAGTCAGCCCTTCAGGCAGCCAAAATGTGCAAAATCTCATATTGGCATTTCATTCCATGGATATTACAGTTTGAGTCTGACATGATTTTACTGCCAGGCAGACTCATGAATGCCAAAAGTGTTAGTAGGTAACCATCTCTCATTGCTCAAATAGATAACAAGTCATGTGCTTTGTGCTTGGCAAGACTTGTCTGCACTGTAAATTGGCCTTGAAAATGTCCAGTCTATAGCTCTATCAGCTAAAATGGGAAGCATAATGTTCTCAGTATTATAAACAAATAATCTAATTCCTTCCACCAAACAGATCCGCGGCAATCAGAAGGAACTTGAGGAAAATAAATAACAATTGGTAATCAAATAAAAAAAGGTGCTCCAGCTGCCGACTTTGACCTTGTCAATTGATTCATCCTTCAAGCTGCCCCATCCACTAATCCTTCGTTGGACTGCAACAAATCCTTTTTTGTGTCTGCATTATTTGTTACATCTTTGTTAATCATGGATCGTCACATCAGCCAATTTGCACTTTTTTAAAGCAAGTCCTAACAAACTAAATATGTTATTGTCATTGCCATTGTCCAAAACAACACATTTTTCTAATCTGCTACTGCTATGGTTAATTTTTAGGCAAATATCTTTAGGGTTAGGGGTAAGGGTTATCAACCAATATTTTCATAATAAAAATGGTTCAAATCCCTATGTATAACTTGAAAGGCTCTACAATTATGTTTAGGTCTACACAGACCAAACATAGGCCATTTTGGGCATTTGAAGGCTGTGCTTTCTCATGGGAGGATTTGAGTAGAAAGGAAATGGACAAAAAGGGTGGAGTATGAGGTGGAAGATAAGGTGAAGGAGAAGTGAGGGACAGACTGCAGGAAAAATAACAGTGAGGAAAGTTGGGGAGTGATGAGGTGTGATAGGAGGAGGAAGAGGAATGAGGAAGTTGAATGGAGGCTTGAGTCTACAAGGAGACAGAAAAGAGAGAGGGATCAGAATGAGGATGACTAAATTGTGAGTACTGGTTATATATCTCTTTCTTCCCACTACCTTTGAAGCCAGTTAGAGCTGTTGAATGGGGTGGTGAGTTTGCTGGAAGGGATGGGGGTGTGATGGAGGGTTTTAGAAGGGGTAAATGAAAGGCACTGGAAAGCTCAGTGGAGCAGTGATGCAAATTGCTTTTATTCTCACACTCTTCACTCCCAGCCTCTGATTTGAGCACCAGCAATGACCTCCCTCTGCTGCTTTCTCTCCCATCTCTTTTATCCCCCTCCTCATCTGCCCCATCCATTCCATTTTCCCTCTCTCTCATGTTATTTTTTCCCCATTTTCCCTCATTCCTCTACATGAATTTCCTTCCATCTACTTCTCCCTATAGCTTCCCCTCTCTCCGATTTTACCTTCCCATCTATCCATATCAATCTCAGAAGAGTATCTGTTGCATGTATTTATATGTAGTAGAACTAAAAAACACATTGGAGAGTGTGTGAGTGAATCTGATCTAGTAATTTGATTACTACTAAACATACACAGCTGAGGGAGCTCTCTAAAGAACATGACAGGTTTTGGATCAGCATCTGAGGGACTAGAGATGTTCTGAAGGGGTCCTTAAAGGATTCAGATTTCAGAGAAAGCTTGCAAATATATCACTTGAGAGTTCTCTTTTCCAAAAATAGCATATTTTGCATCAAGGTTAATAGAGCACCCAGTCATGCGAATGATTGTTTGGCAACAATCGATGGAATATATGTTTTAAAATATTGACAAACCATGTGATTTTGACAAATAACATATTATTTTCTTTTTTGGAGGGCAGAATGTTGCTGTAAACAATTTCTATAGTGCACTGACCTTGAAGAGTGGGACTGAATCCTAAAGCAGGCTGCCTCTGAATCCTCTGTTTCTCTCCCTTCCTCCTTGCTTTGAAATACCTTTAGTGGGGAGGAAATGTGTGCCCTCCACCACTCAGCCATATGTCCATACCGCACTCTAGTATCAACCTACTTCACTTCCTCCAAAAAGCTCTCCAACAACAAGTGGCTTTCAATTTCCTGCAGCACACAGTCCGAATGCTGTCAGCAACAGGGTTTGAGGAACCTTGCATAGGGCACAGCATTTCCAAAGATGCCTAATAATAAACATGCTGATCCCCACATAGCTGAGTGACATATATTCCCCAGTATCTGGAGATTTTTGTATGGAGTCCTTAGGATTCAGCTCTGTATCTGGAACAGCTTGTGCACTGCATGTAGTAAATCTGCAACAGGAAAGCATACTGGGGCTGCTGCAGGGGTTTCATTTGGCCCGTTTGCTTCATAATAAATAATGTTGATGTTTTTTAACACAACAGTCAGACTGACAGATTAAGCAAAATCTAAAAATATATCATCATACAAGAAAATTTCTATCACCAAAATATTATGAAGTATGTTATCATACAGGCCTTAAAATATTAGCATCAGTCGCTGTCATTATGTATTATGTAAATAATTAATAAATAATTGTACTAGTACGCAGCCCCCCTAGGCCCACTTAGTCAAAAAATTAAATTCTAATTACCTCGTGGCCTCAAGATACTATCAGACTGTCAAGATACCATCTTATCTAACTATAAGATAGTATCTTGAGGCCACGAGTTACTATCCTGAGGCCTCAAGATAGTATCACGATAAATTAGAATTTCTTTTTTTTGACTAAGCCTAGGGGGGCTCCGTATACTAGTATGTTTATGTTGTTGTGTGTTTTTAGGGGTAGCGAAAAATGCTGTTGCAGTTGGTAGAGTGAGTGTGTGTTTTTTTGTGTATTGTTAAGGTCTCGAGATAAGGACATTAATCTGTCCAACACTCTTAGAGTCAGTACACTTCTTGTATTTTTCTTCCCTCAAGACCATTTCCGTAGTTTATGCCATGTAAGAAACTTGATGACGGATTTCACTATAGCCCAGTTTCTTGTTTGTTTACCTGTACCTTGTCTGACCTCCATCTCCATCACACTACTCCTCTTTCTCTGTACATATCCCCTTTTTCCTCCATGCTCTTTCATCATTTATTCTGGCTCAAGAGAGCTCGCTGCTGAAGGTGAATCAAATTTAGAGGAACCTTTTTTTTTCAAAAAGGTTCACACAGCTTTGCCAGTTGGCAGTGGTGCACCTTAACTGACTACACACAATTTATTAGAGTCGATTGGAGCATCTGCAGGCCCTTTTGTGTCCCTGGAGACGAGTAGAGTGGAGTGGCAATTCGGGAAGGGGGAATGTTAGTGTGTGTGGCAAGGGGTTGATGGGAAAGGGAAGGGAGGGAAGAACAGGATGCAGATTATTAGGGTGCTTTTGAATCCCACTGGAAGACAGGAGGGAAGTTGATGGAGGCTTCACTCTCAGCTGTCATTGATACTAGACGGAAGGTTAGGTGGGAAAAGAAACGAGGGCAAAAAACGAGTGTCTGTTGTCATTTGTCCCATTTACTGCTTCTCATGCTTGAAGAGATTATGTTTCTGTGTGGATGTGGGGGGCATGGATGCACACACATTATATATGTGTGTGTGCGTTTAAGTCAGTGTGCAACTAAAGATGTACAGTTATATGCCTGTTTACTATAAACTTGCCAAATGTCTGCTATTCTGGTTCTGCTAAAGCTCTTGACAGCTGTCCATTGACTACCCTATATTCTCAAAAAACACACAAATTCGCTGACCCACTAGAGGAGTCCCACACCTCGTGCAATATGGAGTTTTAATGAACTGAAGAAGAAGCTGATTGTTATTCAAACGGAGTACCAAGGAACACACATCACATCTACACATTGTCAACAATGAGATAATGCAATATAGACATCTGTGGATCAATGCCACATATGCAGCCTGAGTGAGTACAGTAAACTATCAACCTATTTCTGAACCACAAATGTTTATGCACATGTATCTGTGTGTCCCTGTGTGTGTGTCCCTGAGCATATGTCCTTTTATTTGTCCATGTGCCGAGTTGTGTGAGTCCAGATTTGATGGCCTGCATACAGTATCTCCTTGAGCAAGGACACCCTTGAAGAAGCAATATCTTCTCACAGTTGGACTGACCTACAAGAGAGGCAGGGGTGCTTTAGGAGGATGTCAGCTTTAGAATGTGTGTGTGTGTGTGTGTGTGTGTGTGTGTGTGTGTGTGTGTGTGTGTGCGTGCGTGCGTGTGCACACCTATCCAACAGTGGCACCAGTTAGCCAACAGAGGACATTTTGGAATCATTAAGCGAATCCATTTTAAAACCTGATGCAGATTACAGCTGGCAGGACTGACAAAAACAGGGAGGTGTTACTTTCATGATATTCATTCAAACCTGAACAATATCAGCCATTCAGACACATGCATCAAATTTAAGATAATTTTAAGTGTGTATTCTGATTAAGTGATGCTGACAGCGTCTGATAGCATTCTACAAATATGTGGTCTTAGAAACTCAGAAGGACGGATTTAGCAATTATTTTAAAGCATTGCTAACAATATTTGTACACTAGCAGTTGGTTGGGAGGAGAAAAACATGAAGTTAATCAAGTAGCTGTTATTCTGCTCTGGATGATAAACAAAGCAGAAAAGATGTTGAACGTGAGAATGTGTGTTTCCTCTGTTCAAAAAAATCACATTCATGCCACCAATTGACGTTGCTGGCGTACTGCGGTAAGCATGTCGACTCATTTCCATTTCCGGTGCTTGTGTGTTGGTACCGTGTTGTGCTGCTCTCGCTAAATACCAGTTACATTTGTTAGATTACAGCGGCCAACTGTCTGCTAAACACTTATTCTTACAGTAATTTTGCCTAAGCACTCACTGTTCTTTCCATCTTTTAGTGACTGCTGTTCAATCTCATAGTTGTTCAAAAGTTTTTGTAGCTAACGCTACAGTACTTTAGCTTAGCCGTTAGCGACTTTAGCTTAGCAGCTAGCAATGGCTTCTCCTTCTCCCTCTCGCTCTCCTACTTTCTCCTGCTAGGTGTGTCAGATGTTCAGTTACTCCTCTGCCTTCTTTAGCGGTAATGGTACGTGTAATAAGTGTAGTTTATTTATAGACATGGAGGCAAGGCTCAGTGATTTAGAAGTCCAGCTCTGCACCTTGGTAGATCAGTCTTTAGCTACTGTAGCTAACCAGTCCCCAGTAGTCGGTGCAGAATGGCCTGAGTTAGCCTGTGGTAGCCGTCACCCGGGATTTCCTGTGCAGCCAGGAAGGGGGGGCTGGGTGACTGTCCGAAGAAGGAATAGTCGTAAGCAGTCAAACCCACAGGTCATCACCAACCTGTTCACGTCTCTAACAGATTTTCCCCACTCAGCGACACACCCACTGAGAAACCAAATCTGATCATTGGCAGCTCCATTTTGAAAAATGTGAAGTTAGCGAAGCCAGCGGCCATAGTTAAGTGCATCCCTGGGGCCAGAGCGGGCGACATTGAGTCTTATTTGAAACTGCTGGCTAAAGATAAACGTAAATACCCCGGTATTACCTCCCGGTATAACCTCCCGGTTACGCCAATCGGAGGTCACTAAGAATAATGTTGAGTCGGTGTGTATATATGCAAAAACAATGTCGGACACCGTAGTTTTCTCTGGACCCCTGCCAAATCTGACCAGTGATGACATGTATAGCCGCATGTCGTCATTCCGCCGCTGGTTGTCGAGGTGATGTCCAGCAAACGATGTGGGCTTTGTAGATCATTGGCAGACTTTCTGGGGAAGACCTGGTCTGATTCGGAGAGATGTCATCCATCCCACTTGGGAAGGAGCAGCTCTCATTTCTAGAAATCTGGCCAAGTTTATTAGTGGACCAAATCCATGACAACCCAGAGTTGAGACCAGGAGGCAGAGTCGCAGTCTAACACACTTCTCTGCCCTTCCATTTCAGCAGTTACCCACCCAAAACCCTACACAGAGTCGCAGTCTAACACACTTCTCTGCTCCTCCATTTCAGGAGTTACTTAGTGAAAATCCTATAGTGACGGTGTCTGTCCCCCAACCATCGAAATTATTTAAATCAAAGGTAAACAGAAGAGGAGCTGTGCATAAAAACCTCATAAAAATTAAAACCACAAGAGCAATAGTTTAAAACAATAGGTAAATGAAATGTGGACTCATAAACATCAGATCTCTCTGTTCTAAAGGTGCACTAGTAAATTAACTAATATCAGATTATGATATTGATTTATTTTGTCTTACTGAAACCTGGCTGGGTGATGGAGAATATGGTAGCCTAAATGAATCCACCCCTCCCAGTCATATTAATACTCACATTCCTTGAGGCACAGGCCGAGGAGGTGGAGTTGCAGCTATCTTCGACTCTAGCCTACTAATCAGCTATAAACCTAAACTAAATTATAACTCATTTGAAAGCCTTGTTCTTAGTCTTTCACACCCAAGTTGGAAATCACTGCAACCAATTCTTTTCGTTATAGTGTACCGAGCACCTGGTCCGTACTCTGAATTCTTATATGAATTTGCAGAGTTTTTGTCAACTTTAGTCCTTCAAACAGACAAAGTTATTGTAGGGGATTTTAATATTCATGTGGACGATGAGAATGACATCTCTCTGTTAGATTCCATTGGCTTCTCTCAGAGTGTTCATGAACCGACTCACTGTTTTAACCACACCCTCGACCTTGTTTTGGTATACGGTATTGAAATTGAACATTTAATCAATCATTATCTGACCACTGTTTGATAACTTTTGAGTTTGTATTGCTGAACTATACGCCATTGGGCAAAATTTTTTATACAAGATTTGAATTTAAGGATGCGATTCCATCAGCTCTAAATTCATTATCAAGTCACAAAGTAACAGAGGACTCCTATGCTAATTTCAGTCCCTCCCAAATCGATCATCTTGTTGATAGTGCTGCAGGCTCGCTGCGAATGACACTCGACTGTGTAGCCCCTCTAAAAAAGTAATAAAATAGTAAAATAGTAAAATAGTAAAATAATAAAACAAAGACGATTAGCTCCATGGTATAATACTGAAACTCACAAATTAAAGCAAATATCGCGGAAACTTGAGAGGAATTGGCGTTCCACCAAACTGGAAAATTCTCATTTAATTTGGCAAGATAGTCTTAAAACTTATAGGAAGGTCCTCCGTAATGCCAGAGCAGCGAACTACTCGTCAATAATAGAGGAAAATAGGAACAACCCCAGGTTTCTTTTCAGCACTGTAGCCAGGCTGACAGAGAGTCACAGCTCTATTGAGTACCAAGTATTCCCATAGCTCTCAGTAGTCATGACTTCATGAGCTTCTTTAATGATAAAATTCTAACTATTAGAAAATTCACCAAGACCTGCCCTTAACTGGCACCGACTTATCTCTAAACTCAGGACCCTTAGAAACAGCTGTAGAACCAGATATATGTTTAGACTGTTTTGCCTCCCTCAACCTTTACCAACTAACTTCAATAATTTCTTCATCTAAACCATCAACCTGCCTCTTAGACCCCATCCCGACTAGGTTGCTTAAAGAAGTTTTACCCTTAGTCAGCGCTTCTATACTAGATATGATCAATCTATGTCTATCAACAGGCTATGTAGTACACAGTACTTTAAAGTAGCTGTAATTAAACCTCTTCTGAAAAAGCCCAAACTTGATCCGGATGTTTTAGCCAACTATAGACCTATATCTAACCTTCCATTTCTCTCTAAGATCCTGGAGAAAGCAGTTGCTAAACATCTGTGTGACTTTCTACAGAGCAATAGTTTATTTGAGGATTTTCAGTCAGGATTTAGAGTTCATCATAGCACAGAGACAGCACTGGTGAAAATTACTAACAGCCTCCTTATTGCATCAGACAAAGGACTTGTCTCTGTACTGGTTTTGTTAGATCTTAGTGTTGCATTTGATACCATTGACCATCAGATCCTATTGCAGAGACGGGAACATTTCATTGCCATTAAAGGAACCGCTCTAAGCTGGTTTAAGTCCTATTGATCAGACCGATTTCAGTTTGTACATGTTAACGATGAGTCCTCCATGCACGCCAAAGTTAGTCATGGAGTTCCTCAAGGATCTGTCCTCGGACCAATCCTCTTCACTTTATATATGCTTCCCTTAGGCAATATTATCAGGAAATATTCCATAAACTTTCATTGTTATGCAGATGATACTCAGTTATATCTATCGATCAAGCCAGATGTAACTCATCAGTTAGCTAGACTTCAAATGTGCCTTCGGGATGTTAAAGCCTGGATGACCTTTAATTTGCTAATGTTAAACTCAGATAAAACTGAAGTTATTGTTCTGGGGCCCAAGCACCTCCATGACACATTATCTAAAGATATAGTTTCCCTTGATGGCATTGCCCTGGCCTCAGGCACCACCGTGAGGAATCTTGGAGTTATCTTTGATCAGGACATGTCGTTTAAGTCTCACATTAAGCAAATTTCAAGGACCGCCTTTTTCACCTACGTAATATTGCAAAAATCAGGAATATCCTGTCTAAAAATGATGCAGAAAAACTAGTCCATGAATTTGTTACTTCTAGGCTGGATTACTGCAATACTTTATTATCAGGCTGCTCGAAAAAGTCCATTAAGACTCTTCAGCTGATCCAGAATGCTGCAGCACGTGTTCTGACAGGAACCAGGAAAAGAGATCACATTTCTCCTGTTTTAACTTCTCTGCATTGGCTTCCAGTAAAATCCAGAATAGAATTAATCATTCTTCTCACCTACAAAGCTCTTAATGGTCAGGCACCATCTTATCTTAAAGAGCTCATAGTACCTTACTACCCCACCAGAGCACTGTGCCCAGAATGCAGGGTTACTTGTGGTTCCTAGAGTCTCCAAAAGTAGACTAGGAGCCAGAGCGTTCAGCTACCAAGCTCCTCTCCTGTGGAACCAGGTTCCAGTTTGGGTTCAGGAGGCAGACACCATCTCCACATTTAAGAGTAGGCTTAAGACTTTCCTCTTTGATAAAGCTTATAGTTAGGGCTGGCTCAGGTGAGTCCTGAACCATCCCTTAGTTATGCTGCTATAGGCCTAGACTGCCGGGGATTTCCTATGATGCACTGAGCTCCTCTCTCCTGTACTTTCTCACCCTCTGTATGCAACCTCATCCCATTATCGCATGTTACTAACACAACTTCTCCCCTTTCCGGTAGTCTTTCGGCTTTCTCGTCCCTCTCCTCTATCCTTCTATCACTTCCTGCAGGTGTTTCTGGCTCTGGAGCTGTGGAGTCTGGATCTGTGGCTGCGGGTCACCTGCTGCCCCCATGTTCCTGCTCGACACCCTCTGCTACAACTATTGTTACTAGTCCTATTGTTATTATTGTTATTATTATCATTAACACTACTATACATATCTATACCATTTTTCATTTAGTCATTTAGTCTATAGCAACATCACCTTTACTATCTGTACCTCTGTGTGTATATTGTGTAGGCGGCCTCCCTCCCCTCTCTCTCCTTCCATCCCTCTCTTTTTCTCTCTGTTCCTCTCCTGCCCTCTTTCTCTCTGTTCCTCTCTTGCCCTCTCTCTCTCTCTCTTGCCCTCTCTCTCTCCCTCTCTCTCTCTCTATCCTTCACCCCCAACCGTTCGAGGCAGATGGCCGCCCACCCTGAGCCATGGTTCTGCTCGAGGTTTCTGCCTCTTAAAAGGAAGTTTTTCCTTGCCTCTGTCGCCTAGTGCTTGCTCTTGGTGGGAATTGTTGGGCTTCTGTAAATAACATCATAGAGTATGGTCTAGACCTGCTCTTTTATGAAAAGCGTTGTGAGATAACTGTTGTTGTGATTTGGCGCTATATAAATAAAATTGAATTGAATTGAATTGGCGCCTCATGTATTACCACTCTGATTCATGGACATTTTAAAATGCATAAATTTTGATATGTTTATGCCTAGCTTGTGGTGTTTTGAAACCTGTAAACGGAAACTTTTGATGATGGCAGGGTTTACGTTTTAATTTGGAAGAGTGGAAATGGAGACTTTTGAAAACTATGACGCTATGACTATGACCACGTTTGCTTCCTGATTGGATCTTAGCAGTCCCAACGTTTCCTTCCCTGATTCGTCACGCCCCTATCACATGACCCTTTTGCCGAAGAAAACAAACGGCATCAGCCTTGACTACCAGTGGTTAATTCAACTTGGATTAGAAATTTGTGTAACATAGCCTTAGTAAGCTGGTCCCCTCTATGTGACTACACATCAACAGCAGCACTGAAAGGTAAAGACATACAGCCTGTCCCACACTAAGGCAACACCCTTGGTTGTGTAAATGTAAATTGACTTGTGGCACCAGCAGGGTTTCCACTGTTTAGGGTGACCATATGTCTTCTTTTTCCCAGACATTTCCTTTTTTGAGACCTTACAAATGTGTCTGGCTGGGATTTCTACTTCGCTTTCAACAGTTGGCATTAATTGTGTGCGTTTTGCATTGATTTGACCAGTACCAGCACTATTAAATTTTACTCTTTGGCATACCAGGACTTTTTCTTGCGTATTGGCACTTCTCACAAGCTGCCGGTACTCTGCCCTCTCTACTGGCGGAGACAGAGTAGGGAGAAGATCAGGTGCTATTTTTACTCAAGCGTGTGCACAAAATTACTTTTCGTGAACCGACCAATCACAGCCTGGATGGGGCGGGACATTAAAAAAGGTTGACGTGGTGCTATTATACAAATGGTAAGCTATATAGCATACTATTATCTGAAATTATAATTATTACACTAATATTAGCCCTAATCAAACCTTATTAAGACAGAAAATGATTTTATTTGTGAATCAGCTGAATAATTGAATAAGCTGTTGAAATGTTGCAAATAGGCATACTTAAAATATTAGCATTATACTAACATTAAACTTTTGATTTATTGTACTAATACGCAGCTTTATACTAGTTACTCCTCCAAGTGGATAGTGCCTCTGCAGTGGACAGATACAGAGTGCATGACCTGCAAAGCTGGTAGTGTCTAACTTGAATCCCCCCCAGCCCCGACCTTCCATCCACTGCAGGTTCTCCGTCTGCCTCCCAGCTGTCCTCTTTTTTGAAAACCAAAATATGGTCACCCTACCACTATTGCTTTTTTAATAAAGAAGTGTAGTATGATATGATGTCATTGCAAAGATATAATTAATATCTGCAATTGGATAAACTTGCATCTATAACGATGAGTTCAGTTACTGAGGAACAGGACAGATATTTACCCACGCGTTAAAATAATATTAATACCAAAAAGTGAAGGACAACAAATCAAATTGTAATAAACGTTTGTCTTATATCTACAACATGTAATTTATTTTGGGCCATGTACAAATTCCCCATCCACAAACAAATAAAGATGTGGATGTAAACTGGGGACAGAAAACAACAGGTATGGTCTCAAAACTTTGCAGCATTTAGAAATTATGCATCTTGTAAAGTTAATTTAGTAAATTATTGTGTGATGAGAAGTGATATGATACACCCTAACAAATGGATGAACTCATTAAGTAACTCATTTTGATTGATGCACAAAAAAGAAGGTCCACACTTGAATGGTGAGAGAACAGAGTCCCCTGTAAGCAAACAATGACAATTCTCCCTTTTAGACAGCATAGAGCCACATTCACACTCTAGCATGAATACTGAAGGTCAGAAAAAGTAACCTGTTCAATCTGCTTTTGCTATCATTACAAATGTGTTTTTTTAAAAGCACCCATAAAAGAATGACAAAACAAAGTTTTGTCTAGAACGAAGATTGAACACAATGACTGACATGATGAGAAAAGTTCACCACTGTGAATTATGTGAAACTTACTCACTCACTACTAAAAACTGCTGAACCATTTACTTTGTTTAAGTAAAGTGGCACCAGCAAGGTTTCTTTTTGGATAAAGGGGTGTAGTATACAAACACAATGACAAACTATCATACAAGAAAGGCAACTTCAAATATTAAGATATACTTGGTATACTGACATCTAGGTAATACATTTGTATTTTATTTAAATTATTTAAATTATTTTAAAAATAGAATGTGAAATATTGTGGTTAACAATAAAGTTAAAGTTTATGCACATAGCAGTAAAGATTGCTGTAAGAAAATGACTTACGTCCCCTCTTGGCAATGTTTCAAGGACAATTTTGAAAAAGATTTATATCAGATCAGATTTATATTGTGAAAAAAAAAGACATTGAATAAAAAATGTATTAAAACACATTCAATTAAATGGCTTGAATGAAAACCACCGGAATCTCCTGATATAGCTTTTAAGAACTGAGGTAAAGGTGCTGAGGGGTGGTGAAAAAAGTGTTGGAAACCCTACTCTGAAAGTTTGACTATTTTTTATAGAAGAAATACTTGTAATGACAAACATAGAGGTCTGTGGAATATCCCCAAGTTTTTTAAATGTCCAATTTCAGCTCTTAAAACACCAAAAATGAAACTGCACCTTACATTCACTTTAATGAAATTGTGGCAGAAGTCTCATCTGCAGATTACACTTAAGGGCGATTAAGGTGTCCATGCAATGTAAAAATAAAGTACAATTATCACTTGTATTTGCCATGGCAATAAATTTGTCCTACTTAAAAGACTAAGCCCCTATGATTTTAGTTCATGATAAAACTTTACATGTTAAACAGCTTGATAAAGTATTTGAGAGACACAGAAATTGGGTTTCACACATCAACAACGGATAAAAATAGCTCGATGTGAATTTCAAGAAGCTGTAATACTCATAGCACTCTGGAATGAAAGTGCATCTCACACAAACCCACACATACATTGTGGTTAATACTAATCCTCACAATGTTATTTGTTTTTTCAGGGAGTTGTTTCTCCCCTCATCTCACCCTAACTGACCTCTTTAACTGGTGAGAGAGATCAAGATGTTTTTCATTCTGTTGCCATCTGCAAAAAAAATATTTAATTAAAATAAAATCTTCAATTTTAATTTCTATTAAAGTCTATTTACCACTAGAAATAAGATCTGTCAATAAAACACAACAAAAAGTACATTTTGTAATCGATATTTGTGTTCGATATTTATCAAACAGAGGGCAGACTGGCTCTATATACTGCAGAAAACCAAACTTACACTATGAATCCCTTATATAAATACAAAATCTTCTACTGCACGGAAGAAGAGAGGGTAATAAAAGTGTCAACTACTTCCTCCTGCCTGTTTCTAGCAAGCTGTCCTACTACGTACCAGCAACAAAACTGTATTGTAATACCACAGATGTGTAAAACACACTTAGGAAATCATAAGTGCACCAGTGTACAGAATATGACCCCATACAAAAATACAAAATAAGATGGGCACACATGTTTTGCATGCAATCTGTGAGAGACGCACATGTGGAAGAAATTACAGTAACCAGAAGGAAAGTATTTGAAAACACTTACATGCCTGACTAACCTTTTTTTTTCTTTCCTTGAATACACTCCCAAAGATCACAATATAAGCGTGAATTATTAAAAAATCTCAAGCATAAGTGCAGATGTAAAACTCACTTTAATAGCACAATTGACAACAGTAACTTGTCCTCTGCTTCATTTTTCCAACTGCATTGCTTCCACAAATCAAAAAAGAGAGACCTACAAATGAAGCTCTTACCTAAGACCTTGAGCAACAAGGCTGTGGAAACAATGATTTGTTATTTTTCTGATTTTGCACTGGAAAAAATGCACATTTCAGATTGAACTCAAATTGCTCTGTTACCATCTGTTCCAACAAAATGCAGACAGCTGAAGAAAGTGAAGTGGTGGCAAAAGTATCACTCAAACCAAGAGCAACTGCTTCATTATCCCTCTCGATGCTATTCCATTATCAGCTCTCAGTGTTATGTTCAGCTGCTGTGAAAACCAATCCACACCCGCTGTCTCTCCTGTTTCGCCATTATCAACTTCTTGTATTTTGACAAGCTGTGATAAAGCAGAACGTAGTCTTGTGCTGCATTGACAACTGGCAGTATGAGTTGCCACGTGTTGTGAAATCTGTGTGTCAGTGCCAGACGTGAGCCAAACCACAGTTATCCACAAGACCAATTATAAGGCACAGAAACATGTGCTTGTAAGAAACACAAACACAAACAACTCAAAAACACATTTATCTTACACAAATAAAATACAGAGGCCTTTCAACATGCACTATGTTCTCTTTGTTTAGGCTTTTTATCCAAACTGGCACTGTCAACACCCCCAAAAATTTAACTTTTTAAAAATGCAGTCCAGTGTGGATACCTTTAAAACTGCTGGCCTCATAATACATGGCTGAGTACCACTACGCATTTGCAGTATTGAGCTTCCAAATCTTTCTGAATTTGTTCTGTCGCTATAGCCTTTTGTCATTAACAAATGTTTATGGTGTTGGTGGCTGCGTACGCATAAAACAGTGATTTAGTTAAGAATTTCAATGCAGCAGAAAAGAAAATATATTTAGCCCGTCTGAACAGATAGCATTGATCAAATCACTGTTTAAAGCTAGGGTTGGCAACATTGGAGAAATACCAAGAGACAGCTAGATTTTGAAAGTATACAACTGAATAAAAATCCCACCCACTCCCGTCAGTCCTCCAGAATTAGCGGCTAGGCAGGCAGGTAGGTAGACAGGCAGGTAGGCTATGCTTATTACAGTTTTGCGACAGCCACAGATACCAGATTTTATTCACTTTGGTGTCAGTGCATTTGCTTTATGCAAGATAATTGAGAGTGAGAGCTGAAGGCAACCAAGTTGAGTTCTCCTGAAACCAAATGGAGCAACTGAAACTGTTGGTCCTGGCTTTAATTCATTATACCTCTCTAGACCATAAATATAACCAAATACATTATTTAGGTATATACAGATAATTTGCTCTGACTTTTGTTGTAATCTTTTTGCTCCTCTATGTTAACCTGTCAACTGACAGAAACAATTTGCTTCAAGCTCATACCCCTTCTACTCACTCATTGTTCAGTCAAAATGGAAAACATGTACGTCATATACACACCTTTGGAATCAGTATTTCTGATGTCCATCAACAATAAATTCTCATGAATCTACTTTGAAATTATATGAAAAGGCGCTGCTCATTGTATCAAAAGTAAGTCAGGCAACTGTTGTACAGTGCAAACAGGAACTGCTTGTAACAAAAGCTGCATAACATAATTGGAATATAGATATTTTTGTGAAATAAACACAAAAAACATAGAGATACACGTACAGCTCTGTGTTACACCCCTATGCTAGAGCCAGTAGTTGAGACATTATTTTGTCAAACACTAAACCACACATACCTGCATGCACTCTCACTTAGCGCACACACAAACGTTTTGACCTCTGTTAGGTTACTGCGGATGGATGAGCCGAAATGAAGCAATCTCACTCTACTCACACTTTATGGGATATCATACTGAGTGTGTCAGTCTGAACATGTTACCTTGATTAACAATCTAAAAATAGGTCCCACACAATGATGAGTGTTATCCCCACCACACAACACAGACCAGTTGCTTACACACTCAAGGCAGGAGTGGTAGAATGTTTAAATGTATTGGAAAGAAAGTGTTTCCGAGTTTATGAAAAATGGATCATTGAATTAACACTCATCAATAGTATCTCAATTATTGCTAAGGTTAAAAAGAAACAAAGTCGACCCCTGATTCACTTCCTCATCTATGACTCTTTCCTCCTTCATATGTACCTGACCCTTCCTGATCTCTCCGTCATCTTATCGTTGTGAGCTATAGAGTTGGTTGACCTCAATCGATGGAATAATCTTTTAGTGTTTCTCCATTGACACACACACACACTGACAAAAACACATACTGCACTTTAAGATTTCATCTTTGGAAATATGTGTGCAAACTGTGAGTGTGTAATAGATAAACAAGCACCTGGGTCAAATGAGCTCAGTGACTGAAAATACTCCAGTCAACACTTGTCAAAGCCAAATCATTGTCAGTGAGCATTTAACACTGCCAATTAGGCTGTTGACATAGACACTGAGCATTTGGTTTAAGGCATTTAGCACTTACTGCAATTCAAGAGGTTTGATAGTTACCTTTACGTCTCCATCTAAGATATCAGATCTTTTGTGGGTAGAGTACAGTACCCACTGCTGGCTGTAGTGTTCTAACAAAGGAAAATGATGGTTCACAATGATGCAAACTTTATCTCCCCTGTAGGAAACGATTAATTAGGGTGCAACTATACTCACAAATCATTTATTCAGTCTGAAGCTGCAATGCTTTGTTGTATGGGGTTTACTCACAATTAGAGGTGGAGTCACTTTGCTGATTCACATAATTTCTTTCAGTTCAGTTTAAATATCTGTAGTCACTGTATGTAGTTTGTGTTCTGTTCTGCCTGAAGCAAGGCTGTTTAAATACAATTCTTTAGTAAGACATGGCATGATTGTTCTTTAAGCCATGACTTTCAGCCCTGCCGCTGACTCTGGTCAGGTCAGTAGAACGTTCAGTTGCTCGTTCAAACTCTTTACCTATCCAAGCACTCTTTATAAGCTCAATAGCTCAGCAATCACCTATCTGCAACAGAGTTATCAGATCTTGATTGGATCTGCCATTTGTGGTAAGCTTTTCTCCAGTAAGTAATGTACTGTATAGCATAGCTGAGCTGACACAGTGATTTCAGTCACTAGTGAGGGGAGCTCCACTGCTTAATTAAAGCTACAGATTTGGTCAGTGACACTGATGATGAGTCAGTATAGTCATTCAGCTTGAGGGTTCTGTGTTAAATACTTGTTAGTACATGTACTGAAAATCTCTACCTCTAATCAAGTTACTGGCTCAAACAAATCACACATACAGTCACACAGAGATTGTTTATGGGTTAGACGTTTTGGCTGCATGATGGAAGTGAAAGTAACACCAAGCAAGCACAACACATCAAAATGTTTTCATTATTATTTTGATGGCAACATTAAGAAAAACCGTGAAGATGTATGCAGCCAGCAAGTGATTCATTCGCTCGACTTTGACAGACCATTTGTGTTAATTTGCCTCAAACAGCCAGCGTACTTTCTCAGTTGTACAGACGTTAGCTGCAAGCTAGTTAGCAACAAACATACCAACTGTGTGTGTGGTATTGTGTCTGTGTTTTTGTTCAGCTCCTCTTGTATCTGTCTGCTTATGCAGCAGATTCATAAAGTCCAGAGATACATGCTAAAATTTTCGTTCAAGTTCGGGCATTTTCAACTCGCATAGATATGTATTCTCGACAATTCAAACTACAAACTATCCCAGGCAAATTCATGTGTTATTGTGAAAATTTGACAATGATTTGTCTATTTCCTCATAGCCTTAGATCACGTTTTGGAACTGTTCCCTGAAGGCTTACAATAGATTGTGTAGATTGTCACATCTAATGTGTTTGCAAAGATCTGGTAAGTCCATGTGTGTGCACGTATATATATTAAAACGATACAATTTCTAGACAAGGTAAGGCATCTCCATGCAGCCAATTGGTTCACACCATGTCACATGTCCAAGTGTGGCTGGCATTGTTTTCACCACGACAACTAAACCAAACCTTTGAGCTGGTGAGTGTGTGAGGAATAGCACACAGATAGAGCAGTGGCCCAGTGAACTGAGCAATGCCTCCTGAAATGGTAGGCCAGACAATTAACTCACTTCGATTTGTAACTCTGTCTAAATCCCATTGTAGCAGGCCCCCAGCCTTGTGTCATTAACAAACAGCCAAAGAGTACAACAAACAAGAGAGAACAGACAGTGAGAGAGAAACAGAGAGATGAGTGAATGTAGCCGGAGAGAGTAACAGCTTGACATGGTACAGGTGTGGAAATCATTGCCCTGCAATGAACAAATGTTGGAATTGCAATATGCTGTCAATTTCCAACTCTGCCCACAAAAGAAAGCAAGATGCTGCTGTTTAACAGACCTACAGGTGCAGGAAATGGACTGTTGTATGAAGGCTAAACATCCACCCCATGTGCCCCAATAGTGAATGCGATGCCTAACTAGAGAGCTTGTTTAACCTGGGGGAATTGATTACATGCCTTCCTTACCCTGACATTTAGATTTGTGTTTCTAATTGTACATTAAGCAGTGTAACATAACGTTGGTGCTTTATAACAGTGTATGTGTCTGTGTATGTACTGTGGTGTGTGTATGCCACTCCATTTATCAATGTTAGATGTTGCAGATTATGCTCAAAGTATATCCATATAGTTGTTTTAGTAAAGTAATATGGTGTTCAGATGACCCTGATCAACCCCATGAAGAATTTCTTGACATACAACAAAGTGTTGCTGTAGGGTTCTTAGTATGGCTTAATGGAGTCTTCTTTAAAAGTTATAGAGTGAAAGAGCTTGTTTTGCGAATTGAGTTTTTTTCCACACAGCACATCATTTCATCATCATTACAGTTATATAATTGTTTACCCATTATTGTATTCCCATACTACTCAAAAATATTAAAGGAACATATTTTTAGAATGGCACACCAGGTCTACCATAAAAGTTAGATTTTGTGCATTGAGTGATTAGGGGATAAGTTTAGCTATATAGCATGTGTATGATTGGACGGAAGTGTGAAGACAACACATGTGTGCTCACCGCGGCGGCCCTCCTACTCGTCGCGGCGTAGCCCTCACGGCTCCTGTTGCTAGCGACGGCCGGGTATGGGCCCGACGCTCCAGCGCCCTCCATTTTCAGGGCTAGTTGATTCGGCAGGTAAGTTGTTACTCATTCATTAGCGGATTCCTACTTCTATGGCCACCGTCCTGCTGTCTATATCGACCAACACCTTTTCTGGGGTGTGATGAGCGTCGGCATCGGGCGCCTTAACCCGGAGTTCGGTTCATCCCGCAGCGCCAGTTCTGCTTACCAAAAGTGGCCCACAAGCCCGGCTCCAAGCCAGCGAGCCGGGCTTCTTACCCATTTAAAGTTTGAGAATAGGTTGAGATCGTTTCGACCCCAAGACCTCTAATCATTCGCTTTACCAAATAAAACTGCGAGACTGAGCGCAGCCGGCGCTCGCCGGCCCTCACTTTCATTGCACCACGGAGTTTGCTTCACCCTCTGACTCGCGCATGCATTAGACTCCTTGGTCCGTGTTTCAAGACGGGTCGGGTGGGTTGCCGACATCGCCGCAGACCCCTGATGCCTTTTACGTGGGCCGGTCCCCGCCCTGGCGACGCAACGCGGTTGGGGCGCACTGTGGACAGTCCGCCCCGGTCGACAGTCGAGCCCTCGCGGGGAGAGAGGGCGCAGCGAGCACTTAGTCCACGGCCCCGGGAAGCGGCGAGGTCCGGGCGGGGGGCGCTGTAAAGCTTGCAGCTGGAGCCGCTAGCCACCTCCGCCCCGAGCCTTTCCAAGCCGACCTAGAGCCGGTCGCGGCACACCGCCACGGAGGAAATGCAACCGGCGAGGGCCAGCCAGCGAGGGGAGAGGTCCCGCGAGGGGATCCTCCCGCACCAAGCGGTAATTATTCTTCCGCAGGTTCACCTACGGAAACCTTGTTACGACTTTTACTTCCACTAGATAGTCAAGTTTGATCATCTTCTCAGCACTCCTATATATGGAACGCAAATTTTTCCTACTTTCATTAGCTACTTTTATTCTATGCAGAATGATGTTTTCTTATGGATTGTAACCGATGGTCGTTGGTGGTGTCAAAAGACTTTTAGACCAGACTGAGGTTGCCAGAGCAGTTTAGATGCTGGAAGATGGTAATGAGGTTCGGGTGGTAGCTCGACGGTTTGTTGTGTCTTCAAGTGTGATTAGCAGAGTATGGAGACATTACCAGGTGACTGGGCAGTGCAGCATGAGACAAGGTCAAAGTCATTTGCAAATGACACCTAGACAAAACTGTTATCTCGTCACCTTGTCTCATCAAAATCGCATGACTACAGCTCGATCCTTGGAAACTGACTTGACCGGAGTTCACTTATCCAACCAGACTGTTAGGAATCAACTAGACAACTAGTCTAAGGTCCTATTCTTACTGCAGAATACAGTACAGCACGACTGAACTTTGCTCACGAACACCTGAGCTTGCATGTCATCACTGGATGCCGGTACTCCTCACAGACAAGAGAAAACCGTGTCGATGCAGTGTTGGTACAGGTAATATTACCGTGGATAGACAAGCAGCATGGGTGCCGATGACAAGTGGCAGAGCAACGGAGCGGTTGGAGGACGCAAAGCTTGGAAGGAAACAGCATCATTGCCGACAACGTGAAGATACTCCAGCCTTGGTCATGCAGCCCACAACATCTGTGAGTATCTTTTTAACATGTGGTGGCAGGACTACAAAAGGTAGAGTCTATTGTTTCTAGAGTGGGGCACACAAGTTATTGGACAATATCTTTGGTGAATAAATGTCATTTTGATTACAAATGACTTGGTACTATGCATATGTTTTTAAAATCCATTTTTGTATAACTGTTCCTTAGGGTCAAACTGTATTAATGTTTCATTATTTCTAAGATACTATCTCAAATTGAACAAATTCAACCATATACAATGCTTTTTTGGCCATACCATTTTGGTTTTTTGAGTAGTGTACATTGTGTCCTGTTGTGAAACCTGTTGTACAGACTACTGATGATAGCTGCAGTGAGAACAGAAATAATTGGTGTCCAACGCTTCAGTCACCATTTACCCAGACATCTTTGTACACACAGCGTATGACATTTTGACTGTACACAAAACCTGTGGTAATCTTGTCATGGCGACAGCTACTCCATCTCCCTCTCCTCCCTCCTCCCTCCTCTTCCTCTAGTTCCTCTCAGTAATATGTCCTGTGTTCTGAATTCTAATTTTATTCAGATTTGCCATTCCTCTCCCACCAGCTGTTGCTCTTGGGTTTTCCCAGTCCTGCTCGACACCTACTTCAGTCACCTGCTCACCCAGTTGCAATTAGCTCCAGTTTATATAGAGGATAGCTAACAGTTAGCCTCTGCCAGATCAGTCATCTTGATGCCTTACTGTTCTAGCGTTCATTGTGTTTTCCCTGTCTGTACCTCTTTACATATGGCCAGCCCATCTGCCTTGTTTGATTTGATGTTCATCCACCCTCAGTATTTTGGATTTGTTTGCCATATCTGATTGACTTTGTTTATAACTAATTGCCAGCCTATTGGCCAATAATCTATTAATTCGAGTGAATAATAATTTATTGGTAAATCTGGGCTGACCATTATTATTTCAGAGAGATATGCCAATGTTTATTGAAGAGGCTTGTATTAATCTATATTTTTCTTGTTTACATGAAAAGACCAATACCAACAGTTTTGATAGTCTTTAAATATTTTATGATCTCCCTATACCTTGTCTGTGGCACTCAGCCCCAAACATATTTGTTCCTATAATGAAGAACTAAATCTTTAAAAGGGTTAAAAATGGGTGCAGATATGTTTTTTAGTTTTTGAAAAGCTGAAACAGCCAGGCACTGTAGTTTTTAGCTAATGTTACAATAGTAATAATTAATAGTGTATTTGTTGAGGACTATTTTCAGTTGTGGATTAATACAATTTGTTGTGACAGACACAACAAAATGCCAAGTGTTCTGGCTGTGCCAACGCTAAGAACAATTTCTGTTTCTACCTGAACTTATCAGCATTCCAGTTTTGGAGACTAGCACTGATCTAATGTGTAATGTACAGTTTTTCTCATGAAGGGAGCTATGAAATGCCACTTTGTTATTGTATTTACACATATTTATCCAATTATTTTTTGTTCAATTTTGCTTGTTCCTCACCATCTATATGACCTGTGTGGGGGGAGAGAGAAAACATCTTCCTATTTCATTCCTAATATTATCATCATGATAACCATCATCCTCATAGCACCACAACCACGACCTTTATCTTCATGTTTATTAAGTTCATTGACTGCAAATGAGTAAACCTACCCATTATGTTATGTGTTGTCACTGGTGACATAAAAATCCTCTTTTCATAGTACAAACAACCCACTTCTGTCCTTTTACTGCATTCAAGTGACACATACAGTAAGTATAATCTAAATGGATTACTAAAACTCAAGCCATATGTATCTTAAACCTGCCAGCATGAATAATGCAAGTTGGAGTATGGGTTGTTTCCAGACTCTCAGTTCATCCACTCCTCTTTCACTCCCTCCAATATCCTGTGTGACCTTCCTCTGCACAAGCTTACTGTTTTCTGCACAAGTTTATAATCTAAACAGCTTCTGTGTATGTTGTATGTTTTTCTCTTTTTTGCTCAATCCGTGTAGCAAGTTGTTGCCAAGCTCATATCTGTGAAATGGACAGTGAATAGTTAAAGGGAGTGAATTACATCAGGATTCATTTACAAAATAGAAAGAAAAAATCAGCTTACTACCCTAACCTGCCAAATATACTGTATGGTACAATCATCACATAATGAGGGAGGTCCTTTATTGTCTAAAATCTTTCATTCATTTGACCTATTTACACAGTGACCAAGTTGTACTTGCTGGATATAGGCAAATAACCAACTCTGCACTTTCCCTCTGCTACAGAGAATTTGAGCTTGGGTTTGGGTTTATGGCCCACCTTTTCTGTTTTGGTTCAGTCTCACCTCTCCCAGCTACGCTGTTTGCAGCAGCATGCAGCTGTTTTCAGTGATCAAACCTCTAATAAACCCATTCTATGTCAAAGTTGTCTTTTCAGGTTGTTCTGCTGCCCACAACTTGCAAAAACATTGTGTTCTTAATGTCTAAATCGTCTATTGTTTTCTTCCATCCTAACTTTAAGTTTCCACATGCAGTTATTAAATATGCCCTGAGGTCCCCTCTCTAGTGCACTGCACCATACGTCAGCTGGTATCCTGTAATATATCTCAAATCCTATTCAAGCTTTTGCAACAGGAGCCCAGAGATGAGTCTAGGTTGTATTTTAAATCAGACTGATGTATCATCTATCCTAAACGGTAAAAACTAAATCAATGTTGTTATGGTTAGTGCCTTGCTTCCTTCATACATTATATTCACTCTAGCTCTCTCCATTGCATCACCAAGCCAGATCTTTGCTGAAGTCTAGTAGAGTTTGCCCCTGCTCTGTCTCTTACGTAATTGGAACAGCTACTTTCCTGCTGGCCACGTTAACATATCAGTTCATGAGGAAACATGACTGTAGACTGTTGGGGGGTTAGGATTTACAAATGTGTGTATGTACAGGGGCGACAAAGAGAGAAAATGCAAGTATGTCCATGTCTGCTCTATATCTTCTGTAGCAGGCTTAATATAGACTGTGGATAAAGAGCGCACACTGCAAGAGTCAATCCAAAGGCCTTTGGTAACTTTTAATGCAGTAGTTTTGAGTACTGTACCCTTTCCAGCCAATTCCATAATTTTATTTGTATGATTAACCGTTGCATTTCAACGTAAACAGCATTCTTGTGCTCAGTTTTGTTTGCAGCTTCTCTTTATGCTGCACAATATCCAAACCAACCAACAACACATCATT
Source organism: Micropterus salmoides (assembly GCF_014851395.1). Lineage (NCBI taxonomy): Eukaryota > Metazoa > Chordata > Actinopteri > Centrarchiformes > Centrarchidae > Micropterus > Micropterus salmoides. The sequence goes on from NW_024044681.1 coordinate 17,187,344, forward strand.
GGATCAATGTTACAATAACATATTAAACAGTAGTTGTCTACTAAATACTTTGTTACCAACCAATTACATATGGGGACTAAAGTCAATGCCCATTTGCCAATTAGCTTGTTATGAGTTTTAAAGATGGTTTACATTTTTCAAAAGAACAAAAAATGGAGTCGTCGAGTGTTTTTTCATGTATTTTAATTGAGTATACCACTTTTAAAAATTTTTTTCCCCCTACAATGTGAACGTGTTTCAGTCTGTGAATTTTCACACACTACCTCTACACACTCATTAGTTACTATGCAACCATCACGGAGCAGGGGTTTGGAGATAATTTGAGTACTGACAAAGACTGCAGAGATCAACCGTTGTGTATAATTAGGTGAAACACGTTCAAACAAAAGTGTGTGTGCAGTGACAAAAGACACAATAGTGTCACTGTATCCTTTCAAGAATATAAAATCGAGTTGCATTTATTACTTTCAAAGGTTAATTACATCATCCATCTATTGATAGGTATCGTTAACATTACACTGACCTGGTTAAGGTGATGTTTTCCTCACCATTGCTATTATACAAATCCATGCTGTGAAAATCTATTTAAATCAGATTGACTTATTATTTTGGCTGCTCATCAATTTACAGTTCTGCCCACATCAGCAATAGAATATTGAAGGCTGATGTGAAATACATTTAGACACAACTACTCGTGCAGACTTAATACCATTTTAAAGCTCTCAGGTCCGGATGAGATATTATGCAACCCCCACATAAGTGCTTCTACAATCTTTCTTTCCTTTTATTATCATATGGCAAGCACTAATCTCTTGCCTTTCAGCCAACATCCATTATAATGTATCGTATATTGTATAATATATAGTAAAGACCTAGTACAATCTGGATGCATTTATAGCAGACATCCTGTGAGAGATATCTTCTGCTGAGAGGTGGAAATAACTGGGTACTAAAATGGGGGGCTCTGAATTTCACAGTCCCTCTCCAACAATCAATAAGCTCCTCTTGACCTTTATGTGCATCAATAATGGTATTTCTGCCTTTTTGGAGGAGGATAAGAACTTTAGTTCATCCTCAGATGGGAGTATTTCTTCCCCTGTGAAAACTGTTGGCTTAGGATTCAAGTGCTCAGGAGCTCAACCAAAAGTAAATATTGAGACTTATAAGGCAGTGGAGAAGTGCATGAAAGAAATTTACTGGGAGAAAGGAAAATGAAGACAAAAAAATCAACCAATGCTTACTGATATTTCCCATTCTTCTTTTGACCAGTGCATGAATTATGGATTGCCAAGCCACTTGCATTAGGTTGAATGTCTAACATGAAATTGGTATTCAGTGTGTGTATGTATGTGTGTCTCTCTCTGTATGTCCACCTCTGTGTCATGCAGATTGAACCCTCAGCAGCACTAGGTACATGACCTTCCCTCCAACACCAGCATGCTTCTGGCTTTTCACATGGTAACTTGTTAATGTCAGAGCTCTCACCCCCATCTATCTCTGTCTCTCTCTCTCTGTCACATACACAGAGGTGAAAGATTTGACCCCTAGGTCTTACACAATCATATACTATCCCTTTTCACCCTCAAAGGTTTGGGACTTTGGCTCCGACACCCAGGAACAAGTGACCTTTCATGGGTATGTAATGAACACCATCCACAGCCTCCTCATTCCATGTCTGGCTCCAGGCCTGTGATGTGTGATGTAGTACACATATGACTAACTAAGGCCAGCTATTGGTGCAGAGTTTTAACCCTAGAACATCTAAACTGCCATCAGTCGCTACCTTTTTCTAGAGGCTTGTCAAAAAGGTAGGGTGGGGTTTTGATCCCTGCTTGAGTCCATTTGTGGATTTGGACATCAGAACTGCTTACATGACAAATACTCTGCCCTCTGGGCAACTTACGCTTGAAAGCTTACTTAGTTTGGTGACTCATGTAAAGTGAGCTAGAGGCCTTTATTGTTTCTAAATGGGATTCTGCTCTTTGACACTGGTAACAAAGTCTAAAATGCTAAAACAGATGGTTTAAGACAAACCTCTTTGCAGTTCCATATTTTATTGGCCGTTTTGGAAAAATCATATAAATACGCTGGTATCACTCGCTCATGTCTCTGCTTTTAATGTGAGGCCTTCAACAGAGAGCAGTGGTGGGTGATGGAAGAATATATTGTTAATACACACCAAAGCAAGGATGTCCCGCTCTGCCATAATGGCTAATGGGACACTGTTGGATACATCCCTTAGTGACATCTCTCTATTATCCTCAACCCTGTTCCTTATCTGTTCTGAAAAAGAAAGTGCACAGGGTGGTTCTATCCCCACACCAAAATAAGTGGCAGACAGAGAGCCAGATGGGGGAGAGGAAATGGAAGAAAAGAAAGTGCTTCTACACCAGCTGCTATCCTGAAAAGTGGTTACATTTATAGGAAGGGGAGCGGATCAAAGATGCCGAAACCATTACGCACACATGTGGCCTCTTCTTTTCATGAGACTCCAATGGGTCAGGTGGTAATGACTCCCCTTTCACATTAGAGGGTGTTTATTGGACCAAACCTGACAAAAGAATAGGATGATCAAAGAAACCGTCTGGCTTTGTGTGTTTGGATGGAGAGTGGGATTTTCTTTGTTTGGCCATGTGTGGATATAAACCCGGCTCTGACGTACTTGTGGGCAGGAGCAAAGAAGCTGGGATTTACTCTACATTTTCCCCCTGAAAGTTGTGGCCCAGGGAGATGATAGCAGTGGAGAAAATAGTAAACAAAGCACAACAAGCTTTGGAGTGTCCTGTTGGCTCAGTGGTAAAACATGTACTACTGCATATCATATACTCCAGGGCTACATATCTTGCTTGTGCCCTCCTTTCTCATTCTCTCTTGGATTTTACTTTCTGCTCCATGCTTTCTAAAAAGTACAAATACCCCAAATATCAGAATTTATCTGTTGCCTATTTGTTGGTCATTTACTATTAAAAAAAACGCCACATTCCTATTTGCTGGGAAATGCTTATGCATAAGGTGATTAGGATGCAGATACAAATTACATCTTACATAATAATTTGGTGTTCCTGGTTCCTGGAAATGCATCCCAGGAATGTGCATACTGTACTTGCAGGTGCTATTTATACAAGCACATGCACGTGCACAAACACAATGTAAGGCCACTTTCAAGCTCAGTTACACAGGGAAAACATGCCTTTAATTAAGAATTCAAGGCCAATGTGGAGGGCTCTGTAGACCTTGTGAATGTGTGAGTTTGTGAGTGTGCACGTACATGTGCCTATTGTTGTGCAGGTCTTCTGGGTAAATACACGCAAATAGAAGTGGCATCATACAGGAGCACAACGATAACAACATACGGAACAGACTTTGGGTGCTGCTGCCAAAAATATTCCAGTGTGTAATCACTCCCTGACATCACAACATGACTCATATCACAGCTGATAATACCAAAACATCTGTAACAGCAGGATGCGTCAGTACAAAGAGTAAATGAGTTGCAAATTAAAACCTCCAACAGTAGAGGTCAACCACACAGAGACAATGTTACAAAGAGAGGGGGGGGGGGGCAGGTGACAATGGGCCTATCAAAATCTCATGCATATTACCATAAATATCAATTTTTGCTCCCCTTGTCAACTGTATTACAGGTGTCAAGAGTGACCTTCCAAGATGATAAAATGCTGCCTTGAGTTTCTCTGTGAACTGAGGTGCAGATCTAATATCTCGTCACTAGGAGGTGCACTTGTATGAAGCAAAACTTAGTCTCCACTTCTCCCACAGCAAGTTCTTCCACTGTCACAATTTGTAGTAAAGCACTTATAAACCAGCTATAATAGACAATCATTTCTCATTTTTAACATTTCTCATCAAGCATTTCAGAATGGAATATTGCCAGGGCCGGGACTTGCACTAATAACAAAACTTCCCTTATATAAGTTAAAGAGGTGATTGAATTTTATTTTATATTTTATTTTGTGTTAGTTAGTGATGCTTGGATGTGTATTTGCTCCGCAAATTAAGAGAAATCCAGTTTATGAGATCGAAAACTAAGAATCCATCGGTGTCAATCAATTTCAAAACCCCAGAAGGGTTGAATACATGTCATCAACTCTCAAACAAAACGACCGTTGCCTTTGAGCTCTCCAACTCACAAGTCGATGCCAGTGAACGGGGGAAAAGACAGACGTGCATTAAGAGGGGTTTCCCCGGTGGTTTGGTTGGGTATTCCCCCTGGTATATTTATTGCATGGCAGGGCTCATTAGACCAGAATGGTCAACCATTGTCAAAGGAGAGGTGATAATGGCCAACTTACCATATTGACTTCTGATACCATGTCTATGCTGGCTATGTCTATATTCATTCCCACTCCAACCGGAGGACCTTGAACAGATCAAAACAACGGTAAGCAATAGAAACACTGTACATCAGGTGCAGCCTATATGATTCATTGACTTATTGTGCGAAACGGTTAATAACGTGTGCGGTAACATTTGCGAATTTTGCTGTTGTCAGCCGGATAATAGTTTACAGTGTTCATTTCGGGTAGGATTAGATGCGCTGAGCTACGGTGAAAGTGTTTGTAATTCCCCTAAAAGTTGTTGGTATTAAATCATCTAGCCCTAAACGTATTTCCGTCGCAGTGGACACCTATATTGGAACATTAATAAACAAAAATGGGAACCCTGTCTAAAATTTCATCGCACATGCACTGGGAGTTGACAGCCACGTTTGGAGTGATCATGCATTCAAATAAATGAGCCGGTGTAGCCTATTTTATCGTCCTATTTCATCCTTCAGCCACATCACTCATGTGTTCTCCCATTATGTCGTCGGTACTCTGGCTTGTTCTGACACATTTTCCCTCGACTGTATCATATAAAATGTCACAGATTGTGGCACCGGGAGAAGCCGATCAGAAACGTCTCTTTTTACTTTTCCGAAATTGCAAACCGTAATTGAGTTATCGGCGAATAAGGTAGTATTTTAAACACTGTACTATTATACAGGCTGACATTGGGCAAACTCGAATATAGTTAGTATAAAATAGGAGTTCATTTACCTCCGAAATCTGGCCTCAATCGTATATCATAACCTTTCAACAGTCTATCCACCGTTTCTTTAACCAAAGACATATTGCTAGGGTCACTGACACCGGCACTATGGAAGAAAAAAGAGAGAAAGGGTGTACAGCAGATGTAAAATACGAGACATTCTTGATCCATAAAGAGTTCAAGTATTTTCCATGCCATCTGTAACACAGTCACACTTAGTAAAAAGGAGTGGAGCATCCTCCGACCCCTTAACTTACCTTTGGGCGCACGCCACGGCCACTACGAGAGGGTACAGCAAGACGCAAAAACACCTCATTCTTCTTATTCTGAACACTGCCATACTTATGTTATGTGTTTTTTTCTTTTTGTCAAGACAGACGAGGTCCAACTTATTCTTGCCAGTGCAGTAATTCCAATGCCGGGCGCATGCGTATTCCCGACCACAACATCAAGAAGCAGCGCTGCTGCTGCTGATGGTAGTGGCAGATGTAGTACCCAGCCACGGAGAAAAATTTAAAGGAGAACCAAGATTACAAGTTACTCGAGGGCACACGGGGGATCTCCGTGGCTTCTTTACAGCTAGTGACTGATTTAGAAGCGGTAACTGTGACGGGGAAGTTGGTGGTTCGAATTCACGGGAGCGAGGTGGAAAATGTGGGTGGGGTTGTCTCTCTCCGTTCGCTGTTTAGACACCCGTCAGCCAACTCATCTAGCTGGCCCTGACCAGGGCACTTAACCCCGCTGCTCTTGCAGGGCTACTTGGGGGATTCCAGCTGAAGTTTGGTCCGGGGCAGCTTCTAGTGTAAATGAATAGGAGCGCGAGGCAGAGCATTAGATAGAGCATTCAACTTTACTTTAGTTCCATGAATCAATAGATTGTAAATCTGACCACCAGCACCAAACATTCACAAAGTGGAATGTGTATGTGAGACAATACAGATCAATATAGATCATAGCGTCTATTATTAGGCTATAAGTAGTAGTATTATATCTACATTTATTTTGTGTTAATTGCAAAACATTAATATTGATTGACAGTGGCATCAGTCCCTCTGTGCATGGGTGTGAGCTTGCACACAAGGCAGATACAGAAGAAGGGAGATGAAACTGTTCTTGTAGCTTGTAGTTTTGGTGAGTACTGTCAGGTGCTTCCCACGGGACAGCTGAGAGAACAGAACAGATTGCTCACTTCTTCTTCAAAAAAAACAAACAAAAAAAAAACGACAAAAAACCCCGCACTATTGTTGTTTTTGACTCTGTCCATGGTACTGAAATCTGCGAATTCAATGTAACCCCCCCCCCCCCCCCAAACACGATCACACACAACACCACCACCACCATCTGACTCTGTCCATGGTGCTGAATGTTGCCCCCTCTCTCATTATCGTTTTCACTTAACACAAAGGGGGGTTCCTTCCCTGCATCCCTGCACCAACAGTTGCTCACGCATCGATCTCCACGCATCCAGGCCTCTGACAAAAACGAGAAGCATGGCTTAATGCTCTGAGAGGCGCGGTGCCAATGCAGCGCTTCGGGTTGGAAGCGGGATGCATGGAGCAGAGCAGTATGCACTGAAGCCTACACGCAGCACATTTCTTGAAGCTATGCACGCGTGTAGCTCCACGCACTGGTAAGCAGGATGGGCGCCACTGTGTAAAGTCGGACACGAATCGTCATGGATATGGTGAGATCAGAGGCGGATGCTAGAGCAGTGAGCCCTGTGTGGGAGTCCTACAGTGGCTCTACTGCCTGAGAGAGGAGGGGGAAAGAACTGGTCCACAGGAAGACGCTAAATATCCTATGTTGTACTGTAAAAGCACACGTTAAACTGATGAGTGTCCATAATATGATTCTACTCATGGTGACATTTTATTGATTTGTTCACATTAAATATTGTAATCCATTGTATTATTGAAAAATAAGAGATTCTGCACCTTATTTGACCTGATAGGGGCGCTATAAAATGAGAAGAATTTAAAAGTCAAATTAAATGCATTGGTAAATACTGGGTGTGTTGGTATAAGTCCCAGCACACAACAGTATTATCCACAGGGGGTTGATATGAAAATGTTGAGAGACAAATATTAGTTTGGCAGCTGCATTTTTGGCTTTTGGCTAATTACTAGAGCTTAACTTTTTAGGTTAGGTGATTACACCTTCTCCTCCATGTGAAGAAGATATATTATTCCAATTATTATGTTCTGTTGGGTGTGTAAGAATTTCAACAAATATAACAAAACATGCTTCTGAAATAAATCACCTAGCTTTATGTTTGCCATCCCTTTAAACACTAAGCTATCTCTTCAATACACTGCCATGGTTTTGCGAGCAAGGGCTTTCAAGACTAAGTAGTCTGAAGAGACAGCACAGATTTAATACAGTGATGCTGATAACCACAGTAAGTCTGGTTGTGGTGCTACCTGGTTACCCGCTGACTGGATCTATGATAACTCTGATGTGTTCCTGAGGAAGAGTTTGCTCCAGGTCTTCAGCACCATGGATTGCACATAAAAAATTTGATACATCTTTGCCTAATGGTGGCACCCTGTTTTATTTAAATTATGTAACAGACCAAAAAGAGTCAAACTCAAAGTTGTTGTTTTCCATGCACAGATTTTAGTGACTGAATGAAAATTAAGTCAGTCTATCTAAGTGATGAACAAGTTTGGTTGTGTGGCACACGAAGGACATAATCACTATCAATCAAGGGTTTACATATCATGACCTCATTTAGTATGCTTTTCATATCTCACCAATATTCATTAGAGGGTGAACAGATGGTGGAACCATAGAGTGCTTTGCCAATCACAATATTGTGAATATAAAAAAAGGTTGTATTGTAACGTTTCAATGTCAGTGGGTGGATGTTCACATCCCTTTGAAACTGGCACTAAGGCACGCAAACAAATATTTATGCTTGATTTACTGAATTGTTTAACATTCCCAAAAGGGCTCTAGCTCTCCCTTTTCTCTCTCTATCCATGTCTTTCTGCATCTTTGCACTGAGAGGAATATAATGACTGCTTTTCTGGGCCCCTCACTAAAACACCATACATTTCTGCCAGTGCAATATTTAGGTTGTCCTGCTCTGATGAATTAAAAAGGATGTCCCCAATGTCTGGAAAAAAGGCATTCATGTTGTTTCATGTCAGTAAACTGGAGTTTATTTACTGGCATCTTGGCAAAATGATGGACAATGTGCTTGTGTAGGGAAGAGGCTTGTGATTTCTCTCTCGCTTTATGTGTGTGAGAGAGAGAGAGAGAGAGCGAAGACTCTGTGCCTGAGTACACAGATAACACATCTCAGTCCATCGTCTGCCATGACATTGACTTTTGTTTTTGCAATAATCAACATGATGAAAAAACTCAAATATTTGCATACAATGTCACGCACTGAGAATTTCATTGAGCACAACATTTGATGCCAAAAGCTTTAGTTCTTCTCACATGTATACACATACACACATGCACACACATTGCCATGGTTTACCTTTGGCAGACCAGCTTTTTGCCTACACATGGGAAGTGAGTCCCTGCATTATGAATCTGGAAAGACCTTTTTTTAGTCCACACATTGTGAGTAATATAAGTAAATTCACACGCATACTACACAATTCTAAAACCTTAAAAGTCAAATCAATGATTCTGTAAGGATTCTTATGAGACATAGTGTACTCAAAGATTTGGATTAAATACTTTATTTCTAAAGAAAAGCAATTTGATTACATAACAGGTTCATCTTTATTATGATGTGGAGTTTATTCACGTTAACTAGTGGGTCTATAATTCTATCTCTTCCCACCACATGTCTCATTTATGAGCATTTCTTCAATTAAATTGCTAAAGCTATTGTAAAACCTTGCCAAATATTGGCAAACTAATAAAGCCAGTGGGATCAGCTTTTATTTATTTACACATTTCAGGCATGTCCAGAGGGATGGTGGTAGGGGAAGAGGGTGGATTACTATGCAGTGCTTAATAAACCTCTACAGCTTGTGGTTTTACTGTGGAGTTTGCACCTGGTCTGTTCTCAGCAGGTAACACCTCCCATGAATCGACTGTCTGATATCCATCCAGTCCCACGGAGATGGTTGGCAACATGCCAAAGCACATGGCCAAAATACAGTGGCATCATTTCACCCACTTACTCTCATGACTATGTCTATGAAATGGGCATCAAAACACTGTGGAGATACAACAAAATATGTTAATAGATGGTGGTTTTGTAATATGTTTATACATCCATATGAAGAGTGTGTGTGTATAAATACATGCATGTATCTATTGCTCAAAAACAACCTATAAAGGTTGTCAGATCAAAAATTACCAAACAACATATAAGCAACAACAGTTCAGCAGTTAACATACATCATAATCAAACACAATTTGTCAGCCAGAGATGAAAATTGCACTTTGCCTTTCCCTGTAATTAAAACACCTCTCTGTATTTCTCTTTTGTGTGTACTGCAATTATAGCATTGACATTGCTGATTAGAGCTCCTTAACTCAGTAGGAGAGCTCTATTAGAGGCCTGCAGAAGGTACATTTAAATGATGGCCTTCTAATTATTGACAAGGTGAGCATTTAGGTCAATTAGACAAAATAATTCAGAAACCAAAAAAAAAACTGATGGCCAGCAAAGTGTAGTGTAATCATAGTTGACTGGGAAAAGATTGATTTTATTTATTAATTTACTTTTTTATCAAGACACTTTTTTTCTGGACAGGATAATCATAGTTGACTAGGAAAAGATTGATTTTATTTATTAATTTACTTTTTTATCAAGACACTTTTTTTCTGGACAGGAATTACACCAACATACTTATAGTCCTGCAGTGGTGGAGGAAAGAATCACATCCTTTGTAATAGTTACACTACAATCCAAAATAATACATTACTGGTAAGAGTCTAGCATTCAAAATCTTACTCAACTAAAAGTAAGCATTGCCAGCTTAATGTTTATTAAAACATCAAAAGCACTCACACAGAGTGGCGTCTGTCGATGTTAAATTATTATATTTAACATTATTTGATCTTTGATGCATTACTGTGTAAGCAGCCATTTTAACGACTTTAAATTGTGTTGGGAAGTTTAATCTACTGAATAGCATGTGTTTTGTATGTAAAATCTTAATTTGCAAGTTAACTAGTGACAATGATTTTCAAATAAATATAGAGGACGGCAAAGTAATATAGTGTCTGCCTGTGAAATGAAATAGCATATAACATAGCATTAAATGCACAAAAAGTACAGTACTCAACACAAGTTGTACAGTTTAGCAAGACAATCTAAACCACTTTATTTGGATATAAGACAAAAAAATCCCTCTTGCACAGCAAAACTGTGAGCGTGCACAACTATGGCTAGTATGACAGTCAGTCTGTCAAATATAATGAATGTTTGACAGTTTGGGTTGTTACTGTTTGCCTTCATTTTTTTGTTGAAACAAGTTTGACCATTATGTCAGCTTGTTTACAACCTGTCTCAATAACCTTGAGAACCAATGGCTAGAGTATGGGTAAAAACTCCAACTAATTTTTTAATTTTTTATAAATTAACTAATCTGCCTCACCAGGACTGTGTGGGTGTGATTTGACCAGAATTTTATTAACAATCAACATAAGCAGCAATTATGTACATGAATTTGTTACCATACCTAAAAGACCCATAGTCCAGCATGCCACTTACAGTGACTGCATTCCATCCGCCATTGCTCACCTTTACTGGAGGCAAAATATCCTATACATTGCCTCAAAATACCTCTGGATGTGTTCTGGACTACAGGGTTTCCATGCAAGCTCTAGAACTACCAGAGGGCTGCTGTTGGCCAGGATCTCCACCTGTCCCAGGAAAAAAGTCACGGTGGAGCTTTCGACCTCTGAAGTGTAGATAAGCAGGACAAACGAAGTCCATCAGCCATCCTCTATGCCTCATTACCCTCCCTCTTGCCAACCAGTGGAGGCGCCACCTGCTACCTCGTCAAGGTTGTGGTGTCCTTCCCTGCCTAGCTACCACCAAAACAGCAGATAGTTGGCCAATTCCTTGCCTACTTTCACTCTCTCTCTCTCTCTCTCTTCATCTCTATCTCACTCTGCCCCTGACAGACGTTGGTGATCACTGCCAGAACTGCTGACAGGAGTCCAGGGTGAGAGTCAGCTTTAGCCACAGTTGGAACCGGTGGAAAGATGGAGGGAGTGATGGAAGGAGGGAAGAATAGGAGGATTATATGAGGGCCTCTGCCAAAAGCCCCTCTTTTGGTGTCTTGGCATCAGAAGTGATGATTTAGACAGCGACACAGGATGATAACACAGTAGTTGGCCTCTAGTGTCGCCGATTCACCATGCCACCTGCAGATTACAAAGATCAAGAACTGCTGTAACACAGTGAGGCCTACGCTTGATGTCATTCAAAGTGGCACTTTGGTTCCAACATGGTGTATCAGCTAGTTAAATAAGGGAAACATTCTACTACACAACATACTCTGTAGATAAAACGGACATTCTCAAACATTTCACTGGACATTTAGTTTAAAACTCTTTTATTTGTAAACCCAACAAGTAGTCAAATTGTGCATCATCAAGTGATTATAGTTATGGAATTAAACATTTTCTTTTAGATTAAAAAAAAAGAAGTTAACTAATCCCTGTATATATTTAGGTGAATAAATTGCAATCTTGACAGGCAACCAGCTGTTGTGACCAGGTCAAGCTTAATTGGCTCAACTCAGTTTGAAGACACAGCTCCACAGAGTTGGCCAAGAACCACCTCTGCAGGCTCGCTGACTTTAACTTGACATTGATTCTTTTTTCCATAACTTCAAGTGGTAACCATAGAGACTGAATACTAACTCTCTATTCTTACATCTGCTGAAGGAGGAATATCATATGCACGGCAAGGATTCAGAATACCAGCACAAATTTAGCATCAGCGAAATGATTTGTACATTTGTTATTATAAATAATATAAGTGTAATTCATAATGAAATGACTGCTGAAAGAGCAAAACATTTAACTCAAACGGTGTACTGTATGGCTTCTCTCCTGCCCATCATGTTAGTTTATTTTTTGATATGTGTGTCTGAGTGTACCTGTTGCTATATTCTCATTAGCTTTGATGTTGAGTTTCAGACGTCAGAAGTCAGGATTGGTTTTGTGAAGTGGTCATTGTGGCCATTTCAGGGGGCTTTGTTTAGTAAATGCCATTAACTATAACGAGAAATGACATGCGATTTCAAAGGTGTATGCAAGTATACGCATATGAGGGCACATATAGAATCCTGACTTAGGCCATGGCAGTTGCCTCTAACCTTAACAATATTGTGTTGCTGCAGACCTCTCACAGTATCAATAACACATTCAGTGTTGTACTGTGCTAATTGTGTGCGAATATTGGATAGACTCTCTGTAATAGGTGACATGCCTATAAAACAGATTAATAACAACTGCGTGGGTGTGTCCAGTGCAGGTAACCAGCTATAGAGGCGGATTAAATATTAATGTCTGTTGTCTGTGTCAGTGTGTGTGTGTGTGTGTGTGTGTGTGTGTGTACACATTGGCCTCTCCTTGATTGTGATGTTAGGAGCCATTGCATGGCATGCTAAATACAGTCCCACCAGTGAGGAAGACGTTTTTCGTTTGATGGTATTTTTTATGACAAATTTAGTTTTGTATTGCAAAGTAAGTTGACTGGGTGATTGCATTTTTGAGGACTACAACAATATTTCAGAAAATGAGAAAAAGTGAAAATAAGCTCTTTATCTCGAAATTCAATTGAAATACATGCAAAAACACGTTTCTAAAGCGATACATTCATACACAAATTTTTTCACATACACACCAGTGGCTTCACAACCACTACAAACATATATAACAACATTAAACATATATTATTGGTATTAAAGGTTTGATTGATTAATTGATTGAGTCATTAATTGATTAATATACGATAACTAACCACATACAGAAGCACATGAAACACATGCCTCGGCATAACACATTTATCTATAACCGTGATTTTATAAAAACAAATCTAAGCGGTTAAAATGAGAGTCCTAATACTCTAAACCCAATAAAGTATATTGTTCAACTTGTATTTTGCCTTCTTCGTGTTTCACCTGGGGCATCTGGCAGAGTTTTATGCTGCTGCAGTTTTCCTGCCTTCTTATTTTTGTTTTTGTCTGTAGTTCGCAGGCCAGCTAAGGCAGTAAGAAAATAAAATTTTAAAAAACAAATTGTCTTCCAGTGAAAATGGATCAGTAACCATAAAAAATAACATTAACAAGTTTCAAATCACTTGTGCTGTATATGCAGTGCGGAATGTTCTGGGTGTATAAATTTATGTATTATGTGTTCATACTATATATACATTACACCACCACCAATCTGAACCGTTGATACAAGGCAGGATTGACCCATGCTTTCATGTTGTTCACGCCAAATTCTGACCCGACCATCTGAATGTCGCAGCTGAAATCGAGACTCATCATACCAGGCAACATTTTTCCAATCTTCTGTTGTAAAATTTTGGTGAGCCTGTGTGAACTGTAGAGTCAGTTTCCTGTTGTTAGCTGTCAGGAGTGGCACCTGGTGTGGTCTGCTGCTGCTTTAGGGCTAGGGGCTTCCATCTGCTTCAAGGTTCGACGTGTCGAGCGTTCATAGATGGTATTCTGCATACTTTGTTTGTAACGGTTATTGGAGTTACTGTTGCATTTCTGTCATCTCGAACAGTCTGCCCATTCTCCTCTGACCTCTGACCAACAAGGCATTTTCGTTCACACAACTGCCGCTCACTGGATATCTTCCCTTTTTTGGACCATTCTCTGTAAACCCTAGAGATGCTTGTGTGTGAAAATCCCAGTAGATCAGCAGTTTCTGCAATACTCAGACCAGCCCGTCTGGCACCAACAACCATGACACATTCAAAGTCACTTAAAGCCCCTTTCTTTCCCATTCTGTTGCTCGGTTTGAACTTCAGCAAATTGTCTTGACCACGTATACATGCCTAAATGCATTGAATTGCTGCCATGTGCTTGGCTGACTAGCTATTTGTGTTAACAAGCAATTGAACATGAGTCCCTAATAATGTGGCCAGTGAATGTATATGTGTGTGTGTGTGTGTGTGTGTGTGCCTGCATTGGTGGGTTATAATGAGTGTATTTACAGAAAAAAAGTGTTGTGATGACAGCTCTGTGTCATTTGGAAAAAAGATATTAGTATATGTATAAAATTTACATTTCAATAGCAAATACACACCTTGAGGTAATAAAGTTTATTGAATTGACTTTCTGTGTTTTTTACTGTCTTTACTCTCTCTGCACTGCAGGCTTTTGGCAGCTGTCCAGCACAGTTCATTGTGAGGTTTTGGCTGCAGTCCGACGAAAGGTCAGCCCAGCCACTGAGGACAACTGTTTTCTCAAAATCAACATTTATTTTATCTTACTATGATATGGTGTGGTCTCCATGGAAACTGCAGTGGAATTTTTTTCCCAACGTTGAATCCACTGGAGGTGGTGCTGCACGTCATGTCTAAGAAGTAGAGATTTTAAAGAACTACTGTTTGTGTATGCTGTTGTGAATGTGTGGCTATAGGGGTAGAGAGAGAAAAGACTATATCTAGGCCCAATGTTTTAAAAAAAACAAATTTATGTAGGTCTTAGCCAATGAGGTTACTGACTTAGAAGCACTTACAAACACATACTGCATGTTCATCCAACCACTGTCCCATGCCCATATACCATGCACAATGCATAACCGTCTAACCTTTACATTTAAGTTCAGTGGGAATCTTCATCACTGACATTTATTTTCTAACCCCTTACTCCAGACCTCCTACCACAATCCTAGCCCCTAACAACATCCCTAAATTGAAATCTTAACCCTAAACCTTCTAGACCGCTGCAGGTTGACCTTACCTCATAACTAGCCTTAAATTAATTCTAGCTTTACCCTAAACCTGTTACTTAAGGTTATTTAAATCACTTTCCAAAGCAATGAACAGAAATTCCTCACCTTTCTATTCTTGTGAACACGTTTAGTTTTAAAGAGTCTAGAAATACACACACACACAGACACATTGAGTTTCTCCTACTGTAAGTGGTTACCATAGATACCACATGGTGAGGCTCATGAAGTACAGTGGGTCCATCTCACGTGGGAGATATTGTGTATTTATAGAAGCACTGTGGTGTGGCCAGAAATGAGTTTAGACAATGCTTTTTTTGGGTAATAACAAGCAATGAAGCGCTGTAGAGTATAAGAAGTGCAGTGAGCTACCATGTACTAGTACTTTAGCAGGGACTTTGAATTGTCATTGCGTATAGTTCTTCAATGTAGTTTAATATAGCTGTAGTTAGCATAAGATGTAAAGCACTCCTGAGCAGGAGAAGCTGGTCTTCTTTCTGCTTCTTTCGTTCTTTGTCATCTGTTTCTGCAGCTTTTTTTCTCTTCCTCACAGCATGCTTTTGTGGACGTCTGTGTCAGTCTGTTTTCCACAGAAAAAAAATTGAATGACTAGCAATGAGTGAACATCTTAACAAACCCCCCTCTCTACTTCTGCCATCAGAAAGATTCTCTTTCTTCAAAAGGTCAGGGATTTTTTCGAAAGTTTCTTGCAATAATCTGCTAGCGCGGCTGCATGTTATGGGGATTCAAATACAGAGCACATATCATGACATGTTTAATTAAATCCTGTTTTGTTGAATAATGAACTAATTAACAAACTCCTACTGAAGGCTTTTTTTCTTCATCAAAACACATTGGATTTTGAAGTATGTCCCCTTATCTTTCCCGAAGTAATTGTACTTCTGAAATTGACATAATTGAATTGCTACCCACCCGGGCATATGAGGTGTATTGTTCTCATGGAATGAAGCATACCTAATTGCAATCCATCATAATCACAGCGCCTTTTTCATCTCAATTCAGACCTTAAGTCTAATGAATGGTTCAGTGATTATATTTTGTGGAAATATTGTCTATTAGATGTAATGGCTTCCCATTATTTAACATTGTTCACTTGACATGTGCTTTAAAAACTAATGACCAATAACAGAGAAGGTATGAATTGGGCCAGATGGACTAGAGAATGAGATGTCAGAACATGCTGGCTATGGCAGGATAATCAGTAAAACTGGTGAAATGATTCACCTCAGCTGACTAATATCTCTGATTTTATAGAAGGACTCCATATTTTTTATAATCTTCATTTACATAGCTCCCTGTTTAGCTAGTCTAACCATCAACTTCTATACTCTCTGCAGCACTTAGGAGATGTTTGGCTGGGTGACTGACAGAGCGTTCAAGACTTGGTCTCCAGGAAGTCAGTGATCCAGTCAGGAAGACAGGCATTACATTCTGATATCTGTCTATAAGACAGATAGTCAGTCATTCAGCCATTTAGGAAATGCATTTAGGTACTCTGCATTGATTAGCCAGCCAGTCAGATAATTAACCAGCCAGCAAGCCTGTATATCTAGAAAATAATAATCACTATACTGACAGTACATCAGGTTGGCAAACAGGCAGAAATGACACAGGTTCATGCAAGAACACACATGTGAGAGCACATGTAGAATCCTGATTTAGGCCATGGCAGCACCTCTAGCCTAAACAATATTGTGTTACAGTATTGTACTGTGCTAATTGTGTGCGAAAACTGAATAGACTCTTTATAATAGGTGACATGCTTAAAAAGCAGAGATTAATAATGACTGTGTGGGTGTGTCCAGTGCATGATATTTAAAGCTAACGGCTATAGAGGTGGATTACAGTGTAATGGCTCTTGTCTGTGTCATGTGAGGGTGTGTGTGTGTGTGTGTGTGTGTACACTCGTGGGCCTCTTTTTGCTTGTGATGTCAGAAGCCATTGCATAGCATGCTAAGTCCCACAGTCCCACCAATGAGGAATAGAATAAAATAGATAGAATAGAAGTTCGCTCTTGTCCTGGCTCATGCACAACCTCATCTAGTGCCAGCAAAGTGAATCAGGTCAGGAGCCTTTCATGAGCATTACACTGTGGTTGGTCAGATGAGTCGACCTCACTGTTGAGAAAGATCATGTTGATCACAGCATTAGGGTCAGATTACTCTGTCTACTAGCAAGCCAAAACAGAAACTGACACAGAGACTTGTTCACAAATTATATAAGATTCATGCTCAATTGCCACTACAACTACGCTACTACTTCAGTACTACTTTAGTGTGTAGATGAGTACTGCTGGTTCTGCTTCTCGTACTTGCTAGCTACCACACCTACTATTCCTACTGCTATTCCCCCTATACTGCTATTACGTAAATTAATGCTACACCTGCCACTTCTACTCCTACTACTGCTATTTCTTTTTCTTCTATTGCTACAACTCTTGGATGGTGGGCTGTAGTGAATACTGAGAAAAAACATCAAAAGATGTTTGGTTTGATCCCTAGTACACCCAGCAAGGTTACATATGTCCCTGTACAAAGACCATACCCACCAACTCCTTTAGTAGTGCACCCCAAGAGGCTCTTTTACCGTGATTCCACTGAAGAAGTGTATACACTGTGTAGAACATGTGGAAAGGCAAATTCTAGTGCCCTTATTGAAAGTTGAAATCCTGTACTTGTAATATTACTATATAGCTAAATGTACCAGTACTAACCAGAGGTTGTCAGTGAAAACCAAGAGGAATCTTTTCATTCATCAGATATATCACAGTAAAGTCAAAATTTTCCTTTAAAAGGAGTGCGTCTGAACTCACTTGATCCATTGTTGTTTGCATGATATATGATATAAATCATATTGTGAGATCATTATATAACTTGTGTTTTGAGTGCAAAGGGACCAGAGTTGAAGGATTATGTTGCATAATCAGTCTCCACATTTTAATGCTGTCAGAAGAATATGCTATATTTTTCTCCATCACATGAATCATTGATGACATGACTATGATACCACTTGTAATGAAAAAGTAATGTTGTACTAAAATAATGTATTCTTATTCACTGATCAATGGAGACATCATGTAGTGAAGACAATTGATGAAGTTCCTCAGAAACCATATATTTTATATATATATGTACAGTATCTTTGATGTATTTTTTCTATTACAGGATTTCTTTTCAGTCTAAGGGTCAAGTTAGGTTAATATAAGTTATGTTCCGTGCACTAAGATGCCTACCACACAGTGCTTGCCTGATCATGTACTTGTTCACCAGCCTTTTTATTGAATGATATATATTGAATGTAGCTTGCTGGTGCAATTTCTTTCACCCATCCTTTAAACTACCATCACTAAAGATTGTGCCAAATCCTACTTTTGTACCTGGAAAGCTCAATTTTACTGAGCACAAGTGAATATGATGCAATTTCTTGAATTGTGTTTTTGCAACATAAATAAACTCACACCAGCCATAGGAGTAGCTGACTTTGACAGTGTGGTATTTTCCCTCTGCTCCTGGTCTATGGATATTGTGAGTTTGAGGTTGTACTAAATGTATCTACCACCTACTCCACTCAACCACACAACCACTATATGAATCACAGTTCATCATGCTTCATCTCTAGTAGCAATTTTCTGTCTTTGCCTGGCCAAGCCCTTTCGTTACACACACATGCGCGCGCGCGCACGCAAGCACACACACACACACACACACACACACTCACACACACATGCTGGTAACAAAAGCTGAGAAGGTGGTAGCATAATTATATCATTTAAAAATTATACTGCATTCAAAAGGTCACTGGGTATAGTGATCTCTGATAAGATAGTACTGTATGTACAAGCTCTCCTCCTCTCCTCCTCCCTCCCATCTCTCTCTCTCTGTTTCTATTTCTCTCCATCGCTCTTCTCCCATTAATCAAATAGGCAGTAACCGCCATTATTTCCATCAAACTGAAACATTTTCTAAATATCCAAGTTGCACTTGTGATGAGTGTATTTCTTTTAGGTTTGGTTGTTCGGTTAATCTTAATGCCCCCCTCGTCCCTCCTCTTCACTCTCTCAAACTCTTCAGGTTTTTCCAACTGAGCGATTCAGGCTGAGGCGGGCGCAACCGCACTAGAGGGGAAGTCAAGTCGTGCTGGACTGGCGCGATATCCTCGCACGGTTCACACAACAAAAGAAGACCTGACCCGCGTTTAATCATGCTTTTAAATGATGGAATATGCTGATTTTAAAAGTTGACCAGGGATTTCTAGTTGTGGGGTGTTTGCGAGGGATGGCTTTCCTTTTAACTTCCTTATTTCTGTCTTGGTGAGTATGACAACTCTCTACATGTTCTCGGACTTTTACGCACGGCAGCCAAAGACTGTGGTTTTGAGAAACAATGTATTTTCAATTGTTTTCTTATCTGCTGAAATGCGCTTCCATTATTGTATTATCTACTTTAGTTACAGTGCGAGCAGTGTTTGGGGAAATCAGCACGGTGATACCAGTATCTATTTGGATAACATCACGCGTATATTGGATAGATTACTGGATGGCTATGACAACAGGCTGCGACCTGGATTTGGAGGTATGCTAATGACCGTGTCACATTGTATTTTAAACGATGTAGCTCCATAAATTATTGGAAGGGTGCTCCTTCTCTCTGGTGATAAAGTTTTTTCTGTAGTAGTTGCATGTGCCTTATTTTCATTTAGTTGATATAATGTAATGGCTAAATATTACAGCTTCTTTTCTTTTATACAGTTATGACAACCAGATAACAACTAGAAACTGAGTTTGAGAATCAATTTAGAATCAATATCATGTCATTTTTTTGTTGTTTAAACGAATTGTATTTCCAGGGGACATTTTGCTGTGTGCATAGGCTACACATTAAAAATAGCTTTTTTTACTGCTATATATTTTAAGCAACATTAAAATGTCTGACCCAAAGTTGTTATTTTTGACTGTATCAAAGCAACTACTTATCTCTCTGCTGTAGGTCCAGTTACAGAGGTCAAAACTGACATCTTTGTCACCAGCTTTGGACCTGTTTCAGATGTTGAGATGGTATGTAAACCATGCTGATGGCTGAAACACTGATACAGGATACACAGGCTGTCACTAGCTGTCATACACATGCATGTGTTTCATCACCTGTTAACAAAGTGAATGCCGATATATGAACACAAAAGATAATATGTGCAGTTTCCCCAGTAGCTTTATGCATATAGCCTGAAGTCATGGATCTCCAAGCCTTCATTATTCAAGCATTTGGGCAGCATGTCATTAGTGCAGCTTAGGATTTTAATCTGGTTGACAATCCCCCAGCCAGAGAGGGAGAGAGAGATGTGACTGATGTTGGGTTTGGATAGGTTGGCTACTCCTGTCATGGGATAGGCTGAGCACTGCATGTCTGCTGTACTCTACACTGTTAAGGCTTTAGGCTTTAGATGCAGTGAAACAGTATCTAAAGCCTACTTGAACTGCCATGTGATATGCTGGTGGCAGTTCTATAGAGGCATGTAAAAGCAAGGCCATCCATTTGATCTAAAAGCACTCAGGATGAACTTGTATTAGACTTGTATTGTAGACTTTATGCTGACTCTGTAGATGAAATAAACTGTATTCATGTTTAATGAGCATTAATGAGAATTCATCAGCAATCAATCAATTAATACACTTATATACCATTGAAGAAAATAGATGTTTTATGTATTGTTTGAGGTGCATTTTCTTTTGAATTTAATATATGTCATAAAGAAATATAATATAAGAGCTATTTTGATGTAATTACAGTATGTTTTTTACAGTACAGTACAGTATACACTATTTTTGTTAAATTTAGAAAAAAGGGCAAAGTTTTTATTTCATTAGTACTGGCAGCAATAGTAGAATAGTCCCGAAATAAAATATAAAAAAACAACTAATCACATTGCCAGTACTCTATCCAGCAGGTCCAACGAAACCATGGCTCACAAACCCATCTGCCATTCTCTCCGGGGGTAGTGGAGATAGTAGTGGCAGGAGCAGAAGCAGCACCAGCAGTAGGAGTGGTAGTAGTAGTAGTAAATAAATCCTAAACCCACACTAAACCCCATCCAGGAATACACCATGGACGTGTTCTTCCGTCAGACATGGATTGACGAGCGACTGAAATTCGAGGGCCCTATCGAGATCCTGCGGCTCAACAACCTGATGGTCAGCAAGATATGGACGCCGGACACCTTCTTCCGGAATGGCAAGAGGTCGATCTCTCACAACATGACCACCCCCAACAAGCTGTTCCGCATCATGCAGAACGGAACTATCCTCTACACCATGAGGTAAACAGTGCTGGACAGTGAGCTCCTAACCCAGCCAAGACCGGAATAGAGCACAGACCTAGAAAGCAAATCAAACAAACAGGCATCCAAGAATATGCACAGACATGAAAAGAAATGAAGAGAATTGGAAACCATTCCAAAAACAAGATATGTGCCATCTGATACTGAAAACAGGCCTGGAAAGCAATTCAAACAAATGTGACTCCAGCTTTGTTCCAAAAAAGAGATATGTAGCATGAAAAAAATGCCTCATCAGTTACTGATGGCACAAAAACAGATTTTCAAAATGATTAGTTTTTAAGTAGATCAGCATTACTTTAACTCGTGTAGGTGTAGGTACAGTTAAATTTTTCTCTCAAACAGTATACGATATATTGCTGTAGTATAATATGAAATCAGACACACATCACAGAGTTCACTCATCCACCTTACATCAAATATTTATTGGTTTTAGTTAGGTGTGAGTCGGCCATTGTACAGCATGACACCACACTGACTGGATCCATCTTAAAACAGTATTTTTTTCTTAGCCAGCAACAGCATATGAAACATAAATCAGAACACTCATTTCAACTATTCTCTATTCTGACAGATTAACTATAAATGCAGAGTGCCCCATGCGACTGATGAACTTCCCGATGGACGGCCATGCCTGCCCGCTGAAGTTTGGGAGTTGTGAGTTTGTTTTTTGTTAAGCCTCACTGGTCTGACAGATGGTGACACTCTCAAATGATCTCTCTGTCACTGAGTAACTGACTGTCTGGCAGCATACATTCAAAGATTTCAATTTGAAATGCTACATACAGTACATCTGGGGAACTGTAAAATAAATCTATGCCAGTAGTTCCTCATTCAATATGTAACAAGTGTATGGAAAACCAGGCCTGCAAAACATGTTATCTGTAACTCCCATCATTTCAGCAATAGCAGATCTCCTGTCTCTTTGAATGATGGTGGCATTAAGTTTATTTCTTTCAAGTATGCTAGGAAAATGTTTGTGTTCACTGTTAAGCAGTGTAATACGTAAGTTTGTTTTTCAGGGTTATTTGTTTGATTGCTTGTTTATTTTTATTTTTTTATGTGGAAAGGTAAGTTTTGGAGGAAGAAACCAGGAAGCAGTAAAATAATTTCTCCTGTGTCTGTTATCTTCTCAAAATGTCAAAAGTGCACTTTGTGGCCTCAACTTTTAAAAAGAACAATTTAGTGAAACGGTGGATGTCTAAGTTTTAACAAAGCTCTTCATCCATCCTATCTAGATGCATACCCCATAAGCGAGATTGTGTACACTTGGAAGAAAGGTCCCCTTTCCTCTGTGGAGGTGCCACAGGAATCATCCAGTTTGCTTCAGTACGACCTCATCGGTCAGACGGTGTCAAGTGAGAGGCTCAAGTCCAACACAGGTGAGCGGAGATTCTTTGAAATGTGCTCAAAACTGTTCTGAATCTAGTCTAATGTGCAATATGTGTTACCATTACATCCCATTCAGGATTCTACTTCACAGCTCTGAGTTGCATATCTCAATATAGAAAATTTAGTTTTGACATGATGTTTTTAATGAGGTTTCTCTGGGGTTATGAAACACCTCATATAGCAATTGAGAACTTTGATTTTAACCCAATGTATCTTTAAAAGATACAATTGTGTTATAAAATGCAAGCAAAGTAAACAGTAATCATCATCACTTTGCTTAAAATGGGAAAAATATTTACATTTTTGAACAGATGTTCTATTGGCAGTCCAACTTGTGTGTTTATGTATTGCTGATTTGCCTCCAGTAAAAACACAAATGCCTTTACTCTATGTCAGGTGAATATGTCATCATGACCGTCCACTTCCACCTGCAAAGGAAAATGGGCTTCTTCCTAATTCAGACATACATTCCCTGTATTATGACTGTCATCTTGGCTCAAGTCTCTTTCTGGATTAATAAGGAATCAGTTCCAGCTCGGACTGTGTTTGGTAAGTTTCAAGCTTGTTTTTAAATTTTTCAAGTGAAATGGGACATTTATGCAGACTAAAGCAAATGAAAGACAAACACATGCTGAACTTCCTTTCTGGCTGGAATGGAATCGTTTAGAGAACTCAAGAACATTCTCATTTTCTCTGCCAAAAATTGCAATAAATGGTCTCGCAGATAATAAAAAGCTGTCTTCTCATTTTGCATGATTGCAATCATTTAAAGATGACTATAGTATGAGGAGAAATGTAAATCACATCAATATAAAGCTGTGCCTCTGATGCATCATTCATTATGGTGTAGTGTTTTATACTTTTTGATTAGTCTTAGTTGGCAAGAGTTTATATAAAGTCTCTCAAAACTCCACTTAATTTTTTGTATCAAAAACTAAAATGAAATTTCTGGATATATCTACTCACCACCCACTGCTTGACCCAAGTGTGAATGCAAATTTTAAGCAGGCAAGCTCTGCAAACAGACTTTTCAGTATAGTGTCCTTAAAATACAACCTTCTGCAAGAGAATAAAGGCAGACACAGTTATCACGGTATGTTTTAACCTTTCTTCATTATCTCTATTCCTCCTCCACTGTGGTGGAGCTGAATTAATTAGGAATAAATGTCCTTTTTCAAATTGGTCATGCAAGGGCCGAGAGAGGGAGGATGTTTACTTGGCCCTCTTCCGAGCACTCACAGGTTCCGCTTGCTCACATTACATTACGCTACAGTTGCCATCAAGCTCTAGCCTCGGGAGCAGAGAGGGTGAGAGACACTGAACAAAGACAGAGAGAGAGAGAGACTCAGAGGAATGAGATAGGCAAAAAGACAAAGACAAAGCAAAGAGGAAAAAAGGGGGAAAGTGTGTAGAAATTCCTGTCCTTTTTAATTTAATTTCCCCTTACGTTTCATTTTTTTCAACAGGCTGCAGCTGAGTGGAGTAATCCTGATGGCCCTTGTAGGTTCTGGTTCTGTAGTCTTGTCTTTGGAAGTGAGCCAGCGCTCCAACGAGCCTGCACACTTCCTCAGAGAATAGATTCCAGTCGTTAGTGTTAGTGTGAAAGTTGAGGCCCCATGCGGAAAAGCACATCTGTGGCAACTCATTAACCTAACACATCCTGCTGTTTTCATTTTACTCAATATTGGGTATAGGATAAAAAAACCCAGCTCAGTCTCTGTATTGGGTTAGCTGTTGTTAAAAAGGAGCCCAGGGCACGCTGTGCATTTTAGAAGAGGTTATATAGAAAAATTCAAATGCCACATATTGGCAGAGAGGAAGTTAAAAATGTGGGGGAAGAAAAGACAAATTGCTACATGAATGTGCTCCACCCTGACAGTACATTAAGCCATTGTATGTTGTGTGCTGGATCGTCAACAACCTCTCTTAAGAGCTTAAAGTCCCTTGAGCACAGGTCTCAAGACTTAATTGAGTGTGGCCTAATTTGTACCTTACTTTTTTTTCCTATAAAAGCACATAAATGCCCCAGGCATTTCATTTCTATCCTGTCTTTATACTTCATCCCCCTCCCTCCTACACTCTTTATTTCTTTCTTTTTCGTTCTTTTTCCTTTCCCTCCTACCCTGACAGGCTTTCTTCCCATGTCCCTCCTTCCCTTTGCAATCATTTAACTTTTGCTTGAGCTTGAGACATTCAGCGTTGGTTGGCTATCAGAGGAGGCTGTATTTGAGAGTTCTTAGCTTTCACCGCTGAAGTGGTGTGTAGAAAATGATTTTGAGACATTTTTAGGGGCACTATATCCCCCATGAGTTCCTATACTGCTAATGAAATATACCCAACTACAGCACACATTTGGTAAAAGCATGGAGAGCAGTGTTCAATGGCCATTTTTCCCTGCTTGCTTTACCTTGATGAAAGTGAAGTAGATTATGTACTTTGTTAATGGGCCATTAAAAGAGATGTTCATTGTCAGCATCTTTCTCTGACTTAATAAGGATGGAACCTGGGCACGACTTTTCCAGTGATTTTCTAGAGGCAAAATTGCACAGTTTTTTACTGTTAGCTTGACAGCTTTGTTATTATTATTTTTGTTATTTTGTGCGGTCCAAACTACTTTCAAACTGTCATTTATCCAAGACAAGTTAGAAATAGCCTTAGATCTACACAGTGTTTTTCTAAGTCTTCTATACTTTGAAGCTGTGCTCAAAGGGATCCTTGCAGTCTATGCTTAAATCTGGAAGCATGGCCAGAAAAACATTTGACAGACTTTAAAAAGCGTAGTGCAGTCTTACTTGGGCTGAGAAAGATGTGGAAAAACTGTGTTGCTTTCACTCTCTTCACCTATCCATTGATACATATATTTTTTTTCATCTTTTATCTTCTATCCACACATCCATTCTTCCATCTGTTTATCTTTCCCATCATCCCACCCGTAGCTTGTATTGTGAGATACGTATTGGGAGATAAACAAATATTAGAAAACGCTTTGTGACTTGTTTCTGGTCATTTTACTGGATGGCTTTCACAAGAATGTTTACAAATATTTGGTGTTTTATATTGTAGTCCACGGGCACTGGCTTGTGTGCTTATGGACAGATTAGCATCCACTGAAGTGACTTTTTGGCAATTCTTACTCAGCTGAAATGCCACATGGCCTGACATTCTAGTTATATGCCATTAAACAGAGCTGCTGTCATGTGTAAAATATAATCAATTGTGTACACATTACATTTCATTGGCAATTTTCATCATTTTGTTACATGAAATAACATTAAATGCTGGCCATTTTATACTATAAAAAGCGTGTGCATAATGTTACAAATGTGTTGTACTGTTAATCATGTTCCCCTTCGAGGGAACTCGAACTGCGTCGATGACGACACTATGGGAACGCCTCTGGGCGTGGCAGGGCTGAATCATGAATGAAACTACTCCAATTCTATTGGTGTTGCTAAAACGGTAGCATGTGACGGCGTAACTGGAGGCGTATATAAGCACGCTGGCACACAGGACACATTAGCTTTTTTCTATTCAGCAGGCAATCTGAGCATGTTTGAAAACTCCACTATTGGAAGATCGTCTTACCTGGAAGTTCCTGACGAAGCAGAAGAGATCATGTCTGGTAAACAGTTCCGACAGTGTGTTTTTCCTTGTCCGCGCTTCATCACGGCTGGGGATACTCATGAAATGTGTGTTTCCTGCCTAGGGATGTCGCACGCCCAGGCAGCTCTCGAAGGGGCTGCCTGCGGCCATTGCGAGGGTGCTGAGGTCTCGTGCGGCTCTCTTTTCGGTGGATGGTCGGATGCGCTCTCCCCGTGGCTCAGGCCCCGCGGTCGCTGAGGCGTTGCAGCGGCTGCGGTCCTGAGGATCACAGCGCGATATCTCCGAGGGCATCGAGACAGCTGAGGCCTTTTCCCGGTCCTCCTCTGCTGACTCCCCCTCCCCTCTTCCCCGATCGGGAGCCCGTTTTTCGGCTTCTCCCAACCAAGGTATGAGTCCGGAGAGGCTTGCACAGTCTGGCTCCGAGGAGATAGATGTGCTTAGCATCATGAAGGAGGACTACCGGGAGCCGGGCTGACGTCATCAGTCTTCGCCCAACTACGATGAGTTATTGGAGGTGGTGACGAGGGCTGCGACCAAGCTAAGCATTGATTGGCTACAGGCGGTGCAGGAGCAGGCCGGCAGTAAACTGAATGAGCGTTTTCTGCAGCACCACGCGCCGCCCCCTGCCATTTTTTTCCTGATTTACACAATGAGTTGTGTAAATCTTGGAATAGACCCTTTTCTGCACGACTGACTACTTCCCCTCTGCTGGATTACAGCAACGTGGCAGACATTAAGCAGCACGGCTACAGAGCGATGCCTCGGGTTGAGGAGACGTTAGAGAGCTACCTTTCTCCCACCCTCGCGTCATCCCTCAAGACGCCGGTGCTGCCCACCAAGCCATGTCGGGCGACATCTGCCCCTGGTGGGCAAGGCTTACAATGGCGGCGGGTCGAGCTGGTGCAAGCCTGCACACTATGGCCATCCTGCAGGCACACCAGGCCGATCTGCTCAAAGACTGTGACCAAGGGGGAGGCCCCTCTGAGGAGGACTTAACCGAGCTCCGTAGAGCTACGGATTTAGAGCTTCGTGTCACCAAGGAAACGGCCCGTTCCATTGGCCGCTCCATGGCAGCATTGGTGGCTACTGAGCACCATTTATGGCTCAACCTCTCGGGCATCCAACAAAAGGAAAAGGCTTTCCTCCTCGATGCGCCCCTCACGACTACTGGCCTGTTTGGTGAGGCAGTAGACACTGCCGTCAGCAGTATCTCCCCCGCCGGTCTGGGTCCAGGACGGCAACGGCCGAGGAGAGACAAGCTCAGTCCCCGTCTAGCTCCTACCGCCACAGCCAGAAGCGAAGCGTTGCTTCCCGTGGTCCCCCTCAACCAACCTGGGTTGCGAAGCGGCACTCTTGCCCACAGCCCCCCGAGACAACGAATCTGAGCTGACCTTCATTCAGTCGCGACAGGCCCGGGGGAAGAGGTCCTGGGGTTTCGAGTAGGGGGCCCCACTACCACGGTCCTTGAACCTATGTAGGAGATTCAGGGACTGGCTCATTCTGGCCCAGTCTCGAGAGTTAGCGGTACGGCATCGAGATGTCGTCCTCACCCACCTTCAGTGTTTGGGGCTGCGGCTCAACGTGAAGAAGAGCGTGCTGATGCCCGCCCAACGGACTACGTTCCTAGGGGTGGTGTGGGACTCAACAACGATGCGGGCCCACCTGTCTCCCGCACGCGTCGAGTCCATTTTGTCCTCAGTGACCAGAGTGCAGTTAGGCCGCGCCATCACTGTAAAACACTTTCAGAGGGTGTTGGGTCTCATGGCAGCAGCGTCCAGTATAATACTTTCTGGACTACTGCACATGAGAGCCCTGCAGTGGTGGCTAAAATCCAAGGGATTCTCCCCGAGGGGAAATCCGCTCCATCTGATACAGGTTACGAGCTGGTGCCTTCGTCCCCTGTCTGTATGGAGGAAATCTTGGTTCCTGTCCCAAAGTCCCGTGGTGGGAGTGAAATAATTGCCGAACAATTATTTCGACAGACGCCTCACTCACGGGATGGGGCGCGGTCATGGACGGCCGCTTTGCGAGAGGTTCCTGGCAGGAGCATCATTTCTCTTGGCACATAAATTGCCTGGAAATGTTGGCGGTATTCAGAGCTATGAGGAGTTTTCTGCCCGCTCTCCGCGGTCACCACGTCCTTGTTAGAACCGACAATACGGCAGTGGTGGCCTATTTGAATCACCAGGGGGGTCTGCGCTCGCGCCTGTCAGATCCTCCTGTGGTCCCAGCAGAGACTGCTGTCGCTCAGAGCGATGTACGTCCCTGGGACCCAGAATCAGGGAGCAGACCTGCTGTCGAGACAGGGGCTGAGGCCGGGGGAATGGAGACTCCACCCCGAGGTGGTGTAGTTATTATGCGAAAGGTTCGGCCCCATAGACTTTCCCCGTCCACGCTCAAGGTGTATGTGGCTACCGTTGCAGCGTTCCATGCCCCTCTGTGTGATGGGCCCTTGGGGAGGCTTCCACTGGTCGTGCACTTCCTCCGTGGAGCCCGGAGGATGAGGGATACGTATGTAACCCTTGTTCCCCGAGAAGGGGAACGAGACACTGCGTCGGTCCGCCACACCTCACCCCGCCTGGAGTGCCTTGCTTCATAGTAAAGAGCTAATGTGTCCTGTGTGCCGGCGTGCTTATATACGCATCCAGTTATGCCATCACATGCTACCGTTTTAGCAACACCAATAGAATTGGAGTAGTTTCATTCATGATTCAGCCCTGCTAAGCCCAGAGGCGTTCCCATAGTGTCGTCACCTACGCAGTGTCTCGTTCCCCTTCTCGGGGAACAAGGGTTACATACGTAACCCAAGACGTTCTTTTACACCAAACACAAATATTTTGAAATCATCCCATTTAAGTGATTCCAGTTTTTGCTATGTGTTTCATTCTGTTCATGGATACATGTATGTTTAAATTTAGAAAGGATCAACAATTGATTTTAATGCAGGGTATCAAGTTACTTTTTCCACTTTTCTCCATTACCTATAAATCATATAATTACTTTTAGTTTATTTATGCTGTGCGTGCCATAGTATTCCAGAGAAAGAGCAGACTTGAAAATATAACTGGCATTGACACATCATAAGTAAGATTTCAATATCACGCACTGCACATTTTTTTTCACAATTTCCCAAAAGTGTCTTTTCAGTTAACTGGCGTAAGGAATAAACCAATACTCTGCAACTAACTAACTAACTAACTTCTCTGCAATGCTGAAGTGATCACAGACGTTATTTGCCAGATGGTATATTTTACTAAGGAAGTTGAGATGGCAATTTCCAAAGAGATTCTGCAGTGTAGGTTGCCACTTAAATGATAAAATAGCTTCTGTGAGAAGACCTGATAGATTTGATTTATGGATTTGGAGTAAAAAACACAATTAATTCAAATGACAGGCTGGATGGTAGCTATTTATCCTTAAGTTGCTTTCTAATATATAGTGTTACATTACATTTGTTTGTGTATGTGTGTGTGTGTGTTTGCATGCATGGGGTGTTTGTGTGTCCAAATCAAGCTGAAGACAATGGCCTCTAATAATCAAACCTCTGCAATGTTATTCATTGACAAACATTCCCAGACAGTGAGTCATGTGACAGTTTCTCAGAAACAGACACAAAAAAGACATAACCTACATACACACACATTCATCATCCTTCTTCAGGCACTTTCATTCTTATCTGGAACATCACTATTTAAAACACTGTGAGCAAAGTTCATGGTGAATAACCAATTTCCATCCAATTGTTATATATGCTGTCTTCTTTTGTGCAGGATTGTGGCATGTTTAACTTAATATCCCGAAACAGTAACGATCATATACAAAGGACTTTGATATTTGTCTCCCATCAGAGAACAAGAGTCACAAAGAAAGAACCACTAGAATGAAGCTAGAGTGAGGGGGGCGTAGCTAAGATTAGCATTAAGACTGTAAGCAAGAGATATATGCATATAATGTGTTAGTAGGCATTAGTAGACAGGCATATTTTTGAATTTGGAAAGGGACAGGGTCAAATTTTTTTTCGTGCTTCCAGTTTTTATCCAAATCTCAGCCTCCTGGCTGTACATCCATACTGAATGCACAGACATGACAGTGGTATTGATCTTATTATCTAATGTTCTGCAATAAAGCAAATATTTCACAAAATGTCTAATTATTACTTTAAGAAAATAAAGATTCACTTGATATTAGTGCTGGGTGTTGGTACTCGATACCTTTAAAGTATTGACCAAAATAAGCCATGTAATCGGGAAAAATCACTGGTTGTATGTAACACTGCCTCTTTTTTATTAGCTTATGTGCCTGCACGGAGCTTTTAAGCCTTACTTAGCATCGACTGCGGTCTCAGGCATATTCGTCAAGTTTATCACCACAAGCTTGGCTTTCTGTTGGTTTTATTATCTACGTAATATCCTGTAACCCTGTTCTGTACATTTTTATTTGCAATTCACTGCATTCCATCATATCAATTTAAGACTTTTGTGCTGCAGCAGCGCATCAGCTGATTTTACTCAGAGAGCCTCCAGCTGCTTATATCAGATGTAGTTGGTGTGATCGGCTGGATGTGCAGGCTTTCTTTTCCTGGTCCTTCCTCTGATGATATGGATGACCTAATTAGGATGGGGATTGGATACAGTTTTCCAATATTTTTATACAACAATAAAAATAATAATACCAATCAACTATTAAGGCTTCAACAGGCGGAATTTTATGCAAGGTATTGATTTAATTACTCTCTTGGTATTGTATTTCCTTTAAGGGTATTGGTTTTGGTACTAGTATCATAATTTTTTAACAATACCTGATATACTGCTACAGTACACCAAAATACAAGAATAAAGACCATATCATAGCACTGTAAGATAGTAAATCAAGAACATCACATTCCTAACCTCTCTTCCTTGTACGCAGGTATCACCACTGTCTTGACCATGACAACACTCAGTATCAGCGCCCGGCATTCCCTCCCCAAAGTTTCTTACGCCACAGCCATGGACTGGTTCATCGCCGTTTGCTTTGCCTTCGTCTTCTCTGCCCTGATCGAGTTTGCGGCTGTCAACTACTTCTCCACAATGCAGGCCAACCGGGAGATGCGGAAGGCAGCAGCTATGAAGGCAGCGGCTCAGGAGGCAGCAGCTGCTGCTCCGCCTGCAGCCACGGGGAACGATGGAGAGGTTTCCTCAGTAAGTCTGCCCCACTGTTTCCCACTTGTTGTGTTTACATACATTGACAAATCTGTTCTGACTCCAGTTTTAACCTGTGTAAAGGCATATGAAGATGGCAGGACTCAAATATTTACAGGTTGCTGTAAAGAGTAAACTCAGTTTCTTCTTTTTGGTTTTTGACATCTGGGTTTTATCCATCCATATTTGATGTAAGGTATTGATCAGTCTGAGGATGGCAGGTAGAATGGAAACACGTTTGCAACAACTAGGGATGTACAGATCCAACTTTTTCTTCCCTGAGTCTGAGACTACCAGTGCCTTTTTTTAATATTTTAAAATTTGTAAACCTCCCTGTGTGGCACTGATTAAGATAGTTCTTGTATGTTTAAGGTACAGTGTTAAAAACATTTAAAAATGAACTAACCTCATCAACAGAATGAGAAGAAGGAACTGTTATCATGTAAGGTCAAAAACTAAGTGTTGTGATCCAGAGATATCTACTGAAATTAGCACGCTAACCTGCTAGCCTTGGTCTGTTCTGTGTTGTAATACCACTTCTGACTCAAGAGGCAATAATTATTTACTGTGGCATCCAGTCTTTTCCTCAGTTCAACATGAGACAAAGAAGTAGAGCTGACCAGGGGGTCTTGTCAATCATGTTAGTGTCATAGAAACACAAAGATGCCACTGAAAATTTGCAATTTAAAAAGAAGAAAAACAAGAGCAAATATTGGCGTGGCTTTCTACTGTAGAGAAAGCTCTTGGACTTGAACTCACAATGTTTCTCAAAACGGATCTGTAGTGCAACCAATGACAATACAAACTGTATCGTACAATATGACATTAATAGATGGTTTTGATGTGGATGTTTTCTTGCTACTATGGTCTTGCTTTCACTAGCAAGGACCACAGAATCAACGGATATTATTTAATGATTTACTTATGAACAAAACAGAAAGATGTACAAGGCTTGCAGTTGCTGAATGGGCATATCACAAAACATTGTGGGGAAGCAACAATAGGGAAATCCGCTGTAGCACCCGGGCATGACGGACCACCCTATAACCCTATGGAGAGGAAGAAGTACATGAGGAGACCTGACAGAGAAAGGGGTGGGGGGGGGAGAGAGGTGCAGAATGCGAGAATGAAGAAGAGGAGATGGGTTGTGTGGGTATTTATAGAAATACCCAGAGTGACTTGATTGATGTGTGGTCCCTCTCCTGAAACTCTGCTAATTAGCCCAAGGCCAAAGCAAAGGGGAGATACAGCAAAGTGAAACCAAAGAGACCAAGTGTGAACATAGCTTCTAAGGTCTGAAACAAGTGAGGGATGCTGTAACCAGCAGCAGATGTTGCAGGTGCAGACAGACAGCAAGTCTGCTGTGAGAGGAAGGCAACGGGGTCTTCAGCTCTTGGCATTGAAGACGTCTAAGAAACAAATAATCAGGGTTATCTGAGAATGGTTAGAGGCTGAGCATGATAATTGGAAGTTAAGCTAGTACACTAAAATGGATGGAGTGTGTTTTATAGCCACCATAGCTGATGAAACAAGACGTGGTGACGAGATCGAATGACCGGAAGGTACAAGTAGAAGCTGGCCTGTAATACGAGAGGGTGCTATGCTGTTGATTGTAGAATTTCGGGGACCATTCTGCTGCGGACCATCTTCACCTACAGAACCCCAACAACCTGCAGAATAAGTGGCAGCAGTTCAATTGCTATTGTGGGGTGTGACAGCTGTTTGTGGTAGAAGTTGAACCAGATCAGGCTGGCAAGGAATGAGCCCAAGATAGAGTTTGACATGGCTTAATTGTTCAGTAAGATGGAATGGAAGAGCCGACTGATAGCAAGTCAGAGATAAAAGCTCACCCGAGGGGAAGAATGTACGGGGCAAACCTGAGGGGGCCTTGGACGGAAAGAATTTGGCATTTGGTGGAGTGTGGGCCGAGAAGGAATTGGAGATCTGAAGGCTGAATTGGTTAAGCTTTCGAATGAGATTGAAATGTGAAAAAGATTATTAAAAGAATAACTCCTAGAAACTCGAGGAACCTGGAAAGACCCGCTGTTTTGTGCATGGAAGGGTTGCATGGGCAGCAAAGGAGCGGCATTAATTTCATGGTCAAGTATGCCCCGTTATGTGTCCTAATTGAACTGCTGAAGCAAGCTGTGCTTTGGTAACAGTGTGAATTTTTGGTAGAACCATGTAATTTCTTCACTCCATTTCTTGCCGGAAACTGCGAACGGAGGAAAGGTGTACGTGAACTCGTTGAGGGTAAGCTCTCTGGAGCAGGTGGATGATCTCTCCCTTTCGGGTAAAGGTGCCCTTTGAGGAATCTTTTGGCAGGTGGTTGGTGAAAAAAAGGCTGCTGTGGTTGCTAGAGGTGTACAACTGGGGGCACTAGCATCGGGGTGCCCGGGGACCCTATGTGCCCCTGCTGTTTAATTTATCGTCTGATGGGGATAGCAAGATACTGACACTTTCTCAAAGAGGTAAGTGGATGGATTAAATTGCTTGTAATAATTCACGTTAAGGGAGATGGGTTGTGTGGGTATTTATGGAAATGCTAGGAGTGACTTCAAGTGTGGTCTCACTCCTGAAAATCTGCTAATTAGTGCTAGCTAAGCAAGCTAAAACGTATACCACACATGTCAAGATTATAAGATAAGTATGGAGTTTTCAGCAACCACTAGCTAATCTTAATGGTGTTAAGATTGCAACCAGGTGTGTGCTCGTACGCGTGCTTGCTTGAACTCATGAGTGAGCATAACCCAAAACACAACAGCATACAGAAATCCTGCAATAAACGCAGAAATACCGGTATGCAGGCTGTAGCTTTTCACACAGGCATGTTCAGGCTCTGTTACTTCAACGCTCCCTGCTCAGAGGCAGATCAACACCAGCTCTGTGCCTTTCATTCAACGCAGCGAGCCGCATATTGGCACAATACTCCCAGAAAAAAGGTAGTGTGACGGCGGCTATAGACTCAGTAGACAAGGGAGACAAGGGACAGGGAGACAGCTTCACACACCATGCTGGAAACCCAGGTAAACTTCCATTGCAACGTTACAGTAATATTTTTATCAGCTTGAGGTTGAACTAATCCATGCTTTTACAGTATTGTATATTATGTGGGTCACGTTAGTTACAGGGACTGAGACGGTGGAGAAGCTGTGTACCTGAGTATCGGTAAAACCACAATAAATCCAAATTAAATGTTACAAAACAAACAGCGGCAGGTCTGAGCTAATGTAGCATTAGCTGGCTGCTCCTGCCTGCATCACTATGCTATAGCCTAGTAAACAAATCGATCCACATTTGCTTTTTACCGTTACATCCTTTCTTGTAGGCTAAATCAACACTTTGACATAATACGATGGTATACAGGATAGTAACATGGGTCGCGTTAGTTGGTGAAGTAATGTGGAAAGTAATACAACTTTGCACTGGATAACGGTAGCAACTGTTCGGTGCTAGCCGGCTAGCTAACATAACCCACTCCGTGTTCCTCCAGCTTTTTGGATGTTCACTGTGTTTTTACTCAACATCATCTGAATCTGTTTGATGTAATGGGCTTCAGCACATAAACCTTTATTGTTACATGTTATTTTTCCTTACGTGGAGTCTGTGTTGTGCTGGGAGCTGGTTGTTTTATGGTGTTAATGGACAGCATGTCATTAGCTGCGGTGTTGTCGCTGAAGTGTGAGAGAGGCTCTGGGGCGCGCACAGGGCTACATCCGACCCGTTGTCCTCACATTTATACCAGAATAGTGGCTGATGCAAGCAACAGAAAAAACAGACTTCATCTCTAAGTGAGTTTTGAGCCCATAGACAATAAGGCAATGAAAATTTTAGTAAAGAATAATTTCATTGAAAAACTACATATAGCCCCTTTAAGTTAACATAGGCTGTAACTATGCATCAGTTAACTATAACATGCTTTTAGGACAAAATGTAATACTGTTGTTTAGAAGATTTATGAAATTGTGTCATTACAATGGATTAACCTCACAACCACAGACACACAATCACTTCCAACTAGTCTTATACTTGTAGGTTACACTCAGCAGTAGTTTTTCTGGTGTTGTGTACAGATACAGACCTTACAAATTGCGCTGAGCTGCTGTGATAAATGGTGATCAGAGTCGATGCTGCACTCGCAGGAAAGGAAAAAAGCTTCACTTGGCCTCATTACACGCCTCTACATCTCTTCATCAAACCACTCCACTGACGTGTGTTTCTGTCTTTTTTATCATAAATCGAAACTGAGCAGCTAAATAACATAACTCTCCACAGGGCATTTAATTCCAGTTGGTTGCTATAAAGTCAGCACTCGTTTTCTGAACCTTTATTGAACTTTCGATATATAATAAAATATATTTGTCTATGTTATATTTCAATATAATTTACTGACATAAAATGTCTAAATTAGAAAAGCGTCCAATTTTTGTAACTCAGCAATGTATGGTCAGTGATATCACTGACCATACACTCCCTAAAAGCAGTTCCTGTATACACTGCGTCCATGGGTATACAGATTCAAGCAGTTTGTGTATAACTTCATTTAGGGCTGGGGAATAAAACAATAATGATAATTATCGCAATATAATTTTCCTCAATATCAATATAATAAATGTAAATATAGTCAATAAATATTTGCTTTAATTCATTTGAATCACAAACAAATTATCACCTAATTTTTCTATTAAAATATTTATTTTGTTGAAAAAAGAGGCCTGAAAAAGATTAACTAATCATATTTGTTGAAAAAGATAATAGTTTTGAATGTTCTGACTCAGATTTGTGAAGTGATCCACTGTTTGGTATCAAGTGTTTGTCACATTCTGACCATAAAGAAAATTTAACCACAATTAACCATCTGGTTTCTTCAATTGTCACTCAGGAGCAAAAATCTTGAAGGAAATAATGATTTGACATTTATCGTGATAATTATTGATATCGAATGATATGAAATGGTTTTATCGTGATAATGTTTTTGGCCATATCGCCCAGCCCTAACTTCATTCCACTTTGAGTTATGACTCAGAGAAGATGGGGTGTGGTTTTTATGGCAATATACATAATTTGGGTGCAAAGGGTTAACCCAGAGCTAGTATGGTCTGCAGTACTGAGGTTGGGTACTATTCTAAATGTTTACACGTATGCTTTCTGTCATTATCCTCTCTCTATATTTTTCTCTTTCATAATCACCATGCCTTTCATCTTTCTGGTTTGACTTGCTCTGTTCTAGTCTCTTGCTAAGCTTGTCTCTGTCTCCTCCTCATGTCTGTTATGTTCAGGTTGTCTCTCTTTCTGTCCAAATCAACTCTCCGCTCTTTGCCTTCTTATAAAGATTTCAATGTTCTACTTGTTTTCAGTTTCATTTAGCTTTATTGACATGCCATGTAAACACATCTGTGTTGTAAAAGCATAAAGTAAATCGTAAAGAAAAAGATGCTGAACATCAGGAGCAACTTTGTAATCTGACAAAGAAAACTGTGTCAGCAAATCTTGGTCTTATTTCATTTAAGCAATTTGTTAAAATCTCTTTATGTGAAAAAAAGGCTATTCATCTATCACATTTAGGAGGCAACTACTATTTCCTATAGAGAAATGGGTTATAACCATTTATTTCATGTATACAAATGTACAGAACTTATTTATATAATAACATTAAAGAAAATCATTACATATCTTCTGTACAAGCATACATACAGTCTGACTGTACATTTGTGTCACAAGCTCCATATGTCTTAAATTAATACATTATACATATAATGTTGTTATAGACAGATGCATGTTGACAGGTTACTTGTTATCCGTCAGTCTTGCTTGTGGCAGCTTCTGAGTCCTGCAACAGAAAATGAAGTATTTTTTCATCATCATGCAAGGTCATGAATCCTGGAATAGCTTTTACAAAATGTGTCTAATATTTATCTCTTGTGGACACACACAGAATAAGTGTGTTTCAATGTTTAGGTGGCAGTGGTTACAGTTAAGTTTCTCTGATGGCTTTCATCCATTCGTGGAGCCACCTCTTTCAGTCTCTGATTCATTGTTGTTTACACTTTTTATTTTTAGACTTTCTGCCAGTTGAATGTGTCTGTTGAGGGATTGGTAGTAGGTTATTTTGCTGTGCGGTTTGTTTTCTTCGCTCCGTTATGTACTGAAGTGTTGAAGGTGTTTTTCAAATGTTTTGTGGCTCTAATTACCGACTGGTTGTACACTACTGGTAAGTGTGGTGAAGGTCATTGCAAGCTGTTTCAGTGATTCTACATCCACATAACTCTAATTACTCAGGAGAACATTTTATGAAATTGCGTTTCTGCCTGGTTTAGGTAGTTTACATTAGTTTCCTATCAGTAGTGTATAATTATTTTTTCTTTCTGAATTGCTCTGAAGTTATTTCTTGAACTTCTCTTCTGTTCACCCATTTGCAGATTTGCATGGTCAATGTAAACAATTAAGACTGTATGCACTCTCGCTTTCATGCTCTGCCTCAACCCAGAGAAAATCATACACTTGCTTACATCTCACCCGTACATCCACCCCCTGTAACATTAGCCATCTTTTGCTGCAGCCCCCTGCTGTGCTCTTCATGTGAACCCTTTATTCTCTCTTGACACACACTCTCCTCCTCTCTCTCTTGTGCACACACACACACACAGACACACATACCCCTCTTGACCATTCATCCCTCTTTTGCCTCTCTCCCTCTCCTTTTTGTTTGAATGTGCTGTCCACATCAACAAGATTGAAACACCACAATCTCCACTTTATCCACACTTGTCCTCGCAGTCCCACACAAGAACACAGGTCCACACATAATCTACAGCACATACTCAAACACATATAAAGGCATGTATATACGCACACACGTAATCTGCAGCAAATTCTACCCCCCACATCCATACATTTCACTCATCACTCTAAGTCTTATGCATCCATCCATCTTCAGTGTATCTATCATCCACCCATCCCTCTCGCCCAGTCCTCTATTCTGCCCTGTAACTGTGTGATAACCACAGAGAGTGACACGACGAGACAGCCAGTGGCTCTGTGAACGATGTTGCTGCAGATTATGTAAGAGCCATAGATTAAGGGAATATCCAGTAGATCACTGCAGGCTCACAAGAAGGAGGGCAGCCACCACAATGAAGCGGAGTGGGGGCTGAGAAAGCTGGCCCAGTCCATTTCTGTGGAGCAAGATGGAGAGATGGATGTGAGAAACCACTGTGGTTTGTGTTGTGCATGTGTGTGAGAGAGTTACACTGAAGGAAAGAGAGAGTGGGAGGGATGCATCATGGAAAATGACTGCTTTCAACAAATATGTAGGAGGGAAGACTCTTTATTATACAGAGAAAAGGGGAAAAATGGTGTATCATTGGGAATGGGAACAGTTGTCACGATTTAAAACACTACAACAACCTGTTATGATTGTCAGGTAAAGCCATAACAAGAATGGAAACCCCAAGACATACGATACATGCTTAATTTAATAAATCAAATATACATCTGTAAGCAAAAAGGGGATGAGGGTGTTTATTAGTGTGTCTAAGGGGTGCTGCATGCATTGTCAGTGGTGTGTGTGAGCAGGTGGTGCAGTATGTGGTGCTGGAAATTAACAGAAAATAAAATAGTCGTGGGAGGGGAAAAAAGAGAAGGAGCTTACGTGCACTTCACATTTGCATTACTGACCTCTGCAGTCAGCAGGAAAGTGCATTGTGTCAGCCATGTGCTCATGCGATTATACACGTGTCCTCATTTGTTTGACACATTGAACAAGTCAAAAATAAAATGTGGAAATGCTCATCAAACATTGCTCCGTAACACTGCTAGTGATCAAAAATTCCACATGATTTCTTTAATTTTCATACACGTCTAAAAAGTTTTGATTTATGTGTATGACTAGATTAGTAATGATGCACTACAGATAGAATACATTCATATTGCTTTCAGTTGCCTCATCCATGACCTCAGGTCACACAGCACTCCCTGTGGAGAACAACTTTTTACCTGTTCACCAGCAGGGGTAACATGTTCAAGGTATTTTCGAGATCAGATGTCATTATTCTGTCCAGAATGATGCGAAAAGTTTAAATTTAACATTTTGGTGTGCCCTGGCCCTGGCAATGAAAAGGTGTGTGTGGAGGGGCTCAGTCTGTGGAAATGCTGAATCACCCTAGATAGGGTTACATCATTTGTGAAATGATGATGCATGCATGCATTCTTAACCCTAAACCATGTATTTGTTTGTTGTTATTCCCTTACTTTCTGTACCTAAACAATGGAAAACAGACAACAAAATGTTATAGATGATGTATCCTGGATACATACTGCAATGCTTCTGATACAATAATATTAAAAGTACATTTACATACACATATCCATCTCCACCGCCTCAAGTGTATATACTCAACATCCACATAGATGAACCTCCCAGCACTTACTTACATGCCATGTTGGTAGCACACAGTAACATTAACATTATGTCACACACAAAAACACACTTACACATATACTATGAAACACACGTAAACACACTATCTCCCACTCACCTGTTTACATAAAAACCCACACACAAAGAACATCCATACATCTATCAGTTGCTGCCCTTCCTCCCTGTGGTTGTGTTGTGTTGAAATCTAGAGCGGTGGATAAAGAGGAGAGGAGCTGATCCCTCTGGGATTTGACCAGGAAGAAGCCAAGCAAGCCTGTTGTCATTATTAAAAATAGCTTGCGTATCAGATTAGCTGCACGTACAGTACACCATGCACACACAACACACTGGCAATGTGTTCTTATTGCATGATCTTTTGCCATTATAGCAACAGGTAGCTGACATTTTGGACACCAACCAGTTACAACGAAAACAAAGAGACCTTCAAGACCAAATTGCTGTTTGTGAACAAATCCTCAATCTGTAATTAACCTTGAAGTT
The DNA here is from genome assembly GCF_014851395.1 of Micropterus salmoides. Classification (NCBI taxonomy): domain Eukaryota; kingdom Metazoa; phylum Chordata; class Actinopteri; order Centrarchiformes; family Centrarchidae; genus Micropterus; species Micropterus salmoides. The sequence continues at coordinate 17,227,736 of NW_024044681.1, forward strand.
ACAAATTAGAAGTAATTCTGTCAGTAGGAAGCATACTTAACTCACAGATAGGGCCACACATTGTAATCGAGAGATGAGTAAGCATAGTTGTTGTTGTTAGATCACCAGGACCCACTCCCTCTCTCAGACCTTCCCCTCTGCCATGTTGCTATAGGGTTTTACAAATCCTATTGTTTTTTATCCTGTCATCTACCTCTACATCTTTCACAGCGCCCCATTAAATTTTAACTCACTGTCAAGAGTGATACGATTGTTTTACTATAGATTGCAGTCCCTTGAAGAAATGTCTCACACTAATGAAGCCTGGAGAGAATTGAAGGATTTGTAAAATATTTGATCATAGTGCAGCATCTTTCTTTCTCTTTCTCTCTCCCTCTCTCTGTCTTCCTCTCAGTTTGTCACACTTTGTACTTGGCAACTATCAGTGCTATACCACAGATGAGTTTTTTTTAACGAAGTTATAATGTATTTATTTCAGACCAAAGAAAGGAGACCTTCAGTTCGGACAAAAAATCTATTCTGTATATGGATCTTTTTTGTTTTCTTTTGGACAAGATTCCATGGTTATGCTCCTGATGTCAGACAATACAGAATTGGAATAACAAAATGGTTCAACATGACAGCTGCCATACAACAAGCATCAGGAAAAAAGTCACACTACTACAACATAATTATATAATTTAAATATAAATCACCACAATGTACTTTTCGGAAGGGTTCCTCTCAGACAGAGGATTGTAACAGTTTAATAGTTTTTCAAACTGTAGAGGAGCATGTAATCCTGTGGCCTCACAAATCCATCCTAAATCTTGCAAGTTTAGCTTTTGCTCTAAGACAGTAGTCTGGAAAAACATCCACTGTGAACTAAATACATTTACATTTATTAATTTAGCTGACGCTTTTATCCAAAGCGACTTACAATTGCTATATGTGTCAGAGGTTGCACGCCTCTGGAGCAACTAGGGGTTGAGTGTCTTGCTCTGGGACACATTTGTCTCTCACAGTGGATTCAAACCTGGGTCTCTCACACCAAAGGCATGTGTCTTATCCACTGCACCATCACCACCCAGAAGTAAGCTCAACAGCTTCAGGCTGGACCGGTAAGTGAACTATAGAGAGTTTACTTCCAAAGTTTACTTCCATTCAAACTCTATAGCTACTGTGGTATGTGGTAGCAAACTAAATCAGTTTAAAAATTGTCACAAATCGTGACAAAATTTGTAAACATTTATGACCCTATAAAGTATACACTCATTCAATCATAAGGTTTTCATAAAACAACATTCAAACATTTGATAATCATGTTTCTCTGTAATTGTCCATAATGCTCATTTCCATAATAATTGAATGAAGCTACTGTTAGGTATACCACAATTACCTTGATCCATCAAGAAGTGACTGTTTCAATATTACTTCTAGTTGATACAAAAATGTATACTGTTTTCTTTGGTTTAAAAAAAAGGATGGTTGTCTCTTTCAGTCTCTCCCACACTCTCTGTGACTCTTCGTATAAGCAACACCGTGTTCCTTGACCCATTTCCCAGATGTACTCTGCCTTTCTCTCTGTGCACATACTGTAGCTGATTTACAACTATTGGAGCAGCGAGCATGTGCTGAGATCACACTGGTTTACTGAAAGCTGATGAGGCATAGAGATAACCATGTGTCAATATACTGTGAGCCTCTTCTGTTTAATATGTTTTGTTTGCTTTCCACAACTGCATCAGTCTTCATGGAAGGGGTTGATTGAAATCCATCAAACTGAAAACAAAACATCATTGATTTCCTTTGAGCTTAATTACTGTGGTACTCATTGGTATTCTAGATAGTTTTTTGCAGACACATGCACATTCCCCACATGCACTCACAGCTGTGCAAATATGGCACTAACAGTTAAATCTTTATTATTATTTTTCTTTCATTTTGCTTCAGTTTTTAATTATGTGTGTAATGTGTTGATGTTATAAGATTCCTCCACTTCGCTATTGTAAAATGTTGTCCTGTTACATGCAGAATCAGTTTCTTCTATAGTATTAACATTCTTAGAACATAATATATGGTAATTATATGAGTCTCTGGGTACAACAGCACAGCACCAATTAATTATTAATACCTTCTTATAACATCATGCAATATTCTCTTTAATGTGAATTTCCTCTTACAGATTCTATATCTTTCCTCTTTGCCTCTCAAAGGTGGATACCAGTAGTGTGCTGAAGAAGAGGATGAACTCTGCCCAGCTGTTTGACCGCCCTGCCAAAACATTTCCTAACCCACCTGTCAATGCCCAAGCCTTCCTGCAACAGGGTTCAGCAGTACCGGCCAACAATGTTCTCACTGGCACCAGCATCATCGACAAATACTCCCGCATCCTCTTCCCCCTTTCGTTTGGCGCCTTCAACCTGGTCTACTGGATCGTCTATCTCACCAAGGACACGATGGAGATGTCCAGGTGAACAGATGACATGGTTGTTACAAATAATTCCAGCACCTCCTTCTTTTGTTTGGTTAAATCTTGCACAACGTCAACCTGGCAAATACAATATATATATATATATATATATATATATATATATATAGGCCAATATATATGTATTTATACATATATGTATATGTATTAAATATTATTATATAAATAAGTTCTGTACATTTGTATACATGAAATAAATGGTTATAATCCATTTCTCTATAGGAAATAGTAGTTGCCTCCTAAATTTTAAATGTGATAAATTAATAGCCTTTTTTCACATAAAATGTTTACAGAAAGAGATTTTAACAAATTGCTTAAATGAAATAAGTCCAAGATTTGCTGGCACAGTTTTCTTTGTCAGATTACAAAGTTGCTCCTGATGTTGATGAGCTGCCAGAGTTCATAATATGGCTATTTGATTCTTATTACAGTATTTAATAAAAGAGATATGTAAATGGAGAGATAGGCATGTAGTAGGCAATCAGTGTTTATATAACAAGTACTCTGGGCAAGAAAGGACACATCACATACTGTGTGTTGGATTGCACAGAGAGAGAGAGATTAGATAGATAGATAGATAGATAGATAGATAGATAGATAGATAGATAGATAGATCTAGGAGGACAACATTATCTAGACTAGCACCTCACACAGTGGTCCCACTAAAATCCTCCCTCCTTTAACACAGTTTGCTCCATCTGTTGGTGTAAGTAGACCTATACAGAACAGAATAAGGTATAAACAAATAATATTTAGTGAACAGAATAAGTGAATATAAACTCAACTGGGTCTGTGCTTGATCCAGATCCAGCACCTGTTAATTATAGATAATAATACTATTATTAATTTTATCAGCTGCATCAGACCCATTCAGGCAGATTATCTTTTAAACATTCTCATATGAAAAATACTATTTGGCTGAATACTTGATGGTTAATATTTGCTGAGAGATGTGTTGCCCATATGCCCAGCTAATCAGTCCAAAGTTACAACAAAAATTCAACTGAGAGACTAGATAATCATTGTCTTGCTTTAAAATGATATTGCACCTGTGAGGAGCGCCATCGCGTCCACGTATTGTCTGGAATGGTCTGCACAGAGGTTGCTGTTATGAAGTTTCATTTTGTGCATGCCTATATGAACGAATGTTGATGCGTGACGCAGTTATTTTTTTCCGAGTTGCAGTTTCTAAACACTGTTGCCCACTGGCGTTCATCAAACATAATAAATAGTTGTATTTCACTCTCACTTTTGTCAGGCCCAAAAGCAAGACACAGACAGAAGAGATGCGCTGCCCAGCTAATGTTAGCAAGACAGACAGACTAGAGATGCCCTGCAAGCTAGCACATCAACTAAACGTTACTGTTATTTGCTGACATCAGACTTGTAGAGGAGAGACCACAAGTGTACCTGATTGGTGTTCCACAATTAATTTTCATGGTGTGTTTTTCTTTCTTTTTGTGACCAGAAGAATAGTGCCACTTCATCCCCTCATCAAAGTTGTAAACATTGACCGCTTTTACATCCGCTTACTAGTGAGCAGTATTGGGTTGCCCAGCTCTGCAACCGATTGGCAGATTGTGCGCAAGAAAAAGTCAAGGTACGCCAACAAGTAAAATGTAATAGTGCCGTTACTCTGTACTGGGGAGTACCAGCCCACTGAAAGCACTGGAATGTACAGTATGTATCTGTCTCCAGTCTGTGTTTGTTTTTGTATCTGTATTTTCCAGCCTAAGAGCCATTTATTATTCAACAGCCACACAAAGCTCTTAAACTTTCAGCTCTAATTATTTACCATATGGCTTTTTCAAATGTGTCAGCAGAGTTGTAGGATAATCACTGACTATATACAGTAGTTGTAATTGCAATACAAGACCACTAGGCAACTCGAGCAGGCTCTATATTTGTCATTCAGTGTTTTCCAGTGCGTCTAGTACTGTATGGTGCCAATGGGCTTCGTTACCCTTAACCTGCAGGTGTCTGCTGTCCATGCACAGTGAATTATAGCCTAATGATGGCAAGACAATACACACTTAATTGTGTGTATAAGAGTAGCTTTAGAAAAAATATTTTTATAATTTAGGGGGCATTTGCCAGACATAGATTGCAACACAGCCATGCTGTCTGTCTGTTAGGCTGTACTAAGGCACAGCTGCGCTTTGTACTGAATGTAGAGGTGTTCAGGAGGCCTACACGTCCACAAAACTTTCATCAACAAATTTTCAAATCATTATCTTTTGGCAATAGGGCTCCCCTCCGCTGTTGTCAGCTCAGATGTGATCCACAGTACCAAATTTCCTCCTTAAAGCGTAGACCATAAAAGTCACAGAAACAATAACTCAGCCATAAAGCTGCTGAGCTATTAACCATATGTACAGTGCTTTTTTGACTAGTTTTGTACTGAACTGAACATAACAGCTTGGACCAATAACAGACTGCATGTACTACAGACCTAAAAACCACCGTAATCAGTCAAGGGTTATTGTGAAGGCTTAGAGGCACATTAATGTCATTTTCACATGTGTTGTTTTTCAAATGCATGTGATAAACTGAAACATATAGGGTATATGACTCACACTTGCTATGGGTGGTAAATAGACACAGCAGTCTTCATGGCATGTCTGTCAACAGATGGAATTATGCTGCAGTGTTTTGATGAAATCAAGAGATGTATGTTGCTCTCATATATCACCTCTACAGATCCGGTAGGGTTTGACACTTTGACAGAATCCTGAGGTTTAGGCTGGTTGAAGGAGAACGCTCTGTTTATGATGCATGTGTGCATGCAAGTTTGTGTGTTTGATTTGTCCCAACCATATGCTCTAAACAGATGCTTGGTTGTGCGTTTATATGCACAGTATCGATGCGCTTCACCACTTCTGACTCTGGGGCTTTTCAACTGTGTGGGTTCAGCTCCTTTCATTCCTTGCCTTGCTCTTTCTCTAAAACGGGAAAAACCCTGAGGCTTGAGCTTAGACAAGTCAGATGACATGACAGTGTTGGCAGGCATTGGGATAGCTCTGTGTGACTAACCCTCTTAGTGACACTCTCTTAACTGCTTCTATTAATTGATAGAGACTGTAAGCGTGAATCCTGACAAACTTCTTGATGGAAAGCAGCAGAGTGGTTGTCATAAGGACCTGAACAGGAATTAGAAAGAACATGTAGTATACTTTACACATGTGTTTCTGTATATATGTATATGCATATGTATCCACAGGAATGTCTCCCCATACTGTACATCCAAGACTATGACTGAGCAGTGAGTCAGTGTGATGAACGGAAATGGGAGGTGATACGACATATAGTACCTCAGGGCTGATAAGTGAAAATTCCAGTGGTCTTAAAACCGTGGACAGACTATCATGACCATGGTCCTTACCTACACAGGCAAATATTACACACGCACTACATGTGCTCTCCCCAAGGACACATAGAAGAATAGCACAGGGCAACATAAAACCACCCAACATGTATTACTTTGAAGTTATATTGGTTATTTTGACATGTTAAATTACTGCCATTTTAGGTCTGTTTTGTTCTATACATGCTGTGTACAGCTTTAGGAGATCATAATTTAAATACAAGCACCAACAACAAACCTGGCCTTTTTTGAATAGAAGTCCTTGGTTAAGTCGTCAAAGTCCAACTCCTGGATGAGTTTTGATTCAGTGGCCATTACTTCATTTTTAATCCTGGACATTTGTGAAAAGGACCATTATCCCTTGCAGTTGCTGACAAGAAGCCAACTTCTTTTTGTGCCCAGGCTGGTAGTGCTAGCATTATCCACTGTGGCAGCAGTAGGAGGCAGTGCTGCTCCACCACTACCACACTTCTCTGCAGTCTTCCTATGAAATGCTAGCAACACAGGCATTAGCATCCAAGCTGTCCCCAGGAGGCCATAGGCGGAAATCAGGGGGGTCGGGGGGTCAGCCCCCCCCTCCTAATTATGTAAGTAGTAAAACTTTCAAACACAAACAGGGTAATAAAAGTGCGTTTTAAGTTTAGAAACATTTTGAGTCCCCCCTCTGTTGCCTTACAGTGGTTTGGTCCACTGCCTGCTTTCCCTCTTTACCTCACAAGAGTCCGGTGGGAGAAAACAAGTTTGAATCCTTCAGTATTTGTGGAACTGCTGGAGCCTAATGTTAAGTAGGCAGTCAGGGCTGTTTTTTCCACTTTTAACATCAGATGAACTGATTAATTTCTCTTTAATACAGATGATGCTGAGTCATTAATAAATGAATCGTGACAAAAAATATGATAACCGATCTTTTTGAGCCCACTATGTTATTATAACATTACCTAGCTTGTTTGGTAGCTTGTTTAATAGTAAGTCACCTTCTACAGCTAGAGATGCACTGATTGATTGGCTGGGGACTGATATATGCTGGTTTTCAGCTTAATCAGCGATGACCAGTGACCGGTGCAGAGCAGCATCAAATAGCCAATTTTCTGCCTGTCACATTGAACGTTACAAACACGCTGCACTGCGCCGTGTTTCACATGTGTGCACAGTAGCACAGACAGTAACCTCATGTCACAGCCACACACACACACACACACACATGCTAAAACATGTCTTAGGTGTCTGGAAGTTATTCACTAGAGTGAAGAAGACGCAACGCTCATTATTTACACCTGAAGAGAAACACACTGAAAGAGACGCGTTCTTGTATCACGTTAGAAGATAACAATGGATATTTTAATGCACGGACCAGGTAAAGCAACAGTGAACACACCTGTTGGTGCTGGTGTCATTCATATCACGGTGGTGTCTATCGGTAATTAACAACAGGCCTCCTCCACACGGAGCTAATCTCCTACTGTGAAAACAGAATCGTGGGTGAAAAAATACCAAACGTGAGTTATCTTTTATAAAACTGCTGATAAATAAAGTCAGAGCAGAGAGAGGTGTAGGTGCATGTGTGTCTGACGAAAAAATCAAGGTGAGCAGATTACTTTAGTTTGTGATTAAATGAAAAAATAAGGTGGAGAATAAAGTAGAATTAAAATGGTGAGATTAGAAATAGGATAATGTATTCTTTCCTATAAACAATCAGTAAGTAGAATCAGCCAGGAAAAATGTAATCGGTGCATCTCTTACTACAGCTAACACAACGATAAGACTGCGTGAACCAAAATTAGGCCAATACCGTAGATCTACTGTTGTGTTGGGCTCTGCGCATTATGATGTTAAGTGACAGATCAGTTGGCCTGCTCCAGTTTAATATCTAAGAGACATCCTCTGTCTCAGAAGAAACCTAAAATACTATGTGGAGGACGCAAGTTAATTAGTATAAAATGGCCGCGTGGTGAACCTATGAACCTAAGTCATATTTAAACAACTGTTGCTTTGTGTTGTTAAGATAAATAGTTGCCCATGCAGGAGGCAGCGCTGTAGCACCAGCACAGATGCAAACAGTAACACCATCACCTTCCAGCTGTTTTTTTGGTAAGTTTGATATGTTGAAATAGAGGGTGTAGAACATTACGTTAAGGCCACTCTCTCCCGACGAGACCAAGTATCAGTGACAGTAGCAGACGGAGTTTCTTTCTGTAAGTTTCACGTTGCTGTTTGCTGCTGCTTCAGCAGATGCTTCAATAAATTAAATGTAGAATTTGCGGTTGAAAGCTTTTTGCTGGTCGCACAAAGTTTACAGTAGACAACAATGTTCTTTGCATCTTAGACTGTGACACAATAATGGCAGTAGCTACTTACAGCTGTGGAAAGAACACCTCTCTCCCTGTCTCCCTCATTCTCCATTCTTCCTTTAGTTTTTGGGTATTTGCCGACATGAACAACAATACTGAGCTGCCGCACACTCGCGCAATCATGTTAACGATGGTGCATTCAGTAACGCAGTAACGCAGCGTTACTTGGATTAGTAACTGTCCTAATATTACTGTTTTAGAAAAGGAATCCGTTACACTACTAGTTACTGGGAAAAGTAATGATATTACAGTACTGCCCAACACTGACCAAAGCCATCAGGCCCAAGCCCAAGATGTATTGCAGTCCAATTTGAGATCTGGCTATTGGACATGCATATGAGTGACTAGCTTTTTAAAGTTACAGGTTAGGAACATGTCATGATGATGAACTGTGAGCCTGAACAGACCCATTGTAGACAGCTCTGGTGAAAATGACAGCAGTCCTGCTCAGTGATATAGACCAGAGCTGAATCACAATCCACTGTACAATGCTTCACACTGCCACAATTAACACCACCCACACTAGTGACCCCTTGATTCTGAGTTAGATCCACTTTAATCCAAATATAACATCCATTAAATGAAAGCGGGCAGTCCTTTCATTCCAGGGAAATAAATATACAGCTCCAGTGGCCCTAACTGAAAGCAGATAGCAGTGCACGCAACAGATCCTTTTCTCCCTTTGTAGCTTTGCTTTTATGATAGAAGGCCCTCCTGCAAAGATGAGCTGGACCAGAAGAAAACTCTGTTTGTGTGAGTGTGTGTGCAGTTGGAATTGTGTGTGTGTGTGTGTCTACTTCTGTGAGGATACAGGCGCACAAGTGTATAAATGTGCAATGGCAGCAGTGCCTACCGACTGGAGGCTATTTTAATGAATAGCACCATTCAGAACGAGACATGAAGGAAACAAATTTGCTGAAAACACTTCCTTCCATGAGGGGCCCCAGCTGGTTGGCTGACTGGTTGCTGGCTGGCTTGCTGGCAGGCTGACTGGTGCATGTGTGTCAGAGTGGGTACAGCAGGTGATAAGCCCTGCTCCTCTTTATTGCCCATCAGAGTGCCAGGCTTGAAAAACAACTTCCCATTATTGCTCATAAATCAAAACCACTAAATGCTGTTTCCAACTCAAATCTGATTTTTTTTCGACTGCGCCACCGTAGCCATAACTTTGGTGTAATGATCATTCAATTACAGGCCACTCAGACAGGGAGTGAAGAAGACCGATGTAAACAGAGATCCCCTATCTATCATATTTCTCTCGGCAGTCTCGTGGGAATTGCTACATCACCTTTGTCACCTACTTTGTGTGTGCTTGCATGAATGCTTTTCTCACTCATCTACCTGTGTTTACATGGATGTCTGTGTACGCACTGGAGCGTAGAAATGTGAAAATTTACAAATCCTTATACAGAGATTTGAGAATTGTTATCACACAAGAAAACTACTCTTTGTCCCTGGCTTTCTCTTCACATATACATGCTCTTTCTCTCTCTCTCCAACTATCCATCACACTCAATTGCTCTCTCGATTTCTCACTTTATCAAAGTGTCACTCTTTCAGACACACTCTCTCCCTCTCTCTGCTACCCCATCCCTGACTCTGTACTCCCCCTCACCCCCCATCTCTCCCTCCTTTGGTTAACGGCCTGTGCGCTGCTTCCTCTTGATAAGACGGAACAGCCCAGCAAGCTAAGCAGAGTGGTGACCCTATAACTCATCTACTCAGAATTGATCATCTAGGCATTTCAGAGCAAAGATGACTCTTGTCACTGTAGGACTTGTCTTTTATATCAGTCTTCATTACTGACTGTATAGATGAATATTGACCATCTGTTTACTTACGTAATAGGGGTGTAACGATTCACCAAATCCACGGTTCGGTTTAGACCTCAATTTTTGAGCCACGGTTTGGTTCATACCTCTGTTTTTCCCCCAGTTTTTTGGGGGGGGAGGTCATTATTATTATTATTATTATTATTATTATATTCCATCTTGGGTTAATTAAAGTAGTCGAAGTTGCAGGCATGATCACTCATTCATGACTGGACAATATGGAAAATAATCATGGGACACACCCAGTTGGAAGACAATAAAATTGGTCGAAGGTGTAATTTACAATATAGGCCTACAGCTTGCACTAAATGTAGTGTTTTCGACCTATACTTTACAGAGAGAGATGTTATCTGGTATTTTATTAACTAAAATGGTGGAAATTTTACATTACTTAGCGTCAGTGAAAGCACCACTCCTGATGTCCCTCACTAACATGAGTTTCGGTTTTGATCCGTTCTTGAAAACTGAATCGTGGGTGAGTTTAATAAACACGGCGACTTTATGAAACGTACTGCTGATGGAGAAAGGCAGAAGAGACACAAACAGAGAGAAAGAGAGATAGAAAGAGGTGGAGCAAGCCGGTGTGTTTGCCATCAGAGACCAGAGGTGCAGGCTAGGTGTGTGTGCGTGTGTGAGTGTGGGGAGAAGAGAAGAGGAGCAGATTTAAGTAGTAAATAAAATAAGGTGGACAATAACCTACAATAATCTACTGTCAATACAAATAGGATGTAAACCGCTACCGCCCCACCAGCCGCGAGATGAGACTGTGGACTTTTGGGTCGCGGTTTCGGTCTCGGTTTCAGAACGTTAAAGCCCTATTACTTAATGTAGCAGGGCAGTCTAAAGAGAATGAGAAATCATCAACATGTCACAACACGCCAATATGAGTCTGTCAGTGGTTTCGTGACCTGTCAGTGTACCCCAGAGCAAGACACTGAAGCTTACTCACTGTTTTTAAATCACACTTGACTCTATTATGAGTATTAAAAGTATTAGTTATTACTATTTGAAAGTCTGTCACAGGTAAAGATGAGCTTAGATTAGGCCAGGCTACCTGAAGTATTCACACCATCCTACAATCAAAAACATACATATGTACACGTGTTAAATGCTTCATTTGAATACCAGTTAGTGAGATTGCGCAGTGCAAGATTGTTGGGCTGGAACATAAAGTAAACCATGAGTTTAAACCAAAATTCAATGTCAGTGCACACAGCCACACACACACATTTGAATACTGCACAGAGGAATTGAAAAAAAATTGTTTTAACTAGTAAATCAATTTAATTTTGTTAGTTTAAAGCACATGGACATAGTACCTACTCGACCTCCACCTACCCACCAACCAAAAACACACAGATGCTGGCTTTTATTTTTTTATTTTTTTGCCAGCAGCCATGAAAGTTGCTGAAAATGGCTCTCCGTGCTGTCAAAAGTGTCTCCTGCTTTAACACATCAGGCGGAGGAGGTGGAGGTGTGAACTACCTGGCAGAGGTTCCCAGACGAGTTTCACAAGGTCTTTGTGAACAACATTGGCAGTGAGGGACTGAATAAATTCAAATTTTAAATTCAGCCCGAAATCGATGCCAACCTTCACAGCAAGACTGAGCCAGAGAATGTTACATCATACCAATGTGCATTTGTGCTTGTGTGGAGGCAGATGTGGACAGATGTGGAATGGAGTAGGTGTGTGTGTAGGTGTGTATGCATATATCTGGATGTTTGAATATGATCAAATTTAAAATCCATAATTTGAAGAGAAAACCTTTATTTACTTTGGGCAGCATACCAGGTTTCTCCTTAGCACACACACGCACTTGTACCCAGCTGCCACAGCTTTTCACTAATGCTATCTTTCTTTCTCTTCTTTCTGTCTTACAGGGATACCGTCTAAGCCTAAGAGTCTAAGAGTTTGTCTTCCTGGAAATCACACTTTCATACACCTGCACGGACACACACACGCACACACATATATATGAACACAATAAATAGATGACAGACGTTTGCCAAGCACTCTCTTATGCTGCCTCAATGCATTGTATTTATTTTTAAGTACTCCCGTGGAAAGTGAGGGTTTTAAGAGCAGATGAACCAGCTCCTATTGCCAACTCGGCCCAGGAGCTCACTGCCTGTGGGCCCCAGGCTCTGGAACCATTTCAAACAGGTACTACATCTCTCTCTGTCTCTCTCATTTCTATATTTCTCTTCCCCAATATAAAAAAAAAAGTTACACATTAGGACACTTTTTCAGTGTCTGTCCTGTATCCCCTGCCCGTGTGGATGGGGCAAGATGTTACAGCTAAGCTAGCTAGGCTGCAGAGCCAGAGGCAGAGCCGCTACTTGTATGTTATATTATATATTATATATATTTATTTCTGTATGCGCGCAACATACATGTATTTCCACACATGAGAGGGATTTTGCATGTGTGTTTGAAATGACACATTCCCTACCCTGATATTTAGAACACACTCGAGGGAATGAGTGTACCCGTTGCCCTGACTGGATCTAGTGTGACTGACTGACTCACAGGAACTCTCTCACCCCCAGCTCGTCTTTCCGCTCTTTATTTTTTTGACCCACGACACTCATTTGCAACAACATTTTTTGGTTCTTTGGCTTATTTTCCCTGTGCTGATGCAGTACAGAGGATGTGAAGCAAAATCTTCAAAGGATTTTTATGCTGCGTTCCGCACATACATTGGCCTGGTTGAATATTCACCGGCACATGCACATGCAGAAGTAGAAATGTGCACATACAAATATAAAAAGAATACAGACACTAAAACATGCACACATGCCACTCACTTTATGTTTTCCATGATTTTCACAATGACAGGATTGTATGCCCTAGATTTCCTATGGACAGAAAAACAAATTGAAACATCAGTGCATGAATTAATGACTAGCATAATATTACTTGTTACAATCCAAAGCTGTGATCACAGTAACACACAGTACCTGCCCACAGGAACAGAGGTCTCTGCAAATGTGTTGGGAGAACAAATGTTCAATTTTAAGTTTGCCAGACATTTAATGTAAGCCAGAGGAATTAGTCTTAGCTGCAAAATGTATGACATGCAAGACACTTCAGTGCAACAATGAATGTAAACACAATGAATGGAAAGTTTGAGTCTTACGTCAGACATTCATTAAAAAAAGAAAGAAAACATGCAGTAAACACACTACTGCACATAAACTCGCTACCATCCCATACAGTTAAGTGTATGTTTTTTTAATGTATCCTGGCAACAACCCATCTTTCCGCAGAGAAGATTTAGGCCTTTGTTGACTTACATTATCATTTTCTTTTTTTTTATTGTTTCTTTTCATTGTAGTCATTTTAATTGAAGTTAAAGGATTCCTTCACTCGTTGCCAATTATTTCTTGAGATGACAGCTCTGGTTTCTGGTTTTCACTTTTAAAAAAGCAGTGAAAAATAGAAACCTAAACCTATCATCATCAATTATATGAAAATGCCAAAACATTCATTAATAATCCACTTGTATGGATTTGCATATGATTATACACCGTTTCCAATTAAGTAGAGCGGGAAACATGTTAAAGCCATGTGGTGTCTAAATATAAGCTGATGTGTGTATTGCTTCCTTGTGACATTCATCATCCACGAGGATGTTCTCATTAAAGGTGTCTCTTATCAACACAGGCACCTTTTGAAATAAAATTTAAAAAAGTGCTCACTGCACCAAAAGATTATAGTGGTCTTGAAAACTCTCGCATTTCCTCTGGTTGATGAAAATTCTCCCATAAGCTTTATGTTAAAAAAGCTGTGTAAATTAAGTGTAAATTGCCCCTGTGTTCTTATTCAGTCTCGCACTTGCTAAAGGCCCTATCTATAGAAGGTACAGAACAAGAAGTATCGTTATTGCCTGGTTCTATATTCTGTAATATTGTGTTATGATTATTTTTATTCCAGTTGGTAAGGGAACTCTTCATTTGTTAGAATTGTGTGTATATTTCTTATGAGCACTTTGATTTGTTAAACAAACCAGCATGGTAGAGCTTAGTTCAACAACGCCGATATAATAAATAAATAATGCATGATTAAAACTTTGCATCATAAATATAGTTCAAGAATAAAGAACAAAAATATGCAATGCAATAAAAAATGCAATATAGACTGTTGTTGGACCCCCAAGGTTGGGATCCATTGCGTAAAATCATATTATGAAGTTGCAAAGCTGTCATGAACTGGTTGCAAACAAGCAACTCTATCGCCAGATAAGAACATTAACACTGGACAATTCTGCAAAACCTCGGATTACATCCAGCGCCAAGGATTTGAAATCACTTTCTACGATATCTGCACATGGCAACTATGATGGCTAAGGTATGTTTAGGGTCAGGCTACTAAAACATAAAAAGGCAAACCTTAATTGCAAGTCTGTGACAGGACTTGCAAACTCCTGTCTCCGGCATGAAAATCTGATTTGCTAGGTTTGTACTTACGAGTGTACTTTAAATCTTTGGTCAGGTGAAATTGAACTGACATGTAACTGTGGCCTAATCTTGTCAATTATGAAGTGCAAATGATTTGTTAATTTTCAGGCCTGTTTCTGCATGTTTTTTGTTCTTTCACATCTACACCAAAGGACTAAAAGAACAGTGTTGTCACACTGTATGAAATGTCTTTGTATCCTCCCTTGTCCTCTACTTCATTCATCACCCTCCGACCCTCTGTCTTTGAGGCAGAGGCTGATGAGACAGTGCACTTCAGCCCCAACTGCTCTGTATGTCAGGCTCCATTGTGGCAAAACCTGACCTCAGACTGCTACAGAACTGCTGGCTCCACCCCAATGGAGCCTCACAAAACCAGCGACCTAGCATCTCCAGCGGTGACGGTGTGTTTCTGCAGAATATACTCGAATAGTCAAACAGAAATAAGTGAGAGGGCATATATGGATGTGTGTGCGCATGTGTGCGTGTTTTTTTATACGATTGAGCTTATTTGCTTTTATCAGTGACCCAATAGATCTGCCCTCTGATCCCAGCCTAGACACTAGCTCAGTTCCATCGCACCACATTGAGAACCGCACTTGCATGACCTCCAATCCTTATTGTGCTTGTTAGGGTTGTTGAATGTAGAAGGTTGTGAATTCCATAGAATATAGAATTCTATTGCTATGGTGTCTGCGGCCATAAACTGCCCTTTTGTCATTTTGTTCTTTTCAGAAGCATGGGCTTTATTGAGTCTTTCATTTAGCCAGTTAAAGCCTTTTTTTTTTTTTTCTACACTGTCATTTGGCCAGAAATTGTGGGGACAATTTAGAAGACAACGAATGCTCTACATTGTTAATTTATGTGTATATTTTGTGAATATGATTAAGTATTTCTGTAGGTTGCTATTTGTATTCCAACTTTAGGACCCTGCTTGATGATCAGCTGCACTGCATCAACCATTTGCACTGGTCTGAATGACAGAAAACAACTTTTGTATTTTAGCAGTTTAGTTCATCCACATTTGCTCCTTGTACACATTGCTCTGTATTAGTTATTATTGTCATGAGGATGGCCTGTTTTTATTGCAACAAAAAACAATAGTTGTATATTCAGCCCCTGTTAATAAATGAACCCATATTCACATTTCCCACAGGATTGTATATTACAATGTTCAATAAAGCCAGATTATGTATATATATATAAATATATATTTTTTCTCTCTTTCACTTTGTATAAAACTGCCACTGTGAACGGATAGATGCTGTATTTTACAATAGCCTTTGAGGCTCCTTTCATTGTGGAATTTTGACACAGTCTTTGTTTTAAGTCTGTGATGATGCAATCTCTGTAGCCCATCAAACAGGACATGTTATTATTATTGCCACCATTTTCATTATATGACGTGAGGAACTTTTTTCATCCAAATAGACCATTGCGAGATAATTATTACAGTCTGTATTCATGCAGATCACGATGGTTTCAACTAACCAGTTTCATTTGTTACATTTGAAGCCAATAATTCTCATTTCACACATAAGTTGTTGTACACTAAACATGACTCCTTTACAGCTCCCAATGATCATAGTGATGATGTGATATGAGATATCGTGAAAGGAAGGTAGGGATGTACTTTGGTCAGGCACACACACATTTTTAAAATTCAGCGGCAATATGTTCTACTCTATAAATTTACACTACAGTAAACTACAGTTTATGACACTGTATTGGTTGACATTCATGTTTATGCAGCTACTGTATATATATACTTGTATACACACGTTTTTTTCTAAAACATCATAAAGGCATGTATTTGGCCCTAAAGAAAAGTGAGCCTCTAACCCCTGCATTGGTAACTCTGTATTCATCCACCCAGAGGAGTGTAACCTCCACCCTCACCCCCAGTCACACTCTCCTCTCACTCTTCTTTCATTCACCTACACTAAGAGCAGCCAGCAGGCAGAAATAACCAGATGATGAATGATAAAAAAAGGTTTATCGTCCAACATCCTGTTTCGTTCTGAAGCAAACGCATGTGCTTTCAGACCGTCTTAGTCTGGGTCACCGTAGCCAATCACAAAAGGGTAGAGTGCCACCTATTGGTGTACAACCTGAATCCTCTCTCCTCTCCATCACCACCTATTCACTCTTCCTCCTCCCACAGACACACTGGCGCTCAACTCCTACACACTGACTCACCATATGTTTTTACAGGCGCAAGGAGAAAATCACAGTTTGAGTGCACACAGTAACCAAATACACACACACACACACATAGACTGACATGTAGAAAGAGCTTGGTGTGTGTAATAATATAATAATAATAATCTTTATTTGTAGAGCACTTTTCAAAAACAAGTTACAAAGTGCTTTAACAAGTGTAAAGACAATACCTCAAAAACAGTAATACAAAAACAATACAAGATAAAAGCAAGAAAACATTGAAAAGACACGTTTAAGATAAATATAAAATAAGTAAAATAGAATACAATAAAAGGGATAAATTCAAATGAAAGTCAAATAAAATCGGGAAAGGCTCTCCTATAAAAGTATGTTTTAAGAAGGGACTTAAAAGGGTTCACTGACTCAGCCGACCTGATTTCCTCGGGCAGGCTGTTCCAGAGCCTCGGGGCCCTGACAGCAAAAGTCTCGGGTACGTATGTAACCCTGGTTCCCCGAGAAGGGGAACGAGACACTGCGTCGTTTACGACACTATGGGAATGCCTCTAGGCGTAGCAGGTCTGAACGTGAATGAAATCACTCCAATCCTATTGGTTTGTTGCTAGAACGGTAAGGTGTGACGGAATAACCGGAGGAGTATAAAGCACACCTGTACACACTCATCATTAGCTTAAACTATGAAGCAGGCGCTTCAGGCGGGGAGAGAGGTGCGGCGGGCCGACGCAGTGTCTCGTTCCCCTTCTCTGGGAACCAGGGTTACATACGTAACCCGAGACGTTCCCCTTCGAGGGAACTCGAACTGCGTCCAGCAGCCAGCCGCTACACAAATATCCCGCAAAGAGGACCTGGAAAGGAGGGCGCGAGAGGCCGCCATGCCTCTGGTAGTATGAGCCCTCACAGCCACAGGTGAAGGCAAACCGCGCACCTGATAGGCCAGGGAAATAGTCTGAACAATCCAGTTGCTAATAGTATGTTTGGATGCAGGGAGCCCAGCCCTGGGGGACCCAAAACACACTAGCAGCTGGTCAGCCTTCCTCCAATGGGAGGACCTCAGAGTGTAAATACTCTGTCTATAATATAATTATATATAAATAATATATAATATGCTGACAGGGCAGAGCAGATGAAGTCTCCCGTCCTCCGCTGTCATATGAGGAGGAGGATGAAATGCCTGCAGCACTGTGGAAGTGCTTGGAGATCCCCCACCCTCCTCAGAGAGGTGATAGCAAGGAGAAAGGCCATCTTGAGGGTCAAGTGCTTAGTCTCAGCTGACTCCAGGGGTTCGAAGGGGGCCCCAAGAACCACCGCCAGATCCCAAGTGGGAACCTTGGACCGAGTCACAGGTCTCATCCTCTGGGCACCACGGAGGATCTGTGTGGACGGGGCCCTGGAGCTGAGGAGGGTCTCGACTGCTCCGGCTGTTAGACCCGCCTCTAGGTACTGTGCCCCCTCAGGGGCCAGACCCACAATCGCCATACGGCGGGGCAAGGGTGAAGAACCCGGCCCTGCGCCTGGGACAGCAGGTCTCTCCTCAGAGGGACCTGCCACGGCGGGCCGTCCAGGAGCGACATGATGTCCGAGAACCACACCCGGGTTGGCCAGAACGGGCCTACGAGCATTAGGCCGACATTTTCCTGGCGGACCCGCTCCAGAACCCCCGGGAGCAGAGCGACTGGGGGAAAAGCGTACAGTCATAGCCTCGGCCACGAATGTACCATGGCGTCCAGACCCAACGGGGCTGGAGGAACGAGAGAAAACCATAGCGGGCAGTGCATAGTCTCTTGAGACGCAAACAGATCCATGTCTATGGAGCCGAACTCACCGCACAAGAGCTCCACCACTTCAGGGTGAAGTCTCCATTCCCCGGGCCTCAGCCCCTGCCTCGACAGCAGGTCTGCTCCCTGATTCTGCGTTCCCGGGAGATACATCGCCCTGAGCGATAGTAACCTCTGCTGGGACCACAGGAGGATCTGATGCGCCAATCTGTACAGAGGGCGTGAGCGCAGACCGCCCTGGTGATTCAGATAGGCCACCACCGCTGTGTTATCGGAACAAACCAGGACGTGGTGGCCTTGGAGATCGGGCAGGAAACTCCTTAGAGCCTGGAACACCGCCAACATCTCGAGACAGTTGATATGCCACTCGGACTGATGCACCTTCAGGTAAGACACACTGCTTGTAGGACTGGAGCTTTCTTCAAACAACATACAGAGTGCCTGCTTCATAGTTTAAGCTAATGATGAGTGTGTACAGGTGTGCTTTATACTCCTCCGGTTATTCCGTCACACCTTACCGTTCTAGCAACAAACCAATAGGATTGGAGTGATTTCATTCACGTTCAGACCTGCTACGCCTAGAGGCGTTCCCATAGTGTCGTAACCGACGCAGTTCGAGTTCCCTCGAAGGGGAACACTCTGTCCCCTTTAGTTTTCAGTGGAGACTCTGGAACAGATAGCAGACCTCTGCCCGAGGATCTCAAGGTATGTGCTGGTGTGTATGGGACTAAAAGGTCAGAAATATAACAAGGCGAGAGGCCATGAAAAGTGGTCAATAATAAAACACACTATTTTTCTGAACTCATTACTACACATAAACAGGAAATTATTTGACATCCATTTTTTAACTTCACAAAGGCAGTTGGTAAATGATCTCAGCATTCCAGGGTCTGTGTATCTGACGGGCAAGTACATTTGTGTGTCATCAGCATAAATATGAAAACAAATACCATGTTTATGGATAATATGTCCAAGGGGAAGCAGATACAAGGAAAACAAAATGGGTCCTAAGACCGACCCCTGAGGCACACCATATTTAACTGGACAGAACGAAGAGACATAGTCGTTTACAGACACGCAAAACTTCCTATTTGACAGGTAGGATGAAAACCTTTCTAGGGCAGTACCAGAGATCCCCACCCAGTGCCTCAGTCTGTCTAACATGATGTTGTGATCAATGCGCTAAGGTCCAGGAGTACCAGAACTGAGTAAATACCTTCATCAGCAGACATTAAAAGGTCACTGGTGACTTTAAGCAGGGCAGTCTCAGTGCTGTGGTACTTCCTGAAACCAGACTGAAACTTTTCAAATAATTTGTTATTTTCCAGTACAGTGAACAATTGTTTGGACACAATTCTTTCTAGAATCTTTGCAATAAAAGGCAGTTTTGAAATTGGTCTAAAATTTTGATGGAGGGAGGGATCTAAACCAGGTTTCTTTAAAAGTGGGTTCACGCAAGCCGTTTTAAAATAATCAGGGACACAACCAGTAGATAGGGAGCTGTTAAAAACAGAGATCAAATGGGGCCCAACAGAATCCATTACTTTCAGTAAAAACTTTGTAGGTATTACATCTAGTGGGCTGGAGGACACTCTCATTTGTGATACTGTTTTTAAAAGCTAGGACAAGTCGATGGGATAAAACTGGTTAAAACTCTCTTGTTGCTGGTGAGGGACCTCTGAGTAAGAGGCCATGGGGGTAATAGAGGCTCTGATTGACACCACCTTATTGGTAAAATAAGATACAAACAATTCACAGTCATCATTACTTTCAGCTGAGGCACAAGGAGGGGTTGGGTTTACCAGCTGATCCACAGTCTTAAACAGAAACCTGGGTTTGTGTTTATGTGTAGTAATGAGTTCAGAAAAATAATGTTCTCACATCCTTAACCATGTTATTGTAGTTAATTAATAAATCCTTCAGACTGAGGTAATGGACTTGGAGACTGGATTTTTTCCATCTGCACTCTGCTTTCCTGCATTCCTTTTTTAGGCTGTGAATGCTGTCATTTATCCAGGGTTGCTTACTAGCTTTAGACGTAGGCCTAACCTTTAGAGGAGCAGTAATATTTAGTGACGACAAGCAGATATGATTGAAGTGATCAACCATATTGTTGGTGTTGAAATCAGACAGGTGTTGGCTTTGGCTCTGAAAGAATGTGAAAAACTTTGAAACACTTGTTCATTAAAGATGCGAGAACACACGGAGCTTGGTGAGGCGGCATGAGTAACAGGCGAATCGCAGCTAAAAACAATACATTTGTGGTCAGATATGGTCATGTCCACTAATTCCACAGAGGAAACACTGACAGCCAGGGTAAAAACCAAGTCCAGTGTATGACCACAGTTATGTGTTTGCCCTTTGACATGTTGTTTGAAGTTAAAAGAAGTGGCCACATTTAAAAAGTCAGTTGCATTAATATTGTTGAGGTTATCAACATGAATATTAAAATCGCCACAAAGAACAATTCTGTCATAATTTAAAACCAGAGTAGATAAAAATTCAGGAAGTTCTGATAAAAATCCTCCAGGCGGTTTTGGGGGGGCGATAAATTATAACAAATATGATAGGTTGCAGCCCTCCAAGTTTAAGAGTGAGAACTTCAAGGGAGTTAAATTCATCACAGCATACTTGATGACATTTAAAATTTTTCCTATAGACGCTCACTAGCCCACCACCATGACCACTGACTTTTGGTTGACTAAAACAGTCATATTGAGGCGGACATAGTTCAGTTAGCTGGCTATAGTCATTCATTTGCAACCAGGATTCAGTTAAAAACATAAAATCTAGATTTGCAGACAAAATAAAATCATTTTAAGGTAAGCAATCTTTTTGTTCACTTTCTTAAGGAGTATAAAGTCCTCATGGGGCAGAGTTATCTCAGCTAGCATAGTCACCGAAGCTTTGTTGTGGTCAGTAAAATCCTTAACCTACGTAAAACTTAAGTTAAAAACTTAAGTTAAATAAAAAGGATATAAAAAATGTAACATAAAAGTGTGGAATAAAACTGGATAAGAATCCGGTTTAAGACGGAGCTTCCGACAGGTGGCTATAGACGCCAACGCATGCGCAGAGTACAGATTACGTTAGCAATTACGTCAGCATGGTTTTCATCCTACCTGTCAAATAGGAAGTACATGTGAGGATGAACACAGATGCTCATGGATGCACAAATATGTACAAGTCAAAGCACACAGATTCATACCAATGCAAAACAGACATTTACAACTCAGTAATAACCAAATGCATTACATGTGCAGTGAATTTGAGACGATCAGTGCTTAGATAAAGTTTCACAGATGAATAATGTAAACAGCCTATAAGGGTTTAAAGTGCCAACCATGAACCACATTTTATCCCTGGTTGGAGTGCGACTGGGGACCTTTATTGCATGCCGTTCCCCATCTCTCTGTAATTGGTCTTCTGTCAAATTTATAATAAAGGCATAAAAAGAAAAGACAGATTGTCTCAGTAATAACTTTTGACCTCAAGGTTTATTAATCATTTAAGAATAAACCCAATTTGCCATGTAAGACTTCTACTCATGTGTTTATTTAATTAAGTTTAACAAAATAATGAAATATAAGTTATGTTCAAAGGGTGTTATAGTTATTCTTGGGTTTACAGTGTCACTGGAACTTCTAATTTTCAGTTTATATTTTGATATTATATATTTTTATACATTTGAATAAATTTTTGACCACTTCCTTTGCTTCCAACACCATGATGAGAGGTTGATGTGAGTATCCGGTGAAGCTCCTTGGCTTTGACAGTCATGATAATGTGAACTCTTAAAGGAATACCTGTTCGAGCAAGGCTGATCTGTGCAGGCAGAGAAAGATGAAGGCGGCTTATTCTGCTGACCTTTGACCCACTGGGAAAAATTGTTTGTACATACACACACATGCTCCCCCTATGCAGACACAGTAGCATTGGAGTGGTTGAGGGTAACTGGGCCATAGAGTAGCTGTGTCTCAGTGCTCCTCCACTGTGAACGATTTCCACAGTGCTGTCAGCAGGCACCATATTAACCACATCAGATTCACTCAAATGCCAGACTGTCACATGCAGCCTGATTCATCAACTTTCCACACTGTCAACCCAGGAGAGAAAAAGATAGAGAGACAGAAAGAGGGAGAGAGGGAAGGGGCAGAGATGAAACAGAAGCAGGAAGGTGAAAGATGAAGAGGTGAGAGGATAGTCAGAAATAAACTGAGAGGTGGATAGTGGAGAGAATCAGAAGGAGTTAGATTAATAAGTAGAAAGAGGGAGGGGTGTATGGGATTCAGATAAAATATGAATAAATAAAAGGGGCACACAAGCAGAACTCAATCTCTCGTGCCTGACGTGCTCAAGAAGAAATACGATGGCACAAACCAGCCAATAACCTAGAACACTGTGTCACACAGATGGGAAACATACTTAAGACTAGCAGTGTTGTTTTGTGTGGAGGTGCCGGCTGAATCTCATTTTATTTCGTTCCATATCCTTTTCCTTTGAAGGATGTAATGTGGTGTCATGCACACAGATGTCCTTTTCCATTTGTTGCTTAGTGGCAGTACTGTGCATGAAACAATGCTTACAAGGTTTCACTTCATGTGGAGTATCTTGAATGGAACAATCACCACGCATATCACATTTCCAAACCTGTCCTCACTCCCAACGTGTCAAATACAGCAACTTGGTCAGTGGCTGTACGCCTAAAGTTATGTCCCTGTGTATAAAATAGGAGTAAAAGAAGCCCTCTACACCAAAGTAGAGAAACCACCTCTCAACAGGGGAGGAGGTCTGCAAAACCATTTATCCCCCACCTACAATCATCCCTTCCCAGGAGATTGAACAAACACTCAAATTTGGTATCATGTATCAATGTTCATGAGGGTTATTCAGATTTGGCCTTAGGTCAGAAGCACTATCAAACAAGTGGTATCCATCACCTCGATAATGACCGTACAGAGGTTAAATGCCTGGGACTCCCTGCCAGTCAGTTAGAACTGAAGAAGACTCTTGGCTGAGAGGCCAAATGGCTCTCTTTGCATGACGCAGTGGGTATCCTTGTAGTGTAATGTTTTTATGTGCCACCAAAGACAGGTGACATAGTATAAAGAGTATAAAACCACTGACCAAGGTGCCGGATTTTACAAGTTGAGAGTGACAACCTGTTACACATTTTAGCTGTTGACAATATGGGAAAATATGTGCATAAAATAAAGTTTTTTGAAGAGCGTTGAACTAGTGAGGCTTTTGTCAACCCAAGGATGAAATCGCAGTGTTAAGTTTAGTGACATTGTAGTGGGACAACAGTGTGGATTTGTGCATTTTATATTAAATAAATTTGGAGCTACTCCAAATTCCTCTTTTCCTCTCCCAGAGAGGAGCAGGGAGGTTGAGATCAACTTTCAACAGACTGTTGAAGAGACCCCAACAGAAGGGGGATGGAAAGGTTGCTTTCTCTAAGTGCTATTCCTGAGCAGTTGATTATAAAAGTGGCACGTTTGATTCCAAGGCCTGATTACGCGGTGCCTGACTGTTAAACTGACAAAAGGGACATTAACCAGCGATTAGCATTTCCCTGAACAGCCTATCGGTACTCTCCTTGGAGGGGGGCAGGAAATCCTAAACTGCCCCCCCCCCCCCCCACACATGTAACTGTCGCAACTGACCTTGCTCTGTGTTTCATTACCCCATCAAAGGGATACCTCTTCACGCCTAAGTGACAAAATTCCAGGACCGTCCTGAACTTTGTGTAAACAAAGACTGCAGTCTCCAAAGACTCAAAGCATTAACTGTTTAATTAAATCTTTTAGTTACTTGATTCCGTTTGCCTCTATTTGAGTAGTTATGTCACCATGTTGTTGCTATCTGTTGTTGATATTATTGCTGAAAAGAATCTAAATAAGTTACTTTTGTAGAGTTTTTATTTTCAGCAAGATTAAGGACACTCTTTCATCTTATTAATAACCAATGCTTGTTCACAATACTTTCTGACACAGTTCCTTTAGAAATGATGATAAAGAAATGTCATACTATACTATTTTAATTATATTATTATATTAATTACCAGCTTGAATTTAAGGCTAAATAACTAAATTCCCCAGTTCCTAATGAAAGATTGTTTGGATTAATCTAAGCTTTCCTCATGTAACCTGAGCTCCCCCAAGTGGACGAAATAAGCATTACATACCATCATCGGAAATGCCGTTAATTTATAAATGTCACTCATAATTTGACAATTGTTTTCCTGTTACCAAATGCTTAACTTAAAACGGTACAACTGTTTGACCATTGAGGTTTGATTGTGGAAAATATTTGATTATAATACGCGCAAATAGATTTTTTTTTTTTATATACATTAAAAGTTTAGAAAGGCAGTCCCTCGGGAAACCAGAAACGCCCCCTGGGGGAACCACGCCCCAGACCACAAAAGAGCGACACACGACATCGCCCTCTCTCTTCTCTTCTCCTCGTGCTCTGGTCTTCCGCTCTGCTCTCTGGACGCTTCGGCAAGTTGTCCTAACCGAGAACGCACTGACTCTGCCAGTGTGAGGCCGTTTACCATCAACCCGGCGGGAAGAAACGCAAGCAGTAAGACCAAAACCCTACATTCTGTGATCAGTGATGTCCAATAGTTGCTAATCCATTTTTCTTTAGTCCAGCATATGGAATCTTTATACCCCTAGACAAATTTAACCGAGTTATCATCTAATTGCATTCGTTGCCGTATGAGTCAAATGCTTCCCACAATCGAACCTCCATTCTCATTGTTCAGCCAATTTTTGTTGCCCTGATGTATTTAACCACCCTTTTATATTGCTTTATTTAGTTAATAAATTCACTGTAATCAAGGAATTGTGTGTGTTGACGTCCCTGCCAAGAGAATTGACCCTTTAGATATGAGACTGACTGATTGATTGATTGAATTATTAAATTAAAAGCTACCTAGAGGTCCGGAGACTCTAGGATAATAACAACTCCGGTGGTGCCCCGAAACGAGAGATTTTTATGATATTTTCTGAATATTAAAATTCATGATTGAGTATTACTTCTCATAAATTTATTAAAATTCATAGCTAGTTTTAGACATGCTACAACATTATACATTCTGTCAATGTAAATTAGGAGTAAAGAAGCTCATAACAGCTGTAGTGACTTTCTAACTGTCCCTTGTTGCAAAATAATTCTGAACAGGGAGAGATCTCTCTTTAGGTTCAAGGTAACATAAATGATCACTTGTTCACTTCACAAACATTGAAATTCAACTGATCTTCAGGTGCTGGAAGAGGAAAACACTGCTTACACAGCAGCAGGATGGGTGTCTGCTAAATGTGATTACGCTGGTAGTGGAAGAATATAGGAGGTAATATTTAAATTACATGATGGAAATGTAACTATACTTTCTATTTTCAGGAGTGTGGTTTTCTAAAATAAGAAATACTACGGACCTAAAATGTGGCTATTATAGTAATAACATAAGCTTAACCTTTCAGTTTCAGCTGAACATTTAGCTCTAGTCTCGACACAGTCATGATATAAAATAAATGTTTGCAAAGTGTGGACCATTTTCTTTGGTTTCAACAAAAAGGAGAAAACAGGAGAAAACAGGAGCATACTTACACCTTAGTCTGTGGGTTATTGCCCCATTATGAATAAACTAATAAGCTTAACCTCTATGTTATTAGTGGAGAAATTCTAAAACCTGATCTGCATTTAGCCCCGGTAACCCTGCTGTTTAATTGACCTTAGTCTGCTACATCGTGGCAAACTACATGTGCAAACCCAGTCTCATTTCATGGAAATATATTTCCTGGTTAATTTGATGAGGAACTTCCTGTTCTGATTAGACCTGCACACGGGGGACTGTTAAATAACCACAGAATCAGTGACGAACGACCTCCTTCGATACACTCCAGCGCTCCACATGCTCTTGGAATGGAAACATCACACTGGACAGATGAGGAGCTTTGATGAGCTTTTTCATGTAAGATCTCAATGGATTACAATGCAAAAAATGTTCCATTGTTTTCTTTGAACACGATGGCACACACCCAGGAGCTTTGTATGATGGAAAGCAACGTGCACCACCACCTGGGCCCCACTTAAAACAAAGCATTGTTCTAATCACTTTTGGCAGTTCAAATAACCTGTTGCCACTGAAGGCAAGGAAATATGGTGCACTCTTTGGCAGTATTAAACTGGTCTCTATAAAGCCTCTACATAGAAATATCTCCAAGCATATCATTAAAAATCCTCTTGATACCATAGCAACCAAGTTTTTCTTGTTGCAAGAGGTCAGCTGGAGCTTGTAGAGAAGATGGCAGGATACCAACGGCTGGGTCTCCCACGCTGGCAGGTGAAAGGTCACATCTCAACTTCTGCAGGCTTGTACTCTCCTTCAACAAATTACTCATGGGTGCACATCTGCACGCATTCACTGTTGCTAACTCGACTTCTTCCTTCTCCCATAGTTTTTTGCTTCCTCGTCTCTCTCCTCTCTCGTTCTGTCGCTTTCAGCAGGTATTTCTGCCTCCGGAGTTGTAGAGTGTGGATCTATGATGGCAAGCCACCTACTGCTCCTTATGTCCCTTCTTGACTCCTACTACCACAATTATTATTATTATTATTAGTCCTATTATTATTATAATTACTGTTGCCATTATTATTATTAATATTATTCATTTTCATTAATATTTGTATTATTACCACTACCAATACTGCTATTTTACATCTCTATGTGGAACTTTCATTTGGCTACTGTGTGTTCTCTTTTCTTCCTGCTGAATTTGAATTTCTTTATTCACGTTACTCACGTCCTAGCCATATTTCCCAGACACTCAATGGCATTGTAAGCAACATTCACACTTTCTTGCTCATGTTTCTCATCATTTTCACTAATGCCTTGCACAAGACTCTGTACTGAGAAGATGAGGAAAATCCTAATTTATCTGCGCCCTGCAGTTTCATGTTTCATTCATTTCACTCTGAGAGTACAACTCACAAATATCAGATTAGCAAAGTCCTATGTCAATTAATTCAATCTGAAGTATTACAGATAGCTGGTGTACGCCAGGGTAACAAAATTGGTTAATGAGTATAACAAATTTATCTGAGTTGACGGCTACACTTTAATAATGAAGTTGCTGCAGTTTGAATGATAATATTTTCGAGGAGAAATTAATAGATGCTATTCTGTGGCATGGGCGACAGTGTAGTGTAAAATGTCATGACTACATTAAAGTGATGAGATGTTTGCTAAAAAATATGTTAATCAAATTATGGGAACAAAAGTCTGTAGACAGTCACATTGTAGGGACTCACCTCATTCAACACCGTGTAGCTGATGCTATCAGATATATTTTCCGGAAAAGGTGGGGGAAACAGCTCCAGCAATCAAATAAATGCTTGTTAGATTTTTATTACCTGACAAATGTTGTGCTGCCTGCAAAATCCAGACACCTTGCTTGTGGTTGAAGTTGTACCAACAATTTCAACTTGAACTGTTAACAGAAATTGAACAGAAAAAGTACTACAATTTGAAGGTAATAAAAAAGACTAATTTTGTTACCTCCCCCAAGGAGGTTATGTTTTCAGTGCCATTTGCTTGTTTGTCTGTCAATAGGATTACAGAAAAAACTGCTGGCCTGATTTTCATGAAAGCTGGTGGAAGGGTGTTGCCTGGGTGTGCCACGACTAAACCAACAACAAAACATAACAGCAAAATTAACCCTCACTGTAGAAACAAATGCAGCAGGTATGTAAGTAAAAAGCAATCAGGGTTGTGATTTTTCCAGATGCCTCAGACATAGGAACTACTACTTTCGACAATTCGTAAAACATAATAGAGGAAAAGCTTATTGTCATAGTCAAAGGCTTCTGGCTTCTCGATGATACATCTTAAACATGCTATATGTAAGGGCATACCACTTTGAGTACGTACGCGTAAACAAGGCCAGGTTAAAGGAACAAGGGGGGGGGGGGGGGGGTTTAGGGGCTTGATGGGTCATATCGATGATGTGTCTAATGCCACCCAAAACAGCACTGATGCTGACTCCCTTGTTGGTCTTTTAGTTAATGGGGAAAACCACAGTGGTACTGAGGATAGGACCATTTAACCATGATTACTTATTGATCCTCAAGGATTCTAGCGTTGGTACTAGTATTTGTAGAAGGCCTATTAGTGTTAAATGTTTGTTTTCATCCATTTTGTTTTTATTTACTATGTTTACTCAAGTGTTATTTTAATGTTTTAACCAGGAACTGTTGGTGTCACATATTAAACATAGTTCTTGTCATTTTAACTTTAATAGCAATAGTACCTTCCAACTGTTTGTACTGATTACATTAGTGTGCCCTTGTTAATTTGTCACCCCGTCCCCCACAACAAAACACTTCTGCTGGTTGTTCAGCTGTCCGGTGATGTATGTTTAAAACTCTGCTCCTGTCCACATTAATCTATTCATTAATTCCGAGTGTGTCCTGCAATTTAGGCTAAAGACATTCATTGTGAGGAATACAGCAGAAGAGAGGAGAGAGAGAGAGAGGAGAACATACAGGGAACCAGTGCTATTAAGCACCTTGGTGTGATCTCAACATCTAAATTATAAAGTACAGTACTGTGGAGGCACTCAGCCATTAATCCACATAACATGAAATAAGAAAAAGCTGATGTACCGTGTGAAATATATCAGAATGTAAACTATTACCATGGTGTGCATACATTTTACATTTGTTTTTTACATTGGTCCAAGTATAATATCATTCACTAAAAAAGAAAATGTTGACACACACCCTAACCTGGCTAGCACTTACAGTATAGTATACAATATAAGAAATTTATAGCATCCAGCAGTATATTAGGCACCGTGATCTTTGCATTAAAGCATCTCTATACATCAAGTGGGCTTCCTGGCTCCATGCACTCAAGAAGAAAAAAATCAATCAATCAATGCATTTAGCTTCTTTTTGTTTTGGCATTTTGGTAGGCTATAAAGAAAGCAGGTTGACAGTGGGAGTTTCAAGGACCAGACTGATAGTTCAGTAGCAAGTAAAAGAGGAATTTGACAAAGTAAAAAAGCTCAGATTTAAGGTGGCTGAAGGTTTGTTATACAAAAACAGTAACAGTTTTTTTAAATACACTTTTATCGATTTAAATCACAAGCTGTAGTGGACACAGACATCCTTCACGCATTTTAAGAATAGTACTTAATGACTGAATTAATGAAGCATTAGCATGCATTTTAGCCATAGATATGGTGACTACCTGAACAGACGTGCCACTGTAACAAATTTTCTCTGTCGTCTGATTTTCTTCTCTTTTTTTCCCTCCAGGTTTGCATATCTTAAGTGGAAGATTGATGACAAGCTGCATGCTGTGGACAGAACCTATGCTAATGAGGAACACATGAGCCCTCCCCTAGGTTTAGAAAGCAAGTTGAATGAGAAGATGCATCAGTGACTCCGAGCACAGCAGGCGCTGCCGGATTCTGCTGGAAATATGTGTGTGGGCAAACGAGTAAAAACATGTATTTTTTGTTGATGACTGAGTAATGTGTTTGAAGTGGATAACCATGTTGTGGGCACACTTAAGTGGATATGAATATGGACATATATGCATAGCTCATTAAAGAAAGGAATTGGTGTGTGGTAGAAATATTAGACACAAATAAGGTCAAATCCACATTACCATGGTAACCCACCAGAAGCGACCAGCTGGTCCATCTGTTCCTCAGCTAACTTTGAATCGGTTCTCTCGCACCTCATACCAGCTGCTGTTGTTATAGTCATACAGGATCTGCATGCTCATTCAAGCAGCAACATACTGTGCTATGCAGTTTCAATTCTGAAGAATTTATTCACAAAATAAAAAAAACAGCTAAATAATAGTTCCAAAGCTAAATTATATGTATCCATTGCATTGAGTATTATTATGTACAACAGACAAATAATTCCATTCCGTTTTGGTGATAGGAAAGGTCTGATAAAACGATATGTCATTTTTAGAATTTTAACAGTTAGACAAACTATAATCAAGACAAGTCAACCATTTGCGCAAAAATCCAAATCAGTTGTGCATATCAGTGGGACCATGCTGCATGTCAGTTTAACCATTTACTAGAGGTTAGTAAGATGTGTGGTTATGCAACTGAGAATCATGTTTGGTTTAGGTCAAAATCATCATGGTTTAATTTGAGAGTAAGAAAGGGACAAAGAGTAATGCAACTAATCTCATATTAGGTAACACATAAATATTATTACAATTTAGTTTTATTATTTGGAATCCATGTGCGAGGTAAATATTTTACAGAGCTCAAGGCCTTATTGTCCAGTTCACTTATTCAGCGGCAGTGACATTGTGCAGATGCAGTAGCTCTAGATAAACAGTGGCTGGTAAACATGATGAATCATTTGTTTATCATAGATTGGGCAATTGCCAAGTTCACTTTAAATTTTTATGGTGGCACATATTGTGAAGATTTAATTTTTTTATAAATTGTACAAGCTGTAATAATGTATGCTTTCCCCTCTTTTAGTTAGTAATGGTAAAAAAAGTTGTCCAACTCACTACTGTGGTATGATTTTGAAATATTTGGGGGAGATTGTTGCTGGTGAGGGCCTTGGGGTTTTTTTTGAAGTGAAACATAAGTTTCCCCTCCCAAACCCCAACCATTTTCATACAGTCTGTTAGCATTTTCTCTAAACAGAGTCTGAATAAATACCTCACATTGAAACGCAGTGGTGGAAGAATTTTTCAGATCGTATAGGTAACAGTAGCAATACTGTGAAAATGCATTATAAATAAAATTCCTGCATTGAAAAAAGTAGAAAATTGTAATACTATTATATATTATATTGAAGTTTTATGTTGACTACTTTATATAGTGTTGGGTCATACAACCTATAACAGTGTAGCAACTTTTCTAAACCCATATGTAATGTATGTAAATTCCTAATCTGCAATGGTGTAGTAAGTATAATATTTCCCTTTAAATCATAGTGGTGTAGAAGTGGAGTAAGTTAAGTACGGTAGTAATTATACTTGGTAATTTCCATACTTATAAATCTAAAAGTAGCAGATGCTTTTATATGAAGCATCTTCCTCCAAAGCCACAGTAAGTGCACCCAGACACAATAACCTTTCCCATAACGCTATTTCAGCAACATACACTCTATTCAACCACAACTGCTACATTGCTTTCCATTGTAAGAGGCAGATAAGGTACAGTAACAACCCTCTATTGTGGAATTAAATAGAATCATAACGCATCACTGGTTTCCCAAAACTGAGTTTATGAAGTGTCTCCTGTGAAAAAAGTGCCAGTTTAAAAGGGTAGTGAAATAAAGCAATTTTAATGTGTCCTTTTAATCAATGGGGCTGGTCTTTTCTGCCCCACAACGTCTTCACTCCTACGGTGCAAAGAGACTGCGGGGTCACTGTTGCATAACATGTCCGGCTGGAGTGTTTTCAGTCTGTGTGTCAAATGGATATTTTTCTGGGTAATTTCTCACCATGGCAGCCACTGTGATTATCATGTGAGTGTGGGGGGTCCAGAGCGGAGAAGCTAATCAACTACTTACATAAAGTCTTCTGCCAAGGTTGTCTCTCTCCGTCAGGGATGTCTGGGGAAAAAGCTCACTGCTCACTAGAGCAAGGCGTTCGTATCGTGGAAAGGCTTTGGGAGCATGAGAAAGCGAGCAAGAGAGAGAGAGAATAGATGAGAGAGGTAAGGAGCAAGGGAAAAACTTGAGAAAATGACAGATAGGCTGGCTAGCTGGGTGGTGTGGATGAAGGAATGAAAGGGGGATGGATGGATGGATGGAGTGGATGGATGGATTTATACATTCTTGGATGTATGGTTGGATGATTTTAGCTCAGAGATCTAGGAAGTGTGAGAACCAAAATGACATCAACAGTTTGGGGGAATTTTCTTTCTTTTTTCTTTTCTTTTTTTGTCGCAACAATTATATTATTGTTTCCTACACATAAAAATAAAGAGAGACAAAGAGAGAATGTGATCAAGATAATAATCAATCTGAAATGTACAAATATAAGTGCAAATCTTATGATTGGATGGGCCCTGACCAGACAGTGGTGTCCATGGGTCAAGGCATGGCTGTTATGGTTGAATGGTTCCCTTGCATGCCTGGACACTTTCAGCTGATCTTGATTGCCTAACCCTGATGAAATGGGAAAAAATCTACTCAAGAACAAAAATCTCAAGAGAAAATAATTTCCAGTGTGTCCGGAATATAAAAGACAGTATCCCACATGATTCATGTAATTAATTACTGAACATGCAGTCTTTTCCTCTTTTCCTAAGATTATCATATTTGTGTATGACTGTGTTTCACTATTAAGGTTACTGCAGATCAGGTATAGAAGAGACACAAAACAATGACTTACCACTGTTATGATATTTAAATCACAAGAAATTAAACATCTCATATGCTGCTGCGCCATGTCATGTATTTGTTTACAAAAGTAGTATAGCCATTAAAGGATTAGTCTGGTGATCCATTAATTTGGACCTGAAAATAATCAAAACAAAATGCACTATTTACCCCTGTTTCAGTGCAGTGACCACCTGTTTTAGGAAGATACTGTGCCTTTTTTTTTAAATGGAACTATATTTACATGATTGTGAATCATTAAAGATTATGTCATGTAGTTTAAAGATCATGGTATCTTGACATGTGTGATATGCAATTCAGTCAGTTAGTTTAATGGTTTCCTACATATAAATACATTACATTACATTTTATATAATTTTCTAGACTCACATCAGCCTATTCACAATAAATCAAGATAAAGCAGTAGAAAACTTGACTCCATTGCTTTCTCTGGCATTCTGAGAAAAAGACTGAGCAAACAAAGTATAAGTAACATTTTGGCTGCAGAGATTCAATCCATATCCTTCTCAAGTCCCCACAGACTCTTTTCACAAATTTTTAATGTTATATCACATTGTTTTTATTTAATTCAAATTTATACTTTAACTTCATATTAGAGTTGATATTTTCATTTTATGACTGAGAAAAAGTTTGTTACTGAAAAACAGAACATGAACCATAGTCATCAGCCATGTAAGCCAAATTCAGCAAGTTTATGACATGCAAAATGGTTGCAGTCATCATTGAATTTTAGTGAGATATATATACAAGCCCTGCAATGGACTGGCGATCTGTCCACACAAAAATAATGGTTCTTAACTGGTTCTTCAAATGACTGCCTGGTTCTACAAAGAACCACCACCAACTGAAGAACCTTTTTTTGTCGGGTATGGTTCTTTGTGTACTTTATGTGGTTCTTAAAGTAATAAAGGTTCTTCCTTGCCACTGGAGTGCGTCGGTGACGACACTATGAGAACGCCTCTCGGCGTGGCAGGGCTGAAATTATGAATGAAACTACTGCAATCCTATTGGCGTTGCTAGAACGGTAGCGTGTGATGGCGTAACTCGAGGCGTATATAAGCACGCCGGCACACCGGACACATTAGATTTTTTCTCTTCAGCAGGCACTACTTGAGGGGCGGCTGTTAATCGGAAGGTCGGCGGTTCGATCCCTGGCTCCCCCTGGTTGCGTGTTGAAGTGTCCTTGGGCAAGATACTGAACCCCGATACTGGCTATTCCGCCAGTGTATGAGTGAGTGTGAATGTTAGTTTCCGTTAGGCTCAGTGTATGAATGTGTGTGACTGGTGAATGCAGATGTAGTGTAAAAGCGCTTTGAGTGGTCGAAAAGACTAGAAAGGCGCTATACAAGTACGGAGCATTTACATTACTACGGCATGTTTGATACTACTCAGAAGAAAGCAACCACAAGAAGATCTAGTTACCTGGAAGGAGAAGCAGAGGAGATGGCTGGTGAGCAGTTCAGCAGTGTGTCTTTCCATGCCCGCGCTACATCACGGCTGGGGACACTCATGCCCTGTGTGTTTCCTGTCTGGGATGCCGCATGCCCAGGCAGCTCTCGAGGGGGCTGCTTGCGGCCATTGCGAGGCCCTGCCCCTGAGGGTGCTGAGGTCCCTTGCGGCTCTCTGAGAGCTCCCTGCGGCGCCGCGCGCTGCCTCCACGCCGGTCTCTGCCCTTTTTCCCGGATTTGCATGACGAGTTGTGCAAATCCTGGGGCAAGCCCTTCTCAGCACGTCTGACTACTCCCCCACTCCGGGTTTACAGTGAGGGGTTTACGCGGGGGTTAAGGGTTTCGGTTATGGGACGATGCCCCGGGTTGAGGATGCTTTGGCCAGCTATCTCTCACCCGGTCTTGTGTCGTCCCTTAAAAAGCCAGCACTGCCTACCAAGCCATGTCGCGTGACATCTGCTCTGGGGGCAAGGCGTACATGGCGGCGGTCGGGCTGGTGCGAGCCTGCAAACGATGGCGGTTTTGCAGGCATACCAGGCCGACCTGCTGAAGGACATGGACTCGGGAGGGGGCCCCTCTGAGGAGGACATCGCTGAGCTCCGCAGAGCTACGTATTTCACAAAGAGATGGCCCGCACCATTCGCCGCTCCATGTCGGCGCTGGTGGCCACAGAGCGGCACCTGTGGCTCAACCTATCAGGCATCCAGGAAAGGGAGAAGACCTTCGTGCTCGACGCACCGGTTGCAACTCTGGCCTGTTTGGCGAGGCGGTGGACGCCGTCGTCAGCAGGTTTCAGCATGCCAGGACGCAAGGGAGGCGTTCCAGCAGTACCTCCCACTCTGGGTCCAGGATGACAACGGCTGCAGAGAGACGGTCCCAACCGTCGTCCATCTCCTACCGCCAGAGCCAGAGGCAGCAGAGTGTGGTTCTCGGGGTCCCCCTTAGCGCACCCGGGACTCAATGCGGCGCTCTCGCCCACAGCCCCCTGAGACAACGGATCTGAGGACCGTTCTTCAGTCTCGCCGGGGTCAGGGGAAGAGGTGCTCTGGCCACACACGCGGGTTATCGGCACGTTTTCCCTGGTGGACCTCCGCTTCAGGGTGCTGCTGGGGACCTACATGACATGGCCATGGAGGGCTACAGGCTGCAGTTCCAGGTCCGCCCCCCAGATTCAACGGGGTGGTCTGGACTGCGGTGCATTGAGCAGAGCCGGTGTGTTGGGACAAGAAGTTCGCACTCTGCTGGAGAAAGGGGCCATAGAACTAATTTCCCGCCAGTCAGGGAGTCCGGTTCTACAGCCGGTACTTCATAGTTCCCAAAAAGGACGGAGGATTGCATCCGATTTTAGATCTGCGGTCCCGGACTCTGAAGAGATTCAGGTCAGGATGCTCACCATCCCGCCATCAGTCACATCCAATCCGAGGATTAGTTTGTCACGATAGATCTGCGAGACGCATATTTCCACATCTCCATCCGTCCCTCTCAGAGGAAGTTCCTGAGGGTCGCCTTCGGGGCACTCTATCCTCGCACGTTCACCAAATGCATGGATGCAGCTCTGGCGCCGATGAGGCTCCAAGGCGTCCGCATACTGAACTATATCGAAGGCTGGCTCAGTTTGGCTCAGTCTTGGGAGTTAGCAGTTTGGCATTGAGATGTCGTCCTCGCCCACCTTCAGCGTTTGGGGATGCGGCTCAACGCGAAGAAGAGCGTGCTGACGCCCGCCCAACGGATTACGTTCCTAGGGGTAGTGTGGGACTCAACGACGATGGGGCCCACCTGTGTCCTGGAGGGCGTTCCCATAGTGTCGTCACCGACGCAGTGTCTCGTTCCCCTTCTCGGGGAACAAGGGTTACATACATAACCCGAGACGTTATTTGGTGGCAGATAGCCTAATAGAATGAAATCTGGGCTGCAACTAATCCATCTATCCATTCATCCATCCATCTTCAACTGCTTATCCGGGGCCAGGTTGTGGGGCAACTAATCATTACATTCATTATTGATTAATCTGCTAATTATTTTCTCAATTAATCATTTGGTCTTTAAAACTTCACAAAACACTGAGAAGAGCCCATCACAATTTCCCCAATCCCAATTTGACATCTGGAAACACGTTGTTCTGTCTGTCCAACAGTCCAGAAGAGAAAATTTAAATGTAGGCCATGATAATTAAATTCAGCAAATTCTTGCATTTGACTTTTTTTGCTTAGATATTACTCAAATGACTGTCATGTCCTATTATCAAAATAGTTGATTTAATATGTCAGTTGACTAATGATAATTGTAGTTTATGTTTTTACAAACTACATTTGAAATACACAAATGTATTGCTTGTTATGGTTTCTTGCACCACCCATGATGACTTAGAAAAAGTACCTATGGAAACAAAATGATAGTGTGCTTCTAACTAGAAATGTATCTAAGGACTTTGTAGTTTCATAAGATTAAAGTTTATGCATAAATAGTGTTACTGTAGTATAAGTCAACGAGATAAGCTCAATCAAATAACATCGCATATTCCTGACTATTTGCTGCAGGCTATGCAGTCAATCTTATGTAAAAGCTGTGAGTTTCCCACTAGTGGGTGGTTCTTACGGTGGCCCGTAGGTTTTAGGCCTAATACAAAAGCCACAATACGAACACAAATCCCACAACATGAATACAAACGCCACAACACGAACACAAAAGCCACAACACGATTTCAAAAGCCACAACACAAATACAAAAGCCACAACACGAACAAAAAAGCCACAACACAAATACAACCGCCACAACACAATTACAAAAGCCACAACACGAACACAAAAGCCACAAAACAAATTCAAAAACCACAAAGGAAATACAAACGCCAATATCCCGCTGTATATTATTTGACCAGAACAAAGTATTACTTGTTTATCAAACGGGTAAGAAGTTCTTCTTCCATGTAGGCCTACATTTACTAATTTGGCAGACACTATTATGCGGAAAAAGTCACCTGAAAAAGAACGTTCTTTCTACAATTCAAACCTGGACTTCCTGAATGTGGGACGGCTACACTGCCGCTGTACTACTGTGTAGCTGTGTTCTGTGGAGAGTAATGTGTTCGTGTTGTGGTTTTTGTAATTGTGTTGTGGCTTTTGTGTTCGTGTTGTGGCGTTTGTATTCATGTTGTGGGATTTGTGTTCGTGTTGTGGCTTTTGTATTAGGCCTGAAACCTACGGGCCACCATAGGTTCTACATGACCAAGCTGAAAGCAAAACCTAAATAATCCCTGTTGATTTTACAGTATGAGTAAGATTGATTTTTCTTCACATTAATTTAACAGCATTTATTCCTGGCAATACATTGCATGTGTCATAATCTTTTACAACTGAATTACAGGCTATGGCATAATGTGGCTTGATATGCAGCCAAAAAAATGTTGTGATATAGTCAACACTGTTTCACATGGTTTCACAAAAATGGCTTTGTCATGTGTCAATATATAACAAATATATATACAGTATGTGCAGCATTGTCTTTGCTAGGAAAACTAGATTCTACCTGTAGCGTTGGGCTGTATCACAAATGCTAGATCGTCTACCCATCATTTTAGTTTATACGAAATGGTGGAGTTGCCTTATCTTGCTACATGTGGACAGTTACATTTGTGTGTTTTTACCTACAAGGCAATGCTATGCAAATCTCCCAGTTAGGTTTGTGGCCTCCTTAAATTTGCGGTTATTAGTTACCTTACACGGTCTAGCAGGCTTACTGTTTTTAAAAGTCCCCTGGGTTGTTTCCAAGTTAGGAAATACTGCCTTGTCATATTGTGCACCTTCAACATGAAACACCTTACAAAAAATTATCTTGGCCAGGTCTTCCTTGAAAAATGAGATTATATCTCAATGGGCTTCTTCCTGGTTAAATAAAGGTTAAAAAACTAGTCTCACTTTATTAAAAGACATTATTTGCAGACTTAAAATTTACTACAAATATTACATGGAAATAAAATCTGTAAGTAATCTAACTGGCCCAAATGAGGCTGTTGAGTGCACACTGGGGGACATGTCAGATTGAAGAAAAAGGGAAGCATGGTGGGAGGAAGTAGAAGGAGAGAAGTTTGCGTAACCATTACATAAAGTGAGTGAGAAGGTGGTAGTTGCGTGAAAAAGGTAGGGAGAGGGGCAAATGACAGGATGATGTGGACTGATGAGGAATTAGGAGAAAGATATAAGTAACATAATGCGGGAGAAGGCAAAATCCAGCCTGCAATAAGGCAAGGGAATGTGGGAAAAGGAAATCGGTGTAAGGTTGCAGGGAGTGGGTGGGTTAAGGAGGAATTGAGGAGGAGGAGGAGGACAAGAGAGGAGGCATTATGGGAAGCAGTTTTAAAAGTGGCAAGAGATCAAGACTAAAATTGAGAGAGGAAACTGGGAAATCTGTCTTTTTGTGTGGAGAAGAAATAAAAAATCATCAAATAAAAAAATGTTCCTGTGAAATGAAAAGAAAGACAGCTGGAAGGGGCTGAAAAATGGTGCAAAGATCTCATGGCGAGTCTAGAATAGGAAACAAAATGGAGCCATAGTAATTTAGTAAGGCAGAGGTTGAGCAAAGAGTGAATTGGAGGAAGATAGATTAGAACGAGGGTTGAAGGAGGAAGCAGGGGATAAGAGACATTTAGCAGTACAAGTGAACTCAGGGGATGTGGGGCGGATGTATGGACACTGTAGGAGCATGATAAGGGATTGGATGGATAGACAGATGAATGTCTATGGGTGAATAAATGGATGGATGGATGGATGATGGCTGAATGGGTGTATGGATGGATGGAAGAAGGTTGTAAATGAGAAAAGAGAGGGTTGCCAGTGAAAAGAAATGAGAAAGGAGCCTTCTGAACATGGTCAGTGTGATGATAAGATAAGTGAGAGTGGAGAAAGAAGCAAGCATTAAATGATTAGGGCAGAGACGCATGACAGAAACATTATATAGCGATGCTGTGCATTGATTGGTCAACAACAATAACAACGATGATGACAATAACAACGATGATGACAATAATAATGATGACAATTATGATGTGCCTTGGATAAATTCTCTATTCTCTGTCTTCCTTGCCTGCTTGTCAGAGATTGCTTCCCATAGAAATACACATCAGGACTTGTGCAGCTGTATTCTACTTCAACCAATTTATAGCCTGGCACAATATGCTGACGGTGCTCAAGTAAATACCTGCTTCAAGGAGAACCTTTAGGCCAATGTTGAGTTGACATATTTCACATCGGCCTATATCATTTTAGGCCTGACACTCAACCCAAACAAAAGCAATCATTCCTCTTTCCATATCCCTCGGAAGCACAGCTGTCATCCCACAAAACCTCAGCCAACAATAGATCCCTTGAAAATGATTACTTCCAGGCAATTTAACATAGACGGACTACGCGGTGACGTAAAGGTCACAGGTTTGCTGTATTCAGCATAAAATGCAGCTCTAGTTAAACATTTTTTAGAGATGAACTTCATGGTCAAAAAGAAGCTAAGAGGTAGCTTGACATAAACATAAAAATCAGGCTATGACAACTTACACATTCACTGAAAAGAACTGAACGGACCAACAAAGACAAACTGACTTAACAAGTACTGTATGTAATAGCTGATAGACCATTTAAGAAACAAGACAGGTAACACAAAGACAAACACTACTAACTGATATATGATTAAAACAAATGTTTAACAATGTAACAGTCTAATGGGCCATTTCCTGTATTTAACTGCTCTTACTTTGGACCTAGGTCTGCTAGGATGTCCCTACAGCAGCAGCAACCAGCAGTGGCACTGTCAGAACCTGAACATTCAAAGGAAATAGAAAGTACAACAACTCCAGAAAAACTAGAGACAAACCAAAGCATGCCTGTATAGAAGTTAACTAAATGTGCATTCTACAAGTATAACTAATGCATTGCCATCAAATAATAAACTATAATTTTGATGTGTGAAACAAAAGCTATGCATCATTGTCTATATGTTTGCTGATGTATTTGCAATGATAATGTAATGTGCATAAGGTCAAAGTGTCAACAAACAGAGGTAAGTCTTTATTATCCCTGAGGGGCAATTTGTTTCACAGCCTGGAATACAATCAGCATGTTAAACAACACATTGACCATTCTCACACACACACACACACACATACACACACACATAAATTACTCACTTCTGTTCAGAAGACCGATAGCAGCAGTGACAAATTAGTTTTTAAATCTATTGGTCCTGCACCTTGGTAGATTATATCTACAACCAGATGGGAGCAACCAGAACTCACTGAACAAGGGGTGACTAGGGTCAGCGAGGATTGACTGGACCTTCTACCGTATTCTGACTTTGTGTAATTGGGAGAGGACATTCTGATTTATGCCTGCAATTTTACTGTACAGTCTAACAATTCCTTCCAACCTGTTTCTGTTACTAAATGTAAACTAAATGAGGAGAAAATGAACTGAATGTAAAATATAAAGATGACTAAGGTGTGTGTGGTTACAGATATTTAAATTAGCCGTGTGGCCGCAGGTGTGGCCATCACAACTACAGTGTAACAGTGAGCCAGCATGCACAATACCAGAAAGCAGCTCACAGTTCACAGATAAGTGGGAAGGATTTTTATGTTCAAGTTCTCCCCGGAGATGTTTCACCTGCATTTGTAATTTACCTGTAATTTAACATTTAAAACTACCCAGCTGAGAGTTGCTCCCCCATTTTAGTTGTGCATTGCATTTTGGGACAATAGGTTACATCAACAGCAGTGTTAAAATCCAATCTTTTAGCTTTTTTGAGTATACTTAAATGTGTTGCTTCTAGGTGTGAACACACTGCACACTCAATATCTGTTATGAATTAATATGTAGTATGGAACTGGGACAAAGGTCTTGCCAGGAAATCTTTAATTATTTATAATTATTAGTTTGTTTATTGAGGTTTAACCTCCAGAGCAGCCCTTTCTCTGTCAGTGACACGGAACCATCCCTGTCCAATTTAAAGAGCTCGGGTGAAACCATCAGCTGCATGTCAACATGTAAATAAATATGGGTAGCCACCTCTCCAGTGATGTCCTTACAGAAATAGATACAAGGGTCCTTCCATACCATATTACAGCAATGTCAGAGGAGTTGGAAGTACAAAACACCCATGGCCTAGCTTTAGTCTGTGGCCTGGGGTTTGGTATCCTCTGTCTGAAAACCTACATCTGCTTGAAAAGGTGCCAGAAACCAAACTCTCCTGAGCAAATTATAATCACCATAACCATATGATAGCGGTAAAAAAAAAATTCCAATCACACTGCCCTCAGAAAAGCATTGACCATCAACTGGTAAGCTAAACTAACACCCGTGTCCTGGACTTTACCACTCACTTTGACAGAAGTGCTATCACAATAAAGTGGACAGGTCATCTTAGCAAAGTGAATGGCTCCAGGTGACCAACACAATTCTATTCCCTCTTCAGAGATTGATGTCTTGGCCCTGGAGGTCAGAAAAAGTATTAATGTGACAATTCCAAATCATAGCTTGAGAAATGCCATAGGTCCAGACAGGAAACAGGGGACACAACTGAGGAGGATTACAGTGTTTCACTTCAGGGCCAATGTGATATATGGTGAGTCAATCACCACTGAAAAGGGAATACACATTTCTCAGATTGCCCTCCCCAAAAATTCAGCCGAATAGGTTCCCTGTGCAAGAGACTTATTACAACCCATATTGACATTTATTATGACAGGAGCAAAAAAGGAACTCAGGCTTGGTAGTATAAAGTCAGACCGCTGTTCCTGTCCCATGTGAAACCAAAAGTGGAAGTTGACTCCATACGCAAGTTACAGTTTTTCTCAATTGTTTACACACAAATTCTGGTACTTGAGACACAATGACCACAACATGTAACTCATTCACCAACCCCGTGAACCAATTCTGCTAAACTGCAAGCACAATTCCTGCTTTACACTCAAATTGCAGTTCTAAAACACACTTTTTTCAAAACACTACACAATTCTCTGCTTCTGGCACAAGTTTCATGCAGAAAATATCTTGTTTTCACAAGGAACACACTGCCATTCAAATATGCACACTGACTCATCACAAGGGCAAACACCCGTCACACAGTTTTCCAATTAGCAATCAGAGCTTTAGCATAAAAGGGCAACAGGTGAGCTCTTCAATGGAGCAATGGATGCCAACATTGGAAACAGAGGCAGAGCCAGAGGAGTGAGAGGACGAGGACGAGGACGAGGACGAGGACGAGGACGAGGACCGTAATCTCTGATGAAATCCGAGCTACTTTGGTTGATCATGTGGTCAACCATGGTCTAACAATGAAAATACTGTAAAGTATGTTTCAAGTATTTAGGAAATGTATACCTACTTTGTATTTACAGTATTTGTTTGGCAGAACTGAAAGATTACCAACACAAGGTGGTCGGGAACGTCTTCTGTCTCCTGAACAGGAAACTGAAATCATAAACATGGTCCTAGAAAACAACGCCATAACATTACAGCAAATACAAAGAAAAATAATAGAAAATAAGACTGTCTTGCGCAGAAATCATCTCAGGATGAAGCAGGTCTACAGGGTGCCATTTGAACGCAATTCAGAAAGAATCAAAGAATTGCGATATAACTATGTGCAAGTGAGTCCCAAAATTGATGCATACTCTCAACACTGTATACAGTAAATTATACATATTTCAATATTGTAATCATAATGATTGTGCTTCACAATAGTGACCACTCCATGTCTATTTCTGATGCTGTCATGTGTGTTTCAGAGAGTCCTTGAGCTAGAGATGGCTGCAGTGGAGCACCAGTTCATCTTCATTGATGAGGTT
This sequence comes from Micropterus salmoides, assembly GCF_014851395.1. Classification (NCBI taxonomy): domain Eukaryota; kingdom Metazoa; phylum Chordata; class Actinopteri; order Centrarchiformes; family Centrarchidae; genus Micropterus; species Micropterus salmoides. Next base: position 17,270,854 of record NW_024044681.1, read on the forward strand.
GGGTTCAACCTCACAAAAAAACGAAAGAGGGGAAGGAATGTCATCGGCCAGCGTGCCATTGTTGAAGTCCCTGGCCAGCGCGGAGCGAACATCACAAGGTGTGCAGCGATTACCCACCACGTCGTCATCCATCACCATGCTACCCTTGGCCCCTACAATACCGCCCATCTGATCACATTCCTGGACACCCTACACAACACACTCATTCCACCAGATCAGGTAGACGGCCCAGAGCAGCTGAGGTACGTTGTCATTTGGGACAACGTAAGTTTCCACAGGGCTGCTCTGGTTCGTAACTGGTTCACTGCCCACCCACACTTTTTAGTTGTTTATCTACCTCCATATTCTCCATTCCTCAATCCTATTGAGGAATTTTTTTCTGCCTGGAGGTGGAAAGTGTATGACCGAAATCCACAAACGCATACCTCTTCTCCAAGCTATGGAGGATGCATGTGGAGATATAGCAGCTGATGCTTTTTATGGCTGGAATCGCCATGCTAGGTGATATTTCCCCCGCCGCTTGGCCAGGGAAAACATTGCTTGTGATGTAGATGAGGTGCTGTGGCCAGACCGCAACAGAAGAGAGGATGCAGCATTGTTTGTTTTTAGGTTTTTCTTTTTACTGTAACTGTGTACAGTAAATTCTTCTGTTGTTGTATGTAGTGTATGTGCAACTTTGTGTTGGTTGGGAATGGGATGTACACTGTGTACATTGTTTTTGTGGGACAAAAAAATATATTTGTTACCGTGTATTTGTGTGGTCTAGTATAAAAACAATATTCATACAATATTTTACAACACACTTATGTATGTACTGTCTGTAGTAAGTGTAACACTGAACAAAAAAAAGGCCCAAGTCATTATGATGAATGGAGAAGTGTTTTCCATTGAGCACATCAGTGTTCAACTGGTTCTTATGAATGTCTATTCATATGACGGTTTGTGTGTGTCATTTGAAAACAAAATACCATTTTGAGAAGAAATAACCTTGTTTTGAATGTAAAGTTTCATTTTGCAGGAGAATTGAGGGGTTTTGCCCTTTGTGTGTTTTTTGATTTGTGTGTAGAGTTCTGAGAATATGAGGCATTCTTTCAGAAAATGTGTGTAAACAATCGAGGAAAAACTGTAAGTTAGATTAGTAAGTCATGTGACGTAACAAAGGTTATGATATGGTAACCCTAGTTCTATAAGCACAGGTGGAGCCCTCTACTGGACTACTCCTTCTACCACACGCACTTGCCCACTGAAATTTTTATTGTGCACGTAGCCGACCAATAGGATGTCGCTATCGATACGTGAATGATAAGCCAAAGTTTACCACACCCACCCAGTCGGCCACAGGCTGGCCAAAGCCCCGACCACCACACCACCTTAGTGACAGAATGGAGGACCACCACTGAGAAGGTCGCTGGACCGATAGGGGCTCGGCCTGACCATTAATACCTGGACTTCCCTGACTTCTCACCGGAACGTCAGGCACCGCCAGTGTATTTTTCCCCTCTACACCCAGCAATCACTGGATCCTAGGGTTGCCACCTTCAATAGAGAAAAATAAGGGACGCCTGCCGGAGCGGGGGCCACACCCCGCAGCGGTGGTATATCATAACATGAAACATGTTTTCAGGAAAGTATTAAGACTGTTATCAGTGGACATTATAATAAGCTATCTGCTATTGAAATCAGTGTGAACAGATGCACTCAGTCTCTCTCTATCACAACTTAACAGACTAGTGGTCATATTGTTATAGCTGAATACACGGCTATTTGTTTTGGTGTGGTGCAACTGAGTACAATGTTGGTTTCGGTTTCGATTGGCTTCCTCATTAACAAGCCTCCTCTGCGCACCCGTGGGTGAAAACGGTATCCCGGGTGAAAATCGCGAGTCCTGTGTCATTTCGGCCACTTTATAAAACAGCCCACTGCTGATGGAGAAAGTCAACAGGGCTGACAAATACAGGGAGAGAGAAACAGAAAGAGGTAGGGCAAGCTGCTGTGTTTGCAGAGATGTATGTTCCTTGCTTGTGTGGAAATACTAGAAGTGAAGGCAAGGAGAGCAGAATTAAGTAGGCTACTATCCTACTTAATTCTGCTCTCATAAATAAATAAATAAATGTGTGCATTAATGTTTTTATTCATGTGTATTCCAATGTTGAGAGCAGTGTGTGAGAAAACATTTTTCTGCAATGTTTAAATCGGCTACTGTGTTTATTAACATGAACAAAACAGGCTTACGTATGATGTATGAGTCCAAACATAGGTTAAATTCAACAAAAGGCATGGTAATACGATACAAGGGAACAATCCAGAAATCCAGGGAAACAGAGCACAAGGCAGAACACTCAACATACGAAGCTGACACCACAAAGGCTGAACACAACTGGGGGCAATATATACAGGGACACACACAAGCAGGCAGGTGAGACCATAGATATCCATAATAAAGGCTAGATGTCTTACGGCAGAGTCTCTATCGTCATCACCGGCGGCCATCTTGTCACAGGCAAGCTTTCTGGCGTTCTCTGTGGCAACCAATGTAAGGTGAGTGATCAGCACGAACACAAACACTCTTATCTCGTTTGAACGGTTTGGTTTCTTATAAACATTATTAACGTGGATATAATTCTGGATGCTTGAACATGTTGAAATTGCAGACTTTCTTTTCGAAAAACGACTTAATTGTGCAGAATAGTTGTTTATCTCGGCTACTTGCGCAAGTTATCATGGCTGAGACCACAATCGAGCTGTTCAATTATATAGGTTTTACTGACACCAATAATGATTTTATGACAACTAATCTTTTGTCTGAATTACAATCTTTGTGGTGTGGTTGTAGTTATTAGCTGGCTAATAACAAGAAGCTGTGAGTGTGGTTGTAGTTATTAGCCTAGCTGGCTAATAACAAGAAGCTTTGATTGAGACCTAGTAGTAGCTAACGTGCAAGCAAACCTTGTTGTGCTTGCAGAAAAAAAAAACAATATTCTAGCCTCTATAACTCTGTGCCAGTACTTCACACAATTATTCTGAAACTACAGGGTCTCAGCTTTCTAAAGAGGTCAGGCATTTGATGGTATGCAAAAATAGGAGGGAACAGTGATCTCTTAAGTAGGCATAGTGCAATGTCGGGGAGAAAAGCCTAGAAAATGGCCCAACCCTGAAAAAGTTACAATAAACATGTAATTCAAATTATTCATATTCATATTATAAAAGTGTGTATATATATATATATATATATATATATATATAATATATATATATTAATTAGGGCTGTTAAACGATTAATCGCATCCAAAATAAAAGTTTGTGTTTACATTATATATGTGTGTGTATTGTGTATAATTATTTTGTATATAAATGCACACATTTATTTATTTATGAAAAATGTGTTATTTTTATATAAAATGTTTATATTTATATAAAATAGACATATACATGCAATACATGCAAACATTTCTTAAATACACATGCATGTGTGTGTATTTATATATTAAAAATAATTATACACTGTACACCACATATATTATGTAAACACAAACTTTTTTTGGATGCGATTGGTAGAAAATTGAGGAAGTTAGGGTTATTTAAAAAGTACATGCACCATTAAAACAGAATGTTACGAGTGAGCGAGCTGCCTGTGACAAGATGGCCGCCATGTGCTGACGTCGCCCTCTATTGGCCAGCAGCGCAGACGAGACATCTAGCCTTTATTATGGATATCTATGGGTGAGACGCATTAAGAATCAAGGCAGACAGGAAGCAAAGCTAGACAAAAACACCAATCACCAAAACTACAAAATAAAACAGGAAGTAAAGCTACAGACAATACACATGGATAAATGTAACTAAGGCTGCGTCCGAAAAGTCTTTTTTGCTTAGGTTCCTAACTGAGTGAAGTGACCCGGAAGTATTTCAGTGGACGTTGCTGGAATCGGTACAGATAGAGACCCCCGGTCTTCTTGTAGGCTGAATGAAAATGCTTTGAGAAAGGTTTACTTGAACAATAAGAAACATGCGATGCAATTTGAATACACAAGAAACAAATGTGCGTTGTCCAAGAAAGTTACTTAAGCAAAAAAAAGCTACTGATCAATGCATTATATTCCATTTTATTGTTATATTTTGAATTGTCACCTGCTGAATTTTGTGCTGCCATTCATATAAATAAAGACATTTACTCCATAAATTGGTGCAGAAAATGTCTCTAGAATGCAGGAATTAAGAGATTAAATTCATCCCCCCTCTCATTTTATCATCGAATATTTCTTCAAAATAGTGTAAAATATCTTTCGTCTTATTCTCATGACCAAAGTCACACACCCCTAATCTCAGATCTCACCAACTCTTTACAACACAAAGTGACACTGTTCTGCCCTTCAGGTATTTAAGTCTTTTTGGAAATCATGGGACAAGAAATGTACAGAGACTCTACAAACAACTGGGTTGCCCCTCTCCCCTTTAGACTTCCCCGGCAATGTTTATTGAACAACCGTGAACAGGTGTTCACTCGCTTCACCTCCCAGGAGAAAACGCTGCCGAGGAAACCAGAGATGAGAGACCAGTTCCTGGAGTTCATGAAGAAAATGTTGGACAACAGACATGCAGAAGTTGCTCCACCACTAGAGGAGGATGAAAAGTGTTGGTACTTACCAACCTTCGGCATTTACCACCTGCAAAAGCCTGGAAACATCCGTGTGGTGTTTGACTCCAGTGCGAAGTACCTTGGCACATCTCTAAATGATGTTCTCTTACCAGGCCCAGACCTCAATAACTCACTTATTGGGGTGCTGGTCCGCTTTCACAAGAAACAGGCTGCAGTGATCGCCAATATACAGCAGATGTTCCACTGCTTTCTCGTCCGCACAGACCACAGGAACTACCTGAGGTTTTTGTGGTGCAGAGATAATGACATGTCTAAGGACATCATTGACTACAGGATGAGGATCCACGTTTTCGGCAACAGTCCATCCCCATGTGTGGCCATCTATGGACTAAGGAGAGCCATCCATGAGGGTGCACACAATATGGAGAAGACACAGTCCAGTTTGTCAAACGTCATTTTATTTAGATGATGGTCTCATCAGTGTGCCCACCAAAGCGCAAGCCATCAGTCTCCTGCAGATAACGCAGATGTCTCTCAGCGAATCAAACCTGAGGCTACACAAGTTTGCCTCCAACAGTGAAGCCACCCTGCAGGTGTTCCGACCAGAAGACAGAGCAGTCCTGAAAGACCTTGACCTTAGCGGAGAGGCTACACCAGTGCAACGCAGTTTGGGACTGTTGTGGGAGACAACAACAGACACTTTCACATTCGCAGCTTCAGAGAACAAGAAACTCTTCACGCACAGGGGGGTTCTGTCGACTGTGAACAGCATTTTCGATTCAGTAACCATTGAAGGCAAAAGTCTCTTGAGGGAACTCAGCGTTGACACATGCAACTGGGACGCTCCTCTTCCAGAACAAAAGCTGAAGCAATGGGAAGCGTGGTGAGAGTCACTGCACAATTTAAGCAAGCTTCACATCCCACATGCATACACCGCAATATCACTTTCCAATGCTTTATACACAGAGCTTTGTGTATTCTCTGACGTGTCCACGAAGGCCATTGGAGTTGTGACATATGTCAGGACCATTCAGGCTGAGGGGCAGGTCAAAGTAGGATTTGTCCTAGGGAAGGCTAAGCTGGCCCCACAATCTGAATTTACCATCCCTCGGTTGGAATTGTGTGCCGCAGTATTAGCTGTGGAAGTTGCTGAACTCATCCAAGATGAATTGGACATGAAGCTGGGCGCAATCAAGTTATATTGTATATCTATTGTATTATATTCACAATTAGACCAAATGCTTCTATGTCTATGTTCATAATCGAGTTCGACGAATTCGTCAGTCAACAAGACCTGACCAATGGTTTTACGTCAACACAGAGGGCAACCCAGCTGACCACGCATCCAGGTTAGTTCCTGCATCCCAACTGACACAGACTACGTGGTTCACTGGACCTGCTTTTCTGTACAAACCAAGAACACCCGACGAAAATACAAGTCAAACGTTTGAACTTGTAACCCCAGAATTAGACATGGAAATACGCCCTGAAGTGAGCAGTTTCCTGAATCAGACTCAAAACCAAGGCCTTACTGTTTCCTGCATTTTTCATCCATGTGCTCTCTCACCAGGGCAATTGCTCTACTCATCCACATAGACAGAGATTACAGACGTGACAGGTGCAGTGAATGTAAAGGCTAGCATCACTGTAACCTCTCACGTACTCCAGATGAGCTGGCCCAGGCGAGAGACATAATCATCAGAGCAGCGCAGGAAGAGGTCTTCGCAAAAGAGCTTACAGCTCTTGAGCACGCACAGGCTGTGACTAAAGACAGTTCCCTTCAGAAGCTCAGACCTGTTCTTGAAGGTGTCTTGATTTGCGATGGTGGCAGATTGAAACATGCTGACTTGAGCACTCTGGAAAAGAACCCTGTCATCTTGCCCAAGAACAGCCACGTTTCGCTGCTGCTGGTGCGGCAGTACCATGAAGAAGTCAAGCATCAAGGCCACCACTTCACTGAAGGGGCCCTGAGAGCGGCGGGTTTCTGGGTCATAGGTGGAAAAAGACTTCTTGTCTCAGTCTTGTACAAATGTGTTGTGTGCCGGAAATTGCGCAGAAGAACAGAGGAACAAGTTATGGCCGACTTACCCCTAGAACGTTTACTCACATACCCACCCTTCACCTACGTTGGAGTGGACATGTTTGGACACTGGCAAGTCATCTCCAGGCGCACGCAGGGTGGACAGGCCCAAATCAAGAGATGGGCAATACTTTTCTGTTGCATGAGCTCCCGAGGCGTGCACATCGAGATCATTGACTCCTTGGACACGTGCAGTTGCATTAATGCACGTTTCTTTGCCATACGGGGACCTGCGAAGCAGATAAGGTCGGACTGTGGCACAAACTACGTAGCTGCTGCAAAGCAACTAGGATTGAGTCAACAACAACCGGACTTCACAGTGCAGAACTTCTTGAGCCAGGAGGGGTGCTCATGGGTGTTCAACCCTCCTCATGTGTCCAATATAGGAGGTCTATCAAGACGGATCCTGGATGCAATCCTTCTTAAAGAGAACATTCAGCTGTCTTTCCTGGGAGAGACAGCAAGGTGAGGAAGGTGGAGCTCAGGACCTGAGATCAAGGTTCCACAAAGATGTTCATGAGACCAGTGTTGGAAGTAGTTCTTCTTCTGCCTGAAGACTGATGATTAAGAGATATATTTAATAGTTAATAGTGAACTTTAAGGTCAGACGGGGAGTGTTCTGCCCTTCAGGTATTTAAGTATAATTTTCATGCATTTATTTTGGTACAACTTAAGTTTCACATGCTTTTATTTTGGCATCTGTAATTTCGGCTAAAACAGGAAGTAGGAAGGAAAATCGATAGTAATCACGTTTGAAGCACGTTAGAAACGGCAGACTGGTTAACAATGCAGATGTTGATTACACCAGAGAAAGGACATCGTACCTGTTGATTCCTCAGCAGAAGCATCGCTTGTATGTATTTCATCTTTGTTCTAACTAAGTCAACTGATTAGTATGTTGATTTTATGTTGTAACAACGAAGTTATAAGGCTAAAAACAATGTGACGTTGTTAAAGACTATTGATGCTAATTTTAGCACAAGGAAATGTCAGCATTACAGCATTAGTTTACAAGTAATTTGCATAGTTTAAAGTAATGTTCATGAAACTAGGTGGCTAACTAATTGCAGTATTTGTTTTATTGTTTTTCTCCTAGTTTCACTCTCAATCTCCCTTTTGCTTATCAATGTGGATTCAGTACAATGTGAAGAGTGAAAATAAATCAACAAGAATTCTGGCATTATTCGTTCTTGAATATAAAGAGTTTAGCTCACTGTCTAGTTGGAGTTACCACACCTCAGCGAGGACAGTACAGATGCCCTTGCTGTTATATACAGTAGGCCTACTGCTTATATTATCTCACCATTTGTATACAAATGTAGCCTAAGTAGTGAATGCGTGTTCGTGGGGATGCGTGGTTAGGTGGGCTGGCGTGGCTACAGTGCCAGGGCTGAATTTTTGTCCCAGTCCGCCCCTGCATAGGCACTATAATTTGATAATTAAATGTGTATTAAACAGCCTGTATCTCTCTCTTATCTTTTATTAAATTAATGCTTATGTGTCTGACTGTATACCTCAATCTTAAAAAACAAATCATACCATAATGTTTGCATGTGCTTCATTTACATTGTCATAGTATTTCTTAACAAATAGGCAGCATATGAAATCCAGAGTAATCAATCAGAAAATTAGTAAGTTTTATTAAGTCATTACACTGCTTTGGCATGCTGTCACATGTCTGACAGGCCACCATGCACCACGCAGGACACTGGCCGACAAATTGTGTGGTTTGGCTTGATGCTCATCAGGTAGGCTATTTGATTTCTCCCACTCTCATCGTTGTCAGTACAGAGGTGATGTGGGGGTTTCTCAAGCTGCCACCGCTATTGTACCAACTTGACTCCTTGACTAGAGACCCGCCCTTAACTGACTACAATTGGCCCTGAACCTGACGGTTCCCTTGGATTGGACTCTGCCCTCTCTGTTGATGTACGCGCTGAAGGAAACACACACTAGAAACCACCATGCATCGCTTTTGCCTCTTGAGGTCCTGATGCAGGCTGGCAAACCAACATTGTAGCCGTCACATGTGCAGCAAGCCCAGAGGGACAATGTGATGGATTGCTGCCCTGAGGCCCAACAGCAGCATCACTGACAGTGATGTCACAACTTTCCCCTGCTGCAGCCTGTGGACCACCAGGGGAAGCGTCTGTCCAAACAGATACGCTTTCAGGGTGGTGGCGTTAAGCACAATCCCCTGATACTCCAGTTTCTTGATCGTCAGCATGTGGAAACGCCTTTTGTCCATTATGCTGGTTCAGGTGGCGGAGATCCAAGGTGGCTCAGAAGCCTCTCGTCTTTTTGGGGAACAAAAAGTACATGGAGTAAGACCTCTGTGCATGTTGGCTCACTGCTCCGTTGACGGCCCAATGTGCAACAGTGTCAGCGTCCCAGTTTGGCGTCATGCTGTGTGTATGTATGAAAATTGCATTACTTACTTAAAATCAGAAAGTAATGAAAATAGACTTATTAGTATGTTATATCCCATAGCATAACAACTTTTTCTCCCTCGGCTACTAAATCCCCCCCAAAAAGCACAATATTGGGACGGATAATAAACCAATAACCTTTTTTTTTATAATTAGCAATGTTTCCAAAGTCGAGGAATGCACATGTGCACACATACAAATAAACACACATCTGTTCTTTTGCTATGAGTCATGTACTGCTGCTATACACCCAAACACTAGAATTACCATTACCACAACCATATATTTAATTGCAATCAAAACACAGATTAATTGATTCTTATTTCCTAACCCTAATCTTGAAATTATCAGGCAGGCTGAGTAAAGTGGCAGCAGGAAGAGGTGTGGACCCAAAATGCAGACTGTGGCAAGGTGGATGCAGTTCAAAAAGGTTTATTAACATGAACAAAACAGGCTTACGTATGAGCACGAGGCAAGAGTCCAAACATTAAACATTAAATTCAACAAAAGCCAAGGTAATACGACACAAGGGAACAATCCAAAAATCCAGGGAAACCGAGCACAAGGCAGAACACTCAACATACGAAGATGACACCACAAAGGCTGAACACAACTGGGGGCAATATATACAGGGACACACACAAGCAGGCAGGTGAGACTATTAAGAGTCAAGGCAGACAGGAAGCAAAGCTAGACAAAAACACCAATCACCAAAATTACAAAATAAAACAGGAAGTAAAGCTACAGACAATACACATGGATAAATGTAACTAAGGCTGGGTCTTTTTTGCTAAGGAAGGTTCCTAACTGATTGAAGTGACCCGGAAGTATTTCAGTGGCAGCCATGATATAAATAACAAAATAACAAACAGCAGCAGGTGTAATATAACATTATTTGATGTTGATTTACCTATGAATTTTTGTGATGACATGGTGGCGAAATGCATTTTGACCACATTGAGGGGATGCAGTTTGGCACTGAGAAGTGATATGAAAATAGGCGAATAGAGCATTTATGTGAAGGAAGGGTTAGTGACATGTGAGGCCGCAACGGGGAGCTGGTGCGGTGGGAGGAGAAGAAGACTTAAGGGATGATGAGGGAGCTCGCGGTTTGGCGGGGCTCGGGTGTTACTGCGGACTCGTGCGGTCAGGGCTGTTGAGCCAGTTGTGTCTGAGCTGGAAGCCGGGTCCGAGCAAGGTGGTCTGCCGGAGTGTCGGAGCACGGCCTCCTTTAGAATCCTTCACCGGGCGGAAAAGATCAAGGTTGAGGAGGAAGGCCGCTGGGTTTGTTCTCTGGTGGGATCCCTAGCCACCCGTTCAGTGTCAGAGCTCTCAGCCGCTGGCGGGGAGGAGGCTGCAGGTTTGGCAGACGGTGCGGATGGGACTTGGCCTGGGGCAGGGGGATGCACAGGGGGTCAGCTGGATGGTCTGGGTTGGAAACAGCCAGTGGAGCATAGCGGTTGGAGAGGTTCAAGCAAGGGAGGGAGTCGGACCTTTCCGTACTTTTCTTATGGTCCTTGATCACCACCTCAGCCCATGTTGACCCTTGGTTTGGGGTTGAGCAGGAGGGCTGATGACTGGTGGATGGATACCATAGGATGATGTCCCGATTGGTTGAGCTCAGTTGTTTTTTTGAGTGCTCTGCTATCATTAAGCTGGAAAAGAGTGGGAGACGGGCCGAGAAGCTGGTCAGCACGGAGTCCTTCCTCTGCAGTTCATCTGGGAGCAGATGAATGTCCTCCTTAAGGTCAGAGATCTTTTTATTTGCCTTTCTCAGCAATTCGCTTTCCTGGCAGGTCACATTAGACATCATTGTCATGTCTTGTCTTCAGCAGATGTAGGTGGTAGCTGATGAACAGAGATAAGAGAAGGCCAGTACAGGGCGGAGGGAGGCAGTTGTAGAAAGGTGATCTATTTATTAGCTGTCGCTACAAAGCGAAGTGCATGGACACTTACAAACTGGAGCCCACTGTGCTGGTATGGCTTTGATGGGGGGTCGAAGAAAGTTGGATATAAAACTTACACGAAGTGGACCCGCTGTTTGGCTTTGTTTGATCCAGGCATCCAATTTTTAAAACAAGTGGACCGGAATGTGTTACTTTAAAACAAATCAGTAATAAAACTGTATCCTAAAACTATGGTGTAAGCTAAGTTAAAATCACTTTGGGAGAGGAGTAGTCAGTGCATAAACAAAATGCTGTGCTTCCGTAAGTTTCGCCGTTGTCCTGAAAAAATTATGATACCTGAATAAGACTCTCACAATTTCCTTCTTTCTTTTGGTTTGTTTTCTTTTGGCTTTGCTGTAACCTGATGCTGTTTCAACACCATTTTATGTTTCGGGTTGTTGAAATAAGCTAAAACGTGTTTTCTACAAGAATAAAAAAGAGAAATCATCGACCATGACGGATAAACGATGTTGATCACTATGTAGGTTACCATTGGCTATTAAGCCTTTTCTCTCTTATGCCATAACTCCCTTATATGCATATGTCTTGAACTGTCAGCAATAACTGAGACCCATGCGAGCTGTTACTAGTCTTGATAATGTTGCAGCATGTAGGTTCACGTTATGTATTTCCAGCCTTCAGCGATATATGATTAATTGATTTTACCTCAATCACAGATGCCGACAACCTTGCCTTAATAGAGGCAATGATCAAGCTGGATGACCTCTACAGTAAACGTAATGTATGATTTCAGTGTTTCCCACACAATGATTTGACGACCGTTTCTTAATATCAAAAATGGGCAGCGCATGTATTCGCACAGCACCTCCTCTCACTCAGTCGCCCCCTCTCTCTCTCTCTCCACAGTTATGCTGTCATTCTGTGGGATACATTGTGTTTACAAACAATAATTGGGATTCATGTTGATAAATATGGGTGGGCAGGAGGCTGAGTGTGAGCCAGCATTCTCAAGCAAGACACTTAACCCCTACTTGCTCCAGAGGCGTGCGACCTCTGACATATATAATTGTAAGTCACTTTGGATAAAAGGGTCAGTAAATGAATAAATGATTTAGATGGCCTGCATTAAAACAACACTGGATGCAGTGTCAGAGATGCACTTTTTGTAGTCCATCTTCAGAACATTATAGTTTCATCACAGCAGGTCACGTCAGTAACATCCGCCGTCGCATAATTACATTGCCTAGAAAAGAGCAGTCGGATTCTCTGAGCCCCGCGGTCCTCTTTTCCTAAGTCCTTATGGATTCTCCTTCATATCTTTTCTTGATCTCATGACGTTTTCCATCGAGGTCAAGGAAAGGTTGTTAGCAAAGGAGATTTTTGGACACAGCCCCAGTACAACAAAAAACAAGGATGCAACGCTCAACTAACAAAACATAAACAAGAACACAGAGCCAATGGGTAAAACAGAAAGGTTATTTAACAAAATAACACTCGAATCCAAGGTCGTGACAGAAACTGATAGTAAAACACATGTTTCTTGTGCTTGACTTAATCCTGAACAATGCCACTGCAGTAATCAAGTGATTTCATCTTTTACTGTTTACCAGTTCATTCACAATATCTTTGGCAAATATAAATAAAATATAAATATAAAATTTGACCTCTCAGTCTTAATAGTAGATTTTTTTAAAAACATCTACAAAAATGGGATTGCTTGGCCCAGGTGTTTAATATTTTGCCATTTTGCACACATACCCAGATATGTCAATACGGCCAGTTAGAATCTTGATGAAAATGGCTTTGATGATTTACATGGGCTGATAGATGTGACGAGATGTGAGGAGCTCTCTGAACACATTAAAGGCACAAGACTAACTCTCAAACTGCCATAAATGGTAAGGTCTTTTCAGCCAGAGCGCTTTATCCAAAATGGGATTGATGCTTAAGAGAATGTGAACCTACAGTACATTCTACTGTATGTGGCACTAATACATCCACTGCAGCCATCTCAACCACCATCCCACTTTATTACCTCTGTACGCTCCACCAGGCACCTCTCCCTCACCAATGTGGTCTAGTGACTTTCATCAATCATGGCCAACTAGATATAGAGGCTGAATGGAGGCTTGGTGGGGGTTTAAAAGCATCTGGGGCAAGTTAATGTTACCTAAACATAACATACACTGTAAGCACTGTTTACAGATTTATGACATCTGATCTGAATTTTTTTTAGTATTCGGTAGGGTGTAAAAACTCATAAGGGCTATATTACAAACGTTTGTCCATTCTCACTCAAGATTTTCCTCATGCATGTTTACACTCAAACACACACAAACACACGCTCAATGCCGCACAGCCAGTGCTGTCAATTTAGGTCCACATCACACTAACATCAATCTTCATTAAGCACTTGACCTTGAAATTGACCGGCAAAGTATAGATGGTATCACCTAGAACAAAGCAAGAGGGAAATTTTGCAGTTGGGTGTGTGTGTTGGTGAGGGTGTGTGTGTGTTAACACATTATTGTAGAAGTGTGTGAGTAAAGGAAGAGTCTAGATGCTGTTGTGTTCATGTGTGTTCATATAGAGTTTGAGCGTTTACTGTGCAGCACTGCATTTTTATGTCAACTTATTTCCATTTTATTTGCATCTTTCTTACAGAACAGCAAAAACAATAAAAAAAAAATCTAGTTTACAAGACTATTACGGTGGTAATGCATGTCAACACAGAAATAGGCGCTGCAGTGTGCGCATACAATCAGGAAATCATTCATAGCATTATGATGAGTTTTTGTGTGTTTATTTAACAGTCTCAATTTATTTTGGATTCCTCTATGTAACTGGTATAAGCAAACACATTTGTGCGGAGACTGGATGTTTGTATATTATGATCACATATGCCAGCCACTGGGTGGGCAGCAGGTCGACCCTGCGTTTCTCATAAATTCAAATTAGGGAGTGAATATTTCTATTTATATGCCAGCACTGGGTGTACAATCATCTCAATTATTACTTATTACAACTTTTCCTTTATGGAACACATGTACTTTAGTGTACCTCACAGTACACAGTACATTCCACAACACACACAGTTACATCACTCTTTCTCCTGCTCTTCAAAACAGTTGCATGGCTGAAGGTCATGGATGATGGCAGCTCTTTCTGACAGGAGGCGACGGGGCTCATGCTAATCTCTAAGGTTTTTGTCCACAAAATAAGCTAAGAGAGCTGGCTAAAAGTAAAAGTCTGAGTCCGATTTTCATTTCTCCTGAATTACAGGCTGCACTCTTTATTATTGATTCATGGACAGGGCCTGGTGAGCTGAGCCTTATCAACACTACAGCTTTTGATTTGTTAGTTATTGGACTTAAATCCTATCAAAACATTTCACCAGAGAAATTTTGTTGATGGTTTGTCCCATGCTGTAATGGAATCCCTGGTAAGTTTGTTCACCATCCAATGAGACATCTCACACTTACAGCAGTCTTTCTAAATCACAAGCGGGAAAGTCCAGTCTGGTCTGGTAAAGTGCTTCAGAATCCCAATTACAGGAACAGATTGCTATAGATGGGGCTGGATTCAGGCTACCTCATTGTGACTTAGACTTAGATCAACTTTTTGATCAACTATAGGGGCCAGTGTTAATCTCACTGTCAAACACATTGCATTTCCTGTGATTAATTCATAATAAAACTCAACTTGTGTCTCACCAGTTAAATACTTAGTTAAATGTGAATGTTCAATAGCAGTAACTTCATACAGCATTTTTTCCAGGAATGTTGCCACCAACACAGAGTTTGTAAAACTGCAAATACATAAATTTTGCAATACTTTCACCAAAGGCTCAATCACCATTGAGTTACCCCATTCAGTGATAGTGACTCAACATACATTTATTTAAATGAAAATCTTCAAGATTGTTAGTTTAATGTAAGTGGTGCTGCTATAGACCAGCAGCTGCATTTTACAGTGACAAGCTTAGAGGCAAACATACAAGCAGACACTTGTTTTGCTCTTACCCTTAATATGACCCTCTCTCTTTATCTTGTTTCTCTTTCACTTCCTCTGATGTATTCCGAGTGGCAGCAGCTTACCCTAAACGTGTGCTAAAAGAGCGAAGACAAAAATAGCCATCATGTCCACTTTTTTCCACTTCTGTTCCTGCAAGACTCTGATCAAGAGGGGGTAATTGTTGGTCATCTGTGTCTGTTTGATTTGCTCATACCTGCTACAAGAGTAACAATGTCTGTAATGTGGCAAAACAGAAGACAGAAAATAGATAATAAAGATTTCTGAAGTTTTGTGTTTGTGGACGTCTCATTCTATAGCTGCGTGACTCTCTTGCCCTTCATTTTCTTCACTATAACTCTGTGTTAACCCGGCCGTTGGATGTTTTTCAGGCCATTTGGTAACCGCTGTTCAACATCAGACAATAATAACTCAAAATGCCTTAAAGGTGTTTCTATTACAGTGCTGTTAATATGTCATTATACACCTTACAGTTTTCTTAATTTATATTGTAGGAAGGTTGTTACATTATCAGTTTTTATAAATGTTTTAATTATATTATCCACAGTTATTACATTATCAGTTATACATTTGCATAGTTATAAGTAGGTTTCTTTTTCTACAGAGACCTAATGGCAAGGGTAACTTCAAATCATAGTGCAATGCACAACAGCAAAAGCACCACCAGAGAGTCAATGAGGGAGGAAATCTGTGCTTGTTTCAAAGCAATGAAGCACAATACTTCAGGTCTTCAGAAAGAAGTACATAAGTTAATTTCAGAAATTAACATTTTTGCAGCTGCTTTCTCCATTTGATATAAGAGTGTGTACAGCAGGTCATTATTCGCATATCATACCATTTGACATGTTGAGGTATGCTAAGAACAACTCTTAAGGCATTAATCATAATGAAACGAGTCAAAAGAAATATCCTCAGTCGTGGCTGCATGGTGGGAATTGAAGAGTAACTTTTTGTGGCTGCAACCAAGAATAGCACCTCCGTGAAAATTCACAGTTTTGCTGAATGACTGAATGATGGGCTCTAATGAGGTAGGAGATGTGTGAAAAATCTTTCTTTTCCCTCCATTCCCTCCCTCTATGACTGTTTTTTTAGTCACCTTTTCTATTTCACACACATGCATGCACACATTGACACCATCGGTTTCTCTCTCCCTAACACGGACACATACAAATGCACACACATACACATGCATACACAAATACTCCTACACCTCCAGAAATAGAGGCAGCAACAGTCTCACTGAATCTCTCAGCCCACATGTTGATAATGTCACCTTTTCCGTGTTTCATTACCTTGTGCTAACAATCAGAGAATATCTCTCCTTCTCTCTCCTTTTTTCTCTCCCTATCCCTCTCTCTCCTGCTCTGTCTTTATTTTGGGATCAGTGGGATGTTTGAGAGGAACTGCCATTCCATATAATTGCCATAGCTACTGTAATGGTGCTACACTGCAATTTCTCCATCACATCTGGAGAGGGTAGAGAGTTTATGATTCATTAATGTCTGTACTTTAACTTGTTGTTGCTCAGAGGAAACCATCAGACAAAGGGAGGACGGTATGGCAGAGGTTGCGGATTTACAGATGTAGGGGACTACTCGACTACAACAATTGGTTAATATTCATAACACAAAAGACCACTGACATATCCACAGATTAGTTCTCAGAGAAGCACAATCCGATAGGACTGCAGCTGAAGCAGTAACGTTATAGTCGTGACACTTGCAACAGTTTGATTGCATGTCAGCTAAGTGTCACCTTATGTCTAAAAGAGACATAAAAAGGTAGATAAACTGAATGTCGATGGATTATCCCCTTGACTGTATCCCTGTCCACAATTTCTCATTGACCTCAGGAAGACAAATGGTCACTGAAGGGTCAGGTAACATTAGCAGAATTAAGGAACAATGTACAAAAATGAATTAGGTTGATGCTGGAACAGCATTTTACAAGATCTGCAGTTGTGTTTTGTTGTATTGCAGAGCTGGCTGGGATAACATTCACGGATCTTGAGAAATCTTTGGAGGAATATGGAGTGTAATAACTTGTCAGAATCTAATAAATATGTCCTGCTAAATGGAATTAATATGTAACTGTCACTGTAATAAATTACTAAATAATACCTGTTTACACATTAGCACAACACATTCCAACATTTGTGTTATGGTTTATGTTAACTACTAAGAGAAATTTTGTAAGATACAGGGATACAGATGTAGGAGCAAGCATTATAAAAGTATGCCAAATGCACTTATGAATGAAGAGAGGTGAAGAAGATTATCTAGTCTAATGAAAATGTGTCATCACAAGCTCTAATAATGATTACATACAAAAGGAAAATAACATACATATAAAGACAATATAAACTATTGAGTTTTTCCCATTCTCAAAATACATGACATACATCTGTCATCAATCAGTCAATCAGTCTGCAAGGCTGTACATTTAAATGGCCAACACTTTTTAAAATTTCCTGAAAGTTGGGACATTTTACTCTTGAAGTCAAAGCATTTATTCTTTTTATTTAATATCTCATTATCAACAACATGTAACTTTCTTATTGGTTTGTGAACACAAACCTGGTAATTGCAGGCGCACAGTAATGATAAGAGCAAGCTTTTTTTGGTCTCGTCAGCTCATAAAGTTCCTGATATATTGATTATCTGTCCTGCAAATCAACTTTTGATATTAAAAACAGTGATCCCTTTGTAGAACATTTCTTCCTTAGGTTATGTCAAAACTGCACTGATAGCTTGTGTCAAATCTGGTTTGCAAATTTCTTTCCATCCACATATATTTTCTTGAAAATGAAGTTGCTTTAATCTCTAAGACTAATAGATCTGCCCATAGCATAGTATGACAGTGTTAACATTGATAACTTACCAAGTGCATAAGAATAGAATAATTTTAAATGTGTAGCTACACATAAGATCAGGCCCACCATTAGGAATTATGGACAGGAGGACAGCATTTTTCAAACTGGGCCCCTCATCGACACCTACTCCACCACCATCTTAACCCACCCAACCTTAGTTCTAATATACACATGGGCAATTTCAAAGAAGCTCTTGTCCGTTAGCCTTATAGTGACACAGATGGAGTCCCTAACAGCCTTTTCCAAATTCAGTGTTTTAGACTCATGCTCGCATTCAATTACTCAACATAAAGCACAAAAGGTCAATACGGTTATTTTTAATCTTTCAAATTAGACTGTGACAATAATGTTCCTCCCTTTAACTTAAAACAAGACAAGGACAGAAAAAATGCCCTTTAATGCTGGAGTGATTAGAGAAAAGTAAAATCAAACTTTGAAAAATTTACTGCAAAGAATTAAATCATAAAATCAAATTATGAGAAAACAAATAAACATACTTCATCTATCATATTCAATCTTGAGAGCTAGATTAATCAAAGTATTGGTCAAATTGTGTGCAGAAATGAAATACTGTATAGCAAATATGGCTGAAATGAAGATAATGATAATATAAACAGAGGTTTACCACAAGTATAGCTTAATATACCATATTTGCAGCTGTGTCAGACTTGTGATGTGCTGCTGACTAGTGTTTACTGTACAATTTTCTTGAGTCTGTTACAGGGGAACTTGTGGGTGTTAGTAATCTTTAGAAGTTTGTAGTCGCTTCATGCCAAACACAGAACTTAACAGATTGATATATTAATATTTGAATACACATTAAATGTGTATTAAAATATTTTCTCATGTAATATCATCCCTGCTGAGTCAGCACACATTTAGTCTTCCTTCCTCTTTTGTCTTTGTCTAAAGTAACCTCTTATGACTGTGGCACCTTTTCTCTCTGCAATGATAAACAAATTCTGCCCATGTTCAAAACTTTCTGCACATTCAGAATCTCTCCAACATATCTGTGTTCTCTGGCATGTCCAGAAAAAAAAGCCATTATATAGTATTTCGAGAATAACATCATCATTTAATGAGAATTCATAATATTTTTAAACAGTCTACCTGCTCTATACCCTGCTGTGCATAAGCTTGCGTTGTTGCTCTGCTGATTTGGCCCCTCAGACCATCAGCAGACACGGAACCGTTTGTGACTGTACTACTGGATGAGAGGAGGTAGATAAACGAAACTAACTGAAAACACTTTTGATCAGGCAGAAATCTCACCACAAATGTTCACCTCAGCACCTCAGATAAAGTGCAGCTCACAGTCTCAAACAGAGGATGTTTGTGCTTCAGATTTTAGATGGTTATTTTGCAAAACTCTTTCAGTTATTTACCGCGACTGACAGCGCGAGACGCATCAGCTGGGTGACAGGCTATAGTGTTCACTTAAAGCGTCTTGCTTTAGCTACATTTGCGGATCCTGCACATCTGTATGGCCGAATGTTTCAACCATACCATCGACAACATCAGGGGGGTGGGTTATCAGATGACAAGTATGAAAGAGGTTTTAATGATAATACATTTATCGTGTAAATACATCTAAAAACGTTGGTATTCATATAAGACTGTAAAGTGTTGTACTTGATCACATTTAAGGGTCAAGGAGAAAATTTGAAAAACATGAGCAAAAACAAATCAGTCACTGCTCTCTGATGCTAGAGTGGCAGTAGGGTACAGTTCCACTGGGTTGAATCAGTGTCCAGGAAAAGTATTTGAAGGAAAGCAACTAAGCAGTCGAACAGATGGTCACTGAGATTTTAATGCCCAGGCCAAACTAAAATGTTGCGCGTCGGTTGACTAAATCTCAGGGTTATAATCAGTGTTATGTAAACTGACAAGTAAGAGTGCTGCTGCTGTGCAGTCTGCCTCTGCTCCGCGGCCCTACTCGCTCGCATCCACAGACATACACACAGACGGCACTGTTTTTGAAAGGGAAAGGGAGACATGAGCCAGTACGGACATAAACCAAGAAAGATGAGACAGAAAAACCAAGACAGAGGTTAAGGCCAATATACACTGAAAAATGCAGCATTCATTGGAGATCAAATACGTTTTCTATAGCAGAGCCATTTGAGTGACATCAACAAATCTAAAGAGGACGTCGGTTCATCACAGTATGCGGCAACCACCACAGCTGAATGCTGAAGCCAATGCGGGAATTTCCAGATGAAGTACTAAGGAAGTACTTCCTCTAGTGGCCACTAGAGGCTAGCTCCATTAAGTTGTATTGAAGTCACACGGAGAAATCCAACATATCTAAAGGTACAAAGCCACTGCACAGGAGAAAAGTTTATTTGGGGACAAAATGAAGGAATCCAAAATAAACCACAAAAACAGCTCTTTGAGAACTTAAATGAAATTAAAAAAGAAAGTGGGTCTAAACATGGGCGGGTTAAGAAACTATTGAATGTGGGGGCCAGACAGTTATAAAGAAGAGAGGTCCATTTTTAAAACGAGTAAAAATGTGTTTAACCCAGGTTCTTCTCAATGATAAACTATACATTACTAATAGTTAACCTGTTTATTTGCGTTTTAGATCTCTTTATGGTATTATGTGTAGAGATTGTTATTTGTCTCTGTGTGGTTGTTTTGTGTCTTGCCTTATGTCTCATTTTACATCTCTTTGTTGTCATTTTTCATCTATTGTTGTTTTGCCCCACTTTGTGGTCGTTGTGTGTTTCTTTGCAGTCGTTTGATTGACTTTTCAACAAGAACAGTCATTTTGCATAGTGGATTGGTCCAGGGGCCCTGGTCCTGTTCAGTAATCTTTGTACAACATAAAGAAGCAGTGTAATAGTTAACCTTGCTGGCATAGAAGACATAGAAAGTATTAGAAATTTAAAAAATGTATATAATATAAATATATATAAAATAAAAATATAATTAAAAAATATTTAGTTTTTTTAATTTGGATCCCTGTTAGTTTCTACAAAGTGGTTTATAGTCTCCATGGAGTCTAATTTCTGCTATTCCTCTACATGTAGCATGAGGTTATACATCACTGATATGAAAACCATACTCTTGGCAAAGATTTGGAATGTTAAGGTATACATAGTTTATAAAATAATTTGAAAATGTGTGACTGAAAATACTGAGGAAAAAGCAAGTAGTGTAAGTAAAGAGTGCTTACACACATGCATTCATACATACAGAAAATCAATGCTATATTGTACTGTATTTACTTGGTGGTACAAAGCTGCAGCAGAGAGGCCTCTGAATCCTGTATCTCAGGTTAGCACAAACCTGTTTTCTAAACATAGAGCTGAACAGTGTGCTTCTTTTGATAATCATTCACACGGTGTATATAAATCATGACAATACAATGGCAGTCATGGGTATTTGAATGTGAAAAATTCAACTGGTCGCATAGTCCAACTGACTTGAGATTGGCAGACTTAGTTACTTATTAGCTATAGCCCACAGTGACTAGGGAACCCTACCCATCAAGATTCAGGGTTACACTTAATTGTAAAACTTAACTCGTAATTGTGTGTATATATAATATGGATAGCCATGATACATTTGCATATGTGTGTCATATTTCGTGTTGGGCACATTACGCTGAAATTGTAATAAGTTACTTTTTACTTATTACTCATTAAAAAGTTTGGCTCTGTTGCATTTTGTTCAGTCCTCAGCACTGCTTCATACCCAGCAGGGATCTTTTCAGAAGTGGAGAAATTATGAATGCCTGGTTTAGTTAACTTGCTCACAGTTTGTTGATTTTGTCCTTGATTTTTGTTTTGAATTCTATCATGGGTACGTAGGTTACGTAGTTGAATGGTTTGTTTGTTTTTTGTCTGTTTTAATTGTGTTTATTGTTGATGTACAATTGGTAGTCTGCACAAGGTGTTTTATTTTGAATATTTATCAGATTATCTATGCAGTTTCTGTGTCTGCTGGTAGGTTGTAGCTCCTAATTCCTCATTTGTCTAAGAAAATCATCATACCTTGTTAAAATCTGTAACTTTTCTCACACTGGACCATGGAAAATAAAATAAATTGAATCTAACCGGTTTTTCAGCTATATTTACACATTATAACCCTCAACATCAACGTGAAACTAAAGCTTAAAAAATGTTAATTTTAAAATTAATAAAATACATGGTTTGGATAAGTGATCAGCTGCTTAGATCAGGCAAACTTTTCCAATCCTGTTATTCTAATTTTAAAAATTTTATTTATTCTGATATATATATATATATATATATATATATATATATATATATATATATATATATTACTTTAATGTTGAGGGTTATAACATGTAAATAAAGTGGAAAAACAAGAGGTAAGGATTATACCAGGGTATGATGATCTTCTTCAGTGTTCTTTAATTCTTTTAAAATGTTTTAAAATTAAGTTTCTAATCTAAAATTATCATTTACATTTAGCTGACTCTTTTATCCAAAGTGACTTACAATTGCTATATATGTCAGAGGTCGCACGCCTCTGGAGCAACTAGGGGTTAAGTGTCTTGCTCAGGGACACATTGGTGGATGCATCACAGTAAGGAGTTGAACCCGGGTCTCCCACACCAAATGCATGCATCATCACCACCCCAATTATCAATAACTATGCCAGTCCTTTCTTATGTGTTTTTATTTTGTAACATACCCATCATCATTTTGTGGCTGTGGCTCAGGAGGTAAATTTGGTTGCCTGCTAATCTTAAGATCAGCAGTCAATCCAGTTTGCATGTCGAAGTGTCCTTGGGCAAGATACTGAACCCCAAATTGCTCCCAATGGCTGTCCCATTGGTGTGTGAATGTTAATTCCTGTTCTGATGAACTGTTGGCACCATCGATATTGTAAGATCATCTATGTCAGTTTTACCCATCTGTATTTGTATACATATAAGACACATGTACAGTATGTTCAGATAAAATCATGTGTGCACATGGAGTCTCTATCTAATGAAAGGTTTTACTGTGTATGTATATACATGTGCATGTCGGCCTACATGACTAATGCAGATGAGTAGGAATACACATGAATGTGTGTAAAACTGTGCATGTGTCACACTGGACTTGGCCTGAATAGTGAGTCAGAGGAGCCAGTTTATGGTTGATTGCAGAGAGCAGCTCACAGAGGGGAAGCACTTTTTTGTCTTCAACAACAGCCTGGTTTATTCCTCAGGATCGCTGATTGAGGCAAGTCACTCTTAATGCTCTGCAGAAATGGAACTACAGGCTACAGCCACAGTGGCTGTGTATCTACCAGTAAATTTGCTAGAAGGGCAGGTACCCAGCAATTTGGCAGCAACAGCTTCTGACAGTGCATACTGTTCCATTTGGAAGCCAACCTTCCTTCATTCTTGTTTGTAGGAGGAGCTCTACAGTGACACTGGCTTTGATTTACTGTGAGTGTGTTTCTCCTCTTCTTGGCACCACACGTGGATGGCATCTCACAGAAAATATTTCAACTGATTCATTCACACCTGTGGAAAGTCTCAATTAGCCTGCTGCATCCAGATCAGATGGATAAGGGATAAAAGATGAAACCAGGAGCTGGGCAGGAAGGAAATGAGACAATGTTTAGCAGTAGACACCGAATCCGGGTTCAACAGGCAGACCAGTAGCAGAGTTTCAACCCACTGGCACTGTGAAATGCACAAGTCCAAAGTGTGCAAGAGGCAAGCACAAATCAAGCTTTACTGCAGTAATTGAACTGAAGCACTGCACTTGGGTTTCTCTCTCTCTCTCTCTCTCTCTCTCTCTCTCTCTCTCTCTGCTAGGGCCTCAGTTGCTCAGTTGGAGGCAGCCAGATGGGGGCCTTGCCTGCTGTTGCCTACTGGACAGAGAGCGGTCTTAAGTGACCTCTTCATAGAGGAGCAGCCCTGACCTATGCGGAGCCACAACATGCCGCTGACTAGAAGATTCCATGAGCAGAGAGACTCAGAGCCTCAGGAATTTCCCATTGAGTGACATCACATGCCAAATGAGGACATTCCCCCCTTGGGAAGAGTGCTCTGGTCCACTCAACAACAAAAAAAAATGCTGAAAAGGCCCTCTCCCACCTGTCCTGGTTTGATCCCTTTTTAAAATGCTTTACTGCCTACAGATAAACTACACTAAAACTGAGACGGCACCTGCTGGTGTCTGCATGTTTTGGACCAAGTCGGGCAAAGAATCTGGGGGTGTTAAGATTGTGCCACAGTCATTAAAAGGCAGGTGTTCTCTAAACTAAAAAAGAGGTCAGCAAAACCTTTCAGGATCATGAGTGTTCAAAGGGCCACTTTTCCCTTAAGAAACAACAATCCTGGTGCTTTAAGTGCAGGACAAAGGCTCCGTAGGACACCCCGAAGAGCAAATGGTTGTGCACGTATATGTGCATCCGTACACACAACAACACACATGGAAACACCGTGATAAACTACAGTGTGGATGACTTACCTTTAAAAGGTCAAATGGACAAAATGCTAAAACACACTGACATGTTCACCTGAGCAAAACATACAGCACACATTCAGAAACACACATGGGCACGGGCACAGCACATACACAGTCTCACAAATGTTAACTGCAAACTCACAATAGTGGCTGCAGGTTACTTTTTTGTGTTTGTGTTTTGTGACTCTGACACACATTGCTTGTGAATATAATTTTACTACAGTTTGTACTTGTGCCCAACGAAACAAAGTATTGCCACACGCAACACCATAATGGATGCACAGACAGAGAAGGGAGGGGGAGGGCGTAGTTTGTCAATATCCCTTCTTTTTAAATTCAAAAGCACTGAGAGTGATTATTTCCCCATAACCTGCACATATATTACCTAAATTACCGCCATCCATCTTTCTCCGTTTAGCCCCGCACACACACGCACACGCAAACACACACACAGACACACACAGATCCACACCTCACTTCACTATCCGTTTCCATCACCTGCCCAGAGATGGAGCTAAGCAAGTCGCCTTTGCTAGCCCTTGTTTCTTAGAGAGGCGTCGCTTGAAATTTGGCTTAATTGATCACTTGCAGTGTTTTGAAGAAGCTGCCTATTGTTGCCTGCAAAGAAATGATGCTCTCTGAAAGAACGGAAGGTTATTAAAACGTGACAGGCGGGCGGAGAACCGAGAGTCTTACTTTTCTCCTCTCCGCTATCCGTCTCGGGCTTGGGCGTGCGCGCCAACACAACACGCACGCGGGCACGTGTTGGTTATGCTTGCACGTGCACTTGCACTTGCACGCGCGCGCACAGGCAACTCGAGTCACATGCAGCGGTGGCGTCTGGCTTTGAGAGAAGGAAAGCAGCTTGAAATGATACCCCACTTGCATTACAATGGCATTAATTCTATGGAAGGAGCTCGGCGGGGTTGTGAGGGGGCTTTCTTATTACTTGTGTAAAAAAAAAATGCGCGTGCACCTGCAGCATCAGGTTATGAGGACAAGACATGAGCAGAGCGCAAGAAGGGGGAGAGATGGAGAAGTCCATGTCAAATATTTAGACGTTTAAATTTTGTGATATTTAGAGGATTTAAAAATGATTTAAAATGATGTACTTGTTACATGTATATCCTAAAACGTCGAACTGTGTGATTTTAGATAGATAGATAGATAGATAGATCTCTTATTGAATACAGAGAACACACAGGCATGTAAGCCCATGACATCCCTCATAACTACGCACATGCACTACTTTAACCACGCGTGAGGAGGCAACACACACACATACACACACGCGCTCACAGAGGAAACGTTGCACTGCAGACCAGACTGACGTGACTACACTGCCAGCTCACTCTGCCTGCTCTGATGAAAATAAACCTCCAGTCAGAACTGAAAGCGAAAAATGAGCTCCTATGTCAAAAGCATTCCAAAATCAACAGCTGGGATTTATAGGAGGCTTATGCAATTGTGAATTACGCTGATATGATAAAAACTGCCCATAAGAATGCCCTTGTTTTCCCTCTTATGCCTCCTGCTGTAGTCCTCGGTGATGAAAATGTCCTCTGATTTGTAGTTTAACTTGAAATACGCAGATGACTACAAAAATATACGCTGGGTATCATCAGCCCAATTTTTTTTTCCTCCCTTGCAGATGCACGCAGCTCAGCGCTCATCGCCGTTCTGAGCTCAGTCTTAAGTGGCGCGGCTGTAGCAGCAGAATATTTGGCTGTAAACAGTGACACGGTGCTGTTGTCTCGATGCGAAACGCAGGCTTTTAGGAGAGGTGAGTGATTCGAAGGGGATTTTATTACAAAGAGAGGCTCGCCTCATCAGTGCGGTGAGGGAACACGATTTTCTTAAGATTTTGGAGGTGTCTTTCCCTGCTTGTGTGCGCGCTTATCCGAGCCGTGTAATCGTGTTTAATTTCTTTCTTTTCTGGCTTCATCGTAAGTACTTGCTGACCGTTTTATGACTGTTGCTCTTGTCCATATGCGATGCCCTAGCTGTCCTGGTGGCGAGACGGTCTTTTGATAGACGTCAATTTTATCTCCTTGGAAATCATCACGTAGGAGTCAGGGAGCGAGACAGAAAGCGCGATGGGGAAAAAACAAGGGTTCCCAGTTGAAAATGTAAGAGGATTTTTATTTAGCAGCCACTGAAAAGAGATTAGGACGACAGCAGTGGAAGTTAAATTGTGCTGCATATAAAATGGGCGGGCTAGTTTTAATATTAGGTTGGTACAGCCTATTCTAAAATTAAATGGTCTGCGCTTGGACACAGTCTGTTCTCCGTGCACTTTATTTATAGGCACGATTGATGAACTAAAACGTCTATTTTGGACAGAGATCTCGGTACACAGGCCAAATTTGTTAGTTTAGTGGAACATTTTTTTGTTGTTGCTGACAGACTGAGATAGTTCAACTCACTACAGCACCACCAATGAACAGTGAGAGAGACCTGCGCATATCGTCAGCAGCCGCTTCTCCAGCCTCAAGCTAAAATTCGTCAGATCTGAGATCACAGAGGATTTTTCTCATTCAGTCCGGCTAGAAACGATATTCTCAAAAGTTTGAGGATATAGCCAGCGGACACTGAATATACCCCGACTCATCTGCTGTAAGTGATTTTCTCCATTTTTCTCGCCTTTTTATGAGGCAGAAGAAGGCGAGAGGGGAGTAACGCTCGGATTTAGAAAGGGATGGTTTGTGTTGCTGGACCCCATTAGAATCGAAGGCGAGTTTTATTGGGGAGAAGGGGGGAGTTTGCCGTCGAAATTGTGTCCGTTTAAGGGGTATTTTATGGCAAACAAGAGCCGTTTGATGTTTTTCACGGGAGGCAGCCTGGTTTCAGCACCGCGGACAGCGCTCCGAATAAACCAGCATCAACGCACATTTGCTTAATTACTCCGCCACGCACGAATTGGATCGCCATGCATCTATTTAGACCAACCTTGCAGGGATGCCAGTTGCATGCAACATTTCTATCCAGCTCGATTATATTCACATATCGTAGGCGAGAGGGTGACATTTCATCTGAATAACTTAGAAAGTGTGCTTTTGCGGGATTTTCTCCTCTATTCGTTAATCTGCATCATCCCCGCTTTGTCAAATCCTTGTCAACCAAAGGATTTATTTTATTTTTATGTCATTTTTAACAGAGCATTGTATGTACCCCGACTCCTATCCGCTCACAGTGCACCTTGGAACATCACAAGCAAGTAGCAGGGGTATTGTCTTCTGTGTGGACTGTGTTTCAGTGGCAGATTTTTGTGGTCTTTGGTGAAAGCTGGTTTAGTCTTTTCTATAAGTAAGTAATTGCTCCTGTTGTGGACACATCGACTGTGCCTTCAAAAATGGATCGTGTATCTGAGCATTGTGTTTTGCATGCACTATAGCGCATGCTAATTGCTTACATACTTTATGACCCGGCTGACATCATAGCTTAATGATTGGGGAGGAAGCAAATGCTCTTATTTCAGTGGGATTTGGTTTGATATTGCGGTACCGCCGCGTTTCTCATTGTAGGGCATTAGAGGGGGCTGTGTACAGGTGCTACAAGCTCATTCAGGGTGTTATGTGGTCGATTATGTGTTGCCTTGTTATTTCTTCTTAATCGTTATGCGCTACAGATACCGCCATACCGTATGCGTGTGTCTTGAGTGTCAGGTATGAAAGTCGTATTTTCAGATCATTAAAATGCTGAGCACTTATTTAAATTCGGTCTCCCACATAGTAAGGGTGCAGAATATGTCTCTGTCAGTGTGACAGATAACGATGATGTAAATATTTGAGGGGTGCGTGTGTCAAGTGGCATGTGATGGCCCAACGTATGTGGCAGGGCCATTTGCTTTGATTCATGTGCTGTCAGTGAATCTGTGAGAGATGTTAAGGGACCAGGACCAAAAACCTCACATAAAGCATCTCTATAGGAACAAGGGCTCCCTCACAGCCTCACAGCATGTTGTTGTTTTAGCACATCTACATGTTTGTGGACACTTAATGTGATGAAATGCATGGAGCTAATGGTGGACTACTGCCTCATATGACTTGGTAATGATTTTCATTCTCTCTCTCTCTTTGACCTCCAGCAGTGAAAGGTCCTCATATTGCAACTATGTGTGGACGGAGCAGGACGGCCTTTCTGTGTCTGTGGGCTTGCTTGCTTGTTGCCAAGAGCGTACTGGGTGGAAAAAGGTAAGAACAAACTTTAACTTACGAATGAATATGTGCCTGTGTTTTACATTGGAGCATTTGGATCGTTTGAATATATGACAGCCGCAAATAATCTGCAAATATCATACACACTGTTCATATGACGGTTTTGGAGCCTTATGCAGAGTTTGGGACAAACACTCAGCAGGGTCATTATTGTAGGTCTAAATATTGTTTACATGACTGAGATACTATTGGAAGATTGTTATTGCGCATAGTGACATTTTGGGGACAAACGGTGAAGACGACACTGCACTGGGCAAAATATTGAATGTAGTTATGTTGAAAAAGACAAACACCTTTTAATGCTCATCTCATTGCTTGTGGTCAACTGGATAGTAAATATGTTAATAAACCAGTCAGGCAGTCAGCCAGCCAAAAGGACTACCAGTGGTACACCTGCTGAGTTGATATTCTGTCTTCCTGCCTATTGCTTGGTTTATTGGGTTACACCCTTACATAGTATATCTGCTGTAGCTGTAACTGGGGCATCCCCACAGGACACCTCCATGCATACAATTGCATAGAAGTAAGAAGCAAACCAGAGAGAGGAGCTGTTACCATAGTGTTACACTTTTTTTTACTAGCCTTGTGGGCCAACATCTATATTTTCAGTTTTTAAAACCTTGTCTGTGTACTGTAGATGATGTGTGTTGCGTTGTGTTATCTGGCACAGATTTGTGCACATGTGTTTTTGACAGTGACTGTGGGGATAGTAGGGCCAATGTACAGACTCACTTCCCAATGTCAACACTGAGGTGTCGGATGTCGCCTAACCAGAAACAGGCAAACACAGAGAGAAAGAGAGAGAATGATTAGATAAGAGATGGCAGCAATAAGCTTCACTGTCATTTGACTGTGACTGCCTTAATTCCCACATGGTTCAAATAATGGGCAGCCATGTAGCATACCTTAAAACATAATAATCTGACGCCACTCTTTGGATTGCTGTGGATAGCTTTGACATTGCAACACTGCAGTAAATAAATCACGAAACCAGTTAAACATTCAGAGCTACAAATTAAAACCACAAGGTAGTTGTACAATTCATCAGCATCAACTGCATGGGATCTTTTCCCATTATGGTTCTTCTGGAGAATCCTGGAGAGACTGATGGGATCAGGCTTTTCTGCATGGTTGAATAATTCAGTATGACTGTCACAGTTGACTTGAATGGCAATGTCTTGAGATGGTCCAGCTTACTTCTCTCTCAGTTACAACAGCTATACCCCAAAGACACACATCCATACACTTACAATTAATGTTTCAACTTACACAACCTAGGCACATGCAAGACACGGATGGAATGTTTCCAATGTTAAACGTACAATGCACTGCAATACGTAATTATTGCACGCTGATTTGATCTAACTGACTAATCACGGCTGTAGCTTATGTTTCAGATGTACTGACTAGTAAATGGAGGGCCTGATTTACTGGGTTTGATGTGCTGTATGTCGAGCACATTAGTGAAAATGTAAAAGGACTGATTACTTCACTGAGGAACTGTCACCGCAAACTGCAAAGCAATTATCACCCAAAGATTTACTGTATAATCCAGTCCTCTTTTTGGAGTCAAATACGGAATCACACACTCACACATACACACACACCTTGGGGGATTTCAACAAGACACGGTAATCAGGAAGACCTAGCACTCTGCTACAGTATGTTGCCAACGAAAGAAATTGCCTCATAATTAGATATCTGAGTGACGAGAGACAGAGAGAGAAATACAGTTAAATGGAGAAAGGGAGAGTGAGAGAAAGACATTAGCAGAGTGTGAACGGCACTGTTGCTGTTCAGATGACCTGTAGATGGGGATGGTGTACAATGTTTTATGAGGTAGTGGCCCCTGGCTGATAAACATGTGTATTCTTCCACAGCACCCTTTTCTCTCCATTTTCTTTTCTATCCTTGACATACAACCCCAAACCCCCACCCCACCCCTGTTTCCCATATACACTGTAAAAAATGTCTATACATATTTTCTTTTTAAAGTCCCCTAACTATAGTGGGTTGAGGAAACAAATTTGACTAAAATTAAGCAGGCTATCATTCAAGAAATGGAAGGTCAAAAATGATTTCCACTGATTATTAACAGCTTGTAATGGTGGATTATTTCCTTGTATTTCCCCTGATAACGTGTTTTTTAAGTATTAGTGAACTTAAATGAGCTAAGGGACGTCCTGGCTTGTTTTCTGTGTTGGAGGGGACTGTGATAAGAGAACTGTAAGCCCTGGGGCTGACCAAAAACTGTTGGTGTGTTGCTCTGATTTGGTGAATTGAGAATGCCTAAATAAATGTAGAAAGCAAGAATATTAAGAAGGGAGAAGGTTTTATTTTAGCCTCAGCTGACGTCCCAGGGATGCAATTTATGCTTCCTGTATTTATACATAATTTGCTTCCCAGACCTGAACAAAACAGATTAATTGTTGTTTTGGATTAGAGTGTTTCAAAGCTGTTACCTCCAAGACCGACACAAAACAAAATTGCTCATCACAATTTCTACAGTTTTAATGCTGGCTTTGGTTTTCGGAGAGTTCTCTTTTTTTGGCAGATAGAGGGATGCTTGTGAATTAAGGGAAACTGGTGGCAGAGAGATGTACATTACCCTTTTTATACAAATCCGTGTGTGACGCGGATGGCGCATCCTTATTTAGAGAGAAAAATGTTTAGCTGTTAGAATTCAAAGCTGTGGGATCTGTCCACTCCCCAGTTTCACTGTACAGTATCCTCACCTTATCTCCAACTTTTCTACCTTTTATCTCTTTTTTCCTCCTCCCTCTTTTTTTACCTCCTCCTTCCTCCTTCCTTCTTTGTCTTTTCGTTTGAGCTTTTCTTACATGTTTCTCCAGACACCGCTCTCTCTCCCGCCATCCCTCCGACTTTTCCTTCCCTCTCATTGCGGGTCCCTGCTAACTAATCTTGATGACCTCTCCCTCTCCTTGGAGCTGTTTAGCTAGCAGAGCTTGTTTCCAAACACTCTTTTTTATTTAGCATGCAATCAAACCAAACGCTGTTAGCATAAAAAGAGGGAGAGGATGATTACTTAGAGGCGTACAATACATTGTTAAAGACTTTCATCTGATTATTATCTGCACTAATACACATGCAAACATATGCATGATATGCACACAAGCTTGCATCTGTGTACACACCCCAAGCCTACATACATTGATTCAGGTATGCAAACACACACATTCACCCAAATACTCCTGTCGCATTCTTCTGTTTATGATACGAAATGTAATTTGGGGCTGCTATTCCTGATTATGGATGTGTTGAAATATTTATGCATGGAGATGCTGCAAACTCACTCTCACAATTACTGATTATGGCTGTTTTCGGCATTGCTCTAAGCATTTTGTTTCATGTTGTTCAAAGAGCACATTCAGCAAGGGCTTTGTGGTCTAAAAGACCATATTAAGGTATAAATAATGTATTATGATTTCTCGATTCTCTCTCAGTGAGATTGTGCCTATGTGTGGGTGTATGTGCACATGTGCGCTCTGCCTGCCCAGTTTTACATCCCGCTGATGAAAACTTTAACACTTGCAGCCATGTCTTTCTTGATATACAGCTTTTCTAAAGGGATAATTGGGAGATTTTCCTGTCCTGCCCACCTCTGAACAATAATTAATTGCTCATTCATCTCACATCAATATGATCAAAAACCTCACAGTTTTCTGTCTTTATTTTCAATTTCCAATTTTTTACAATGTGATTCATGATGCATTCTGTGCTGCTCATGTACTTCAACAGAGCTGTCTTACTAACTAGAGCAAAGATCCCTTTTTTTGTTTTTGATATATGATTCATATTCAGAGTTTGTTTTTACTGTGGTTTTGGAATCTAGCTGTGATGACTTTAAATCTTCTTCTTTTCTTGCCAGCTCTGGGCAGAACGGCATGACAGATGAACAGAAAGATAACACTACAGTGTTCACCAAGATCTTAGACAGCCTTCTGGATGGCTATGACAATCGCCTCAGGCCAGGACTGGGAGGTCAGTAAGCCCAAGTCATTGAATGTATTTTCTCCCTTATGGTAACTGTTTGAATCATTGTATTTTATTTTTTGCAAATATGCAAATGGAATCCAAAAGACTCCAACAAATAGCTTACTTTCGACATGACTACACATAGAAATAGCCATGTGACTAAATCCTATGGAAGTGGGTTTGCTTTCTGTGTCAGATTGTGTGTGATAAAAAAAAGAAAAGAATTGGAGAGTAATTCGCCACCTGCTGCTTTTGTGAAACAGTGAATTGTCATAATGCCAGCACTTCTAATATAACACAGTGGATGTCATTTTATTATGTGGGCTCCTCTTCACTCTATTGTCAACTGTCCATTGTTAGAGAGAGAAACAAAATGGCAGGGAGACTCAGATACAAATCCAGAACTGGAAAATGAGAGAAACAGAGAAAAGGAATGAAACAGAAAGTAAAAGAGAAAAGAGGGAGAAATAATATGAGAATTGGGGTGTGAAGGACACTGAGGATCGCACAGTGTGATGCAGCAGGCATCTAACAGACAGGCGAATAAAACCAGGCCTGCTAGAAGTTCAGCAGCTGAGGGGAAGAAATTATGGATTATAATGGGTATCATTCATAAATCATGCTGTCATATTTCAGTTTCAGAATCACAATGAACACACACACACACAGACACACATCGCCACCTCTAAATGAATCCCCACTGGATCAGTATCATGGGACCAGAGTGCATATTTTCAGTAACACAACAATGCACAAATTTATTAAGAGATTGAACCACTGTCCGGCTAATGGACCTGACACTTAAACCAATACCAGCAGAAATGGTTATCGACATCCAAAATGGGCATTTTTCTGGTGGTGTTTTCTTTCCCATATGTGTGTGTGTGTGTGTGTGTGTGAAAGTGTGTGTGTGTGTGTGTGTGTGTGTGTGAAAGTGTGTTACTATTAAAAATAATGTTGAATAGATTGAATGGATCAGGGGCTATAGGCAGGTGGTCTTGTATTAACAGGTAGTTAGAAGCTAATGAATGCCACTGATAGTCACTCACTCTGGCAATTTCCTGCTTCAACAGAGCGTGTAACTGAAGTCAAGACTGACATTTTCGTGACTAGTATTGGGCCAGTTTCGGACCATGACATGGTAAGACTCTTTTCGCCTCTGTAAATGTCACCAGCTTCCCTGTGTCCCCGTCCTATCATCCACACCCCTCTTTTCTAACCTCTCTGGACGCAATGGTCTCTAAGCTGTAGAATAATTACTAATTTGCTGATTCATTCCATTAGCTCCTGATGTGTTAATAAAACTGTCACATGTGTGAAATGTATTTTCTGGTGCATGGTTCGTAATCCCACTTTACACAAATGCCACCCCTACTCATAAATATAACTGCATGTGACTTTTATCCTGTTTTATATTATTACTCTGATCCCAAACTGTGTTGATTTATTTTAAATTATTGAAAATAGACTCAAATATTCCATTTGCTTAGCTTGTAGAAGAAGTATTTATATTATTATATTTATATTTCAGAACTATCCATGAGCTCATCTGTCTTTACGGAGAGCTAAGAAATTTGAAAATATTGAGGATCAAGGACCTTAGTGTAACAAAAAGTCATCAGACAGTATTTGACTGGTACTGTAACAAATACATCATAGCTGCCTAGAAGTATCAGATTAAGGCGCTACTCTCTCTTTCGCTCCTGAAATTTGGTTAAATTGCAGAAAATGTGTCATGTGTTGCCATGATTAGGATGATCAAGCTGTTCTCAAATTTTGTTTTTGTTTATTTCAGAAACAGTTTTTGTTATATTTGTTGAAGTTTTCTTCAATTCGGTCTGAATAAAATGATTGGCTGGCCTACCTTCCTGCCTACCTACCTGCGTACCTACCTACCTCCATGCACTCTGCCTGTGCACTCACTGCGCATGAAAATGTGTTTTGGGGGAGTGGCTTTGGAAGGAGGACTGAAAGAAAGAAGGGGTGGTATTTTTTCAGTTGGATACTTTCAAGATGTAGTTATCTCTTGCTACTTCTCCAATGATGCCCACCCCGGCTTTAAAATGCAACATAAAAATATGAATCATCATCTTTTATGATTTCCTTAGTCTTCTTCAATATGCTCCCTAAAAGAAAGCCGTGGGCTGTTCATACATGAACATCTGATCTTGGCTCAGTGCACCGGAAACCAATTAATCTCATCCAAATGTCTCACTGCCTCTCCATTAACACTTGAAAAAAAATGCTCCTGTTATATGCATGTGAAGTGTGCGTACTCTATTTGACATAATCTCTTTTAATTGCACTGTGTGACATGCGGGCCAAAACTATTTTTCTGCTATGTTAAGGCCAGAAGGAAGCTGAAGAACATTTTCTCCATCTCCAGCCTTTCCCTATCCTCCTCTATTACCTTGAAGCCCTGTTTCAACTTAAACTAATTATCTTATGCGGGCCAAGTGGAATGGGGAGGGGAGGAAAAAACAGGCAGCACTGTAATTTTTTGAGGTTCCCTTTACTCTGCTGGACAGTCACATGGAACCATTAAAATCTGCTCTGAGCTACAGTCAATAGGTGTCTTCAAATTGAAATTTCCTCCCTAATTTTGTGTCCAGTGCTTCATTTTTGTGTCCAGTGTAATTTAGATTACTGAGCAAAGAAGTTTCCCCAAAAATAAATGCTAACAAAGATCATTTTGGGCACTTACCCTACAACACAATACTAGATGATCCGTCCATTTGCATAATATGTATTAAACTGACCAGACCATAATTATGTAAATAATAAATTGAAAGAAAAAAGAAAAGCAACCACCCATATTACTATGTGACATAGGGAACAATTACTAAAACAATTGGAGGCATTTTTTTAGAAAAGATAGTGGCCAGAAACCCATGCACTTCACTCCACTAGATCCTCCCTATGTTTGCCAAAGCCTACAACATGAAGAGAAAGGTACCAGCAGGGAATCTAGGCAAAGGCTACTATAAGAAAGTCAAAGTGACATGAAGAAGAGAAAAGAAAAAAAGTGAGAACATTAAAAGGTGTAAAAAGGAAATATAAGGTTGGATTACTCATCTTCTTTCCCAAGCCAGCTGTAGTAAGTGGAGATAGAAAGTTAACAGCTACAAGGTGGAGTTTTTTTCTCCTTCTTTGTTGACTTCTATTTTTCTGTACCTCTCACCAACCACCTGTAGGAGTACACCATTGATGTCTTCTTCAGACAGAGCTGGAAGGATGAAAGGTTAAAGTTCAAAGGCCCCATGGCGGTACTGCGTCTCAACAACCTGATGGCCAGCAAGATCTGGACTCCCGATACCTTCTTTCACAATGGCAAGAAGTCGGTGGCCCACAACATGACCATGCCAAACAAGCTGCTGCGGATTACAGAGGAAGGCACGCTGCTGTATACCATGAGGTAGGCTGAAATGCTCTACTACACTGCTACAATAAAGCATTTTAGAAGGAGCCAGAGAATAAAATGTTATTGCTCTTGCAGAAAAAGCAGAGACTTTGTCAGTGCACATTCAATGTGCTGAAGAGAAAGGAGGGATTAGAGCACACCTAATCTATATTATCTACAATGAAACGAGGGTGATTGATGTGATTTTATGAACACACTGTTAATAAATCATGAAAACATGGCTGGCGACAGTTTCAGTGATTTCAGCTCAAAGGATAATGGTGGCCTTATTCCATATTTTCCGGCAAATCCCATCAAACAACCAAAACCGACGTGTTAGCCTGTCTCTCAACACTTTCTGACTTTCCTACGCTCTCTTTTGCACCATTTGACATTTAGCAGTAAATAGTGCAACTGTTGGGGAGCATTTTCAGCTATGGATTAATACACATTTGGTGCACTTGCAAGCATTATGGCACCTGAAAAGTGTATGTGGGATTAACTCATGATAAATTACAGCGTCCAACAGTGTGCACCAAGTCCAACAGTGTGCTTTACTAATATGTTTTTAGTAGTTTTTGGATAGAAATGATGGAGATCTGTGACTTAGAAGAATAAGCTAGATCAGGCTTTAGCTACACTGACAATACTTGATTTTTGTTTTGGTCTTGGTTTTGGTGAAGAATGTTGTTGTCAAAAGGAATAAAATAGAAAATAATCATCATTGTCTTTTAATATAATGAAATGACACACTTTCTGGGTAACTTTTCTGAGGTGTATTGATTCTACCGTGTTTAATTGTGAATGCTCATTATACTCCACTTTATAGTCTTGTTCATGTGGTTCAAGATGAGTCACTGTGCCACTAAATTTCTATTTCTATATCTTTTTTATGTTTTTTATTTGTTGTTCTTTAGAGATTATGGTGAGAGATTTATATGTTCTGGGTGCCACATACATTATCATCACGATTTGTCATTTTCCTATTGTGGTGTTCACCAGGAAAAATAAAATAGTTTTATCTTGTCATGATTTATCACTTTGGGGATGCTACTTGACAGTTGCGAGCAGGAAGATCAGGTGTATGACCAGCTGAGCTGAGTTTAGAACCACACGTGGCACCTCAGCATATGCAGGCTAAATAAAAGCCTTAAAGACAATACAAACCTTGTTGCACACCATAGAGCGATGCTAATTTGAGATGTCTAAGGCAAGAGTCATAAAACATTTGTTTTAGCATGTTTACTAGCTGGGGGAAGTGGGTAGAGGCGGAGCCCATATTGCTGTCACAGATGAGCGAGATGAGGGATGGATGGGAGATTAGTGTGTCACGGGTGGCCTGACATGCTGTTTTTCACCAAGCTGTCAGGAAATAGAAACCCACAGCTCAGAGAACTGGAGCGTTTCTGTTGTTTGGGGAAAAGTAGCTGCAGTTTGACAGTTTTTGGTGCTGAAAGACTGGTGGAAGAAACTGCACACCACATGTTCCCGGTGCCTCACTGTACTGAAATGTCATTCTTGTGCTTTAATTCTTCCTGTCCTCTTCCTCACACCTCCACCAGCACTGTCACCATGCTGCCTTTTCCCTGGCTTTGGAACATGCTTTGCTTTTCTTTACTTGCTTTGCTAATATTTTTTTCTAATTCTCTACATGTCATGTCTGTATGAATCTCTCTAGGCTTACAGTGAGAGCAGAATGTCCCATGCACCTGGAAGACTTCCCTATGGATGCCCATGCATGCCCACTGAAGTTTGGCAGCTGTAAGTGGCCTCTGTGCTCACACACAACCTTACATACATGATACATGGACGTAAAATTACATGAACACACCGCACAAATTCACACATGCCTCTCTGACACAGTATCAACTTCCAACTGGAAGCACGACCACGGCACCAGTCCCTGATAAGGGATGACAGTGTGGTAACAGCTGTTGTCCCAGAGGAACTATCCCCCTATTCAACCCTGTTAGGCCCTGCAAGACCCTGCAAGACCCTGGAAGGCGTACAGCGCACAGACCTGTGTTTATCCAAGGCAGCACTCTGTAATATATCCACAGCTTAATGCCAGCTGCTCACCGCTGACAGCTACCCCCACCCTGCATCATCCTTGAGAAGACATAACAAGAGATAGACTGATGGAGGATGGTGACAAATATAGTGAATGAGAGAAAAACAACAGGGGAGAATAATATAGGGTGGAGAAAGAAAGAAAACTACAGCAAAATTGAAACAGATAGAGAAGTGAACATCGCACTGTCTCCTTGCCATTCTTGAGACAGCTGTACAGCGTGAGTGAGAGGACAGAGCCTCAGCCCCCTTTAAATTGAACTCACTCCCTAAATATTTCAGTGATGAGCTCTCTTCCGTATGCTGCAGTCTGCAGTCAAGCCATCCTTTCCTCTGCAGTGGCCGAGCCACACTGCAGCTTTGACAGGTTGGGTGGCCGGAGGAAAGAAAAGACTGACTTAGCTGTTTTATGGACATGATGTCCTGTTGGGATGTTGTTTGTTTGTTTTCTTATAAGTTGAGGGATGAAATGACGTGACATGACACGATGTGACACAACATCACATCACGTGATAAAATGTTTAAGAAGCGATTACAAAATACGAGACAGGATGTAGCTTAGATAGTAAAAAAAAATCAGATAAAATAGTGGAGATGAGGTTACAGGATAATTATGCTTAATAAACAAATGAGACAAGACAGGAAGAAGTGAGATAAGAGCAGACTAGACAAGATGAGGTAAAACAAGGATTTCAGTGGGAGACCTCATTTGAGATTCCTCTTTTTTTTTCTCCACCTGGCATCCCTAGCAGCTCCAAAAATATAACCTGCAAGGCAACATGTGATGACAGACGAGCAGCAGCAAAATAATTTATGACGTTTTCACTCTGTTCTTCCTTGCCAGATGCCTACACTCGAGCAGAGGTGGTGTATGTGTGGACCAGAGGGGCTGCCCAGTCTGTGGTGGTTGCAGAAGATGGGTCCAGATTAAACCAGTACGATCTGATGGGGCAGAGTGTGGATTCTGGTGTGGTGCAGTCCAGCACAGGTAGGTTTCAGTTAGGTTTCAATGTGCTCTTAATTATACAGTTTACCATGAAAAACAGAAATATTCTGCTGAGAAAAGATTCAAGCTTAATACATCTACAGTTACAGTTAGTCGTTTTCATCGCTCTCTAAAAATCTGCAAATTTTGCATCTTCCATTGACATCAGGTTGTCACACTAGGTATGACAGGCCATGTCCCAGATTCATAATTTCCCTACTGGCCATCTTTAGTCTTTTTTCCACATCCTCTTTCCTCCATTGATACAGGCAAAAATTAGTGACAGTATAAAATGGGTGACCTGTTTGCAGTGACGCTAGCTGCAGGCAGAACGTAATGCTTAAGACAGTCCTATCCCCCAAGCCACGCTTTGCTTTAATAGCAACAAGCCCCCAAGTGACTGTATCTACCAAGCTTCACTGAATAAGCTATGTTGATAATATCTAAAAATGCATTCTATTTTTATCTGTTCCAGTTATTTATGTGTCTGGAAAACCTCAAAATCAACAAATTGTTAAACCCCAGTGCTGTTCCTGTGACTCTTTTATTCTTTCTGCGGCTGGGTTCGAATGCACTAATGAAATGGATTGCGCCTGTGTATTAAGTTTGTTGACAAATGACACCTATAACTGTGTCAATAGAAAACCCACATTGGACTATAGCGAAGGGTGCAATAGATGCCATAAATTTATATTTTCAAAGTAAAGTAAAATGTTTATCTGGGCATTCTTTCTGACCTTTGCATGTCTTTTGTCTGCTGACCACAGGAGAGTATGTTGTGATGACAACCCACTTCCACCTGAAGAGGAAAATTGGTTACTTTGTCATTCAGACATATCTACCCTGTATCATGACAGTCATCCTCTCCCAAGTGTCTTTCTGGCTCAACAGAGAGTCCGTACCTGCCAGGACTGTCTTTGGTGAGTTGTTGGCTCTGCTCTCTTCTAAACATCTGTGGGTACAAAAATGAGCCCATCACCAGAAGGTTTGAAATCAGTTCTCGGAAAATCAATGTGGCACTGCTGTTAAGCAAGCCACTAAACCACAGGGCTGCTTAAAGATGTGATAAAATGTACTTAATGGGAAAAATACATAATATGCAATAATATTTTTAAAAATGGAATAAAATAGCCAATGATAAAGTTGTATAAAGTTAAAACGTGTTACATAAAAATTATGTGTTAACCATTATTAAATAATTATCATTGGTGCAGGAATTTATTGTATCAGCAATATATGACATTGTTTGAAAGGTTTACCTTAGAACTCACTACCTTTACTTTAACTTCCATTTTTGTAAAACGTATTTGGATTAGGATCAAAAGATTATTGACTGTAATTTTAAAACGGAATACTTCTGCCATTTGGCTTTGGACTGAATAGAAGCAACTGTGAGACACACAGCTTTTCCACATAAAGCGATCAATGACCCTGGAGTGCAACTTTATTTCTTTGCACCAAGACTGAAAAAAATGTTTTTGCTGTCAGTTTTTTCTACCAACCGGGTCTCACTCCCAAGTTGTCAAATACTGCAGTTTGGTCAGTGGCCCTCCGCTTCAAAATATGATGCTATTGGTACCTCCCTGGCGTTATTTATGGATGCGCCTGCCATCACTGTCAGGTGACCAAGTATAAAGAACGAGAAAGTCCACATGTGTATGAGGTGGTGTGGTTGGACGGGACAAACAAACAGAGGATTTTAACCCATTAGGCCGCTGTTCATTTTTTAAGTAACAAACCTAAGTGGACTTACGCAATGTACTTAAGTTACGTCGGGTTCGTAATGTAACTTACAATATTTGCTAAATCTAACCAAGTAGTTTTTGTGCTTAAATCCAATCAAAGTGTGTTACGTTATCCAATCAAGCTTTGTTTTGAAAGTCTAACACAAGGTTGCATTTTATTGCTAACTTGATCGGACGTAGCATTTTTATTGCAAATTTGACCCTGCACGTTGAGAAATGATGTAAGAGGGATACCTGCAGCGACAAATTTTGAAATATGAGTATTTCACCAGTTAGGAGTGATTACGTGCCGCTTCCACAGTTTGAACTAGAAGAGTGCACTAAGTACAATGCAGATGTCTGCCAAGCTTGGTATCACCAAATGGCCTATGAATAACAGGCCAATGTCAAGTTAAATCTTTTTTTTTTGCTGTTTGTGTGTCATTTCACGGCATTTAGTCTTTACTGACTTGCATTGTGCCAAGACGGAGTGTCATTTAAAGCATGAATGTCATAGAGTGCAATATACAATGACATAAATGGGCTCTATTTATCTAAAAAATACTCGGCAGGGTCCAGTAGTATGCAAGGTTAGCCGCAGACAGACACACACACAACCAAAACACATGATCCCCTCCAGGTTTATGCCTGGCAGAGATATTTCCACATCTTAATACAAGACAAGACCTCAGTGTGAGGAAGGCTGCTTCCAAAAAAAACAGGATGGGGTCCTCGACCAATTGCCTCATGATAAAGCAGCATTTCAACTGAGTTTTATGGCTGTATGATTAACAAAGTAAAGCAAAGAGTGTGATCACTAGAGAAAGATTCTCTGATATGGGCAAAAATCATTTATTTAAAGGAATAGTTCAACATTTTGGGAAATGTTTTTGCTTTTTTGGTGAGAGTTAAATGAGCGCTGGAAACAGAAGGTGATTAGCCTAGCATAGAAAATATCCTAGAAGCAGGGGTCAAAGGCTAGACTTTGACTCTGTCAATTAAAGAATACCTCTGAAGGTCACAAATTTACATATTGTTTGTATAATCTGGACACAAACCGAAATGGAAAAAAAGGAGGACATGTTGTAACAATTTCTTGGCTAAAAGCAGTGACCTCCTGGTGTTTCTGCTGGTTGCCTGGCAACCTCATAGTGATGCTGTAGTGGTACCAAGTTCGTCTAATTCTCTGCAAGAAAGCTACTAAGCGTTGCCAAATGTCAAACTATTTCTTTAAAGGATATTAAATGTTTAAAGGACTGATTGAACTAATATGTATTGAGTCCAAACTTCATTGTTCAATATTTCTATTCTATTCTATTCTGTCTCTGCACCAATGAGGTGAACAAGAGCTATAATCAGGTGTGGCTGGCTGCAGTAGAATTTCAAGCACAAGGCTCAGTGTGAATTTGGATTTACGTGCTCTGAATATGTCTACAAGTGTGTGTGTGTGCGCTTGTGCTTGCGTATGTGTGATGTAAGTGTTCGTCAGTGTCAGTGTGTGTGTGTTTGCGTGCATGCACTGATTGGCCCATGTGTGTCTGGGCATGCGTACGTGAGTGTTTGTATGTGTCTGTGTGTGTGTATGTGGTGTGTATCTGTCTGTCTGTCACACTAAGGTCTTACATAATACTGCCCAAAAGGAAAGCTCTTGCTAGTCTGCAGCATGCTCTGTAGCAGCAAAGCACAGCAGCAAGCAGAATGTCCTTGAGTTACCTCACCTCATACTTTTTCTTCTTCTCTTTCTTCTTCTTCTTCTCTCTCTCTCTCTCTCTTTCTCTCATGGATGTCAGTGTCTCCCTTGGTCCACTACTTAAAGAGCTTTCACAGAAACATTATACATGCACCAGCAGGTTTTTCTACTCTTCCTGCAAGGTTTTGGTGTCTGTTTGTGTGAGCTGTGAGCATTTTCATATGTGAA
The DNA here is from genome assembly GCF_014851395.1 of Micropterus salmoides. Taxonomy (NCBI): domain Eukaryota; kingdom Metazoa; phylum Chordata; class Actinopteri; order Centrarchiformes; family Centrarchidae; genus Micropterus; species Micropterus salmoides. Next base: position 17,313,524 of record NW_024044681.1, read on the forward strand.
TGCGTGTGCCACAGCTAGCTAGCTACCTGCGGTGCTTGTCACGTGTCGAGGGGAAATGAGGATGGCCTAGATTAGATTCAAACAACTATCTGGGGCATGTGTGTGTCCCTCATACTATCATTACTGGTTCTGCGTCATGAGATTACACGCATGCAGCATGTGCACACATGCGTGTGTGCAGACGCACACATAGACACACATAGTTAAATAAACTCATGTGCATGCTTTCAGGAAGACACTTACCAGTGCAGCATCCTAGTATATTAGACAGGCCATTCATGGGATTACTATGCATCATCTGAGACAGCAGATTAATGAGCCTGTTCTTCAAAGAGGTTACAATGTCAATATCACTCTAAATGAACATTAAAAAGACATAGTAGACAATGAAGATCTTACATTGCCATCTCAATCCTTTGGCTATCATCTAAGTCAAAGATTTATGTGGTGTATCAAACCATTGTGCACATGTCTAGTGCTATTAGGGTGAAAGAGTACACTGAGCTGTCTTTACACAGAAGCTTTTATATTGTTTATATACAGTATATCTTTATTGTGGGAAATCATATGCAAATGTCAACCTAAATAATAGGCTACCTGAAATATTCAGTGTTTCTAATATTTTTACAGCAGAAGAAATAACTAAACTGCACAAATGCCCTTCCTCCTGCAGACACCTATTCATAGCTTGATTTCTCTTTGTTTACATTTCAGAAAAGGATCATAATTTATCAAATGCTGCACCGATACCAGGAATAAACAAATAACTACTGTAATACTAGATGTGTTCTCTTATTACTACAGATGTGATGAGATTTATGTTTCCAATACAGATGTCCAAAGCTGACACAGAAGCCCCATTAACATGAACAAATGCTGCATGGAAAACACTGTTTAAATTACATTGTGTCTATGAAACCCAGTCTCTGCACTAAATCTTTTCTCCTAAAGCCTGCCCTGTAGATGAATAGGCAATTTAAAAACACAGCAGTGGGTAGAGTTATCTTATTTTTCATTGTGCCGATTAAGAGGCTGATTAGTTTAGAGCTAGGTCGGTGTAGTGGAAAACTGTTTTTGTTTATTTGCTGTCCAAATGAAAACCAAAAGGAAACAGCCACTGATCGTGCTGATATGGTGTGCTCTCTCCCTCTCTCTCTCTCTCTCTCTCTCTGTCTCTAAGCTGTCAGTGACAGAAGTGCTCATAAGATTAGCTTGCTTCCTTCTCCGCTCTTTAAGAGCGATTGGCTGGGTATTTACTGGTTGTCCCATGTTGGTGTTTAACGTATCTGCTCATTAAGGTATAACTCCTTGTGTGTTTGTGTGTGTGCATTGTAGTTTTAGTCAATGCATGTGTTTCTTTGCTATATGTGCACATGCTGGTTGTGTGCCTGTGAGAGCTTATAAATTCTAGCTGACAACATTGTATTCTGCTATGTACTGTACATGTATGTGTGTCTTTGTGTGTGTGTGTGTGTGTGTGCGCGTGTGTGTTTGGCACAGTTCCCACAGCTGTGGAGCTGGCACAGTCATTTAACTCACCCGCCAATCAACATGTCAATTTATTTCTTTATTTATGTAAATCAGAGGTGACGTAGTGATGCTGAATTTAATGTGTTTCTGAGTCAGGCCCCCCTGAGGCCTCAGTTATAGATAGGGCATGAATAAATGAGTAGCTGCAGCTTAGTGGAGATGTTGATAGACATCCAACAAAGACAGCTTCACTCCTGGGAATGGCTGAGGAATATAAAAAGTTGTTTGACAACTCCTTTACAACAATCATGTTCATTCATCAACAGCCTTTATAAGTTATACAACTGTGGCACCCTCACTAATTTATTAGTAGATCCAACTGATCAACAGCATGTTCCCATAAGAGCAAACATTACGCACAACCCTGTTTTTTAAAAATTAGTTTGTAAATACAACTTATTAACATCAGCATATATTTTTTTTTCGAAATCTCGACTTTTATTTTCAACACAATGAGGAAACATTTATATTGATCTCGAACTGTTCATTGCCACAATGTTCATAGGGAATATAACTACAAAATGCTGTACCATAGTTAATTTAATCTAACTACAATGTAAACTACGAACTGACAACTAATTAATGTTTTTATTACGTTTATGCAGCTAAAAGCACTTGGTTAAGGTTTGGCATAGGGAAAAACTGTGGTCATGGTTAAACACTAATAAAGTCAACGTTGGCTTGAAGCTCAAGATGGGACTTATTGACATTCAACATTTCAATATCTCTTCAATATCAATCCCTAACCTCAACCAAGTGTTTTTTTCTTATGTCATCGTCCTGTGGCCGTACACCTAACCTTCCACCCTCATGTCCTCCCTATTACGTGTAGTGAAAGCATGTCACATGAACACAGTGCAGAAACATATCAGCGATATGGTTGATGCAGGAAAGAAAACCAGTTTCACTAGAGGCTAAAACCTTACAGAAAGGCTTAAGCATAAAACAGTATTAGCATCTTTGCAAATTTGTGACGGAAGTCCTTGTTCAGGTGAAGATTTATGTGGCAATTAGCAGTTTGTAAAGCAACTTTATAGCAAGGGCCCTGTTTAGCACCTGGACCAGGATATAGAATTTAAGTCACACATAAATGACTATGTATTCTTTGAGTGAGAAGGCAGCCCACTTCATAACGACCCTGTCCCATATTTTGATTGTCATGTTTGATTGGCTGCCTACTAAGTCAAAACATTGTTCGAGGCAATTTTCTGCTTGGGACGAGGGAGCATGAGAGAGAGAGAGAGAGATTTTCCTGAAGGCTCACTCTCCCCCACAGAGATTTGAGCTCTGTAGCTTGGCTGTGATTCAATGGCTGAGCAGTACATTTTACTCACTGACTTGAGATTGGTCAGATTAGCTCGAACCTGTCATTCAAGGGTTGTCAATCAAGTGGTAAAGTTGGAACCAACAGAGCAAACAATAAATTTTCACCAAGATTAATAATAATAAACAATAAACAATAACTTTGCACCTTATACTGAAAAATAGTTTGACCTTAAGGGGCAAACAAAGTTGAGCTCAAATAGCCTATTAATTTATTTTTAGCCATGCCTAGAGCAATTCATTTTCTAATCTGCAGCATCTTACAGGCAGTCGAGCACTGAAAGTCTGTCAGTCTGATTACTCTGATAGACATTAAATCAAAATTCTATAAGCTTTAACTTGTTCTGTCAGAAACCTATTAACCAAGTGGACATTATCTGCCCAACATTTTCCAAAAATTCACATTTGGACCACTTGCCTGCATGTAGTCATTTTAAACTTTTCCTTGCCTGTGGGAGAAGTGATAGCTTTCCCACCTTGCCTCATCTTGTCATTCATCACCTTAAATCTCTAATTTAGTTTCCCCAATTTTGCTTTCTCGCACCATCTTTCTCTATATGTTGACATTTTTCCTGTGTGTGTGTTTGTGTGTGTGTGAGTGTTTGAGAGTGAGTATGCAAACAGATTGCAAAAAAATTGTTAGAAGATATGTATCATATAAATCAAGTGTCACTGCTTGGGCACACTGAGCTAAATTGAGTGGAAGGGACTCTCAAGAATTGAGTTACACCACTATTAATCCAGTTAGAACTTTCCAGATCAGCGACTTTGTTCATTAACAGCCTTCAAAGCCTTAAGTCTATTAGTTACAACATGTCAAATGGAGTCATTTAAAACCAGCTCTGGAGTCACGTTCTAATGAATCAACTTACTAGTGTTCTAAATTATTCCTTAGTAGACCTATCACTAAACAGGAGGTGCGAAACGCATATCTGTCCACCTCATTAGCACAATGACACACACACATGCATACATGTAGACCATAGAAACAAAGACACACTTGCAAGCCTCAAACACATCAGTGTGTGCAAGCAACAAAGCAAGCCAAGACTTAATGATTCACGTATTATATTTAACAAACAGATTTTAACACCAAATGCTTTTCTATTTTTCTTTTGTTTTTCTTTTTCTCTCGTGGTATTAAGACACTGGAGGAGTTGGGATACTTGTTTCCATGACAACAGAGCTTGTCAAACACAGTAAAGTATATATGATTCCAAGCATCAGGGTGCTTTTGTGAGGACTTGTGTAATACCCAGTGGTGCTGCCTTCATCCGCCCCCAGAAAATTAACTGATTTACTGGCAAACAAAATACCTAAAGATTAAAATCATTCTGGTGCCACCCAGCTCTCCATCCGCCTTCCCTTACCTGCCTTGATCCCTTCCTACTCCTTTACCTTACATATCTCTAGATATGCATGTAGGCCTTCATTCTCCACCCACACATATATTTGGGTTATCTAGTTGCTAATTTTCACTTGATCTCACCTACTTAGTAGCTCTCGGAACAAAAGCAGTGGATATAAGGTGCTGCGCTTATGTGCTCCATCGCCCGCTGAGGCCATACGTTCACATGACTGCTGGCAAAAATCACTTTGCACTTGCTGTTCTCCGGTGTTCTGGCACTCACCTGCTGTGACACCTTGATTGTAGAGTAACGTTCCACTGGAAATCTCAAGGCGGCTGTTCCCAAACTTAACATCATTTAGTGGCACTTCCAGTCAAATTACACCTTTATGCATTGTATGTGTTGATTATAGAAGTTACATTTGCAACTAATTTGCAGCAGCAAGCTTAGTGAAAAGTTGCAGAGAGGGGATTTTGCAAAGCTTCATCCCGTTAATTAAGCATTCACTTGTAATTTATCATAACCAACATTACAGTTATTTGCTAACACTGAGCAAGGGTTTAGAGTTGCCTTAACATAACCATTACTTCCTCAGTCAAGCTTAATTGAGCAGGTACTTTAGGGAAAATAAATAAATGTGAACCGCACCAAAAATGCTTAACTATGAAATCAGGTCCACCACGTGATTTCCCTTTTTGTATGTTTTTGCTACGTTTTTGTGTGTGTTTTTGTTTTTTTTGTTCCTGGAGGAAAAACAAATGACAAATGTGGTCAGTGAACATTTGCAGCTAAGTTTAATATGAATGCTTCTAAAGAATGGAGCATGTAGTCCCCCAAAATGCAAAAATTTTGCTAATACAAATAAGCTGCATATGAACAAAATTCTGGGTTGAGATAGAAGGGTATGAAAATCTGGTATGAATACATGACAATGCATCACTTGATATTTTCATATCTCCTGCTGCCATGCATTCCCATAACAATATATCAACAAATCATTCAATGCCCTACTTAGCAGTGGGTGCAGGTCAGATGTGGTCATGTGTGGATTTAATTACAGCACATAACTGTATTAATACACTTACTGTATCATAAAAATTACTTTCATAATTCACATCTCAGTGTATTTAAATGTGGATACCTTTGTTCTCCATGTTATCCATTTTTGTGTACATCACTAATGTGGACACCTGAGATGTTTCCTTACATCAAATTGGGATTAAATATTGCCACTTTCATGCAAAGCTATTATTTGTTTTTTGTTTGTTCAAGTTGTGCTCAAGCATAGCATGTGTGATGATAAGGCAGGTGTTACTCTTGATTATTCCTGTATGTCCTTTTTCATCTATTTAAACCAACCATCAGTCTGGGATGTTTGATATAAGAACATGCTATTAAAATCTCAGAAACAAATTACAACAATAAATGACATCAGAATAATCAGAATACTTTGACCTAATTATTTGTTATTCCCTTTGGAGCCATAATGAACATCAGAAATGTATGACCACACACCGTGTGTGTACCTACATCATCATAAATCCGTCAGAGGTGTCTTATTCAGTTGTGGCTAACGACCAATCGTTTATCTTGGCTCTGACTAATGAGAACATAATAATCACCATTTATGCTTCATGTCACTGCACCAAGTCAGCAATGCCAAAAGCATTTGAAAAGAGAGTGGGATGATGAGGAATCTATGATTCATCGCTTAACACTTCAACAAAAACAAGGAGGAGGAAGAAGAAACAGAAACATTATAAGACACGTGTAATAACTTCTTTTGCTGCTTGGAGGTGCTTGACACAATAACAGGAAGACTGTTAAATATATTGTAATTCAACTGCTAACTTGATGAAACTTGTTTCATTTAGACTGTGTAAGAAAGAAGTTAATTAATCTGTCATTTTTGAAGCTATGGTTGGTGATTTTGTGGAGCGAAGATTATAGGGTCATTCTTTACTGCTAATGGAGGTCCCCTTTCTTTGGCATATGTCATCGTGAACTTACTATCACTCATTTATTTGTAACTTTGTAAAGAATAATGACCTGTAAATCACAAAGGCAGCTATAGTTAAATTTATTTTTTATTTTTTTATTTTTTTACAGGCCAGTATCACAAATCAATATTTGAAATTACACTGGCAAAGAGAAGAGTGATGACAAATTGATCCTTACCAGTACTGGTTGAAAGATGCTTAGCTGTGTTGCAAAAGAAGAACTATAAGCTCATTGCCAGTCATATAGTTAAACAAGTCTCTGACTATTCTTTGTAAATACTGATGACTATTGACTTCACAGTGGTAGGTAGGTACCCGCTATAGGGTGGCTTAATTTTTCTTAAATTTTTATCAAAAGAATATTTTCTTTGACTTTCCATAGTATTAGTTTGAATTTGTTTGTCTGGATAACACATGTTTTATTTTGATTGTTTTTTTCTGTAGTGATGAAAAGTCATGAAAACAAATTATATATTTCAAAGGTGCAGAAGTTTTCTCAAAAGCTATTCAGACAAGATTCATTTTTTTTAAGTTTAAAATACAGAGGCTTTTAAGAAGTGGATGGTAGTGCATTTTTGTACATGAAAGTGTGTATGTCGGGGTATCGTGTGCATGTGTGTTTTTACGTAAACATCTCTCTCCACATGTGTGGGAGGATCCTCTCTACATGTTTTCTAATGCCTGTATAAGCCAGCTGTTCAGCTCCTTTCATGATTGCCCAGGCTGCATTGGTGGATTGTTTGCTGCTTGGCCTGATGTTATTTGGTGTGTAAACATCTGCAGTAGCCTGTTCTGTGATGAGCACTGCATCATATCGTTATATATGATCTGAGTTCCTCTCCCTCTCATCTCAGCTTTCGGTGTCTGATGTTATAGTTTAGCAATTTGGTTCTCCAGGGTTGATATGCACCCCTCAGTATTTGACTTGGTTAAAAAAATGCATCAACTGTTTTAATTTATGATTTTTTTCATTCATTTTACCGTAACTCCTTGTGTATTGGTGTGCAGTTCAAATTTGGAGAGAGAGCCTCTTTTGCCTGCTATTAGTCAGCTGCAGTATGTTGGAGGCCAACTGCATCTTCCAGCTGCATCTCTGGAAATCTCTGTCCTTCTTAGTCTATTAAAAGAACAAGCTACAAGACTTTATCAGCTGCTCACATAGATTAATGTGAAATAACTGCTTGCTCATTTGATTTAAGAAAAGACAACATACCCTACAAAGTCCATATATGATGGCACTTTAAGATTGCACCATTCTGTCAGATAGTCCTTAGAATTTACCGGTTCCTGCACAATGTCGTGTCAATAAATTCACCTTCATGCCACAGCACTTCTGCTCTGGAAATTTCTGATTTAATAAATGAATTACAGTGTTTTTTTCCAGTAACTTATATTGTAGTGTTTCTATTTGACATAATTTATAATACCAAAATGCTTTACATATTTTCTTTTCAGACACGGATTTTACACAAATGAGTAATGGTAGCAACTGAGATTTGATCCGATTTCACATATCCATCTTGTCTGTTTATCTCCCTGCAGGAGTGACCACTGTCCTGACCATGACCACACTCAGTATCAGCGCCAGGAACTCTCTCCCTAAAGTGGCCTATGCCACAGCTATGGACTGGTTTATCGCTGTCTGCTATGCCTTTGTCTTCTCGGCCCTCATTGAGTTTGCCACAGTGAACTACTTCACCAAGAGGGGTTACGCCTGGGATGGAAAAAGTGTGGTGCCAGAGAAGGTATTTGAAACCCCTTTTTATATTACTTGCACTCCTGAGGGATCCTTGATGATAAACTGACAGAAAATGGGTTGTTAGGCGATGATATGGCACATGTCTGCATTCATTATCCCCATTTCTTCAGTTTTTACCAAAACAACAGTCAAAAAATGCCTCCTGGCAAAATGAGGGCAAATCAGTGTATTTAGACAAGCAAGGACCTGTCATCAGAGTCATTTTTGCACCAGGGCAGTTATCCGCTGAGGGAGCAAGGTCAGGCAGGAACATTTACTTCTCTGCAGTTCATCTCATAGAAAATGCTATTTAAGTAACATGACATGAACATTAATAGTTTAGTGTTCATCTTGTGCTTTCTGCTCCACTTGTCTTTATGCTGCTTTTAGCAGCACCGTACTCTGTAATATCCAGCTGTTTTTGAAAACAAAATCAAAGAGCCCAATATTAATTGCTGAGTTTAATGCATCTATTTGGAAATATGTAGATGTGGAAAATAAATATTTTTCAATGTTCATATTTTAACTGAATGTTCACCAGGCTGACATCTGTCCATTTTACTTTTCCCAATGCTTTCCCCAACAAACACAATCAGCAAAAGAAGAAGAAGGAGTCCCTCCTCAAGAAGAACAACACTACAGCCTACCCAGCTGCCACTGCTACAGCCTTCGCCCCCAATATTGCCAGGGACCCTGGATTGGCCACTATTGCCAAAAGCGCCCCACCACCCCCAACTGAGCCCAAGGAGGAGCCAAAGCCCAAGCCTCCAGAGGCCAAGAAGACCTTTAACAGTGTGAGCAAGATAGACAGGATTGCCAGAATAGCCTTCCCTCTGCTCTTTGGAACCTTTAACTTGGTCTACTGGGCAACCTACTTGAATAAGAAGCCCAAATTGCAGGGGATGAATCCACACTAATCCATGTTTCATTCCTTTAAAATTCTACCTGTAATTCTTTTTTTTTCCACTTTTTTTTTTCTTAATCCTCCTAAAACAGGTGTTGATTTTCAGACAAACATGGTGTCCATGCTGGTTTGAATTCCCAGTTGTTGCATTGCTTCTATGTTTACCTAAAGTTTGAAGATTTTGAAAAAACAAAATAGTGAAAAAAAAAGAATGATAACGATACAGACTTTTGAAAGGGTGTTGTTCAGGTCTCAGATGATGCTACTAAGAAAATGCTACTATAAATATATAGCCAAGAGAATGCTATTCTACAACTGCACATAGCCCAAACATGTTAAGGGGCTTTTGTTTCTATGTTTGTTTTCTTATTTTTCAATGTTTTCTATTTTGTTAAAACATGGAATCACGGACATGGTAAAAGGCACTTGTGTATATGCATGGGAAGGACATCTTGTTATTTATGTTTATGTATTCAAAATACAGATCAACATCAACTGATAGCTTAGTTTATTTGATATCAGCAGCAAAATTCTACGGTCAGTCTCTGTCAAAATATCTTCAATTCTCTGTAGATGTTTTATGAGATGAACTATGCCATTCTTCAAAATATGTTAGGGTTTCTGCAATAGCAATAAAACATGTCTCAGTGGACACACCATTTATTTAGGGATAAAAAACAAAAATTCAATCATCTCTGTGCTCACCATTGAAAATATTATTAATTTCCTTTCACAGCGTTGTAAATATTATCAAATGTTAGAGATGTCAATATTATGTTTAAGCTTGGCAAAGTGTAACTAAAGGGTATGTTTATTGAATACATGGAAAAGTAGACTTTTTATTTAATTTATTTTTGTTTCTGTTCATGATACTTTCTACAAAAAGAGTATATACTGGTCTAATTCACGCTTAAGTGACTGTTCCTCACCAAGTTAGTGTTGCATTCAAAGCTGCTTTCACACTGAAGTAAAATATTATTCGACTGTCTGTTTGTGTACACACAGACGGCAACAACAGCAACAACAATGGCAACGGTGTAATCTGAGATTGGGTAGTTATGAGAAAGAATGTAAAAATCATAGAATACTGGAGTGCATTTTACATTTAGAATTAAAACACTCATTATTTACTTGTTTTGTTTGTTTTATTTATGGTGTGGCCTCATTTGCCAAAACACCATTTATAGTAAAGTACAGTCAGCATTGCTTGAAGAGGGGCGAGGGCATGTTAAGAAGGGGGAGTGTATTTCCATTTTCAGAGTTGAAGCTGTGATGGCTAATACTTTGTTGACTGATGGCACGTCTGTATTTTCCATCCCACTGTGTACCCTGACCCTGTTTGCCACAGTCCCCATTTCCTTTCAGTTGAAAATTGAGACATAACACTCAGAAAGTACCAGCTACACTGCCTTCAGTATCACATGCCCGTTTGGACTCATTTGTTGCTGCTTGTTGGTGAGCAACAGCGAGAGACAGGGACAGAGACAGAAAGAGACAAAGTGAGAAAGGAGACATTGAGTTGAAGTGGCACTGTAATCTTGCTTTAGCCGGCGCTGTGTTTCGCACAGAGGACTTGTCCTGTAGTTCTACGATAGTGATGAAGATGAATATATTTTTGTAGCATGATGTCAATCCCTCTTCCGAGAAAAACCAACAGAAACTAACGCAAATGTGAAAAGAATGCTTTTGTTTTTGTCTTGAACATTGCTTGCTCTTCTTTCTTTTAACTTATAAAAAAAACACATACTTAAGGAAATGCTTCTTCACTGATGTGGCACGTCGAGGTTTCTGAACAGTCCATTTTAAATTATGTTAATGTAGCAATATTAATTAGCAAGGGCTTTTCTTAGGACCTGAACCTGACACTCAGTCTGGGGGTAATATCCATTGTAGCTTTACATTGACCCCTCTGTACTTGTAGTTTCATCTTTATACTATACATGGAAATTTAGGATTTATTTAGATTTGGTCAAAGATAACAAAATTGTGTGTCCATCTTGCGTTCTGAAGCCTTTGGTTCCCACTCTAATCTTGTTTCACACAAGCTCCACATTTCTTGCCAGGGAGTGGGCGTGCATTGCATTGCTTTATCGGTTCTGGGTGTGCTTTTCGGAATATGTTGTACAGGGCACTGAACAGGCCAAAAGGCTTGTTATAGACCCTTGAATTCTCTGTGTGTTTGTGTACCGTGGTGAAGAGATCACGCTATTGCCAGAGGGAAACAAAAAAGAGATTGTGGTTGTTGCTATTGTTATTATTTGCATTATCATTATGACCAATACTGAACCTATCCCCTAATGGCAGACATCTGCGAGCATTATGCAAGCAGTCTACCGCTAACAGCCACTTAACCTACAAGCAGAGGGTCAAGGAACTGCAAGGAAGTTCAGGGTGAAGAGTTGTATAAAGATATTTGAATTCTAAACTATTGTATGTATGTTTATTATCATGAAGAAAATATATATATACATATGTAAAATACATAATGCATACAGTATTTGATTCTATTATTGAAGATATTAGCTAAGATGATGATGAATATTGTTTGTATTATCAACCTATTGTTATGCATTTTGCACATTTAGAAAACAATAACATTACATTTATGTAGTCAGCTTCGTGCTATGCAAGGACAGCTTTCAACCACATCACTGACCTTCTCTCCCTGACCATTGTGTTTCAGATTTACAAGCTATTATAAAAAAAAAAGAAAAAAAGCTTAGCTTTTATATCAGCTGTGCACCATTGGCTTTTTTTTTCTTTCAACCATGGCTATACAGGGTGACATCAAAGAAAACAGTGGATTATCTCTTTTGCGCTTTGGATTTGTCAGTTGTTGAAGGGAAAATGGCTTTCATTGTTGATTGCACTTTTTCTCCAGAGACATGCAATAAAGTGATTGAACTGAAAAAACAGGAGCAAAACTGTAACAAGATCACCTTGTTTATAATATTTCTGTTCATTGCTTGAGCTTGTTTGTCATTACAAAATTGGAGGCAGGTGAAAATGTTACTTTGCTAAATGGATCATTTTGTTTATCTTTTGCTTTCCAAAGCTCAATGATATTACAGGGAGCGCCAGAGAGTTTTGACTTTGAGTAAAAGTGAATTGTGGACACTTTTCTGTTGGAAATTTCCTTGCTAAGTCCATTTCTTGTACTCCAAGCAGGATCAAACAAATGCTATAGATCATTTACAAATATTCTTGAGCCAGGTCTGGTTTTCCTACATTTAATGCTCCAGAGAGAGAATATATAATATGAGGTACAGTGCAGTCATGAGCTTCCAACTTTTACCTTCACACTCATATGCAGCGCATACATGTAAATATCACATTTGTAGGCACATCAGTCATGTATTTCATTATGTTTGATGCGAACATGGTCTATTGCAGTTCTCAGCAGCACTTGCTTTTCAACATTGAGTCTTTGGTTATTCCTAGATACCTACTGGAGTTTTTTCTTGTATTTTTATCCAGCAAACTATGTTCTGATTTTCACTGAAATGTAAAAAAACAACTAATTTTCTAAAGCACAAAAGTTGATTAGGGTAAGATAAACCAGAGTGAGACTGTATACATGTGGACATTGACAAACACACACTCTCTAGACGCACACAAACACACATACCCAAATACAGTACACTGTGTTGAAGTTCAATGATACTGACAAAGAGTTCTGATGGGTAGATGAAATGGTGAACCTTCTGTAAATGTTTTCTTTTGTTTCTTTTGGTTATGGTATGGCCCTGTAGAATCTGATTCTCTGCATTAGTCTTTAAATAAAAAGAAAACAAAAATGAAAGTCGGCTACACCTCTGTCCTTGTGCTACGGATTACCAGACAAAGACACATACTGTAAATCTCTGCTGAATCAGATAATAGTTTTGTGCACTGTTTACATAACAAGTAGTAAAAGTATAAATCATATGGTGTATGCCTTTAAAATTTTCAATCAGCACATTGAATTTAATATGCAATGTGGGTTAATTTCACTGAATAGATGAAGGAATATAAAAATTCAACGGGTTCTCATCTCAGTGCGTCATTACCGATGCTTTCAGACAGAGTGACAAAGCATAATTATTTGCTGCTAAAGGTACCCTTCGGCATCCGTATGAAACGCCACCATTTGCTACATCGCAGCAACACAAAGGAGGATAACTCTCCCTGCTAGTACACCGGCTGTGAGGCCAGTTTGCACAGCTGTAGGGTTAACTGGTCAACATGCATAAAGTCAGTGACTTAGGTTTAGGCACTAACATTTCTGATGGTTATGTTAAGGGTAGGGGACTTCGTGGGGGCTGTCAACACCTTTAACACATACGTAGCTAGCTAGCTAGCTAGTGCTAGGCATAGCTTTAATCACACAAAACAGTGGTACCATTTGAGATAGGAAGAATCTTGAAAGACTCAGGGGGCCCAGAACCCTGAACCCAGAGCAGGGTTTAGATGTGTACCCAAGTTAGCAGCAGCCCTGACACGAGGTCTTATATTCAACTCGTTATTCAGCCAGTCAGCCAGTCCACAACTTTGGTCCAGACTGAAATCTCTCAGCAACTCTTAGATGGTTTGCCATAAAGTTTTGGACAGGCATTTAGTGCCCAGAGATGGAATCCTTCTGACTTTGGTGATCCCCTGACTTTCCTTACCACTAGCAGGTCAAAGTTTTCACTTATGATGTGAAACATTTCAACATCTACTTTATGGATTGCATGAAATATTTAGGTCAACATTTTCAAATGTTTAATACTTTGATTTTTGACTGAATACGTTTATAACAATAAAACTCTCATCAGCCTGTGCTGTATTTTGTGTATCTTACTAATTAGCAAATGTTAGCATGCTAAATTAAAATGGTGAACATGGTCAATGTTATATCTGCTTAACATCACCATGTTAAAATTGTAAAATGTAAGCCTACTGATGTTAGTATTTCAACTCAAAGAACCTCTGTGCAAAGGTACAACTTCATATAGCCCGAGCACAGCTAGTTTTGTTTTCCCAGTAGGCACTGAGTTTGGTATACTGCACATGTCAGAGCCTTTGTTTATGATACAATTGTCCTGTCTTCTATTCACTAACCCCATACCCCTAAACCTTGTAGCATTTTCCCCTAAAGTCCTAAGTTCCCTAACCATTCAACCAACCAACTTTTAAATTATCACGGTGCATCAGTATTTTATACTGCAAATCAGCCACAATCAAATCAGTCACTTTATCTTGAACTGTTTTATTCTTCTAAATGTAGGTACTTCTCCTTCTAAATATTAAAGTGGTTGAAACTTGTTCCATGGGTTACTTTGCAGTCCAACAGCATTGCAAGGCCCCTGAAAGGCCCTTTTCCTTTAATATTATAACAATGAATACGGATGTTGGTTTATTAATTGAGGTCTATTTCAAACAAACTGCTTTTGCGGTTTCACTGTTGCAGGCGTGAATAATAAAACATATATTTCCTTCCTATATCTCAATTTATAACCAATAAGATTTTCAATACAAAGCATTCATAAAAGCAAAGGTAGAACTATTATTATTATTATTATTATTTTTATTATTATTATTGTTAGTAGTAGTAGTAGTAGTAACAGTATAGTGGCGTTAGTAGTTGTAATAGATGTCTGTCTTCAAGCCACCCAAAAAGGCAGCTGCCTCTGATCTCTAAGCCTCCACCTCATACCCATCTTCTTCCACCATGCCATGAGATTTCAGGTGCAGGGGAACGTGTGCTTCTTCCTTAAAAGCATGTGAGCTGCCAAGCCCCGAGACTGTTATGTAATAAAGCTGCTTCTCGCTGGCAAAGGAGGCTTTTTCTCTTTCTTTCTGCGTTGTTATCCTCCTCCTCCCACTCTCTCTGTATGTCACTTCCCTCATTTGATAATTTTGGGGAGTGTGTCCCACTCGGTCTTAGACACAGGATGACTTGTACTCCTATTGTTCAGCCTCAAATGCATGTGCTGTATTTTTCCCTTGAACTGTACTTTTAGACACATTTGAATTTCACTAAAGCACTGTGTGGAAGGCTATTGTCACAGACACAAACTTCCCTTTCCCCTTTAAGAAAAGATGGTACGTCTCTTCATCTCCTATTTACCTAGGAACTCCATTCAGAGAGGCATTGAACTGCCTGTCCATGGATCGTTTTTGCTGAAATGAATATAAGGTCAACCAATCCCTACATTATACATAAGAACTTTCAATTCTGTCAAAATAGCAATAGCTGCACAAAAGAAAGGCAAATCAGAAACATGCTTACCAGTGATCACCCTTCTGAACATAAAATAATCCAACTCAGAACCACTTTGCTTTGACTCTCAGTGGCCATTTGAATCTATTGATAAGTTCGGCAAAGGAGGAAGCTGCAAACTTTTCATAGCCACCTTTCAGTATGTGATACTCAACGGATGGGTTTTTGGTGGAGTATTTATGCTCATCAGGTTCATAATTTTTATTTAGGGGTTGTACCAGGACAGTTTTACATGGTTTAATTTTCAAGAAACACCATATTTTTGTCATACTGCACATTGCTGCAGCACCTCTTGTTTGTTGAATGCTCCATTTTAGCTATGGAGTGAAGCATCTCACTTCTATTTGATTTTTGTTGGGAGTTGCACATGTGCAATATCTAGTGTAAGGACTACTAGCCAATCAGAAGCAGAGTAGGGTGGGTCCTGACAAGCCAGGAACCAAGGCTTTGGTTCAGCTGTACATATTCCTTAAGCAGCTTCACAACTAAGACTGGAACAAGGTGTTTCTCAGTCTATGTTTTTGTCTGTACTTGTGTTCTTGTGGACTTGTGAAACGTAATCAGTCACAGCCCAAGTACTGTTCCAATTCAAAAGTCTGCATCTAGCCAAGTACAGTCAAATACCTGGATGTGTTCTTGCTCCATCCGTCTTACAGAGCTTGCATCGGTGGTGACTTGTGTGGACTTCACATAGCCAAGTATCCCAGAATGCACTTTGCGCCAAAAAACAGATATGTCGT
Organism: Micropterus salmoides; assembly: GCF_014851395.1. NCBI lineage: Eukaryota > Metazoa > Chordata > Actinopteri > Centrarchiformes > Centrarchidae > Micropterus > Micropterus salmoides. Next base: position 17,329,352 of record NW_024044681.1, read on the forward strand.
CAGAGAAGACTCACAACTGTAAGTTATAATAATGCTGTTCTTGTGTCACGGAATGCAGTTCTTTATGCGGGAATATAGTTGCTAACAAGTCCGGCCGTCATCAAGTCCGCTGCTATTCCAATTGCTGAATGACTCCCGTGCCTGGGAGTTTGTACTAAAGAGCCAAACTTACCAAGCCTGAGCTTTAAAGTACAGAAGTCCAAACTTTGCAAACTCGGTATTGAGAAACAGCCAGAGTTTCAGAGTGGTAAGTTATTAATTTGTAAGGAAAACCATAATTTGACCTGTTTAATTAAGAGAGAAAAATAGTGTCATAAATGTGAGATATCCCATGTATAACTCTTTTTTCTCAGACGTTAACATCCTCCATATGGGCATGGTGGAGGCTCCAGATCAGCCTAAAGCGAATAAGGAGTCACTGTGTCTTTCTCACATACATCCAAAGAACCTTGTGGCATGCCCAATTCTCCAAGCTCTAAATTCTCATGCAGTAGCCACAACAGGGACTCACATCCCCTGAGATTTCTATTACTTCGCTCCCTGCCTCATTTTTCTGTCCCTTCACTTCAGCATCTCACTCTCTTCCATTGCCCGCTGTCTTTCCCAATTATCCTTTGGAAGACTCTACACATTACTTGGCCAGGTGTCTGGATCTTTGATTTGTTTTTCCCTCTCGATTGAAATGAATAAATGAATTCACAAACAGCAAGGAAAACGCAATTGGCGCAAAAGGTAATTACTTTACGTTCTGCACCAACTAAAAGTAAATGCTGCCGTTATAAAGGTTTTGTGCCCAAGGTATATTCCATCTGTACATGTGTTGCACATTGTTTATGTACAATAGAAACTCCTTACACCCAAATTAATTTTTTCCAAGGCGATTTTATAAAAATTCAAATCAGTCAATTAGTTTTCTCATCAGGGCTGAAGGAGTCAGTATTGTATTCTCTTCAACACTGCCATTTTCATTGTGAATTCCATCCATTGTCGAAAGCATTTCCTGAATAGAAGCTATGAATGTCCAGTCCATAACAACAAAATGTTAGGTAGTAATGTGAGGTAGTATTATAACACAAAGTGCCTACCTTTTTACAGTGACTCAGTGAGATTATTAGAATTATTAGGGTGCTTTGGTAGTCCTACTACTCCTTTTGTTTTATTCTACACACACTAGATCAACTATAATTTGGTGATGACTTCTATATTTTAACATGAGGGCATTTTTTTATTAATAAATTACTATTACTATTATTTACTTTTTAAATTGAGGTATATATTTTTGCCACGTCTTTATAATACATGCTTTTTTTAAATACTAGAGCATATGGCACCCAAATAAATGCATTTCTTCATTGCTGCACTGACAATAAATTGCCATCCCTGACTCTACTCCACGGGGTTGACAGACTTTTGGCTGGTGTTACTATAAAAACAACTACTTCACCAAAGAAAAGCAACGGTTCTTACCACATCCATCAGCCAAATTGGCCTCCTGTGCTGTGTTTTCTGTCCATGACATTCAACCCCAAACTGAAGCTCCAGAACAGTGCTTTGTACATCTCATTCTCATTGGATGACGGCATTTCAGTTTCCCTCAGGGGCTCTGCCACACTGCATGAGATTTCCACAAATTACCAAGACACAAAGCAGCCCCATATAACAACAGTATCAACCTCAAATGTGCTTAGATGCAAATACTACAAAAAAATAGTTCCTCTTTGGGGATGTTAACATTTGCAGCCATAATGTTGCAGAGAACACAAAAAATGACTTGTTAACTTGGCCATGCCAGCCCGTGGAAGCAGAGAGATGCAGACTTCAGCCCACAAGCTGTTCTTTTGCAATAAGGATAATGTTAGTCATATAACACGAAATTTGCAGAGCCACCACAGTGACAGGTTTATCTAAATGAGCTAGTCGTTAAGTCTTGTTTGAATGCTGCTGAACACTGGGCATCAGCTAATGACGGTGGAAGCAGCCGAAGGCGAGACTCGTCAGTCCAGAGGAAAGACAGGCTGATGGTAGGGACGAGAATGGGACATATTCTCTAGGCCATCATGATATCATCAGCATAGTGTCTTTCCTCCTGCAGCTCTCATTAGAACACAAATGTCTTCTTTAGTCTTCTCCCTTTCTATAATTCACATGCATTTTCTAGGACTAGAGCGATGCTTATACATTGTCTCCACAATTTTGTATTTCTGTGTTTTTTCTCTCTCCTTGTCTTTTTTATTGTTTTGAAGTTGACATCCAGGGTCAGCCAACAATTGGTCTTCTATTCAACCATCCCATCAGTTTTGACTGCAGTTGATGTTTTTTTATTTTTGCTCTGTTCTTCAGGAGAAGTGAACTTATGTCAAGACTGGAATTGGGTACGGCAGACGGAGAGCACAAGTAACTAAATGTGAAATGAGAGAATATTGAGAATAGGAGCTGGATGGAAGGGTGTGCGAAGAAAGTGCTTGTAAGATGATACAGGAGATTAAGGGAAAGGAGGAAGATGATCAGCAAATATGAGTGAGGGTATGGAGGCAGAACAAGTCAGAGGAGGAAGTAAGAATGAGGAAAAGGCAAAGTAAATAAAACAAGGGTAAATTGGGAATTGTGGAAGGGAATATAGTGATTTGGGAAGAGGTGGTAGAGAAAAAAGGATAAAAACATTACATTGAGCCCAGGAACAATCGGGGGTTGGAGAACAGAGAGCAGGGATGTAGTAGAGCGTAACTACTTGTAGAGAATGATACCACAGTAAAGTACATGAAAATAAAACAATCAAATAATTATGCAATTATTGATGGTTGATTATATTCTGAGCTAGTCTCTACTCAGATTTGCCCTTTTGAAATTTCTCTTTCCCGTTCATCTCACCTTCCTCACCTTTTTTTTCCTCATCCTCCTATTTCATATTTTTCAGCTGTTAGAATTACACATCTGCCTCCTCCAAATCACAAACCACATCCTCCTTCACAACCACAAGTATGCTGGACTTTGGCAAGACAAAAACTGCTTTGTCATCTACAAAATTGCTTTCCTTTTTTGTGGAATACACATTCAATTTGTCTGTAGCATTGCCTTATATAATGGCAGTTACATAACATAATTAAAAGTTGCTGTTTTACTATCATTGGATTACATTTGTGTGCTTTCCACTTTCCAGCCAAGCATCCTGAATCAAGAGAGGTCTTAAGCCTGTTGCAATCCGTGGTTATATTTAATACCAGACAACAGAGGGGTAATTTATTTGGCTTACATCACCAAATGCATCCCGTTCCATTAAATTGCAAGTGAGGGCTTTCATGTGGCATTAACTAGTTTTCTGGCTGCTTACAGAAACACCACTTCAACCCCACCAGTTAATAAGAGTCACAGACATAGCACATTATAGAGGCACATGGAGAACCATGTTATTTTGGGACCACTGCTAAAACACAATTAGTTTTGCTGTTATGAAATAATCGAGCCTTAATAATTACATCTGATAACTTTGTCTGCAGAATCTTTCAAGTTGCACCAACTAAATAGGTGCACTCATTAAAATTATGTGTATGACTTCTGTTTGCGGTGCACTTTCCACTTTTGTACAGCAGTGAGGTGGTGCTCGTGGATTCAGTGACCATATCTGCAGCATACAATCCACTCTTTGTATTATTACAACTGGATTTATGTGGAACAAATTCGACCCGTTTGCGGTTTTGAATTCTTTTTTTCCAAACAATGGCCCTGGCTTCAGTTTTGCTGCAGTAAGCTAGTTGGCTACACAGTCAGTAAACACTGCCTAATTCTTGAAGGTCAAAGCATAAATACTCTTGGATCCAACATGGACAATATGTTTGCATGGTTCAGTGCGGGGCTATTTGGAACATTTTTTTGTTTGGAAATGACTTTTTTTTTTACAGGGTATTATCAGAATGTGTGTGCTGTCAGCTGTCTTGTATTAATGTAAGCTCCAGTATGCTTGTTCAGTATTGACCCGATGCAGCTACAGTCCTGCTGCACCTGTCACAGCCAGGCCTGATAGGCCTGTTGAGCATCAGGCACACACACATTTGCCCATAAGTAGGTATAAAGTTGATACATAACAGATTTATAGCTTCACCTTGGCAAGTTACATGGTGTGACTTTGTATCTATGTTGAGTGTTTTCTGTGTGGGTGTGCCTGTGTGTACATACAATGTTCATATTACATGCGCATAGTGTATCTGTGTGAATTTGCGTGGGCGTGTGTGTCCTGCCTAGAGCTGTGTTTCTCACCTTTTCACTCCCATAAATCAAAGCGTAAACCTGCATTTACCATGGTCAGCGCAAGCGTCACATGGTTATGGCTCGTCTTGTGCCCCATTCAGCCTGCACTGTTTCCCCCTTCAGGGATTTAGAAGGGCTCACTCGTTTTCATTCTTTTCTTGTAATATTATTTTACCCTCCCTCTTTCTTTTCCTTTCTTTCCATCTGTTCCCATCCCTCGCCTCAATTGTCGTGCTCTCTCCAAGGCCTCCTGGATGTTCTTTGTCAAAACTAATAGTTACCATGCATATCACTAACAAGCTCTGTAGTTCAAAAAGCCTATGAAGCTCACTTCTGCTCATCCACACATTGCCATTCAATCATATCTTGTTACCATGACATACTCCTTTGAAACCACATAGTCTGGGAGGAAAAATAACTAGTCAAAGGGCACAAGTTGTATTGAATTTAATCACAAGAGCATAATCATTTTTTTTACTTCCTAACACATTTTCTTATTCCAGATAATTGCACCATGGACTTTCAGAAAGAGCTTTGTCCTGTATCCCACTAGGGATTACCTTACAAAACTGACTTCCTGAAAGTATGACACAGTGTCAGCTGTAACCTTAATAAATGTATTGGCTTGTACAGGTACAATATATGATTTCCTCTGGAGGCCAGTGCTCAGTCTCAAGAGCATAAATCAATAAAGAACTTACAGGATAACACGGTGTGCGACCAAGGAAGCACAGTGTGAAACATTAATTGGATGTATGGTTAAGATAGCCTACATTGTACTTTTGCAACGCAGTTATGAGGGGAATCATCTCAAGAAAAGGAGGCCATGCTACTACACTTCAGTTTCTGGTGTCATATTATCACATATTGCCACACAGTGTCAGAACCCCTCTTCATCAACCTGGCTGGTTCAAAGCCTTGTCTTTAGATGTCTGGTTTGGCTTTCAATCTGCTGTTCTGCACATACTACAGTGTGTTGAACCATTAATCAAGCCTCGATAGAGTGTGTACACTAAATCGACACATATCTCACAACACCTCTCTAGGGATGTAGGTGATGCTAAAGCATCCATCATCAGTTAGCAGGTTAAATGCAAATAGTGGGGAAGGGAAATAGATCCTGATCAGACTAAAAACAAATCAAAACACATGGTCCTCTCTTCCAGCATGCCTCTTAACAGGCCGAGTAGCTGTTGTTACTCAAAAGATATTGTGTGCAGGGCAAATATTGCAGCTTGTTACCAGGGACATGACATGGCTAAAAATGAAAAACTTTAGTCAGTACGTTTACTACAACGCAGAGCTGCAGGCTTGAGACTTGTCCACTCGACTTGACAGAAGACCTAAAAGGAAAAACACCTGTCACATGTTTTGAACAACAATATTTAATATTTTTTACTTATGCCTTAAAGGGGCATTATGGAGTTTTCAGCGGCCACTGCTGTTGCTGTTCTAAGATTGTAACCAGGTGTATGCTCATACGCATGCGAGCTTGAACTCATGAGCAAGCATAATCCAAAACACAACCGCTTTCATACAGAAATCCCACAATAAACGCGGAAACACCAGCAGACCGGGAGACAGCTTCACACAACATGCTGGAAACTCAGGTAAACTCAAACTGCAACGTTACAGTAATAGTTTTATCAGTTTGAGGTTGAAGTAATCCATGCTCATTACATGATAATGTTACATTTACTGCCTTTAGCCGACATGCTACATCAGCTTTATCTCGCCTGCTGCTTTTCAGAAACTAACATTACTATCTGTGTATCTTTCACTGGAGGCTCAGCAATGTCAACACAGCTAAATGTACTGGATGATAACAAAACAGTTAGTGACTGAATATTATAATGAGATTGTTGCTACACTTTATAACAGTATGACCACAGTAAGTAAGATAACTGTAACGTCAATGGATGGGTCTTCCTCAGTGTTGTTGTCACCGTTTTGTTGGAGTAGCCTATTGTATATTAAGTGGGTCATGTTAGTTACAGCAACTGAGTTGAACATTACGAAGCAAACAGCGGCAGGTCTGACCTAATTAACCTTAGCTGGTTGCCCTGCCCTGCATCACTATAGGCTAGTAAACAAATCGCTCTATATTTGCTTTTTACCGTTACATCCTTTCTTGCATGCTAAATCAACACTTTGACATAATACCAGTGGTACACAGGATAATAATATGGGTTGCATTAGCTGGTGAATTTATGTGGAAAGTGATACAACTTTGCACCCTATAACGTTGGCAACTGCCGTTCGCTAGCGAGCTAACGTGACTATCTCCGTGACTTTCTGATGTGACTGTTTTCGCCAACATCATCTGAATCTTGTTTGGTCTAACAGGATTCATCACATAAACCTTTATTGTTGTTTTTATCCTTATGTGGAGTTTATGTTGGAGTTTGTTTTGTGCTGGGAGCCGTGTTAGTAGACTGCATGTCGTTGCGGTGTTGTTGCTGCTGTAGACAGTTGCTGCTGTAGTCGGAGAGAGGCTCGGGAGCGAGCACAGGGCTACATCCGACCCGGTGTCCTCACATTAAGAGCAGAATAGTGGCTGTTCCAAGCAACAGAGAAAACAGGGTGCTTCATTTCTAAGTCAGGTTAGTGCCTATTGAAAATAAAACAGTGAAAATTTGATTTGTTAATAAGTGATTTCACTGAAAAACTACATATAACACCTTTAAATGTGCAACAAGGTTTATTTATATAGAAAGAGATATAGAAAATATATACATGCAGCCACAATATTCACAAGGAAATACAAAAGTATAGTGGTATTATATAGTGGTAAGTGGTAGCGGTACAGACAGAAAATTAATGGCACAATGGTAGTACCATTCATTTTATGATACTAATAATCATAATTGTAGCAGGAACATGGGGGCAGCAGGAAGCCCCCAACCACAGATCCAGACTCTACAGCTCCGGAGGCAAAAACACCGTTACACAGAAAGCGATAGAAGGAGAGAGATGTGAAAGCACAAAACTATGGGAGAGGGAAGAAGTCAATTTAATAACATACATTAATGAGACAAGATTGCATGTAGATGCAGAGGGAGTGCAGAAGTGAGGAACTGAGTGCATTATGGGAAGTCCCCTGGTAGGCCTACAATAGCATAAGTAAGGGATGGATGAGCCCTAACTATAAGCTTTAGAGGAAGGTCTTAAGCCTACTCTTAAATGTGGAGATGGTGTCTACCTCCCAAACCCAAACTGGAACCTGATTCCATGGGAGAGGAGTTTGATAGCTGAAGGCTCTTTCTCCAGTTCTACTTTTAGAGACTCTAGGAAACCACAAGTAACCCCCCGACCATTAAGTGTTTTGTATGTGAGTTGAAGGATTTAAAAATCTTTTTTGGATTTTACAGGGAGCCCGTGCAGAAGCTAAAACAGGAAAATACGAAATCTTTTCCTGACTATTAGAAATAACACAAAGCCATATTGGCAGTTAGTTAGTGCCCCAGCCACAATTGTCTGCCACCAATAATGGTCTTAGCTGTGTAAAAACACTTCTTGCCACTGCCTTGAAAGGAAAACGTGTAAATGGCATGTCTTTAAAAAAAAAAAAAATCTGAAATTGCAACTTGCGATTTGCTTGAAGACTTCACTTGCACTTGCCCTCAAGGATTAGAGACTTGACCTTAAATATCTTTAAACAACTGTGCTATAAATAGTAACACTGATTACATGAAACAATTGGGAAATGTCAAACATGCCCTCATAGCTAAACATCAAAAAAAGGTTGTTTATCAATGCCTCCCAATTGGACACATATGAGCGTTTCCTGTCCAGCGGCAGGTGTACCAGACCTTAACTACGTTACGTATGTCACATAACGTTAAGTCATGTGGTTTACTTTAACCCAAACCATGATGTTTTCCAAAACATAACCAAGTGTTGTTGTCTGAACCTAACTAAGGAGTTTTGTTGGCTAAACCAAACTGCAACCGTTTAACCACGTGTTTAACTTAACTCAATAGACATAATTCACTAACGCTACTTAACTTAAAACTCTAAATAACTTAACATTAACTTGGTTTCACATGGGACACGAACACTGGTTTCCTGTGTGAAAGTCTTGAGTTTGACCCATTCATCCACCAACTTACGCAGATTTTCTCGCACTACTGTCATACGGCCACTAGAGATCTCCGCCACAATAAACATAAATATTTGTTGTAATAAGCTGCTTGAACAAACGACCTGTATGGCCATTTTTCTTGTGGGATAGGCTGACAATGTCTAAAGATTTTTAGTCATCCACGTCATAGTTATCCAAGGAGGGTTGAATCTAGGGCAACTGTGCTTGGTTGAAGATACCTGAAGACATTCAGCCTCTCATGCAAGCGTCTTTCAGATCGAACTGACTGGCAGGGAGTCCCAGGTAAATACATTTTTTATACAAATGAGAGAAAATCGTTTATCAGTGTGTAAACTGAATAATGTACTATTCAGTTCTGTAACTTATGTTGGCCAAAGCATCAAACTTTACAAAGAGCACGAAGACTTTGCTCTTTTGTAGCATGGTGCCATGTCACTGCTTCATCTGATTCTCTTTTTTTATCGACTCTCCTGGGCAATTGCTCTTTGAAGTTCTTCCGAAATTTAGAGATTTCAAGATACATCGGGCAATAGAGGGAAAAACTGAAAAAACATGTCGCTCCGTCATAAAATACAGATGTACAACTGTTGTTTTTTGGCAGCATTTGTGCCTGAGGCTCGCTGCAGATTTCCTCCTCAAACACGAGACAGCACCCATAACAAATTGCGCCTTCTGTGTGCATGCTGTGCACATACTGTATAGGGACCCATATGCCTTATACACACACATATAGTCACCTTGAGGACAAATGAAAATTATCTAGTATATAATTGTGTGGCTGGTTTCCATAAACACTGCCACATATTTCAGAATCCTTAAGGGACATCCATTGAAATGAACACACACTCACACTCACACACACACACACACACACACACACACACACAGCTATAATGCTGATGTAATTTGTTAATGTTGACATTTGTTCCACCCTCAGGAAATGCATTTTCCCTCTTCATCCACCCCTCATTGTTTCATATTGTATCATCTGGCATTCCGACCCCGCCCACCATACAAACAACAACAGGGAACTGGATAGATAGATAGATAGATAGATAGATAGATAGATAGATAGATAGATAGATAGATAGATAGATAGATAGATAGATAGATAGATAGCTTCAGAGGGTAAGAATAAGAATAAACGAATGAGAGAGATAAAGGGAGAGATAAAAGAAAGAGCCTCCATTATTCATCTGCTCATCTCACTGCAGTAGATCCAGCAGGGGGAGGTGTTGCAATATTTGGTTGGTTACTGGCTGTCTGTTGCAAAAGCCCAACTACATACATAATCAAATTCAGACTTACATATAAATGCATGCAACTTCTTTCTCCACACTGGAGAAGCTCCCTCTAAATACAGGCACACAAAACTGCAGTCATTTGATATAACATGTGCATTTTTGTCTGTCTGTTTATATATCTACGCATATTATGGGTATTTCTCTCTTTCTTTCTCCCCTCTTTTTGTCCTCAGGATTAACTCACTTTGAATTAAATTCAATTTTATATTTACAGTGCCGACTCATAACCAAAGATATCTGTTCTGCTGTCATTAAAAATGTGTTTTGCAAGCTCCCTGCAACTTTTACATTTAACCATTTGGCAGAGGCTTTTGTCCAAAGCAAAATACACAGTACAAACCAAGGAGAAGTAACTTATTGTTACTTTAACTGTAAAATTAGTCACATATAACTAGCTTGATTGATGATTTCAACCTGCAGCAATGACAAGATGCTCTCTCCAAATAATGGATTTAAACTTCTCCCGACCTTCATCATTTGAGACAGGCATGTTGTAGGGCTGTGTAACATTGTGAAATGTTTGACACTGATTGGCCAGTTGCTGCTCCGGTACACAGTTTTTTTTAATACTTCATTTCTGCTTATGTAGGGTAAGAATCTGATAAATAACAACACACAAACATACACACACACACAACACAACACATCTTGTCAAGAAACAGCACCAATAGCTAATTATTTAATGAATAACATGTTATTCTTGCTTTTTCAAAATCATAACAAACAAGAACCAGAGCATTCCTTACTGGTGGCAATTTTGAGGCGATGTGAAGTCTCATTTTCTGCTACATTATTAACACATTGCCCAGGCACAAGCATAACCAGGCCATGATGTGACTTTGGGGGCCAGCTATTATTCATTCTGAGACTGGCAACATGTACGACTTTGATTTTTTAGCACTAAATAAATAACTGTAGTATTCCAAACCTGACCACTCTCTCTCTAACCCTTATTTTTGCCTCCAGCCCTTCACTGCCTTTTCTGTTCCAAATTATGCCTAAAAGCCAAACTCATAAGAGTCTTGCATTTTAATTTTTCACAAGTTAGTGTTTTGTTCTGAGAGGAAATGCTCCCTCTGACTGAAATTAAATTAGGTAAACGGAGCAAATTGTGTTTCATAAATATGCTGGGCTACCAATGTCTAAACAGATGTGTGTATGCCAACATAATCACATTTTTATTAGTTTATTAAGTGCCAGTGAACATCCATTGAAGTCAACAATTTCAGTTTATGAACCATATATATTTTTTTCTTTATCTGTTTGAGTTTCTTTAACTTTCTCAAGTCAATTTAGAACTTACTTTATTATTTGCTGCAAATGTTTGACAAGATGAAAAAAGGCTCCCTATGGTAAATTGTGGGAACAGGCAATACATTACTTTAAAAGTAAAAACAATTGAAACGAGTGTTTATTTAAAATGATTACTCTTTTAACCCATAACCATATTTCCTGTCATGGTAGTTGTTACAAACAAAACGCCGCTTCTGAAAATGGGGAAATATAAGCAAACACTTTGTGTTCCCATTTGCAAAACAATAAATGCTCCAAAATGTTTTATGTTCTCAAAACTAAAGGGTTCTAAAGGTGTCTACATAGAATAATGATACAAAAAAATTCTTCTTCAAGACAGGAAAAAAGACAAACAACCTTTTTAACACGGACCATCACATCACTTCACACCTGCAGTGATTTATAAAACTGAAAATACTGTCAAATGTATTATTTTGATGAGTCTGTTTACTACTCATATTGCTTATCATTTTCATCAGCTCATAGATTTTCATAGAAATTGCACCTACTGTAATATAATATACTCCCTGGTCAGGCACATTACACATACTGTAAAATAGTTTGCATGGCAAATCCAACCTTGGCATGCCTCCAGTAGTGTGTTACAGATGAAGTCCATGACTTCAGTGAATGTGGCCTGGACATGATATTGTGTTTGTAAACTTCCCTTCACCACACAGAATTTTTTTTTATGAGAAGATCGACAGTTTATATTGTTGGATGGACTTAAAAACGCAGCTCCACTGTCATATTGAACCTCGTATTGTCTGATATGGCACTGTAACAAAGCTGGAAATAAAACAAATATTATTCCTTCATTGATTTCTCCCTACTTTTATTCACACACCCCTACAGCATAACTGTATTTCCCAGGTTGGTCTTCTAGTTCGACCACAGAAGCATTTTTCGAGGAACAAGAATGGCAATATTGTGAGCAGAACTCACTCTGCACTCATTGCCACTTGTGCAAATGGTCTGCAAACCTCTTGATGTGAAAGTTGTGTGAAAAGTAACAAGAATTACATGAAGAGAATCACAAATCACAAATATTTGATCCCTATGATCACTGTGTTGCTGCATTTTCCAAATCAATGGAGAAAAAAAACTGTAATATCTCCTTAAGTATGCCCTTGAGGTATTGTTCTCTGCCAAATTGTTGTGCCACCCCAGCTGTAGTGGTCCAGTCCTCTGGCCAAGTTATTCCTGCAGGCCTTTTTGGACTTTTTGCGTCCCTACTTTTTCTCCTTTAGACTTGGTGCCTGTTGTGACTGTGTGCCTGTCATTGAACTGAATTTCATTGAGTCCACAACCTGTTTTATTGAGCTGTTATATAACCAAAATATTTTTCACATAGATGAAGGGGAAAAAATCTACTTGAATTTAAACACAGAAAACACACTGAAACAAATTCAAGCTGAAAAAAATATCTATTTTATTCTATTCTGAAGGTAGAATACTTTATTCACTGAATTTCAAGTGACGGTCAACAGTCAGTTAGCATGTGATTGACAGAGCATCAGATATACCACTGGCAGGGCATAGCGAGACCACCGTTATCTCACATACCCTTTCTTTCTTCCTCTCTTGTGACACTTCCACGCTGTCTTGCAGCCGTCCATGCGAGTTTCACATTCAACCCAACTGCCACCACAAGAGCAGATGCAGCAAAGGAAGCAGGGGTTGAGGGCAGGAAAGAGAGGCAGAGGGTGAGAAATGATGCAGGTAATGTGGGGGTTGGGGTTGGGAGTGGGGGGGAAATCCAATTGAGGTTTTGAATGCTCTCCAGAAAAGGCATTAAGAAGTTACTTATCTAAATCCATTATGCTTCACAGGATGTGCCTGCCTTTCTGCTCTAAATCAAATTATGTGTCCAGGTAATTGTTCTCACATTAGAAAAACTACATCCTACTTCCATCACCTGATTCCTGCCCTATCCATCTGAGTTGAGTGATGGGTAAGGGCCAGGTATGAAGTCTGAATCAAATAATGATGGTTATAATGTTGATGAAGCAATAAACACAATGAGGACGTGTCACCAAGATTGTGTTGATGAGGTTAAATTAAATATAATGAAGCAGAAACACAAATAACGATGACAGTGGTCGTGGTGATAATGATGATGATGTTGATGATGATGATGATGATGATGAGGCAGCACGATTTATTTATTGTGCCTGTGATTTTTCTGCAGTACAGTTTCTCAATTGCACAGTTGTACATGGAAGCTCTTTAATATAACGCCATTATTCTGCTGAGTAGCGCCAGTGGCATCTGTGAAGGATAAGTACCTTTTTCAAAGTAAGCATTATATGTGTTTTTGAAGGACATTGAAAATGAAAACAGCGAAATGTTTAATAAATAGAAAATGTCATTGACTAAATATACTAGGGTCAAGTTTTTAAAGCAACTGTGGAAAATATCTTCATTGACAACTCCTTCAGTCTCAGGACATCTGAAAAGAACAGTACTCTTCATAAGATAGCAAAACATCACACTCCTTTGCGTGCTGTGCAGGCATTCATTTTAATTATTATGTGAAAAAGACAAATGCTAAAATATTTAAGGTCTATTTACTAGCTTTTTCTAGAGTTTTCAACTGTATCTCAGCAGAAGGCGTCTGTTCAAGTATGAGACTGTATCTTCTATAGGACCTAATTCCAACACAACACAAAGTTTGTTAATATGGCCACATGCATAATTTAAAAACTCATATAATATATGACACACTAGAACACAAGAATTTACAACACACTGCTGGCAGACCACATTAGTCCTCATTCGTTCTGCTGCAAGTAAGAAAAATGACTTTGCCACAGCAAATGAATTACTCAAACCTTCAATGTGTGAAGCCCAAATTGACCTTTACATTCCGCCTATCAAAGGGGTGCATTGCATAATTGAAAATCTTTAAAATATAAATGGACACTGAATCTCATCAACTTTCAATGTAGAGCATCAACAGGAGTGGACTTCTGTACCGTGTCTGCGTGGCTTGATGGGTTTCTGTACTTCACCTAGACATTATAATTTAAATATCAATTATTCTCCAACCGCACACACAGACCCCTCACCCACAGTCTTTCTTTGGCTAAGAGTTTGTTATAATATTACAGTTACAATTTTTTACTCGTATTTTCCTTTAACCATTTTAATACTAAAACTGTTTAATACTGAACAATAAGTTGCATCTCTCTGTCCTCTTTCACAATATCTTGCCCATTCATAGTCTTCTACTAACACTGAAAACCATTATTGCGGGATTTCTACCAGCATCTTTCTCCTTAGAAGAGTTTCCCAAGATGCACACTTTTACATAACTGAGCCGCTACAGTCATTGATAACAACCTAAATAAAAAATTTGTTGGAGGGTTAGATTTTTGATTTGCAGCTTTTCAAAAGCATTCCTGAATCAAATGAAATGTTGTTTAAGTCAAAGTGTACACTATGACTCATCGAACTTGGCTCATTCAGTCCACTTCTGCAAACAAGAAAATTCTCTGGAAGAAAGTGAAGACTAATCTTCGATGTCATCAAGCAACACCTCCCCGAGCTGTTCCATTTACCATGGATGGGCCTACTTTGTGAATACTGTGACAGCGCTCAAGGCTATTTTCTGGGGATGTAAGCCCATCTTTTGGTTCAGAGCACTTTTATGAAATAAAACCCATTTGGGTGAAAAATACTTAACAGTTATTCTACAGAGTCGGACTGCAAAGTCGGACCCCCATCATCGGAGAGCAGCAGAAGAAATGGGATGCTGATCACAGAGTCGTGGTTGTCTGGATTTTAGCTTTGGGGTTCACTTGTTCATGTTCATAAATATTAATTGAACTGTCTGAGATGATGAGAGTATTTCATTTTCTTTCACATTGAGATACTATGCCTGTTCTCATTTGAAATTAACATTAGTTGATTTGATAGTGTAATTAACATGAAAACTGAAATGAGTTGCACAAAAGAGTTGCACAGTTCTGCAGTATTTACTTCATAGTAAGAACTGGGAAAGTTGTACATCTGCAGATTTATATAATACAATTCTGTGGATGCTTTTATTCAAAACATTTCATATTGCTTTATACACATTTTTATTTATTTTATTTATGTAGTTTAAGAAAAAGGAAGAAATATGAATTAAGGAAATGCTTTAAGTGGAGTTTTACAGGGGAGTGTTACAGTTTAATGGGCTGGGTTGTCTATATATTTGTGCAGTGTACTACTGTTATGGACAACAGTTGTTCTGCTTGGATGATTTAAGAATTAGTCTCAAACAAACTTAAGAATAACGAGTGAGATATTACAAAATTCCCTACAGTAGTTTAGAGGCTTTGTGGATGCAGCATGTTGTCACCTAAAGCCTCTAAAAATACAACGTAACCAGGGGTATTACCATGAACTCAAGCACACTCCCAAAGAGGACTCCTGCACACTACATTTTCACCAAATGCATCGCTTTCAGCCCAAGGCACTTTATTTTTTCTCTAAATTAGACACAAAGCATGTTTCTGTTCTCCAGGTAAAGCAAATGGCCTTGGGTTAGGCAACAGGCATGAAGACACTCCCACTGATTCAGAATACATTTAGCTGCTTTGTAAACAAAGCACTCTTTAAACTCTGAGGAGTCACAGAATATAATCTGTAGCAGTTCCTAATGTGATCTCTGATTGTCAGTAGTGATCTGTCAACAACGGCTTTTGTTTATTTGCACTTCCTGCATGTCTTCACCTCTCCCTAGTTTACACACCAGGTTGTCTCCAACTGTGTATCTCTCTTATTCTCCCCTGCTATTTTTCATGTGTGGCTGTTGGCAGATTTCCTGTTCTTCATATCTCAAAAGCCACAGTCCTGTCCTTGGTGTGTCTCCAAACATAAACCCAGCTGTGCACTTACCTCTGGTAACTCTACTGGTGGTATTTCTGCATGAGGAGCCCAAGGATCTAAACTTGCAGAGACATACAACACACGGTTATAGCTTTGCTGTCCGAGTTCATACAGCAAACCATGCCGGTACTGGGGCTCCCGCCAGGGCCTTTAAGGGCTGCTGATCAGAGGAGCAGAAAGGGATAAGTTTCCACAGACTCCCCACTGCTCAGTGGAGTGGGATAAAAGACATGGAGGCAGGCAGACAGCCTGCACTTACCAGGTTTCCAGCAAAATCTCAGGGTACACAAATACAGGTGGGTGCAGAGGCACTAGTAGGTTGTATAAATACTGGAGCTGATTCCACATCTAGCATTTACTGGCCTAAACTTTACTGTTTTGGTTCACTCTCATGGCTCTCATCGGCTTTCTGTCCAGCCACATCAGAAAGGTGTTTCCAGCAAGAAAGGATAAACTCATTGTAAGCTACACGCCTACAACCTAAAGGCAGACATTTAGTTTGTAGCTGATGAACATAGTGGAGCATTTAGCAGCTAATGAGCCATATATTCTCTTCAGGAATTGGTGAAGTCGAAAACAGAGCTAAAAGAGAGTGAATGTTATACTCATCAGGTATAAGGTACAAGGTACAAGGCAGATTTATTTGTCAATTACAACAGGTTGTAAACTGAAAGTAAGTTTGTAACTCCCTTCTGCTACGTAGCAGACAATATACAGTAATTTAAAATAAATAATAATTATGGTAAACAGAAATAAACTATATTTAGTGGAGCAGTGCTGAGGATGAATTTGAGTTTAAAAGTGTGATAGCTTGGGGGAAAAAGCTGCTCTGCAGTCTGGTGGTGCGGCAGCAGAAACTCCTATATATTTCTTCTGGTGTCAAAAAGCATGATTTCAGATAAATGCTAATGTTTCTGCTTGTGAGCCACAAGTGGCCAATGCAGTTTTACGTTCAACTTTTTTCATGTAGGCTAATTGTAATGTTTTGCCTGGAAATCCATGTTGTGGTACAACAGTATTGAGGCGATGTAAATGGTGAAAGTTTCTACAGACACCCTAACTAATGAAATCATCTTGGATTTTTGTTAGGCAGGCCATTTTGAAAAGAAACATATGGGTTTTGGTTTTGAATACTGCTAATTTCTAGCAACCACTTTGGAACACACGGAACATAAGAATGGACAGTGGAGAAGTGCATTATGTTGCAGGAGTAGTTGGAGAAATTTTTGTTTGGATTTTTTCCATTTTTTAATTTAATTTGATTTAATTTCACTTTATTATCTGAATATTTATCCAAAATGTGTCTTATCTCCGAAGACATTGCTTCATGTTTTGATGGAGATTTTTCTTTTTTTCTTATTTTGTAGGTCTGATCATAGAGTCCAAACAGTTGCGTATGGTTTTGGTGTGTAATCTTTCATAATATTTTTTTTACCATCTTTTGTAATTTTTCATGAAAACTTAAGAATTACGTTTTCAACACTGTTGAGGTGTTTCCAGGGAGTTGAAGGCCCTGAATTCTATCGATATTTTAACCCTGGTTGTTTGTATCCTCTTAGTCAGAGACAAAATGGGAGACCCTCTCCATCATGAGCACAACAAGGCTGAGTAAATTATCATCTGTTATTGTGACTAACCAATAGGCATGCACACAATGGGATGGAGTGCTATGGCCTTGGGTTGAACAAGATGTTATGTAAGCATCCTGATAGAAACACAGAAAAGAGTGATGAGCTTTGGATACAGCCTTCTCCTTCGAAATTAATTTAAATCAAAAGCATTAAAAACCACTGGGTTGTGTGAAGATGTACTGCACTTATTACTGTAAGTGATAAGTGCAGTACAGGTAGGCCCCTTATTCATGAAAATAAAACTGTTGTGCTGAGTATGAGTATTTTTTTTCTTTAGCCCTTCTGAATGTCAGCGTAAAGTGAACGTGATGTGGTGCTCTAACCCATGAAAATAATGTTTCCAGGGAAAGCAACAGTTGCACTTTCATCTTTATTTACAGGTTATACTGTATGATGAGCAGTTTTTCATAGTGAATGTTAGACAGTCATTTTGTAGTTTCAAAGATTCAATTTCTGGTGGTTGAAATCTTAAAGTCATCATATCATCCATATCATCTGTTCACATTTTTCCCACAGTTTAGCCCAATCAAGTTGTCATATTCCATGACATTACCATGCTGCTATAGAAAAACCAAGTGTTGAGATGTGATCATTTTGATAATATTAAAAAAATAATGATGGCCAAAGGCTGTACCTTTGGCCATCATATAATCCTGTTTTAATATTATCAAAATGAGACAAATGATACACCTAAATCATTAAGACATGCTCTCCATCTGCAGGGGTGTTAAATGTATACGGGTGCAGTAAATGGACTAAATGGCTCCTCCTCTGCTGTGGTGCTTTGGATGCCATTAAAACACAGAGACAAGATTCCATAGCTGATGGTTGTTGTGATGGTGAAGTGTTCCCTCGGGACAGTCCATTTAGTGACAACGGGGCCTAGCACCCTATCCTCTTTCTCACTCACGCATCGGGCTATATTAGAGCTTTTTGTATTATCTGTGATCTCTGTGCAGTAAAGCGTCCATTTTACATCTCCTGACAAAAAAATGGACCGACAAGATAATATGGTTTCTCAAACTAAGATATTTTGGAAACTCGAGTCTGTGATGAATGGGGGATGGCAGAGCATTGGCAGTGTTTTTCAGATGACAGTTGGGGCTCTGACACAAATTGAACTACAAGAAAGGTGAATGGAAACAGAGAGGCCACCTTGAAGGTGAAAATACCAACAACACTTGCAGTGCAACATCAGGATGCAATGAAGGCCACATGCAGAAATGCATATGCTTTGTACTACAAAGTTAATCTCTACAGCTCTAAAAGTATTACTGGAATTTTTAGGGCATTTGGAATTCTGCCAGGGGAACAGCTAATATTGATGGCAACTGTGTAATGATAGGGAGATTTACTTTTGATAGAAAAATGCATCATCCTGTAAGTACATCCCAAAGCAGATAAATATTTTGGCATCTGCATCCAGTGTGTGTGTGTGTATTTGCATGGAAGCATTTGTGTTGTAGCTTTCTCGCAGTTCAGTTGTTTTCCTCACAAAAAAGTAGACACATATTCCACTATCCCTTTAGTTTAACTTATTTGGCCTGCAACTTGCCCCACTCTTCCATTTTGGCATTTGTTTCCCTCATATGTAATCTGTAGTATCTGCATCAGTGACTTTGGGCTCAATTGTGTTTTGTGTTTGACAAAGCCGTGACCCTAAAGAAAACATAAAAGCCTCAGAAATAATACCAGAGCTGAAAGCAGAAACTCCCTGTGATCTACCTTTGGGAGTGGAGATTATACCTGCTTAACATCAAGCAGACCAAATACCATATAAAGAGGCTATGAAATCAGTCAGCTATATTTCCCCCTAATCACAGTGGTGAGGTTAGATGCTGGCAGTCGAATCATAGCCACAGTTCAGGAGCATGTGAGAGCCTCATGGAAAGAAGTTGACTGAGCTTGACTGTTAAAGGCTTAGAGCAAACTGAATTTCTAAATAATCCTTATGGTTTATTCAGTCCATATACAATGGATGATTTACTGGACCAGAACAGTTTAGACAGAGCCAGATAAGTTGTCTTTTTGAACTTTCTTTCAACTCAGTAAAACAAGTTTGAAAACGTTGAAGGCATTGTTTAGCTGTAAATATCTTCAATTACTGGACTAATTTAAATTAGATAAGATTAAATTAAATTAAAAAGCCATGATGTAAGACCATTCCAAACATGTTCCAAACAAAGATGTATGTCTGGTCCTTTGATCTTCAAGAATTTGGCATTTTATTATTTCATATATTATTACATATACAGTGGGTACGGAAAGTTTTCAGACCCCTTTAAATTTTTCACTCTTTGTTTCATTGCAGCCATTTTCCAAAAATCAAAAAAGTTCATTTTATTTCTCAGTAATGTACACTCAGCACCCCATCTTGACAGAAAAAAACAGAAATGTAGAAATTGTTGCAAATTTATTAAAAAAGAAAAACTGAAATATCACATGGTCATAAGTATTCAGACCCTTTGCCGTGACACTCATATTTAACTCAGGTGCTGTCTATTTCTTCTGATCATCCTTGAGATGGTTCTACACCTTCATTTGAGTCCAGCTGTGTTTGATTATACTGATTGGACTTGATTAGGAAAGCCACACACCTGTCTATATAAGACCTTACAGCTCACAGTGCATGTCAGAGCAAATGAGAATCATGAGGTCAAAGGAACTGCCTGAAGAGCTCAGAGACAGAATTGTGGCAAGGCACAGATCTGGCCAAGGTTACAAAAAAATTTCTGCTGCACTTAAGGTTCCTAAGAGCACAGCGGCCTCCATAATCCTCAAATGGAAGACGTTTGGGACGACCAGAACCCTTCCTAGAGCTGGCCGTCCGGCCAAACTGAGCTATCGGGGGAGAAGAGCCTTGGTGAGAGAGGTAAAGAAGAACCCAAAGGCCACTGTGGCTGAGCTCCAGAGATGCAGTCGGGAGATGGGAGAAAGTTGTAGTAAGTCAACCATCACTGCAGCAATCCACCAGTCGGGGCTTTATGGCAGAGTGGCCCGACGGAAGCCTCTCCTCAGTGCAAGACACATGAAAGCCCACATGGAGTTTGCTAAAAAACACCTGATGAGACTGATGAGACCAAGATAGAACTTTTTGGCCTTAATTCTAAGCGGTATGTGTGGAGAAAACCAGGCACTGCTCATCACCTGTCCAATACAGTCTCAACAGTGAGGCATGGTGGTGGCAGCATCATGCTGTGGGGGTGTTTTTCAGCTGCAGGGACAGGACGACTGGTTGCAATCGAGGGAAAGATGAATGCGGCCAAGTACAGGGATATCCTGGACGAAAACCTTTTCCAGAGTGCTCTGGACCTCAGACTGGGCCGAAGGTTTACCTTCCAACAAGACAATGACCCTAAGCACACCGCTAAAATAACGAAGGAGTGGCTTCACAACAACTCCGTGGCTGTTCTTGAATGGCCCAGCCAGAGCCCTGGCTTAAACCCAATTGAGCATCTCTGGAGAGACCTGAAAATGGCTGTCCACCAATGTTACCATCCAACCTGACAGAACTGGAGAGGATCTGCAAGGAGGAATGGCAGAGGATACCCAAATCCAGATGTGAAAAACTTGTTGCATCTTTCCCAAAACGACTCATGGCTGTATAGATCAAAAGGGTGCTTCTACTAAATACTGAGCAAAGGGTCTGAATACTTATGACCATGTGATATTTCAGTTTTTCTTTTTTAATAAATTCGCAAAAATTTCTACATTTCTGTTTTTTTCTGTCAAGATGGGGTGCTGAGTGTGAAAATGGCTGCAATGAAACAAAGAGTGAAAAATTTAAAGGGGTCTGAATACTTTCCGTACCCACTGTATATATGAACAAGACATATTAAGTGCAGCATGTTGCCTAACTGCACATTACCCTTGGACTAAAATGTCAATCATTTATCACATCAGCTTACTCACAGAGTCATTTTCCTCTAAGGCCAGTATTTAAAGTGAGATCCACCCACGATGCAAACACAATCCACATAGTTTGGTAGGTTAAATGCTAACAGTGTGAGGGTAAAAGCCTGTTTAGGTGTATAAGAGGTGATTGATTTGGTGGTTTGTGCCCCCTTGAGGTTGACGGATCTGAATGCCCACAAAGTTGAAACAGTTCACATACCTCTGCAGCTGCCTGTCCACAGAGAGAAGGTTTCTGGCATCTCATATCAAGCCCATTCTAGTGGTACTGTCCTCTATGGTGACTTTTAAAACTTTTAGTAATGTCAGACCACAAAGAGTGCTTCCTCATTTTTCATGTACGAAAGTTTAATAAAGAGACCACCTGGCCTTATACTGAACGTGTCTTTTCTAGTTTCAGTTATCTTGATTATTTAGTTTTACTCATCGCTGCAGCAGCAGCATTGTGAAATCTCAGGAACAAGTTGTGTTGTTCTACTGCTTTTTGGATTTTTGCTTCTGATGTTGCTTCACTTTGGTCTGAATGCCAGACTGCTTCTTGTATCCAATAGTGCTTACAGTAGATCATTCTGCTCCCACAGCTTGATGCTAACCGAGTGGGGCTGTGACAGCATATGTGTGGGTTGTAAAACTGGAATGCTAGTGGAACTGGGCATCTGTGTGTTCAATGATGCCATTACAGAAGACTATACCTCCCCCAGCTCTTATCTAAAGATGACACAACACATCATCACAGCCAGACTCACACATGTCACTCTGTCTGTAGAGAGAATGGGTGCCATGAAAGACGAAATCATTATTGAATTTTTTTAAAGCACAAATGTCACTAATCTAAGCCTTCACATGCCAGTACTGTCACTGCCCACTATGTGCCCAATCTTTTTGATTACAAAAATGAAAACCCTGGGTGCTTTGTAACAGACTGCTGTTATTTATGTTGTGCTGTATTGTAATATACTCAATATATTTCACGCACTTCAACATGACACTACAGGCGGATGCTCTGTTTTGCTTACTACAGATATCTGGATCAGGTTTGTATAATATAGCTGTGTAACACTAATTTCACATGAACGTCAAGGACCCTATAAGAATTCTAAATTGATGTCAATAAAGGTAACAACCTGCATGTACTTTCTCAATGTTATAAACACACACAGATGAATAGGTTTCTGGAGGTAGGTCAGTGCATGAGAGCTCAGGTGCATCCGTGATATGGGAATGCGCCAATTTGGCTCAAATTTGTGCTGTGACTATCGAACCAAGTGGATCTAACCTGACATATCTCTCTCTAGCTTGCTCTGTGTGTGTGTGTGTGTGTGTGTGTGTGTGTGTGTGTGTGTGTGTGTGTGTGAGATAGAGAGAAAGAGAGTATGAAAAAGATAAACAGAGACAAATATGTATAATCAGAATAAATGTTCAGTATAAGCCATATAGATTAAAAGTAAACATCTCAAATAGCAAATAAGTAGAGGCTTGTCCCTCTATTCCCATCCTTCATGTATCTAATTATCAACCAACCGTGAATGTCTCCCACTGACAAAATGCGTCCACATGGGTTAATTACACAACAACGGTTACAGTATAGTAGCCATTTAGTATTTTCACATTTATCTAAATTACCTCTTCCATTTCAACTACATCAGTACCTCCAACTCCTGACTAGTATCTCTGGATGGTCAGAGTCTGTGACAGCTGCTGTGACATGGCTGCAGGGCAGAGAGAGATATCTGGCCCTGGGGACAGAATGATATGGACAGTGTATGTGTGTGTGTGTGTGTTTGCCTCTGTTTAGACCGGTGTAATTTACAGTATATGATGAGTAAGGCCAAAATATTCATTCATTTTCAAAGCTGTTGGTATGTAGACTATGTATACAGTGATATACAATTGAAAAATAGAATGTGAGGACAACAGTAAATGGGCTGTACACATACACTCAACCACTCAAAGCACTTTATAATACATGTCACATACACCCACATTCATACAATGATGGCAGTGGCTGCCATGTGAGGTGCCAACTGCTCATCTGCGGAACTAATCATTCACACACATTCACACAGCCTTCAGGAGCAATTTGGTGTGCAGTATCTTGCCGAAGTACACTTCGACATGTAGACTGGAGGTCAATGAAATAAGATTGAGGTACAGTATGGCCAACGAAAGTGCTTTGCAAATTGGATATAGATGTATATATTAAATATTACAAGTGACTTTTTTATATACAGTCTACTCTTCCTCTCTTTATCTATACTTTAGTCAGGAGTGGTTGCTGGCTTACTCTACTTTGAGGAGTGCTGCATGGTTGATGAAGCATCTGTCAATTTATGCTGAGCCTCACTTGCCACAAATAAACACATGATGGTATTTTCAAATCAGACACACCTCATCTTCCATTCATGTCACACTTAGGTAGCAACATCTAATCTACTTTGATTGCCACAGTCAAATTTTAATAACTAATGTTTAAAAACAGATACCAGACAGTGGCTGGTTATCATTCTGAGTGAATGAGTTCATGAGGCCGCAAACATAAAAAAACAACAACAATGCAACGCTTACCACGGCTGTAGCCTCATGGGACTTTAAAAGTGATAGTGCAGCATGTTCACTTTCTGTATGCCTGTGGAATAAATGTTCGGAGGGGAATTTGGGCTAATGCACCATGACAAGACGACAATTATGCAAGCACCTGCTTGTTTCCACTGCACCTGCCACTCTCCTCGGTACTCACTTCTTTGCCCCCTTCAGCTTCATGTCATTTTAAATTGGATCAATTAGATGTATTTTTGTTTCTACATTAGTTTTTTTGTGTTACTGGACCGCAACATTTTTCTGGACAGGGACAAAATTTGAACTACCCACTGTATCAGCAAAAAGCTCTTCCCATCTTTCAATGAATATAACAACACATGAGACATGCAACTTGGATGAAAGATATATTTAGCATATAAAAAATTGGCAGATGTAAAAGTGTCCTAAGGTCAGTCAAAACAGAAGGCAGAACAATGCTACTGAGGACGCAGCTCTAACAAGCACCAATTCTAATCACTTTGTTTTTTGTGCGTATTATTTATTTGTTTATGTTTATTTTCCTGCTCTCTCCTGGAGTAGCATTAAAAGAGATTGGAAACTTGCCATCCAAGCAATGTGTGTGTGTGTATGTGTGTGTGTGCGGAGGAATAATGTATATAAGTGTATTAGGGAAGTGTAACAGCATAAAGTGTTGGAGAGATGTAACAGCAGTATCACAGTAATTTATGAGACAGTTTGGGACAGGCTAACCCCTTTACATTTAAGATATATTTTTTCTGAAATATCCCCTCAAGGAGTCATTTGAAAGAACCAAAGCAGGAGCATTAGCATACTTATCTAAGGGTATTGAAATGGGTACTAGAGCACCTTAGAAAGGACAATTCAGACAACAGATTACTCTCCCTGGATTGGTTTCAAAATATGGTGAAAGACTTGGAAACCCACATATATCATAAAATAACTGGTACAGGTTGCATTCCTACTTAATCTCCTTCAGTAAAACACTCAATAAATGTATAAAATAAACATATCAGATTTCTAGGCTCCATTTTGGGGGATGAGGATATTTAGTGTTAAATTGACTGGGCTGTAAGAGCCAGTATCCCTCTCATTTAAGAAGACACTGACGGAAGCTGTCCTTGGTGCTGATTGGTGGTTTGTAATGCAGATGAAAATAAAAGAGCTCTCCAAGGTTCTGAAAGCCTGACTGGACTAGGCTCATGCCTGCGGCTCATTTAGAATTCCAAATAGATCTGTGTGGTATCAAGGAACACACACACACACACACACACACACACACACACACACACACCACCTGAAATTATTTATACAAGAGTTGCCTTGAATGCACTGTAGGAAAAGTGCCATCCATGATTACAACTTTCTTCTATAGACCCTCAGTGTGGTCACTGATACTGTATGAATAGTGTATTTGCTCCTCGCTGGCCGGTTTGGGACCTCGGGATGTCACCTTAGGTCTAATTTTGTGATTCCCTGCATTGCATTGTGTTAACTGCTGCATCACATAATTTCGCAGTAATTGACAAAGGGCTTACACCAGCACCCAGTACTTAGACCATCACCATCTTAACATAGAATAATTTTACAATATTAAAACAATTTTTTTATTAACAATAATCACGTGATATAAAGCAATAGTGTGCTAGCAGTAAAAAATAAAACCACCATTTTTCACTGTAGCACCAGGCTAAGCAGCCCCCCCCCCCCCCCCCCCCCCTCACACACACACACACAGTCTATGCAGCTCTGCTTCCGCTTGGTGAAACCACGCATGTGTTGCTCCCTACTGCAGCAACGTGCATCAGTTCCTCTCTGACCCCAGCGTTGATCTGCATTCAAACTGAGGCTCCGCTGCTTTTCTCAGCTGCTCGATATTACTGTAGCTTAGAGGGGGGGCTTCGCCGTCTGAGGCAGTTTTAAGGCCCTGCTAGGCAGTCGATTCGGCAACAGCAAAAAAACAAAACAAACACACACACAAAAAAACAAGCGATACGAAATCCAAGCATTCGGCTCGCATCGATTTTGTTTTGGCTGCTTTCACTCCACCGCACGTCCGCCTCGGGTCTAGATTTGCAGACCCGCTCCTACTAACGTGCGTAATGTATGTAGAGAGGAAACACAGTAAATAGACGGACACGTCCATCTGCAATAAAGAGGAAACGAAGATGGTGATGATGGCTTCACCAAATGTAGCCTCCAAATGCTCGACAGCAATGGCGAAGCCTTCCCTCCCCTTGAAGCTGTTTCTCTGGGTGTTTATTGTCGTTAATCTCCCTACAAGGTAAGACATCGTTGTGGGATATTTCCTCTAAAAAAACATGATTCTGTGTCGGCTCTGTTGGGTAGCGTGTTCCTTATTTTAACAACGTATCCTCTTGCTAAACCTAAAGCCAACATAAACCTGCTGTTAATGGGAATCCTGGACGATTAGGTCGCTGAGTGGAATCTAGTTTTAGTAAAAAGCCTTGGCATGTAGTGTATATATCACGAGTATAACTGTGGTTTGACATGGAAGTGTGACATTCATGTTTTTTTTGTGAGACACAGCGACACATGCATCGCATTACTGGGAGATTTTGTGTCCATTTTTATTTTGTTTTTTATAGAAAACAAAAGAACTGCTACAGACTGCCTTAAATATTTGTTGCTATGGACATCAGATGATTTAACACCGGTTATTTTTGCAGATCACCATTTGTCCAGGATCCCTCACAATCTGTCCGGCGTTAGGAATAGCATAGTGGCAGGCTAATTTGCTTGCAGCTAAGGCTGCATATAGTCTTTGCTAAGCTGTCTTTAAGGATCAAGTCAATTCCAAGAGCCAAAGCCTCATTATGGAACGCGTGTGTCAGATGTGGCCGAACTAGAATAGCCATATGCAAACAGTATTTTGAAATAAAGGCTACTTGAATATGAATCGGCTACGTTTCATCCCACGTATTTGAAATAAAAAAAGAAGCAATTCAAAATGGCAGACAATCACAAAGGGAATACAAGTGTAAAGGCACAATAAGGACAAGGATAACATATGAACTAATCTTTGTCTTGCGCAAACACACGCACGCACGCAGGCATTCAGCTTGAACTGAGGTGCAGATTTGAGAGAAGCTGTTTGGTTGTCCCTGTCAAGACATTATTCTCGAGTACTAAGATAAGAATAGTCAAGAGGAAGGATGGCTAGGCTCCTCGCATGGCTTTCGTCTTGTGCTGCTGGAGGGTGAAAAATGGAGGAAGATAAATCAGCCGACATACAATCACTGTCATGCTTATGGCAACCTCAGGGCTCCCTGCCCAGCTTACATTGTCAGGCCTGTGTGTTTCTAATTGTGTGCACTAGTAGTGTTCACAATATGCTTGAGTAGACACAGCACCATGTCCCATTGAACTGCAGCCAGGATTGAGAGATATGAGCAGGTTATGGATACTTCTTGAGTGTGAGCTCTTTATGTAAACACGTGTAGAGGTAATAATATGTGTGACTCAAACCTGTGTACTGCATAATGGTTAAAAGACAGGTATTGCTCTGTAAGTTGCATTGAAAGTAATTTGTGATTCAGACTTACATAAGACATCTCTCAAGGCCTTGGACATGCTTTCAGTAATCTCTGCTACTTTGTGACTCATTGACAGTTACTGTGTGTAGTGATGTCAGACATTAACCCCGACGTAAAGTCACTGTTTTACACCAAAGGTATCACAGTATTGAGGTTTGGCGCCACAACCTGTAAGTAGACGTAAATCATGTTGTTTTGGCATAGGCCTATTATTCCATCAGTAGTCAGTAAGTAGGCTTCAGATGTAGGCCCAGGATACACTGGGAGAGGTTGTAAACCATGAGATCATAGGCATGACAGAAGGAAGTGATGTCAGAGTAAGGAAGCTCTCCTCAGGTCATCTAATAGGGTTATTGTTTGCTGTTCTGCAAACTCACCTAGGGCAATTGGGTTGCAGATGAAATTTATTGCATAACAATTTGGGACACATTATAATGATATAATTATATATAATAATATAATTTTTAAAACTTACCTAGAACATATTTTGATATTATTTTAAAATCCCCATTGATCCACGAGAGACTATATTGGTTTTATGAACGAGGACACTGGATATATGTACACGGGGCATTAGCTACAGTAAATTATATTTCAGGATTGTCATTAAGCTTCCATTAACCCATAGTAGTTTTTAGTGACATTTTTAACATTTGGTTATATTGAATAAGAAATATATTTTCCTCAAATGTATAATTATGCATTTGTTATGTAACTCTTAGGTTATCTGGCCATTAACAATGTATTTTCTCCATAGAAAGTAATGAAAAATTCTCAGTACGGCACATTTTCTCTAAATCTTTCAGGGTTTTGAAACAACACAGCTTTAATAATTCTCTGATGTTATTGTTTTTATTTGAACTATATCCCTCATCACCAAAAATTTCAATGTTAAACATCTGTAGTTGATTCAGTGTGTCAAAGTCAGTGATGCAGGACTTCTATAGGATAACACAAGCAATAGAGTGCTACATTTAGCTGTGGCTTAAGAGAAATATCCCATAACAAGTAACAGATACCTTGCCAACAACATATACACCCAAACAGTCATCTGCAGTTGGCATAATTGTAGTATATAAATTAAATCTGTCATCAGTTGCTTAAACATGAGACTACTCATTCTGCAGATGTAATTTTCAGGCTAAAGTTAGCTCACTAGCAAGAATATGGTATGGGCATAGTACATTAAATGAGGATGGTACATAACAGTTATCACAGCTGATAAAAATGAAAATAGACTTTTATAGACGTATTCTTTTGAGCTGCCATAACTGAGGATGATGTGGGACAAATTACACAAGATAAATGTTATGCCAATTTTATGAATTCAATCCTGTCCATCCTACCACTTGTTGCATTCCAGTTATCCATATACTGCATTAAGTCTTATCAAATGGGCAGTGTTTATTGTAAGTGCTGTTCCATCACTTTAAACAGGAAACTACAGTGCATTGGACTCAATCAAGCTATCATACACTATCTGTGTCTCGTCATCATTTGGAAAGGGTTGGGATGCAATATAATTATGACAAACTGTCAATCTGTCATGTATCCCATAATAACTACCATATGTATTTATTTCTCAGGAATTGTGAAATGTAGTTGATAGCACACAAATCTCAGTCTTCTTTTTCCTATGTTGATTTAAGACAGTTTGACAGGACAGTAGAAGATGACAGTCAATGCTTGTAGCTGCCTCCTGCATTTTCAGATGGAAAATAGTGTGGGGGGCAGCAATAACAGTGGTTAGTACTCCCATTTACTCAGCCCAGTAAGAATCGCAATCAAACTGAAGTAGGTTCATGGCTATTGGCACATAAAATGCCTAAGACAGTGTCCTATCTAAAGTTTTTTCACTGTGGCCATCCCTGCTGTCTCAGCCCCAGTTCTATCTTTATCCAGAGAGATTCTCTAAAGAGAGACCTAATTGGCTACCCTTAATCCAAAAAGGTTTGTGCATTCCTATTTAAAGGACACAAGTACACAGCAGGTGCATTTAGGATCCTAAGACTAGTCCACCAATGTTTTGTTTCGTTCTGTGGTAATACATATGATCTGCTTTTGTGTGATAGTTTATTGCATACGGACCTGTATTTGAGAACCATAACTGCTGATGCTGTTTTTTGCAAATTGACAGCCTGACTGATTAAACACAATTTACATATTTAAATGCTCAGTTTTTTAATTAGTAAAAAGTCGCCATTGTACTCATAGTAGAGCTTGTGAAAGGAAGGTTTTAGCAACAACCTGATGAGCAAGAGTGGTTTGTTGTGCTGTTGCTATTGGGGAAGGACCAGTTTCATGTCAGTTAATAATAAACATTCCATTTGGTTCTTTATTAGCTGCAATTTAAACATGCAAATATGGTAGCTTAAGGAAACTTGCTGTGATACTAATGGTAGGCACAGCCATTTCCATAGGTGATCCTGCTATCTTTACCCTCCTTAGACTTTCCTTTGAACATGTAAAACTCTGCAGGGGATGGGATGGTTCTCTGCTGCTTTGCATGAAACCTGAGAGGAGATTTGACTTGAGACCTGTCCAATAGCAGAGACAGATTTTGACTGGTGCATATAGAGAAGATGAGGGTGCTTCTTGATGATGGCGCTAAATGTGAAGGGGTAGAATGCATGAAACAGATTGTCCTCGATGAGGGTAGCTGTGAACACAACACTTAACTCCAGTACTCTCCATTATTGCATCCACAGCCACGGACATACATATGCATGAAATACAAACACAAACACACATACTAGCGCGGACGCGCGCACACACACACAGGCGCAGAACTCTCTGTGGATCTTCAGGTACCGAATTAGTAGGCAAAATCTCAGATCTGCCTGCAGTGGAGAACACATGGCTCTGCCTTTGATGTGCTCTTCTTTGGAACATTTCCATATACACAGAGATACTCTGTGAGATGAATACAGATGATAAAATTGCAGCAACCTGAAAAAAAGCTATTTTGAAGTTCTCACACCCTTCTGTAGTCTGTTGATCTATCTGTTTGTCTGTCCATTTTCCGTCCGTGCCAGACACAGAACTCCCTGGATATATTTTTTACAACATCCATTAAGGCATATCTATAAGTATCCACCTGAGTAAAATAATTAAAATTTAATGTTTTAGGCACTTGTGTTATGGTGGATATGGATGGCACTTAATGCAGTCTAAGGAGTACTGGTCAAAACATTATTCTTTGCACCTAGCCAAAGAACACGAGAAAGCTATCAGTGCTTCTATCATCGTGCTTTACCATGGAAACAGTGTCCTTTTTTCCTCACCATCTACTTCTTTATTATTTCATTCAGAAGTCTGTTTTCCTCTCATTTCTCTAAAGCCTTGCTGTAACCTCACAGCTGTTTTCAAGGTTGCTCTTTTATGCTGTTGGCCACCCCCCTGATCTGATTCAGTGGCTGTTGGAGGAAGTTATCCAGAGCGCTCATGCTGGAGGTGCACAAGTTATCCAGAGCTCTCACGTAAACATTTTCCTAACATTTCTTCCTTGGAATCCATCTCTATTTGTATCTATCCATTCATGTATCACTTTTCCCCTTTGGACACAGCCTTGCTTCTGATGCAGTTTGCACCCAAACAAATCTGCTATTTAACAAAGAGCCGCAAATGCAAGTTTTCTGTCATCTCAGGCACAACTTACATGTAATTACTGAAGTAGGCTTTTCTTTAATGCATGTACACACATTGGTTATTGCACGAATAGCAGAAGATATGAAACATGTGGTTGATTGTACATTCCATTGGCTATTACCCAATTTCTTGAACTTGGTCTTTCTTGTAAATTAGTTTCAAGAGTGTGCGTAGTGGGAGAAAGACATTTAAATTTCCTGTATTCTATAGAAGTCTGAACAGCTTAAAGACAAGAAAAAAACTTCAAATTAAGAGCAATAAATGACAAACTGTCCTGTTTCTAACACTAAACAGAGGGGGAGTGGGAGTTGTGGCTTTGATATCAGCAAAAAGTTGAGCTTGACATTTACTGAGCTGCTGCAGTACTAAGATACCATACCATACAGATACCAGCAAATTGAATTGCCTTGTTGAATAGTGCTCTATACATCAAAGTTAAGTTACAGAAGATATAAAACAGTATTAAGACAAGAAATAAAAAAAGAAAGTGCTTTGACTAGAAGGTACAAAAAAATTTGGAATTCATGCAGTAGATGGCTTCAACTGGCAGCTGTGAACTGGCTGCAGTGGCTGCAACGTATTCCTTTGGGGAAATTGCATCCATCAAAATGACGTTTTTTGACCGTTTTGCTACCGAGAGTGTCATACCAGGTGTCTGACAACAGCATGGAAAGGATCAATACAAATAACACCCCTTGTTTTTAACCAGAAAGAGAAGTCTAGTTCAAGGACAATTCTTACCCTGAAATCTTTTGAGAGTCAAGAAGAACTTTCCTCTCATTTCAGAGGGAGAATTGTCCTTAAGGAAGACTTTTCTTTCTGGTTAAAAATAAGGGGTGTTACCGGGTGTTACACCAGTCTGAGCCTGTCTGTAGCAAAAAGAAAGTCTTTTTGTGGACATAATTTGGATGGGCGCAATTGCCCCAAAGGAATATGCAGCAGCCACTCGACCAGTTCATGGCTGCCAGCTGAAGCTATTTACTGCACGGATTCCAAAATTTTTGTACTTACTAGTCATTTCGACCCCAAAATGTGTGAAAATTACGTGAAGATCACGTACCTCCATCTTCTGTCAAGATCTGTTGCAACAAAGAATAAACCTTCATTCCAGACCTATAATTTACTAAGATCATACTTGTCTGTGGTAGAGTAGGAAAAACATTTACAGCTATACTGTGTTTGTCTTTGTGGTCAGGGGCGCTTCAGACATCATTATCCTTTCAGTTTGAGACATCTAAGGTGAAGAAGTAAACTCGGGAAAATTGGCTGGTCTTCTCCAGCTCTGTCAGAAGCTTGGGGGTCCTAAAAACCCACTTTACCATTTGACAAACAATTTTAACTTAGCTTTTATTTAAAGTCATTGTGGAAATGATTTATTCAAACTCTGGGCTTGACATTAACAGTACATGAGATTTTTTTCTTTTGTCACGTTTATACGGTGGTCCTGTGGTTAGCACTGTCGCCTCACAGCAAAAAGATCTGGGGTTCGAACTTTGGTCATCCCAGGCCTTTCTGTGTGGAGTTTGCATGTTCTTGCCGTGTCTGTGTGGGTTCTCTCCAGATGATCCTGCTTCCTTTCTCCGTCCAAACACATGCAGGCTAGGTCAATTGGGCGACTCTAAATTGCCCTTAGTTGTAAACAAGTGGGAAGCTTCCGGTCAGCGAACTGATGTGAACACAGAAGTCCCTTAAACCTGAATTCTATCGAACTGCCAGCTAGCTCCACACACGGCTCTTAGCTCTACAGTCTCTTCCAAATATGATCATGTCCAGTGCTGTTGGTTGCAAAAACATGGCGGCTCCCTATCGGCCAAACTCAAGGCTTCAAATGGCAGTCCATAAACCAACAGGTGACGTCACGATGACTACATCCACTTCTTATACACAGTCTATGGGTGTAAATGTGAGTGTAAGTGGCTGTTCCTGCCCTGCGATGGACTGGCGACCTGTCCAGGGTGTACCCCACCTCTTGTCTGATGCCAGCTGGGATTGGCTCCAGCCCCCAAACGACCCTGTACACGGGATAAGCAGTTGACGATGGTTGGATGTTGTTATCCCCATACTGTACCCCATACTGTTGGAAGCAGTGGGAAGACTTTGAAACTCAATTTGGTTTGTTTGTCACAGTTCCAAAACATCCTTGTATATCTTATAGTGTCCCTGTCTGAAACAAACTGTTTTAGCTCCTGTCTCTTTGAGGCCCACATCCCAAAAAGCCCACTTTCTTCTGATTGGCTAACTTCTGAAAGCCTGCCGAGGGGCTGCACCTAGTACTTGTGGCCTGCAGACGTGCTCAATGGCATAGCAGTGGAGGTTTTGCATTTTCTGATTTCTAAATTTCCTGATGGACAATAAACACTAACTGCTGCAAACTATAGCTGCTATTATTTAGTTTGGCAGTTAGCTGTGCAGCTAGTGGTCCTATTAGCTTAGGTGACAAGGCCTGCACTGGGAGCTCTAAGCACCAGGAGAGTGTTCGTGTTTACACCACTAGCAAGGAGGTTTTCAGGCTCTGACTCTTAACCAGCCAACAGCAGCTATAGTTTGCAGTTGTTAGCAGTTACTTTAACAACAAGTAAAGCCATCTGGCCATCAAGAAACTAACTAGCCGAGTAGCTTGGGACGAAAGTAAACAAAAACATTGGAAACCTAGTATTAGTAGTCTAAAGCCTGAGGGTTTAAGTATTACTTTTACATACGTTTACTTCATTATTTACAAATTTGGCAAAGTTTAATATGAACATCCCACACTGTAAAATTGATATACTGTATATAACAGAAAATAAGGCAAAGTAAAGTAGATCACCTAAATGTAACTTTTTGCTACAATAAAACCCATTTCCTTGAGTCCATGTCTCAGTCTCCAGTCTCATTGGTCAATCAACACTTAGGGCCTGATTTACCAAAGGTTTGCATGAGTAAAAACGTGTGCAAACTTGCTATTACCAGCAAATTAACCCGCAAGCTGATCTACTAACGGTATGCACAGAGAATGACGCATTTCTAAAGTGCAAAATAGCACTTGTTGTTCATTTAGTACTTTTGCCTTAATGAATATACAATTTGGGGCATTTCAGTTTTATTGTGGGAGGGTAACATGCAAATACCTTTATTTACTACACGCAATGTGATCTAACAAGCCTAAACGTAATTTTATGTGAGTGCAACAGCATCTGTATTTAATACGTTTAAAAGGAAGGTGCAAACCGCCGAGTGCTGCGCAGAGATGGCTGCTGTTATTGTTGGAAACACAGCCGTAATCAAGGAAGATGTAGCGAAATTAACAATATTAGATAATATTATTCCATGTCCACTATATAGAAATACAATTATTTTATTTTATTTAGTCACGGACTATGTGAATTGAATTGAATCAACATTCATGCCAATAAAGCAAATTTCGTTTTGACCTGACTTCTTTTCTCTGGGAGATGGAAGAATTTACAAAGTGGTGTGGCGCTGCGGAGAGCGAGTGGCGTATGGATCACGTGTAAAATTCATCCAGCCTGTTCACAGCGTGTCGGTCGTAATAGCGACACAACCCATTGTAGATATCAGAGAGGGAATGGGGCGTTGGGGCGTACAGGGCCAGGGACAGGAGATTGCGGCGCGACCGGGCACGTTGCGGATGGGATTGTTCCCTCTGGCTGGATGAAGCACATATGATACATACGATTTACACATACTCGGGTAGCACTGAACGAAACAAACAAAAGGTTTTTACGCAGTGGCTGCACCTCCCCCCACTCACACACACACACACACACACACACACACATTTCCACTTTTCATGGCGGAAACCGTTAAAACACGCAAACCCTCTTTTAAATACAGCCATCTCCATTGTGTTTGCTCCTGTTGTCATCTACGCAATAATTCTTAGTAAATCACCCATAACAGGTACTAAAATTGCACATGCAATATTTTAGAATGCACCAGCAATGTAGTACTCGGGATGTTAGTAAATCGGGCCCTTAGTCACTAAGAACACATGCAACTGTAGTAGGTACTGGGACGAAGCTATGAAATGAACAGAAATCTGGATTTTGATTAAGACCACAGCAACCTACTTCAAGAGGTTTGACACTTTTGCACTTTTGTGATGAAACACCACAAGGAATGTGAGGTCTGATCTTGGCATTCAATTTCTATAGCCTTGTATTGCTGTGCATATTCTTAAGATATGAAAGACACTGTCAAATATAAGAGGTTTAAAAGAAGTTACTTTGACTCACTTGCTGACCTGTCCATTTTGTCAAATTCCAACTCCTATTGAGTGAAAACTATCTAAAGACAAAACATCTCACTTTGAAGGAGTGATTCTTAAGACAAGAAGGAATTCATGAGTCCTTATGATGAATCTGTGCAGGTAGGAAATTAATGTTCAACGTCCACTTTACTTGCTGATTAAACTTACCACATTCCTTTAAACATTAGCAACACCTCTTGATGAGAGAAAAGTGTGTACAAGGCTGCCAGGAAGACAAAATAAATGATGAAAGCGATGTGTTGCATAGATTACAGTGGTGGTGGTGGTGCAGACTAATATGCACTGATTTAGGTTCCAATGAAAATAAACAAAATAGTGTGAAACTCAGATTTTGAATTGCCTCATTTAAATCATCTAATGGCATATCCCCTCAGAGATTTCGCCTCGGCCAAGATCTCTCTATAAATCTATTTTATATCCTCTTAAATTAGCATATATGTATGAGCCGTGTGTCATTTCCAGGCTATGATTGTTTTTTGCTTTTGTAATTTTTGAATCTCGTGCAAGTGCTCTATGGCACAAGACTGAGAACCACGGGATTAAGCGGGGGGGAAATCAAGATGCCATCTCCATGCAGGAAATGCCAAGATCTGAAGCAAATAAGTTCAGCCCTTTAATCTCATTTTCACATCAGCCATCAGATAGCACAAAGTTTTATGTGATCTGAATATATGATGGGATTGGTCTTGAAATACTTGTCGGTTCTTCACCAAAACACTACCCTAATTGGTCCCAGATGCGGATTAAGTTTAAAATAATTGACAGAAGTATCAATGTGAATAAAAATCAAAGAGGCATGTTTGAGGAGACACTTTTTTAAATTTGAATTATAATATATGCACAAGATGACATTGCTGCCAGAATTTCACTGTGAAAGAAAACCGTATATTATAGACTGGTACATAATGTGGATTAAGACCTTTGAACCACTTTCTCTCGCTGTATCTCGCATCTCCTAATATTCCTCTATAAAGAAAGCAGAGCACACAAAGAAAGATACTGCTTTCTCTCTTTTTAAAATAACTTATTGATTGCATGGTATTTTTCTCTCTCTCTCCTCCCTGCAGCTCCTTCCAGACTGATGACGATGATGAAGTGTCTAACAAGACGTGGGTGCTGACTCCCAAAGTGTATGAGAGTGACGTCACACACATCCTAAACAGCCTACTAGATGGATATGACAACAAACTCAGACCTGATATTGGAGGTGGGTGCCGATTTTTCACAGATGATCCATTTAGTTACAGAATCACAAAGAAATACACCCACGTTTATGGCCAGTTTTGTGCAATCATACACATATGTGCACTCATTAACTGATATAGATGCTGAAATCCACACACTTTACCCATTAACTGTAGAAAAATAGGGACATAGTGTCTGTGATGTGATGTCATGTCTATTCTTTAAAGCCTGAGGCCTGCCATCTTCTCACTTTTTAAAGACAGATAATCCATGGTTGTGCAACGGTACGAGAAGCCTGAAATGCTCATCAATGAACCAACTATCCCCAAAGTAGACCCCTATTTAATCTTTAAAAATCATTCTCAAAATCCCTCTCTAAGACTTTTTTTCTCCTTTTTGGAGCCAGAGTCAAGCTGAAATTAGAGGAATTGGAACTTAAGTTGCTGGTGCAAACTGAAGGGCATACTTGCATACTATAAAGAACACATCTAGTGACACTTAGTACTACTAAGATCAAGTTTTCAAGGAGCTACAAAAACAGCCTTGTTTAGAATGATGACAACGCTCCATCGTCATTATTAGGGCGGTTCTTAAAGGATTTTATATGCCCAAGAGGTCAGACATTTCCCTCAGTGAAGATCATCATTACTGGAATAATTTGTTTCTCACACAACAACAGCATATGGGTAATGAATCTATTGACTTTACTTAAAAAAGACTTGCAATTTGACATTAACACCAGTGACTCGTGACTTCATTTAGACTCTAGCCTGATGCCTTGGAATCACTTGATATCCTTCCAAAGTGTAAAGATTAAAAGCGATGTTATAAAAAGTACCCTTCTTCCTGAAGACAGATATATTTTGCAGTAATCCAGCAGCAACCAGTCACAAACACAAGGGAAAGGTGTGTTTGGCAGGCTTCTCATTTTCAGCCGGCCCCAGGCATCACTTTTGCTGGTTTGAATGACACATTCCCCGCAGCTAGTTAACAATAATGGTGTTAGTTACTTGTCAAAAGGCCAAAGTAAAACGTGGCTGTTTTGAAATATATATATCAACTTGAGACTTCATGGCTAAGACTTGCTACTTGTGACTTGCAGCTAGTAATAATGTTAGTCATGCCACTTGATATATGTTCAATATATCTGCTGCAAATTGTAAAATGATAAGAACTAATAGCTTTTTAGGGGAATGAAATGAAAATGGTAGGCCAGCTGGATGGCCTGTGCATATCCCCTACATCCAGGCTATATACACGTACATTCTATGAACAGGCTGTACCCATACTATCTGTGTGTTTTGCAGTGTGATTTGACAGGCAGCCAGCCTACTATAAAGTATCTGGACCTGGGTTTATACACATACATGTGTCATGGTCGGGGATGGCACTCCATAATGGTCCTGTATGCCTTGTCTTGTCCATCTGAGAAGGAGATAAGTAACTTAATCCCTTCATTTTGACAGCTGGGCAGGGCTCCATTGTCTACACAAGTGCACATACATCCTAAAGTCTGTCACGTCCATCTGCAAGAGCAGAATAGGGAGATATTCAGTGCCCTGGAATACTTGATTCATAGGTCAGTATTGCAGGGAAAACTGGTTAAAGTCACTATGTGTCACTTACACTTGTCGAATAATAAAGATCTACCACTCTCGCTGTATGCTAGCAGTCAATTGCTTCCCAGGGACACTGGGTAGTGTTGTATTAAAGCTGCAAACGACAAGAATAGTTTGAAAGAAATCCCCAGTCTAATCAGTCTATGTTACAAAGTTAGAGTTGAGACACTTTGTATTTGGCTTGTTTGCCTAAATTAGGTTTTGTGTCTTGTAGTAGGGTAGACCCACAGAAAGAAGCAAAACTGCATCCTGCACCCTAAACAGCAGCAACAAGGTGCTCCTTCCAAAGAAGAAAATATTGAACGCTTTTTTTTTATCTCTGCCTAAACAAGTGATCACCAACTGATGAGACAGCTTTAATTGATCATATCTTGTGCAGTTAACCAGTTAACGTTTGCAGTATTGCATGATTTCTGGGGATAAATTACAAGTTTTCAATTAGGTGTTCATGCATTCAAAGCCACCAACATTTAAAGTTGTTTAAATCATCCATTTTTGGGTTGTTGTTTTTTTAGTGTGTGTTTTTGTCCGAATTGGAATGCGCTGCAGTTTTGGCCACTGCTCACTCCACTCTTCACTTAACAATTGTAGTAGAGTAGGCCATTTGTTTGAGGTGACAATAAATGATCAAGATGGCGGTACCACTGCTGGCAACTGACAGCTTTAAAGCCTTACTAATGGACTGACAAAAGTTATGCCACAAGATGAAAGCAGCTGAGTAACATGATATACAGTATATTGTAAATCCATTACACTCAGCTACATTTGTGGTTTCTCCATATGCTGAACAATGTTGCATATAATGCGGCACATTTCATGAAGGGCATCATCATTATTCTTAAGACTTTAGAAGTGGGCCTGTGCAGTAAATTGAAGAGCAGCTCAGATCTGCTTTGAGGTGCAGCTTCAGCCCAGAGAGCCGCTGCGTATCTGGGCGGCTGACTGCCACCGTCTTAACCATCATCTTCAAACACACTATGATCTCGCTCTCTCAGCGTTGGTCTTTCAGCTGCCAAGCTACACAGCTACAGAGGGGTTATAATTAGCTGGCTATACTGTCATCTGATCCACCAACCAACCAACCAACCATACCAGGGCATAGCGAAGTTTCACTCCTCAGAGCGCTGAAATGCTGTGGATTTAGATTCATCGCTGATTGTGCCACAGCTTCCCTTTGAAGTCCATTGTGGTGCTCATTTAATTTTAATGCCCCTGGTGTCTACTGTACGTATGAAAGCTGAAGCAAATGGGATCGAGACATTAAGAGAGACAAAAAATTTTTAAATCCTTAATTCTTAATTCATAATACATTCATGGGATTGATCAAGGTCATTTTTTCATAGTATTTACAAATATGGAGAGCAACGGCAAGGACAAATAGTGATTGCGCAGTGAGTTTAAGAGCGGGTCTGTGAGCTAATTTGATCAGCCTTTTACCAGGATGCCTGTGGTGGGTGTATTGGCATGTATTATATTGTATGAGACAGCAAGTTAGAAATTTTAGCACAGCCACTTTATGTTCATTGGCATCCCGGAATAATGTCTTCTTGGCATCTGTTGGTGCATTTATGAAATCCAGTTGGCTGTATAAAATAAGACAAATTAGTTGTTATTTATTAAAATTCTATTTATGCCATGCCTGTAACTTTACTTGTGATGTTACTAATAATCCAGTCCAGTGTTACATATTTCATACATCGCAATGCAATAATGTGCACTACTATTCATAGCCACTCAATGATATATCTGGACCAAAAGCAACATTTAATAATTGAGAACATTATGGGAGATCAAGTGTAAACAAGTAAGAGCATTGTGTGTGTGTGTGTGTGTGTGTGTGTGTGTGTGTGTGTTCATGAATGGTAAAGTGTGTGTGGAGTGGTAGGGGTGCAATGCACACTCACGTATGCCTATAAGTGACATGAAAAATGGAAGCAACTTGCACTCATTCCCTCCCTCATTTTTCACACTCACTACAGCTCCCACATCAAGCCCTGAGTCTTAACCTGACTCTCCTCTCCGACGTAACATCCAGTCATCCATAAACATACACATTAGAGTGTAGATGCTGATTCAGGCTGACTTAGAGGATCTGACAGAGCATGGGTGTCCATTTGACACCAAGCTGTTCAGTTTCCTGACCCATAATGTGTCTGATGTCTGTCTGTCCATCTCAGTAAACCCGTTTAGGCAGTAGATGTGTGAACATATAGGTGCACAAGCAGAGAAAATCCATTTCCACACGTGAAGGTGCACATGCAGCAAATTGCGTGTGCACTAGTTTTCTTACAAGAAATTATCCTTACTTAAAAAACAAATGTTTAATAGTTTCTAATGTAACTGCTGTGGGATTGTTATGTATCATATTCAATTTTTTTGGTCTCTTATGGGCCACAAATTGTAAATCTGGTCAAGTCAAAACATTAATGAGGCATGTTTAACCTAAAAGTCTGTCTCTGTGGGAGTGCCGGGCCCCAGCAGGTCTGTGAGAAAAGAGAGTAACTGATTAGCTATCAAGAGGACCTCACAGGCCTAAAGCATGGAAGGACAGAAAAAGGGATGGCTGGGATGTTGCAGAGGGCACCAAGGTATTCGAGTAAATGGGTCAGGAGTTGGCCGTAAATACAGACAAAGTGTGGTTCTCTGACATTGGCAGGAAGCCTGTTTGAAGATGAAGTTGGCCCTGTAGGCTCTGGTGTAGTCTCCTCACAGACAAAGGAAAAATCTGAGCCAGGGTTTCTATTTCATCAGCACTATCTGATGTATCATAGACCTGGTGAAATACTGATAATGTAATACAGTGTCGTAAAAGTTGAACTGAATCTCATTAGAAGTAGCAGTAATGTGTTAGTAAAACTAAATACAGCAATAAGAATAATAGCGAGGAATCATGAGCAGTTATCACTGCAATTATTCACTGTAGATTTGTAAAGACATGTTGGGTATTAACTTAAATATTCATTTTTAAGCATTTTAACATATACATTACATGTTAAATGTATTGGAAATGCAATCTATCAGTCATGGACCTTCATCGGGCCAGAAGTTCACAATATTTCTCTTTTTTAAAATTTTCTTTCATTTTATATTTTTACTCTGATATTTATATTTCTTTATATACCACTATCTTTATTTATATTTCTTTTACCTTTTGTGCAATGTGTGAATTTCCCCTCGGGGATCAATAAAGTATTTCTGATTTGGATTCTGATTTCTGATTCTAATATAAAATCTCCAACATCTTTATAGCCACAGGCTGCAACAACCAATGCAACATCAAACAGCAAATTGCAAACGTCTGACTCAATAACAACATAAGTAATTCATTGTAAAAAGATCCCTGGCATGAGACAATCACTATATTTCTGAAGATCAAAATCTCAAGTTTGTTTTGTTTACATTTGCCTTTATTAGGAGTGCATTGGAATATCGGCAAGATATGTTATGAAACAATGTTTTACTTGAGATACTTGCTTGATATTTTGTATAGTACTATATTATTCCCCTTCTCCCTCATTTGATCTGTTATTTTGCTTTGCCCATCTTGTTTTGCATTTGCATTTTTCTATTGTATTAAATGGATCTTAAGCGATATTGTTTCTTATTTTAGGGATGTAATTTTGATCAATTATTGATGGTGTTTGGTTGCTTTTTTCGATTGGTTGTTTCAGCCTGTGGCGTGAGTATAAAGATGTATAAAGATGTTGTTTCATATTGTAAATGTGATGCCTGATAAAGCTCCATGATTGGACTTCCACTAAACTTAATGCAGACAGTGTGCAAGAATTGAAAACTTTCCTTTGCACATCCTACTCACCTGCCTGTCTGCTGTGTATTATACAAAACATGATTTACCACTGAAAGCTATTCACAACAACGAGATTATTTACCTCTTTTCCTTCATTGATGATGGTGTTATAGACAAAACTGACAAACAACTTCCTGAAATTTGTTGTGCATGATATGATAAATTTTCCTTTAAATGTTTTTTTCTTCCTGTGCTTCTTTGCAGTCAAGCCAACAGTGATCCACACAGACATGTTTGTCAACAGCATTGGTCCAGTAAATGCCATCAATATGGTGAGAAATACCGGAATATGATGTTAATGTGTCATTGCTGTTATTAATAATATAGCCTGAAACTGCACTGTATACCTATGTGAGATTATTTATTCCCAAATTTGTGTTCACCCTCTCTCCATCCTTAGGCAGGTGAGAGTATAATGATCCTGAGAGTAGCTCTCTCTCTTGAGCTGGATTCAGTGTCTTAGTCAAGCACACTTCAGCAGGGCAGATGCTTACTGTCATGGAGGATTGGTTGGTCCACCTAATCTCTATGCTGCCCCACTGCCCTTATAGTGTAGCAACACAATACAGGTGTCAATCAGCTACTTAACCACTGCACTGGCCTTTGCACCACAGTGGATATATGCAGTCCATGTAATGCATATGTTTGCATTAAACAGCTCTTAATTAGAATTAGAAATACTGATTAACAGTTAACCACTTGTGTTGCTACACACAGTCGCGTATTTGCAAATAGCTGCATGAGCTGACCTTAGATGTTTTTCCATTGTAATTGCAAAGAATTGCATCAGCAACAATCTGAGGTGTCACCTGTTCAGTCTCTTTGTGGGTTGTTCTAATAAATATACCAATGTGTGATTTTCCTTGGATATGGCTTGAAGACAAGGCCTTTGATCATTTCTGTCTGTTGTTGTGACAGAGAGAGAAAGTGCCGCATTCAAATTATGTAGTGGTTGTACTACATTTAGTTGTGTTGCAACTGCAGTGCTTTATTTTCATTAAACATTTCTTTAAAAAAATAAAAGCTTTATTTTCTTTGAATACCATTCTAATAATCAATATAAGAGCAAGAATGACTGTCCTTGTTGGAAATATCAGTCTTGGTCCAATAATAGTTTCTATCTGTGTCTGGATGATTGTTGATTTGGTCTTTTTCATTATACCAAGTAAAGTCGAAATCACAGTATTTAAAGTTAGTGCAAGTTGCAGGCTTGTACTTTGTAAATATTACACCTTTGACCAATTTTATTGCAATTTTATTAAAAGCGTGTTATGTCTGCAAAGATAACTTTGTGTAGCATTTGTTATATTTCTCTTACAAGAATGCACATCAGTTTCAGCCAATATGAGTGGGAGAACTGTTTATTTGTACAGTGTCCAAAAATCATATCTGTCTATGCCTATTTATTAAAATTTGGAAAATTTTAAAGTTGAAAATGTTGGAAATGCTAAATGTATCAACTGTCAAATTAAGCCAGCAAGACCCTACCCCATGGAGACCCTACATAACACATCAATTTGATGTTATTAAAACTGAGGAATAGTAATACAATGCATAGCTGTCGTGCTGCAGTGATGACCAAAATAGGGCAGAACAGGTCATCGGATAGTGGAGAGGGAAAATGTTTGTAGGAGAGAAAGAAGCATTAGAAAAACCTGACATCAGCGATGTTTTATGTGTCAATGTTTTCTGTTGCATGCTCCCGCTGAGAACCCACTTCTTTTGTAATTCTGCAGAACAGTCTGCTCTACATGGTGGTGGCGTTCCATTTCACTTAGTCTTAGCTAAAACACCCACTCTCAATAACCGCAGTCACAGTGAAGCTGGAAGAGAATCATTGATAGGATCAGTTAGAAAATGTGTGTTTGAGCTCACATTAGGGAGTCTGCATGCATGCGTGTGTGTAATGGGGGCATTCCGCTGAAGTGTTGACGGATTACTTCATATTCATATGTAATCAGCGTGGCTGGGCCAGTGCTTTAAGACTATGACATGACAAATGCGGTGAGGTTGGTAGATTCTCTAAAGAGAATCTAAGCATGA
Source organism: Micropterus salmoides (assembly GCF_014851395.1). NCBI lineage: Eukaryota > Metazoa > Chordata > Actinopteri > Centrarchiformes > Centrarchidae > Micropterus > Micropterus salmoides. Next base: position 17,373,403 of record NW_024044681.1, read on the forward strand.
ACATAATTCTGAATTATGCGTTAGGAATTCCTGTGAAATGGCAAAGTTACAACTCATGTGAGAGAGGAGGAAGGGATGGGGCAGACTAACAGAGAGAAGAAGAGGGAGAGATCAAGGTGTGAAAAAGAAAAAGAATTATAAATTGATGTTTTGGAGCCACTAGAGCTGAGCGGTTCATAGCTGTTCTTAGAGGTGTGCAGCAGTTTGAATTGAAAGAAGTGCGATTCTGTGAAAGATTCCAGACTATATATAGGTTAAAGGTAGAAAAAAAATGAAGTTTATCCCACTCAGCAGGGCCCAGATGAAGATCCTAAGGCATTCAATCTTGCTCTCATCATTGGATTTCAACTGTCTGTCTGTCCTTTGTGGGGGGGAAAAAGGATGCTGAAAGGATGGGAACGCTGCCTGGTGAAAATGTTGTTTTTTAAATCTCATTTAGGACTCTTTGGCATGGATTTAGGCTTTATTGTTGGGCTAAGCTTTGTCAGGAAGTTAATACCTCTTGCACACAAATCCCCTGATTTTTTTTTTCTCTCCTGCTGTACTTCACTTTGAACCTCTGGGCTCAACCATTCCAAATAACAAAATAAATAAGAAAGACTGATAGCTCCCTCTCACTCACTTTCCCCTCTCACATTAGACCGCATCTCACTTCAACTCTGCACGTGCCTCTATCGCCTATGTTTTCACCTCTCATATGTATGTTCGAACAGACAGTCTCTTACTGAATAGTAGACAGAGTGTTTTGTCAGGCTCAGGACAAAGTGCTGCCAAAGCAGCAGGTTAAGAGGTTAGATAATACTTGAGCCAAACAAGGGAAATTATTAATTGCCCCGTTGAACATTTAATTTTCAGGTTGAGGGCGTCAACATGGTCTTTTTCAACAGAATTCTTTAGTGTGGACAAAAGGACTTCTTGGCCTGAATACACACTGTATCGTCTGAGGAAAATGTGCCTGCAAATGTGTTGCAGCCTTATGTTTCCCCCAGCATAGAAAAGTTCCCTTCAGACAGAACAAACAGAGGAGTGCTTTTGCAGCCCACATTTCGATTTGATCTCATTGCATCTCACAGTTAAAAGCTACACATTGGTGACAGCCCTGGTGGCAAACAATACTGTTTGCAAGCTTTTCCTGACAAACAGAGACTTGTATCTAGCGGGTTACATGTTCAGCTTTTAAACTGAAGTTAAACAAAACACAATTTCGGTAAAACTGTGTTTTATCTGTCCTCAGGAATACACCATCGACATCTTTTTTGCTCAGACCTGGTACGACAGAAGGTTAAAATTCAACAGCACGATGAAGGTTCTGCGTCTCAACAGCAACATGGTGGGGAAGATCTGGATCCCAGACACTTTTTTCCGCAACTCAAAGAAGGCCGATGCTCACTGGATCACCACACCCAATCGCATGCTTCGAATCTGGAATGATGGTCGAATACTCTATACCCTCAGGTAACATCAGCGATGCCCGAGATCAGATAGATTTAGATAAACAATAAATTATATTACTCTCCACTGAATAAAGCAGAAAACAATAGATAGCAGTGAAAATACATGGCTACTAGTCTCCTCTCTACAACTTTAGCATTAAAATTGGACTAAGAACCTATGACAACTGTATAGCATTTTATTTTATATTTGTATTATAAATGTATTGCCACTAAAGGTGCTTGGAATCCATCACTAGCAGCAAGCAATGCATGTCCTTTGAAAGTATTGTGAAATACCCAACAATTTACGGCCGCTCTACATAAATGATTCATGGTACTGATTATCCTGAACAGGCCCTGGGCAATTTGAGATTTCAGCATTTTAAATTTGACTTTAATTAGCGTGTAGGAACTCTGTCTTACTGAATGAGGCTGGAAGTTGTTGGTGAAAAGGGAACACTGGAACTACATTGCCCTAAACTGATGTTTTTTGGCACTCTTGCTGGGAGTATATGTCTTTAGAGGTAGGGTTATTTTTAAATAACACAAATATCTTACTAATTGTAAATATTGCTAAATTGTCTGAAGGCCCATTATTGTCTAAAGAGCTTGAAACAGGACAGTGGCACCCTAATTGTAAAATTGTTGGTTGCTCAATAATAACATGACTGCATATAGTTTATGGGCGTAAAGCCCACAGAACTAACAAGATATATGTTAAAGGTAAATAATAGTTGTGCTTTATTATTATGTTTTGCATGCCATCATAAATACAGCAGGCGTTTACACTGACACAACAATATATCATTAGTGATAATAAGACAAAAAGTGAACTCTTCTGGACTCAATCAAGCTGTGATGGATGTTCTGCTATGCAGAACACTACATCTGCACTTATTAATTTGTTAAGGAACTCAGAATTTAACCACTGGTTAATTAGGATGACCGCTGTGATTGGGAGGACAATGATACATGACAATACCGAGTGCATGGATGGGTAAAGTCATTTAAGGTCATTCTCTCATTAAGGGGAAGTTTAATGACTTTGCCTTCAAACTCCCTGAAGTGTGAAAAGAAGGGATGGATGTGTTGCTGTGACAAAAACATCAATTTGCTTTAGTGAAATATTAATTAATAATTTCTTGTGTTATTACCGATAAGGTTGCAGGTTTAATTCTGACTTTTCCAACACATACATGCATACTATTGTTTTCGATAGACGGTTATGTAATTTAAAATCATTATTTACACATATATGTTTTACTATATACATACGTATTGTTTTTTTACTATAGTAACTGAGTCAGTGGATCCAAATATTGTGTCTCTGCAGGTTGACCATCGATGCAGAGTGCCAGCTTAAACTGAACAACTTCCCAATGGATGAGCACTCATGTCCCCTGGAGTTTTCAAGCTGTAAGTTTGGCCATATGCTGATACCCTACTGTCTTACCCCGCCCTTCATTTCACACACACACACACACACACACACACACACACACACACACACACGCTGTGGCCATGAACAAGTGGCATATTAGTTAACAAAGACATAATTTAGATAATAATTATGCAACAGGCCAAATCGAAGAATTCAAGCTGCAGGGTTTTCTTTAAGAAAACTCCAATCTCCTGAAATCTCCTGCTATCTTGACTAGCTAAAATGTTATCTTAGCATTTAAAGAGATTAGAAAAACAAAACAATATGTGTTTATGTGTTCCAATATGAGAGATGGGAACAAAAACATTTGTTAAACCATTCATTCATTCACAGTATGCACTGGCATTCAGTAAAGGGTTTTAACAATAGATGTCTCGTTGCCAGCTCGACCAGAAGCAAAGTACTGATTGATTTCCCTGCACACTGTCAATACTGTTCTAAAGGACATTTCAGAAAGTGACACAAGTCCAAATGAGTCAGCGCCTCCGTGTGAGGAGCGGATGAGGGGTAAGTTATGCTAATGAGGCTGTTATGAATCTACAGAGAGATGCACCGTGGGATGGTCTCCAGAGAGAATACTTCCTAAATAGCTCTAGAGCAACAAGAAAGAGAAACCAGTGGGGTAGCAGGCCTAAAAATAGAACAGAAGCATTCATTTAAATTTGATGAAAGCCATGGATGTTTTTTAGAACTTTGAAAATCACTTGATGTACAGTACATGAGCTCAATCTCAGATGCAGCAGGCGGAGCAGCAATATATCACGCGGCATAATCCTCAACACGTGCCACAAAGCAACACATCATTGTAGATTTTCCAGTGCAACCTCTTTTGCAGACAGCAGCCGATCACGCTGTATTCAGTTGAAGAACGATTTCCAGATGAAGTACATTATCTCAGCTAGCTCAAAATTGCATATTCATTTTTAATATTTTAATTACAGCAACAGTTTCGACAACAACACAAAAATGGCTCCAAAGTGAATTCGTGGCATTGAGCTGCGGGAGCATTGTTGTTCTGGCTTCCCAAAAGGACACTGAATCAATAATTTGTCCTGGATGCATTGCCAGTGAAGGAGCAGACTGCCTGCTTGGTTGGCTGTAATGAGGCAAATGGGCAGATCCTTCCATCTCCTACTCCTCTGAGGTCCAGCATTACTGGATGTCTGAGAGCACTTTAGTCATAAGGCCATTTAAAGTTTGCACTAAGGAAGTTTTATGTGCATTATTCAAGCCACTCCCTCATCAGCTGCACACAGCTCATCGCTAGACTGAAGACAGCACTGAAATGGAAAGAGAACTGGCTAAAGATCATCACATTCAGCCCTGTACTCGGAAACATTAAGTCTCATCCCATCACAGCATAAGGAGCCTAACTCCTAATTCAACTTTCTATTAGTTTAAAAGACTCTTCCTTCCTTTTGATTCCCAAATTTGGATACCAGACATAAATTCAACACTAACAAATATGATTTGATTAGGATAATGCATCTGCTCATCTTAGTGAATCAGCACCAGACTAGTAAAATTGTTATTGTGATTTTCACAACCAGAGAGCATTGCTTAAGGTAATTGAAAGTACTGAAATCCAACTCCCAGCCAGCCATTGATCAGTTCTATAATTTGGACTTTCAAATCAGCTCAGTGTTTCTGAAAGGATGTTTTCTCCCCACAGATGGACTGCATATATTGTCAACATGTTGTGCAGGAGTGTGTTATATAATTGTTCTTTCATGAAACAGTTTATTTGCAAACTAGCTGACTTAGTGGGTATGGATTACTTTGAAATAAAACAAACTGTGCTCTGTGGTTGTATTTTAAATTTAAAGTGTTCCAGCACGTTGTTTTATATAGCAGAGAGCTTATCTGAGGAGTCAAATCTGAAGATATTTCCTAAAATGGATGAATGGTAGACTTAGAAAACATTTTTTGAACAAAGCTTCTCTCCTCTCCTCTGCTTTCCTTGTTTTAACTTAGTCCAATGTAACTATGTTCTTTCCTGTTCAGATGGCTACCCCAGAGAGGAGATTGTGTACAAGTGGAAAAGAAGCTCAGTGGAGGTTGGTGACATTCGCTCCTGGAGGCTCTACCAGTTCTCCTTTGTGGGCCTGAGGAACACCTCTGAGGTTGTCAGGACTGTCTCAGGTAAGAAAACAATACATTCTTTTTCCCAACAAGCCCTCTTCTTTAAAAGTCTGACTGAAAACACATGTTCTTTGCCAGTGACACCCGGCTTGTGTCATTGGACAGTCGTGTGTGTGTGTGTGTGTGTCAGAAGTGAATTCCTGAACATGTGAGGACAACAACAGAATGGGATTCCATGAGAGCTGCACAACACAACACCCATGTTGGGCATGATATATTTAATCTGATGGAGGAGGGTGTGTGCAGGCAGCATCACCCTAATGTGTGGAATATTATGGAATTTCATTTATGAAAATTTGAGAGGCAATATTATTAAAGAGGTGGAGTTATGCTCATTTTCAGGTTCAAAATCTTATTTAGGGGTTGTACCAGAACAGGTTTACATGGTTTAATAAACACCATATTTATGTCATACTGCACATTAGCTATGGAGTGATACATCTTGCCTCATATATACATACATGATCTTTGTTGGAGTTGCACATGCACAGTTCCTAGTTAAGGACTACTAGCCAATCAGAAGCAGAGAAGGGCAAACACAGCTTCGGTTCAGCAGTATATCCTCTTACCAGCTTAGCAACATGGACTGGAGCAAGAGTTTTAGAGTGGTGAGTTATTAATCTGTAACAAAAGTATCTTTCATCCATAAAGTTTTAACTGAGCTCTGTCTTACATTACAGTAACAACGTTATGTCCATTGACTGCTTGGAGGCTAGCTAGTGTTTGGAAGGGAGAGGAGAGGTGTGTGCTGCAGCTCAGTATTTTTCCACCGGTGTTTTTGAGGGTATGTCAGACTAGCCGCTTGGCGAGAGTTATATGACGCAAATTTTTCTTTCATCCCTGTGATGTCACAGGGATGGAAGGGAAACAGCTCGACTACAAACGAGCTGTTTTCAGGCAGTTCAGAGCAGTGTTTTCTGTGGGAGATGGGTACTCCCTTTGGGGTGGACTTTTCACTTTTTCGCTTTTTCACTTTTCAAACCTATTACATGCACAAAGAAGATATATAACTCAATAAAGGAGAGGGAAAAAGGCAAAAAGCATAATACCACCTCTTTAAAACTAGACGGTTGGCACTTTATAAGATAAAGTCAATTTCTCTCTCTGAATCTCTCAAAATTGCCATTCCTCCTCCAAGTCTGATCTGTAGACTGATCTGGTGTGTATGTTTTGCTAGGGGTTACAACATGAACTTTTAGAAAAACAGGGACATGGCCTGTAATGTTTTTATCCACTTTGAGTTTCTGCTTCCTCAAGGAAAATCCATAAGGGCTACCTACTGTATATATCACTTCCCCTGTGGGTTGGACAGACAGATTTTCAATAGAAAACCATTTTCTGGCAGAATGGGATGGCACATTTTAAGGAGCAATGGATGTATTGTACAAATCGGATAACTATGTTCCAAGATGGTGTCCCATTCATTCACTTAGTGCATGCGCTTTAACTTTTTCATTCATCAGCATTTTTAGGCCATCAGACATATAATAGTTTTTCTATGGCTTGTCCTTACAATCTCACCACACACGAATGAACACAATTTTTTTATAAGACTCTTGGTGGCTTTTTATTATGTATTGGGCCTTATGGTTCAAATTGTGATCCTTTAGAAAGCAATGATCCAAAATCCCAGCAGAGTGATTTAAAAATATATATATTTGAACAAATGCAATTAACTGAAATTCAATTAACTGAAAATGAATTATACTAAAAACTATTATACTTCATCTGTCCTCTGTGGCATTCTCTAACAAGGGTGGATAAATTTAAAGAATGTGGTGCCTATTACATAACAGAGACGAGAAATGTGCATCAGTCCTGCAGTATGGTGCGCTGGCTGGGTTCCATTCAGAATGGTGCAGGAATGTGAATGTTTGCTTGATAAAAAAACAGCTGCTTTCCCTGGACAGTGTTGTGGACGTTTTAGAGAAACAAACTGTGTTTGCATGCATATGCTTATGTTTATTTATGTTTATATTCATGAGATGTCGGTAAGTAAGGGATGTAATGCTCTGCAAGAAAATTTAGAGTTCATTCTCATCAGGGGAACTGGCTAAAGTTTTAAAATAAGAGTGTATTATATATGTAAAAGTAAAAGACCGACTCATAAATCCTACTGTTCAATCAATTAGAATGAAACAGCCATTTAAAAATGAATTTGCCTAAAAAAAGAAAAGCTGTTATGGGTTTCTCTAACTACACCAATATAAAGGTGGCCTTTTTTAGCTTCAACTCAATCTTCTCTTTATGAGCTATTCAATTTATCCTATTCTATCTGTTATGTGAGTATTGATCAGGGGAATGGATGTTTTTTGGCTGTACTCCATCTGTTTAGAATAAACTGTCAGCTGGAGAGCTACAGAGAGTAAAGTCACTGTATCAGACGTGTGACATAGGGTCATTATTCTTGCTATCATTTGCAGTTTAGTATGTCTAGTCCTTTAGTAAACTGCTTCCGTTTGGCAATAAAGGCTGCCTTGTGAGAAGCACATACTGTAGCTAGTTAAACAGGCAAGCGGTAAAGTAAAATATATAATATGTACAGTTTTTAATGTTTGAAAGATTTGTATGTTTTTTTTTTGGTGACACAGGTGTAGCTTTACTGCACATGAATGTTTAACGCTTTCTTTAAATGCAGACATACTGCCAGTTGGCAGTGGTGGAACTAATGAACAATACTCTTTTATGATGAACAATTAAGTTAGAGGTAATATTGTGTTTAGAGTGTTTGCTGAGGGTGTAATAGCTGCTATCCCTGTTAGGTAATCTCAGTGCTCTATAATGACGACAAACACAACTGTTAACAAAACACCATGAACTTTTAAAGAACAACTTTTACAGAAAACACATTTGAAAAATGTTTGATCACGGTAGAATTTGATGATCTAGTTACATACAATAAAAATAATGTATTGGCCTCTGCAATGTAGCTGATTATTTCAAAATGTTTCACATAATCATATCAGAAACAGAGAATCTTGTAAATGCTCACTTTACAGTGATGGCCTACAAAACCAAGCTCTATCAGAAATCCAAAGGAACAGCACTCGTACACAAAGTAGCCATGGAAGTAACTGAGTTCCCCCAGTCGTTCTGTAATTCACCACAGTTCAACAGAGTGTCACTGCAGCATGATGCTAACACGCACCCATAGGCGCACACAGAGGGAGGCAGAGAGAGTGTTTTCGTGTGTACAGCACATGTGCATTGCTTGTAAATTTTATTTCTGTTTTAATCAAAACATTTTTCAAGTGACAACATGAAAAGGCAATCTGTGTAGGAGGATGAGCTGTAGTGGAGAATTTGCAGCGTCCTCTGACTCCCTCTCTCTCTCTGATCTGGTTTGTTATTTCCACAAACAGCCATCTGCTCTCTTGTCAGAGCAGAGAACCTTGACTGTGGCTGAGAGACCTCTTGTCTCATTTTGCAGTCAGTTTGGGTATCTGACCTGCTTCAAGATTCACGAACACAACATCTGTCTCAAAAAGCAGACAGTTAGGGCCTTATAATTACCCAGTAATTTCGAGCACTTGCCTTGCGGTAGGTGGTGCTCATGAAAGGTGTGCTGGAAATGTAAACACATTCCTTAGTATGCTGTATCATTACCAGCTACTGTTGTGCATTTTAAGTGTAGACAAACATTATAATAATAAACAGTTGTACAAGTTATTTAAATGTTTTGACGTTTTCGATCATTTGGATGATAAATCCACTCCTTTGAATTCAGCTAAGGTTGCTTTCAAACTAAATGCTTATTGACACTATTGCATTTACTTTTTCTGCTGTAAATTCACTAAAGATCTTGTTTTTATTTTTGCCTTTTAAATTTAATTCATGGTTTCATTCAAATGTATACAAATGTTACCATTAATTGTTATGATTGATATCTGGTATTATATAGTTTTGTTTCCTCATTTTAATCATGTTTTGTGATAAGCTCCATACAACTAGTACAGATATTATTTCTTTTAATAAGAAGCATAAACATTATATAATATTTTTGTTGTTGTTGCTGTTGTTTTGTTCATTGACCTAGAGTGAAGCCTTCACACAGCTGCTGCATTTTCTAATCTTGACTGAAGGAGTGTCTGTAGACTATAGACCAGTGAGTGTGTGGGACTGTCCTTCAGCCAGACGACCCTGGGCTCAAGCTCTCATTTCAGCACCGTCTGGTGCATACCATACTGCGTTGTCCATCGGCAAGATGCTGAATCCCTGCCAGCTAAAGGGTTGTGTGTCTTTGTCCTACCTCAAAAGGTTAAAATTAGTTACAGTTATTCTTAAAAAGCAAGCCTTTTTACAACACATTTCAGTTCAAGCACTTTATGCTGGATCACCATCAATTAAACTGGGCTGAAATGGGTCAGGTGAGGCAACAGAGGGATGTATAATGGTAAGCTAAGCAGACAGGCAGGCAGGTGAATTGGCCTGATCCAGACAATGACTGTAGCAAATATTAAGAGGAAGAGATTCCCCTTCATTATATGAGACAAGCCAGTCTCTCCCAGGCTCTACTTGTCACAGAACTACTCTCCTGCATTTATGTATCTGTGCTCGTCTTCTTTTTTTTTTTGTTCAAGTTTTTTTTTTAAATAAAAGAAAGGATGATAAAAAGAGATACATGATTAAAGAACGATTGAGTGATATTGTAAGTAAAGGTGGCTGGGACGGTGACGTGCCATCTGCTGCTCTGATGCAGTTGCGTTGTAGCTTTTTATAAAGGCTATGTCTGTTTCTATTTGGTTTCTCTTCCCTCCCTCAGCCAGTGTCCAAAGGCTTGGTCTCTCAACATGTCACTTCACATCAGGGCCGCTTGTACTGCCTGGAAGCCTATACCTGCATTCACAAACACAGACACACAAACCACACACACGCACACTTGCATGCATGCACACAATTCCAGGCCCAGAATAAATAATGACAAGCAAGGACCCTTGAAAGGACACCGGTGGACAGAATAGAGAGAAGCTAAAAGAGATAAAGAGGTTTTAATGTAGCCAAGGCACTAGGTACACAGCTAACATTGCTGTTAACCCCTTGTTCACCAGGTTAAGCTTGATGCTGGGAGTGTGTTCTCACCCTTCTGCTAGGCTGAAGTTCAGGGTTGAACTACATTGTGCAGACAAGGACAAAGAGAAAATAGAAAATGGACAAATGATAGAGAAAGGTGAAGGGAATCAAATGGAAAGACATGGTAGTCGGGGCATTTTATTGGTGAAACTGAATTTTAGTAAACTGTCAGAGCTTGACAAAAATATATCTGTTATTTTTACAGTACCTAAAACAAATGGTCAGTTTGCATCCAACAACAGTGGTGTGGTTAATGCATTATAGATGCAAGTGTTTGATAGATAGAGAGGAGGTTAAAGAAGATCTGGATGTCTTGTGAGGGGAGAATAATGTAGCCAGTGTGGTGCATCCACGTTAACCATCTTTCCAGCACATGGAATAAATTAGCCCAAAAAATCCCAACACTTAGATGGGCCAGAAGCTTTTCCTGTGGAGCTTAAAGGGAATCGATGCCATTTGCTGTCTTTCTTTCTTGTTTTGCAGCGAGTCTCACTTTTCTCAGCAGTGAATCATGGGACGGTTTAAGCAGGACATGAGGTGGTTAATTTGCTGTCCTTTTAGCCGAGCACAAACGTATGCTCTGTGCGTCAGCTAGTGGTACATATATGTGTTGTGTGTTTGGCAGCATCCCGAGTGCTTTGGTTTGCGCCTGTGTCCATTAATGAATGCATGTGTCTGTTTGCTTGCATGCACATTTCAGCATGTGCTCTCCACTGGATACAAGTCTTTTTTTATATATATATTGAAAGCTATTCTTAGAGTGACCTTCCAAAAGCCATGGCATGCAGCCCTGTTGTCTGTGTGTGCCCGCCTGTGTGATTCAGTTTGAGTGGAGAAAGCCCAGGGACACATCAGTGGCCCTCTTCCGATTATGGAGCTCCACAGTTTACAGATGATTCGTTGATGGGGCAAATGTGGAGGCATTTTGGCCCAGCAAGAGGAAAACGTTAGCGGAACAAACACATGAACACCGTTGTGCGCTGTGTGCGTGCGTGAATGTGTATATAAACACAATCATGTAAGCACAGTCACTCTCTGACATGTCAAAGGATTCTCCTTATAGCATGGCAGAGTGCAACGTTGTTCTGTATTTAGACCTAGACCATGATTTAATCGACGACTACACAAACACACTTTTACACACAACTAGAATAGATACAGTTCTGTTGCAACAAAATAATGGAAGGTGAAGAATCAAATTAGAAAGAGCCCGGAAGATGGAGTCATAATTACTTTATGTCTTGGTCATTCAGTTGCCAAGAGTGGGTCATTCTTATCTCCAGTCTTCTTTCTGATATCACCTTTGGGTCTGTATATCTGAAAGAGGGGTCTTTGTATAAGAAAATCATTGTCATTGGGTCCTTAGATAACATTTGAGTTTGTGAAATCCCCCAGCGGTGGTGTGGTAACTGGCACATTACATACTAGGTTCAATTGTGAAATCCAAAGCAAATTAAAGGAAAAATGTTATCAAATTCTTTCAAAAAAATGATGCCACCGAGACTAGGATGCTTGTCACCACCTGCATGGTTTAATCAAGAAAAGATGGAGGGAGACAGAAAGCAATAACACCAAAATGCCAATAGTTTTTTTTATTGTTACTGAGACATTGCATCCCTGATCAAATAAAGCACCTGTGAGAGCTCAATATTGTCTGAAATTATTTCAGTTCCCAATGCATGAATTGTCTTGATGAGTAACACGTCAGAATAATTCACAAAAATATAAAAATATAAATAAAAAAATAAACAAAAGATACAATATGAGATTGTGGAATATAGGAAAGGAAATAGGATTGGAAATATAGGAAAATGTTTCAATATTACTTTGTATCATAGGTTTCCGAGAATAGAGGTACCACTGCCAGTCTTCATATGGTTGTTAAAAGTAGTTACATTTTAGTAAAGTATTAAATCAGACATGAGTAGACAAATAAAAATAGACGACAGGTGCACAATAGGCTATCCATGACTTTATGCTGGATATGAAAACAGTGATTTAATCAGGGTAATAATGCCTTGCAGCTTTTTATCAGATGACAATCACTCTGTCTTTGCTGAAGGAAAAAGGTTAAGAAGCGCTGAAACAATGCCTTGCTGTGGTGTGACTCTGTCACTGTAATAGCTGCTCTCTCTAATCTCTCCCTCCCTTCATTCCCCTTTTCTCTCTGTGCGTTCTCCCTCTTGCTTCTGGGTGATAGTCGTGATGGGCAGGAGTGGGAGGAAAAATGCTCTGACTCAGCCAGAATCCTCCTTTTGTGAAGTTAAATACCAATTTACACTCCTCCCCGTCCTCTCTCCCATCTTCCAAACACACATCCTAACCCACCGTATACACTAACAGTATGTACATTTACACATTTTTGAGTTTTCTATACAGCCTAGCAACCAACTCACCCCTTCTTCCTCTTCTTCCCTGCTCCCTCTTGTGAAAGAGACCATTTTTATTTTTCACCCGGTGTATTCCTGTGTCCTACTTTTTACACTCCCCTCCCCCTCCTTGCTCTCTCTCTCTCCCTCCCGCTCTTTCTCTCTGCCTTTCTCAGTTGACAGTCTAATAAGCCAGTAATTAAAACCTGAAAACAGGGAATGGTGATAGGCCATAGGAGAAGAGATTGCTTTGGGAAAATAAAGCTCTTGTTTTCCTCCCTGTCGACCACCACCTGCATATAAACGAGCACCTGTGGTGCACAGCAGAGGAGCACAGATTTAGAGAAATATTTTCTTTTTTGTCTTTGTGGTATGTTAGATTGTCAGCCCTCTCAGTGATCTGTATAGATGTTTTGTTCATTTTTGGAGGACACACCATGAAGCACAGGAATATGGATTATAGGCAGGTTGAGAAAATAAAAATCAGTGTCAAAGGTAGCACCTTGCTCCATCCCTGCAACCTACTAAAGTTGTAACGTCTTCTAACTTTAATATAAATGTCCTTACAAAGTATATTTTTTCCATCTACTTCAATAGAATGGCAAAAACTGTAGCTGCAACATGAGTTTCAGGACCCTAAACTAGGACACTGGAATACATTGACTACAAAATTAAAGTCATCTAATTTGCAAGAGCGAGAAAGATGGGGAAAGCGAGTGGTCGTAAATAAGTGAGGTTATTGTTGGTTCCTGTTTTTCAGTTGAGATGCAGTAGATGAAGATGAAGGTCACAGGGCGGGGAGATGCAAGGAAAAAAAAAAAGATGAGAAAAACAATAAGTACCAAAACAGGTTAAAGCTGTCAGAGATGCCGTTTTTGGAGGTTTGTGTTCTTCTTGACTTTTGCTGTTGCAGCCGTCATTTTGAAACACTATTGGAGTGGAACAAGAGGGCTCCTTTTTTTTTAGAGATGTGCAGTGATTTTAGAAATCTTACATTGGAGCAGCCATAGCCTAAATGGAGTCGGTACATGCATTGTACATGCCCGCATATGCATGCACACACACAAAACAGTAAATGTACAGCCTCTTTTTGCTACCCTGTTGGGGTGGACAGAGCTGGTTTAGAGGCTAAAAGTAATTCAAAGTTGATCCCACTCTGTGGAGCTATTGTTCCTAAGCCAAGCCCTCACCACCTCAATAAACTGTTACAGTGTAAAGTTCTGTGCTAGGGTCCTAAATACTCTTCTCACTTAGCTTATTGGCCTTTGTGTAATGTTCTGCAACTGAGGGTTTCAAAGTAATTAGCCATAATAAATATGAAGAGAGTAGTTGTTGAACAGCATGGCATAAAAGGATAAATCTTGAATGAAATGGAAACAGAATGAGCAGTTTTGCCAGGAATCAAAATTACACTGTAGACACAATGGCACATTCTTAAAATGCTAGGAAGCACTTGACTATGACAGTTAAATGCTTTTTTTCTGTTATTGTGGTATTAGAACTCTGCACATCCAATATGTATGTCATATGTGGCATGTGCTGTTACCAAACCAAGACTTGAAAAGAGCACAGTATGTCTAATCTCTGTATATTATGCTAATACATGTCAGAAACTATAATATCTCAGAGACATATTAACAGTAAGTCTAGCAAAGGCTATTATTGAAATTATATTTCAAGTCATCTAAGCTTAGACTTGAAATGTGTTCCCTGTCGATGAATCTGTATGAGGGGATCCATTGTTTATATCATGCTCTTGGGATCATGTATGAATTCAAGCACAACAAGCATGTTAGCTTATTACCAGCACCACATTGAAAATATCACTTTCTTTAAGTGTACGTGTTCTGTGTTTGTGGGAGTGCTGTTTTGGCAAAGCTGTGATTATTAAGTTACTTGCTACTTAGTCTGAGTATGCACAGGCATAAATCAGTGCTGTGGTTTTGGGCAGCTCAGTCAGTATTTTGAATATGATTAATTAGATTTCAAAGCTTGAAACCCAGGGATCCAAAACTCTAATCTGTAATAGCACAAAACCATTGGCATTGAAGTAGGGACTCATTGTCTTGGCTTATGCAGTATTTGTCTAAGCTTATCCAACAAATTTAGATTTAAATTCAAATTACATTGTTGCTATTGTAAAGACCAGTACATTGTGCCATTATGACTGGAAAATCACCCTGAACATGTTCTTATGTACACTTAGCACTTTTAGACATTACATTAATATTATAATATGAGATTTAGGAAATGTTAACTGATACCTCTTGGAATATGTAGTGCAAAACTTGCATTTATTTGACTCTTTGACTTAATCAGCCTTAAATAGCAACGTCAAATGTCTCCGTTTAGATTGTCATGCACAGCTGCATAAGACCATATCGTTTAACAGTTTAAATGTTCTGAAATATCACATCGGAAAATTACAGTTTATATGTTGTTGTTGTGACTCCTAAAGGGGGCATGTGGGAGGTACTTATAGATTTTTTAAAAGCATTATTTGATGATAAACTGTGGTGTATTTGCACTAGATCATTTAGCCAGCTCTGTTACATCCATGACAATCCTTGATTTTGTTATTATTACTGCAGCTAACTACTGAGTGCTTCTTATATTTATTGCAAAGAAACGGCTGTTTGTGCTGCTTTTGCTTTTTTTTCTTGAGACAGTATTCTGCACCAGATGAGTAGAACAGAACAATGAAGGTAAAAGATAAAATGTAAAATGGCTTAAATCACACGTATTATATCACTGAAATATATATTCATATGGTGCAAGATTTTACTGACAATTGCAAATATTGTCCGTCTATCTCCTCCGGACTGCTTGTCACCCGTCAAGCCATCTGTGATATTTGGTTTTTCTAAGCTGAACAGATCCACTACCAAGTGGCCCCTGGAAAGCTTTTTTGCTGTGTATGCTTATCTGTAGCTTTCCATCCCTGGCACACTGTCACATTCTCTCCTCTCCTCTACTTCCCAAATTAGCTGTATTTATTTTGGATTGCAGCTATCTTTTTTAAAGAAGCACTAAATGTGACAAATAAGTCCAGCCATCAAGTGTTATGTCACCTGGCCAAAATAGTTGGCCAGGTAAAATATTAAACACGGGGAGGAAGGAGAGTTTGAGTTAAATTTTAGAACTTGGGAGCTTATGTAATGAGTGTGAATCGCATCTTTCCTCAGTGTGTGAATAAGAAATAATGAAGCCATTTTTAGACAATGTAAGCTGGAACGCAGATAAAACGGAGAGAGACTGAGAGAGAAGTGAGAGAGAAGTGAGAGAGAAGTGAGAGAGAAGTAGCTTATGAATGTGTTGTTTTTAATTATATGACGTGATGGAAATGAACTCCCTGATGGAGTTTGTGTTTCTGTCGAGAAATAAAACAATTTAGGTGAAGACAAGAAGTAAACAACATGTTTGTTTGTGGCCTGAAATAAAATAGAACCTTTTTATATAGAAAATACCAGAAAGTGTGGTATTGTTTAGTTAGGCAGCAGAGACAGGGTTACCAACTGGGCTGAGGAGGGCAACTGTCTCATGGTCTGTGTGGTAATTGCATTTTGCACCCAACTTGAGCTCAAAAGGGCTTTGGTGGGGGGGCTCAAAAGGGGCCCGGGCCCCTAACTGGGTTAATCGGACCCAAATTACAGTATGTGATATCATCTGCTAAAAGGATACTTTAAAACTTAACTTTCTAATTTTTCCACTTTCTCTTAAACTCTCCCAATAATGGTAAGGAAAACAGTTTTGGCAGCTACTCACTACATGCTGTGAATCCCATAAATAGCCTTGCTCTCAATAATTTGAGAACCATTAGTGTGTCTGAGAGAGGGACAATCATCTGTCTCTGTAACACAATGTTAACAACAAGGAAATCAAACTGCAGACATGTCTGGTGTTTAATCATACTGCCGCAGTTACTAGCCATGACAATGCTGTGCCTTTTTTGCCATGACATCATCATCCCACCCACTGACGGGTAGGAATAGCTGCAGTAGCCTGTGGAGGCAAAATGATAAGCCATTGTAGCTAGTTAATCACTTGCATATAGCCCCAAGTAATGCCACAGAAAGTGGTGAGTTAACATTCTCTGTAAGTATTGTTGACCCTGCCAAACAGACATAGCATAACCCTGGTCATTAGCAAAACTCCTGTCTATACACACATGCACAATAGTATCCACTGTCACCTCTGATATAGATGACCCTTGACAGGAGAGGAGCTCAATATGACAGCATGTCAGCAGCTCTACAGTGTGTCTGGCTCGTCTCCCTTCATTGGATAGCCAGCATGTGCCTCAGGTCTCTCCTGCCCTTCCATATCCACACCAATTTACAGCCTAGCTGCCAGCAGAACGATATTCTCATTTGACAGTTTTTTTTGTTTTTTAAACTTCTGGTCAGCAATCCTGAATTACCATTTTTCATTCCTATGAACTCCGCTGTGGCTATTCTGCAATAATGTACAGCCACATTGGGATCGACATTTCTTCTCGCATATTCAATACTCTCCCAGCAAATACAGATTATTATAACAATTTCTGTATTCTAATAATAATGAAACATCCATCTTTATCTGTATTTCCACAACAGTAGAAGGCCCCCACCACCACCACTGTGTGAGTGTCTGTCTCTGCGGCTTTTAACAACAAAGCAACACTGTTTTGTTTTGTGAATGATCATCCCCGCCAAGTTTTTATTGCTTTCCGTAGATTACATCAGCTTGTAGTAATTTGCTTTTGCCAGAGAAATGTGTGATCCTAATAAAAATACTTAAACCATATCTTAATACGAACAATAGTTTGGAGCTGTTGTCTGCATGGTTGATTTTTCATACAGCTGTCATCAGCATTTTTCCCTAATGAATTATGAACAGAAAGGAAGGGATTGAATTGATAATAAGATGATGGGATTGGACAAATCTCAACTTTGAGGAATTTTGATAACAAAGAAGCAAAGAAAACAGCAGCGGCCAAATGGGAGGCCTCGAAAGACATCTGAACTCTGAGGGGTGAATTCACAAAAGTATTGCTCACCTTTTGTGGCGTCTAAACCTGCACAAATATGACAAAAATAAACCATGTAATTCTCAAAGGGTGAAATGCACCCCTATCTGCACTGCCGAGCAAATAGCGGCCCAGTGCTATTTGCACATATTTAAACGTGGTAATATGCACCCTTTCTATGAAATGAGCCTCATTGCGAAAGAAGTCCAATTCACAAGCACCAGCGCTAATAGCCACATGCAGTTAAGAGTGTCTTCGGAGAGTTGGTGATAACTGAAGGGCATTTATAAGGGGTGTCACACCCAGACTTTCCAGTGATCGTGGCAGTGGTAATTGTAGCCAGGCAAAGCACTAGCGCATCATAGTCCATCATGCACACAAATGGCACAGACAGAACAATACCTGATATTCACCACAAGGGAATTAAACTGGAAACTAACATAAAACCTACTCCTGTGAGAAGTGGAGACGATGGTTACACACTGGAACAGTCCAGTGCAGAATAGAGAAAACAGCTCTCAGTGAGCCCAGACACGTAAGGGGGAGCGCACAATTAGAGCACCTCAAAAAACAATCACTCTGATGAAACAGCCAATACGGAGTGAGTCATAGAAAAACGAGAGACATCCTGCAGATAGAAATGAATGTAAGAAGAGGGGGGAGTTAATAGATAATTAGACATTCTCTTTTAAATCTAGCAGTTTCATATGAGTTGAAAGTTTTGTTCTCGCAGCTCCATTTATAACAATTTCTGACTCAAATGTCTACTCTCAGACAGAAAATTGCAGATGAATAACAGACGCAAAACTATGGCAAATTGCACTTAGCTGCAAAACTTTATAATAATAATAATAATAATTTATGGGCGTGTTTGCGCTCTAATATCATTAGCGCAATATCTTTTATGAATTGGTCCTTGAGACAGGGCAGAAAGGGACCTTTAATTCCACACACAGGCGTACACATGTGAACTTATTCTAATTAAACTCACAACAAAAACAAGACAAAACAACAATTAGTTGTATGTTTGGAGGTTTTAGGCTCGCTGAGGTGACGCACACAGTAATGGATACAGTATGGATACAGTTGTACAGATGTAAGCTACGTGATCTGAAGTGAAGACGCAGAGGGACAGCTCGATAAACTGCTTTTTACAATTGGGGTTCTATTAATATATAAAGTCCCTATGCATAGGATTCCCAAGTGTCTGACATTGGCAACACCTTGTGGTAGCAATACAGATTTGCACACGCCGCTACCCTCCGATCCACCCCCACAGATGGACTGCACAAGTTTTCACCAGGATTGTATACTTTTCTTACATACAAAAACATATTCATTTAAAAGATGACAGAGAAAAATAAAAACACTTTAAAAGTCAAGCAGGGATTCAAGTATCAATATGTAAAACACAACTGTGAAATGTAAAGTGTTCGCACAGTCCACTAATTGTGTTGGGCTGTTTATCTGGAGCACTAAACGATTTGCTCCCCATACGGTAATGTTGTAAAATCCCGGCCAAACACTTAAACCAGCGAGTGAACTGGAAACCATTTTGTTTTGAGTGGAATCAGGAAGTCATTATCAAGCTGATGCATTACTACAGAGTCATAATAGCAGGCGGGTTGATACAGATACATCAGACTGCCAGAATGGAGGGCATCGGTCGATAACACTTCCTCAAAGGGGCTTCCTGGCAGGCACTGTAGCCCTTAATGAAACTGGCGAACACACGAAGAGAGGCGTGTGGCGTTAGGTTCTTGCACCAGCCGACCTCACCCCTGTGGTGGGAATCCCATTATCATTAAGAGTCTGAGGTAATGTGAAGGAGGCTTTGTGCTGCTGACCAGGCTGTAGTAAGTGTATTAACCGGCAGTTTCTCAGCTGTCAGGGGTCTCGATTTTGGGCCCCTGCTAATGGAATGTTAATAAATACAAAATAACAGGCTGTGGGGCCCCTGAGATCAGTCTTCCTGTGTTTCCTGTACTCGTACAAACCGAGGCAGAGCACTGTAATATACCGTGCGCTTGCCTGCATCAGCAGAAAACACATGGCGATATGAACAGTTATGGTTGTGCTACTGGGGTTATTGCACTTGGTTTATTTAATGATGCTATCAATGGCTGGGTGAACATAGGTGCATGCTGGGATAAATCACAAAGACTTGGTCTGCTTCCAGACACTACGAGGGCTCAGTCAAACAGAGCGCACACGTTCACAGACATAATAAACAATGACAGCCTCATCTCTTCCTCTCCCTGTCGCTCATTAACACACAAATACACAGATGTTGGCTGTTTTTCAATAAACTGCAGTATGTGTTGTGCGCCCTTTCTCGTGAGGAAAATTATTAGCCAGCTGTTCAGTCCCCAGCTGCAGAGCGTATTCCATGTGTTGTGGGTGCTTAAACACACACACACACACACACACACACACACACACACACACATACACATGCTGTAGATACATGGCTGAGAGAGGATAGGTTTGTGCCCTACAGGTTACAAGTTACAGCGAGAGGCCAGGGGAGGTTTCCGACACTGTTAACAGTCTGATGTTAATCAATTAGCAGACAGTGACTGAGCTGGAGGCCAGCAGTGAACTGCCATTAAACCCGGAGATACAGACAGACAGGTACATAGGAAAGAGGACAGTAACTATTGGCAAGCATTGCTGAATTGTCAAGCTGGCAGGGGATGCTACTGGAACGTGTGTGTGTGTGTGTGTTTGATGAGTTTGTGCTTTTTTGCACACCTGTCTCTCTGTTTGGTCCTGGTTCAGTTCACCCTCCTTGCAAGGGTACGTGCACACGTTTGTGCATCCGTGTGCATGCATGCCATCTCACATATTTAAACAGACAGGCCAGATGATCCATTTTGCCGGGGTCAGGTCGATCTGGGCTCAGCTAACCTCAACCTCTTAACATCTGCTGGGGTCAGACAGACAGCCAGCACAGGGACGGCTCATCATCAGCTGGAAGTGTTCATGTTCCAGCTAACGACTGGCAGGAGACCAGGGTTTGTGTGTATCCGAGCAAGTCTGGCTCCAGCTCTCTGAATCGCTCCGTTTCATTTTAGATCTTGCGTTGCCTTGGGCAAACATACAGTGAAGATTTTGGTTACACTACATTATGTACTGATCTGTCCATGACTTAACAGTTAGTTTAATCTATGTTTGGTGTGTTGACAACCTTTTTGGATCGGAGTGAGATAATGTGAAATGATTTAGTCATCTGGGTATACTGGCTACCTCCTATAGTACATGTTTAACTTTCTTAGTGAACTACATGTCATGTTGACCTTGTTTTCTAGTAGAGACTGTGAACATCAATACTCAAGACAAATAACTTTATTTACACTTATGTAATAAAGTGAATTATATCCTGCATATAAACACGATATAACTTATGTTTTATCATACATTCCACAATGCCCTCACTCCCTTTCTTTTCTCTTGTTATTTAACCCTCTCCAGGAGACTACGTGGTGCTGACCGTCTTCTTTGACCTGAGCAGGAGAATGGGCTACTTCACCATTCAGACCTACATCCCATGCACCCTGATTGTTGTCCTCTCCTGGGTATCGTTCTGGATCAACAAGGATGCAGTACCTGCCAGGACATCATTAGGTAAAAAGAAAAGTTATTTTTGCCACAAGATTATGATTATTTGTTTTAAATGAATAAAGGAAAATGTCAGGTAGCAGAACCAATTACTTTTTATACAATTCTCCATAACCCGCTTATCTGTAACTGCTCATCAAGCCTTTGCTTTAGTTCATTTTTATAACCTGTCCACCTAGCCCAAACATGCAAATGCTGCAGTTATACTATTGAGGTTCATTAGCATTCCTGGCCTTAATTACTCCCTGCAATGAAACACATCAAAAACCCTGTGGTGGTCACACACCACCAGCCCACTTAAGCCTCCTCTTTACTGCGGTTCTCTCCTTTCTTTTTGTCTAATCCTTCACCATCCTTCCTCCTCCACTTTTCCCCCTCTGAGACAGGGCAGCTGCTTAGGAATCTAGTCCATCTTGATTAGAAGAGCCTATCCTGGCACATATGTTTTCATGCATGCCATAATGAGACATTAATTATGCAGTACAGCAGGGGAGATGTAGAGATGCAGCCTCAGCACAATAATAATGGAGGTGGCCTCTTGAATGCATGCAATAAAGGGGCAAGGAATGAAAAAAAGAGGGCAAAAAGTGAGGATTTCAAGGAAATCCTCACTTTTTTGAACTTGCCCTTGGCGTCCAGTGGACAAACTCAAAAGTTCACTTGTGATGCAGTTATGTACATATACCTTAGTCAGCTTTAGTTTTGGCCCCTTAAGGCTCTAAATCCTGACCTCAAGTCCATGTGATGTGATCATTAGTGAGCACATCTGAACGTAAAACAATCCTGTGGGCAGAAACCCTCATTCTACCTCACTATCATCATTACTTTGTCCATCATTAATCTCTCTAAAAATAGGTTGTGTTTGTTTTCTCCTGCTTCTGCAGCCCCAGACATGATTTGCAGTCGAAATAATAACACTATTAATTCCCTGCTAAAATTGTACCAAGAGTCAAATGTCTTAATTTCCTTTGAAAGATGACGCGGGAGGTACAGGAAGCCAGGTGGTTAGGAAGCGGATTAGCACAGATGACATAATTCTTAATCCTTCAATGCCATCCAGAAATATATCAATTCACTCACAATGCTGCAATGGTAATCTTGACGCAGACTGATGTCTTTCAGTCCACATTAAATTTAGACATTAATCATCTCCTCTTCACAAGGCACGTCTCTTTACATGTATGGTCTATTTAAAGGACGAAGTGGTCTTGTTAGCTGCTTGTTTGTTGGTGTTTAGGAGTTGTGACCCTGCTGTTGCTAATCTGCTCGGTGTACTTACAAACGCATTTTCTCGTCATATGCCCGTCACCCCGCCTCCATGAGTAAAAGGGGAGAGGGTTACCAGATGGTGGATAAAGAAATTCAGTGTGTCAGTGTGGTGGTCAGTGGCAGCTAAACCGTAAAGTATGTGGAGCAAGGGGACAGTAAAACAGAAAACAGCTGCTCACTCCTTCCTCATGGGTGTGTAACTGACAAGGGCTATATATGTATATGTGCATATATGTATATGTGTGTATATATATATATATATATATATATATATATATATATATATATATATATATATATATATATATATATATATATATGGACTTATGTGACATGATTTCATGTCTATTAATATATTAATTTATTCTTGTTCAAAGCTGTGAGCAGCAAACTCTTGTTCAGCTTTGTGTTGTCTTTTGTTGATATTATAATGAACAGTATGGCACACTAATATTAACAACAGACAAGACACAATTTAAGACAGGCAGCGTAACATTTTGATGTAGGGAAATTACTGTTACAATACATAATGCAAATTCTAGGGAATTGTTTTAGTTGAAATAGTAATGCAGAATGTGAAATGACACCATTGAGATCTATCCAGCAGTGCAAAAGAGTACAGTATAACTGAACTTTCTTGTTTGATTTCATTGAACCAGATCTAATTTTCTCTGCTCTCTCCGACGTCACTACCAGGTATCACCACTGTGCTGACCATGACCACGCTGAGTACAATTGCCAGGAAATCCCTTCCAAAAGTTTCCTATGTGACTGCCATGGACCTCTTTGTGTCTGTCTGCTTCATCTTCGTCTTTGCAGCGCTTATAGAGTATGGCACGCTGCACTACTTTGTCAGCAACAGGAAGCCGAGTGCCAAAAAGGACAAGAAGAAGAAAAACCCGGTGAGCGTCTTTCTAAAACTAACTGAAATTAACTTTTTTTTAATATATATTTCTTGAAGTTTATGCTTTTGACAGAAAAGTTGCTCAATTTAACGAGGTAGCTACAAACATTATTTTGATTTATGTACTCTTTGTGTAATATCTTTACAGTGTTTATAGTATCCTTTATTTAGGTGAAAGGTCAAGAACTCCCTGAAAACTCTCTGTCCCTCCTCCACTGTATTACAATACTAAGCCTTAGAGAAAATCTATACACTGCTTAACATCCGTAAGGGAGCATCTCCCAGTTCTCCAAGTCAAATGACTCAATGAGCGAGGCATGCAGCTCGAACCTTTTCCTAATCTGCCACACATCTGTTACAGTTGTAATTTGGACCCATGTCACGTGACAGGAGAGTTGCCCTCGTGAGCTTTAAATCCCTCAAGAGGTCAGGGCAGCTCGGTTGAAGGGCCATGATCTCTCGTAGCTGAGTACATTTCCCCTCGACAGCAAGACTAGCATTTCTCCCTTATCAGATAGTGTTGGATTATGGTTCTAGAAATTAAGATTTTGAATGAAGATTAGATTAAATCTACCACTTGAAGTCTACTTAGTGGAAAAAGTCTACGTTTTTATGCTTTTAGTTTTTTTGGATAACTAAAGTTGCCATGCTTTTTTAAAGGGTTATAGGTGAATTGAAATCCATCTTTGCAGGCATGGTATTTTTTGGGAATTGGACTTGAAAGATATTAAATCTCAAACCTCCAAGTATACTGTGCCTGGATGAACAGGAGTATTGAACTGGAGCTCGGAGGAAAGTGGGCCGTTCTAGTTTCAGCCACTGTAACTAAGGTTTTTCACATGGTCTAACTGTCTCATGGAAAAATGAATGACTAATGATGTGGAAGGTGTGATGCCAGTGTGCCATGTCAGAGAGACTTTTTTAGATTCTCTGTGGGAAGGAAGTATGCAAGAAAAGGAGGCTTTTGATTGAAATTCTTTTGATGTTTTTGAATTGTTAAAAATGTGGAGAAGGAAATCGAGGGGAAATATAAATATGGAACTTCAAGAGTTTCTGTTACTACTTATAAGCTGTTTTGGTTCCACGCAATCTAAGTCTTAAAATACAGAGGGACAATTCCGTATCAGATTGTGTATGTCAGAATACTGTACATTACCACAGCATTTCTTAAATTGCATGTGCTAGAAGTGAAGATACTTGATGAAGTGCTGTGTAAGAACAATGTTTCCATGTGAAAATGCAATTATGTCGCACTCGCAGGGAGATTTTTACCTCTGCCTTATGGATAGTGTTTAATCTCTCTAGTTTTGCATCTGTAACATTTTTCCTAAGGTAATCCTGACGTAAGAAGCATGTGAGATACATATATCCCACCATGCATCTCCCCCTGTGTCTGTTTGTAACATGTATGTCTCTCTACAGTATATTTCTTCTCTTTCCATTTTGTGTTAGACAGTACAGTGCTTCTGAATTTCACACATTATCTTGTGTTTCTCTTTATTTATCTTTTTATTTACGTTTTTTTTTTTCATTCTCTGTTTACATGTATTCTTTGTTTTTTGTTACTCTCTTTCAATTCCACATATTCTTTGTTTCCTGTCTGGACAAAAGCTCCTCCGGCTCTTTTCCTCAAAGGTATATTGCCTGTGTCTGACTGCATGTGTCTGCTGCATTTTGGCTCTTTGAGCCCCCAGCAACTCACTGCTTTTTCTGTTTTACAACAGATAGGCTTCTCTCTGTCCCCTCTTTACCTGCATTCTTACTGTACTCCTCATCAGTTACTATATAGGTTTCAGATATAACATTAAAAGGGGGCGCTCTGCAGTGCACAGTGCGGAGGCAGCCAGCCAGACATACTTATGCAGTTTTTAAAATTCAAATAAGCATCCCACACATCCCGTGTCCAGAGGAATATAATAGTCCAGGCCCACTGTGGACTCATTCTGGCTCCCTCTGTCCTGTTTCACTCTTTGTTGTTGTTGTAACCACAGTGAACTAGCAGCCGCTGCAATAGCTTCCTCGTCTTTCCTTTCTCCTGCCAGTAAATATATACCTATGTGTTTGTTGGGCTTCTCAACCTGACGCTTCCTACAGAGTCAGCAGAGCCTTAACAGACTGAAACAGACAATCCCTGCACTGTGTTAAGTCTAATTAGAGTTGGAGGTCCATTCAGAAGATTAACATATGCTAATCCTCAAACACCCAAAAAGCATCCAGGGTGGGTGGGCGCTAGCAAAGATCTAAATTTAACCTAACAAGATAATCTGCTTTTCCACATAGAGGTCCACATCAATATATTACTAGGAGAAATATTTTTAAGGTCTGATAAGTTAGATTTAGCCTAGACATGAGTCTAAATGTACTGCTGAAAAATCCACCTGCAGTATTTAAACACTACCACCACATATTCAACTTCAGGCAGATACCCAAGGGATCCTCCAGTAATGATCCTGAATGTTTCCGCCTTTTGTCTTCTCTGAGAGGTTGTCTACCTTCAGCCAGTTAAAGTTGCCAATGCCACTGTGTTGTTTCTTTGTTGTTTTATGTTATTTTTTTGCTAACACCGACTCAGCACAGCCTAGCTTGACCAGGCCACGCGGCAGGATGCTTTTAATGCTCCTTCTGCCTGAGCTTTCACTACGCTTCCTCCAGTGCAACCAATCCCCTTTGAGAACTGAGTCATAACCTGTTCTGCTAATCCCCTCATTAATGCAACATACTGTCCGTTAATAAGGACAAAAATGCTGAAACTAACCCGTATGTTGTTTTGTGTGGGGTTATGTATGGTTTTCAAAGGGATAACAGGTTTGTGCACTAGTGCTGGGCAAGATGAGAAGTTCTGGGGAATGAACAGTTCAATCAAGTTTAAGAATTTTAAGCTTGTTTGAGGATGCATGCTTACAGCAGATAATGATATGTTCAAACTAAAACTGCAGTGACCTAATTTTATTTGCAAAAAGCATGTCTAGTGTAGATACATAAAATTGGGGGCAAAAAATATGAATGTGGCAAAAGAAAAAATAAGTATTTAGTGTTTTGAGATTGTTGCAATTAAAAGAGAACTGATTAATATTAACAAGTATTTCATATTCTCACAACACAGAGCATAAATATATGCTGAAAAACATTTTAAGAGTGTTTATGCAGCCATTTATAGATTATTGTTCCTTTGTTATAAATACAAAACATAAAGAACAACTTAAATGACAGCTACTGGCACTTTTTTGAGGGAAAGTGGTGATGTGAAATTCTTAGAAGTTGAACTTTGGAGTATGCTCGGCTTGCTGCGTATTTTTTAAATAATGAGCTTGACACCCTAGTTTATCAGCAAGGTCAAGGAGCATTCCATTTCTGCCAATGGGGGGAGGGTGAGCATTTAATCTGCCAAACAGCCAGAATTCCAATTTGTGCAAAGGTGGCATGGTATTTCAAGATAAAAGCTGATGAAAATGGTCTGTTTGAATACTAACTGTCTGCCTTTAGAATGACAGGGCCACAGACTCATTGATGTCACTGTCCTATTTTAGGAAACTTCACAAATGAAAGGCATGTGCCCTCCAGTGGTGAGCACAGTTTGAAAAGAAGGTTTATTTTAACCCATTTAGTGACAGAAAGAGTGGGCTGGAGGAAATTTGAGCTGGGTGCTGCACATCTGCCAACACATGCTCCTCCCTAAGCTTGTCTTTATGATGCATTATAAGCCAGTTACAACATATCCTATAAATGTATTTCAGAAAAATTGCTTACAACATCCATATAAGTCCAAATTATGACATTTGTTGAGTCACTGGGCATTAAAACATTTTAAAAAACTGTAATTTTTGTACAAATGACGCACAGTCATCTGTTTACTACAGTGTTTTTGAATGTTGTGCAGCAGCAATAGCATAATCACATTGCCCAGCACTAGCTTAATATTGCTGTTAAATAAAGCAATATGGACTGTTGTACTAAAAATGTTATGATTGCCTTTAGCCGCCAGCTATACCCCAGCCCAAAGGCGTAATTTGCATCATGGGTTCCATGGGGACTTACCCTTTGTCAATATGCGCCTCTCTAATTACAACCACAGGTGGTAATTATAGGTCTATATGTATTTTTATGACTTTAAAAAAGGGTCCATTTGCAAGTTGAAGGTGCAAATTACAATTTGGCGCTCTGATGGCTAATTGTCTCATTTTCTCCTGTTAAAAGCAGACACCCACGGTAGACATCCGTCCACGCTCTGCCACAGCCATTCAGATGAACAACGCTACGCATATGCAGGAGCGAGACGAGGAGTACGGTTATGAGTGTCTGGACGGGAAGGACTGCACCAGTTTCTTCTGCTGTTTCGAAGACTGCCGCTCCGGAGCCTGGCGGCACGGCAGGTTGCACATCCGCATCGCCAAGATAGACTCGTATGCACGCATCTTCTTCCCCACTGCTTTTGGTCTTTTCAACCTGGTCTACTGGGTTTCCTATCTATATCTCTAGGCCGGGGTGTGGAGCCAGCCTAATCATACAGTTCATTACATTCTACATATGCTCTGCGGCAGCAAGGGACATTTTGAAGGAGGGGACCCACTGAAACACCCAACGATATGATTCAAAGCATTTCCTCTAATTCCTTGGTTTTAATCTCTCATTTGATAACTTTTACAGACATTGCAAATGTTGTAGCATTACATTTAACTGGTATGAAGAGGTTTGTAGATGTGTTGTGAAAGCATCGATTGTGTGAGCAATTAACAAGAATCTTAGTTTAGTTTTTGTGTTCATGATTTTATTTTAGACCTTTTATCTGGAATTTCCTGTTAATTTCTTCTCAATGGGATTTTTACCCATTGTTTATTTTTAGACAAATGTGTTCCTTGCATAGTAAACAGCTTAAATAAATAGCAATTCAGATCACAGCAAATGCCTATCAGAAAACTCTAAAAGACATTAACTGTGTTTTATCACTTATTTTCACTTGGGTTTTTTTTTCACTTTTTTTCAACATGCTAAAACACAAAATCTGATGCACTTTAATAGAGCTGTATTAGACAGTGACATTACAATTCATTTTGACGATGCTAATTTATTTTCAATTGATTTAGCTTAAATGTTGGTACAATTAGACATTGTATTTTTCATGTGTGGTCAGAAAGAGAAGATGCTGTTTATGGACAATGCTCAACTGTACAGAAACTGTATATATTTTACTATTACATAGTGGTTTACATTTATTGCATGCACCTTTCAGGCCAGAAATCCACAGGTTTTATGGTCTTCTATTGTTGGCTATGGAAACAAAAAATGAGCATTGTTGATTATCATTCAGGACTTAATTATACTTTTTTCTAGGAAAACTGAAATTTTAATGATAAAAATGCGCCCAGTTTATGTTTTTAAGTTGAGGAATCGTCTTTGCATACAGGTGGGACGATCAGCCCAGAGTTTCAGGCAAAGCGACTGGTTTAATCATTTTCCTCGCAGCCATTAGCTTACAGTATAGACAACACTGACCTCTCATCCTCTTCTCCATTTGCTGTTAAAAGCGAGCATTTCCATAATGACACACTGCTGTTGTATTTTGGTTATGCAAGCTTTTACGAGACAAACTGGGCTAAAAAAAAGGTTTTCTTATAAAAACAAATATTTTTTTGCTCTTTACATTAGCAGAGTGATAACTGCAACTGCATAACCAGGCTGAGTGTTGCCTTCAAATAGAGGAATTCAGACTAATCTACACTTTAATGCAAATGTCTATTGAGACAGCTGCAGGGTATTTTGAAATCCCTGCAGTTAAATAGGGTTCATTATGTCATCTTTCTAAAATGAGCAACAAAACAAACAAAAATATGAATTGATAATAAATTAAGACCTTCATTTTAGTAAAAAAATGATCAGCTTGTGTCAAGAACAGATGTGGAAGCCTATAATCAAGCAGCTCAATTCTTGTCTCTTTGAAAAGAACCACATTGGGAATGTAAATGATCACATATTGGGCAGAATATTCCTTTTTTTTTTTTTTTTTTTTTTTTTTACTTTTTTCCCATTCAAATTTCCTTTGAATGCAGTATTGCGTGAGGAGAGCAGAGAACACAGCGAAAATATCTGAACTGTAAATGTTGTGTAAGATAACGTATAACAGTCTTGAATTACAGCCCCTAACAGATCAATTTTGATAGACACCAGTATGCAACAAATGGAGACAGTGCTTCAGTATGAAGTGTAAACTCACAAGGAATAGGTGTAAATCACATTGTTTATGTACATAAATTATAAACGGAAGAAAACACTTGTCAAGCCCTTGGGATTTTGTAAAAGGGTATATATTTTGTAATTTCAGCATAGTTACAGTATATCATCATACAGTATACTAGACTTATTGTATTATGCTGGACTGAACCGTGTAGAATACTTGGGGGTAATGGGGTATTTATTTATTTATTCATTGATGGTATTTATTTATTTATTTTATTGAAAGAAAATGTATTTTATGTTCATATAGCCCCTGAAAAGAAACACAGAATGCTGTCATTTATAACAAAGAGACATTTTTGTTTGATGTGTCAATGGAGCTTGAGCTTATTTATCTTGTGTTTTCTATGTTGTGATTGATGTACACTACTCTCACAAAGGCCTGTCAAACTTGTTATATCTGTTGAATTAGTAAGTTGCAACATTACCTGTTGTGCAGCTTCTGAGTAGTAAACTTTTCTTAGGGGAAAAAAAACAAAAAAAATAACTGTTCCCAAGCCACCAGAAGAAGAATATTTGCTTGTCTAAGTGACTATTAATTATTTACACTTTTTCCACCGCCACAAGTTTTCATTGGTCTTGATATTTGCCATCATTAATAAAGCATAAGTGATGATACTAACATATGCATTTACCAGATTATCTCATATTTCCTGAAGTTCTTTCCCTTTTGTATTTAATGGTGGTTCTTTTGTGATCAGAAGCTGCCACTTAGTAGTCTAAACCTGTCTTCAGTGTGCACATACTCACATCTCTCACATCTTTAGGGACGTACGTGTGAACAATAGCAATGTAGACTGGTCATCATCAGTGTTCAGTAGTTTAAAAAAGTGTGAAAGAATGATCACATCTTATAAAGTGCCAAACAGACACACATGCAATAGAGAATATCAAACTATAATATCATTTATGTACCCACTACTACATTGTGGAAGACAAAACATATGCTAAAAGTGAATGTTTTCTTGGAAGGAAATGCTTTATAACGAATGTTGGCCACAGTGATGACCCCTCAGACATATTTGGTGTTTTTGTTTGTTTGTTTTTTGATATGGTACAGAACCAAAAGCATGAGAACAAATGTTAAAATGTAGAACAGAACAATAAAAAATAATTATTGTATCAGGGTGAACTGGAAGAAATTTCTGATTTAGCTTGTATATGAATTTATTTACAAACCCATCGTACTGATAACCAAGCATGTCTTGTGTTTGAACAGTGGTGCAGAAAACAAACACACTTCATGGTATTTTTTTCCATAATAGTAAAAGCTTGTTTAATTATTTATTAATTATATTTTTGTGCACTCTACTGTAAATGGAGAGATACAAAGGTGAATGGGAGATACTGAAGTGTGTTTTATATTCAGTAATGTGCATGTTGAATATGTTTTCAGACAAACAGATGTTTTGAAGAATTTGGAAAAATTCAAGGATTGCTTCATCTGGTCTCAGTCCTTTGCCAGCATTGACATGGACTTTTATTACACTGTACTTATATTTGACAAAGTGATTTTATTTATTTTGGGACCTACATATATGTCAACAGCACATGTAGATATTTTCTATTGTCATGTATGTTGTAAAACTGCAGAAAACAAAATAATGTGCACTGGAATTGGAGAGCTCAGTAAAAGGTATCAAGGAACAAAATACATTTCATATTATCCCCATACATATAATATGTTAGTCGTTTGCCATCTATGTATCTTTCAGTATTGTCAAAAAAAGGGGGGGGGGGGGGGGGGGGGGCTGATCACTTCTATTAGGGTCTGCATAACATACTATATATGTACTGGAAAAAATCCTTTTCATAAGGGAATTGCACATAGCTGTGGAATTTTACAATAAAATGGTTGCATTTATCAGTGTGCATAGGTTCATCATTATTATGTATTATTTATATAATATTTGGGTGGCATTCTATATTGTTACAGATTGGTGTGATTATGCACAGACAAGGTGAAGCTAGTTTTAACTATTTTAGATACAGTTGGGCCTCTACCAAATGGTCATTAAGGGGTCGTGAGATGATTAATGGGGTAGGAAAGAAGGGGGGGGGGGGGGGACATTTTCTCCAATCTTTGGTTTTCTTTTGTTTGTTTTTCTTTTTTTGTGTTTGAAATATTTAAAAAATGTACCTATTAGGACTTAACAGTTATTTACATGAAAACGCTGAGAACCTTTGAGGGGAAATGTCTCTTTGGTGATACTGTTAATAATTTTTATACATTTGAAATGTGACATGTGATTTTATTTATTTTAGGACCCACAAACGAGACATGTGAAAAGCACATGTAGATATTTTCTATTGTTATGTATAGTTATGTATAGACAAGAAGCCCCAAGATACTACTTTTTTGCCATAAATGCTCCAAACCAATAGTTTATTCTTTATCAGCATTTACGTACAGTGCTTGAGTAAAGTTCCTTTCCACAACTTGTCAGAAAGTGGTGCAAAGGAACATTTACACCACTGCAATTCTGGAGTCCAAGCCATAGACTGAGGTTGAGGCTAGCACTGCAGTGTTTGGGTATGATGAAAAGGAGAGATTGATGCTGATTAAAGATGTCACTCATGTAGAAATCCATATACTGAGTATAAAAGCTATAATTTTAGTGCTACATCATTATATAAGCACTACAATGTAATAATAAATGGTAATGTAAAGTAACTGCTGACTTCCTAAAGGCAACAACTGCTTTTAATCAATCAATATTACTTGACATTACTATGAATTCACGTCAGGCAGATTTATGTTATTAATTATGCTGTGAATAAACAAGTAGTAACCGATATCTAGGTTTACCCTCCTCTACAGCCAAAACAGTGCACACTGTTTTAATAATAATAATTTAGTTCATTTAGTTTGATCCGGTCAGGTAAAACACAAGATATGCACACAAGCAGAAGTCCTCGCATGGATACTTAGATTTGCAATAATGATTGAATGGAGTTCACAACCACACCAACTAGATGGCCACTTTCAAACTTTCTATTTGACCTTAATCTCAAGCAAAGAGTGGTTGAACATGCTGTAATTAAAGTAGACTACGATGAACATAATTATCCAATTTTATCGTCATTTGATCAATCGTCAAGGTGTCACTTTAATTACATGTTACAATTGACAACGGGCATGTTGAGACATTTGAACAGTGACGTCTGCAAATTGTGCAGAAAGGATTGATGGAAATCAGTTATTTCCCCCTTGTGGAAGCAAAACATATTTAATACTACCGCCCTCCTCTGCGTCAGTCAAATTTATACTTCAGCACTTGTTACTCATCTCGAAGAGCTGTCAAAATTTTAACTGCCTATATACAGTGTTGTGAAAAAGTGTTTGCCCCCTCAGAAATTTAACTCAGCTTTCCAAAGATGTGATAAACCTCAGTTTATTTATGTTTTAACAGGGGGGTTAATCACTTTTTCACACAGGGCCATGTAGGTTTGTATTTAATAATAATAAACCTTCATTTAAAAACTGCACTTTGTGTTTATTTGTCCTACCCTTTTCTAATATTTGAATTTGTTTGATGATCTGAAACATGTCAGTGTGACAAACATGCAAAAACGAATAAGAAGCTTTGGAAAGCCGAGTTAAATTTCTGAGGGGGCAAACACTTTTCAACACTACTATATATATATATATATATATATATATATAACAAAGGTCATGTTAGTACTAACCTCTCTTAAGGACATTGAATTAGGCATGACATAATTCTACCAGAAGCATATTTTAATTTAATAGGCCAGTTTTTATATAGGAATAGCACAGCCTGTTCTGCTCTTGTTCAGTGACTCCCTTCCTTCCAGGAAAGTGCACTTGAAACAGAGCAGCAGTTGGCTGATGGACCCCTGTGCTGGCACCTTTCCCTCCACTGGGCAGGGTGGCAGCTGCAAAGGACAGCCAGTGAATCCCTCTGATTATTACACAACCGCCTGCAATGTACCACCATGTGTCATCATAGCTAGATCTTTCATCAGCTGAGGTACAAGCTCTTCAGCGATTGCAGAGCTGGGAGTGCAGGGAGTCCTGCATGAATAATGCAGTCTGCACATGGCTCACTTTTTAGGACTTCACCCTCATGCCTTTATCACTATACAGAATGAGATATCCAGAATATGAATATACTGACTCCTTTTTCACCTGTTGTTTTATCTAATACAAATTCAGTACATAGTCTGGCAATAGTCGATATTTTTAGTATATATAATAAACATCCTTCTAACAAGTATTGTGTATCCAAAGCCTAAAATAGCTTATTCGTCTGTGACATAGATCTCCATTGTTGACCAAGAAACAATAAACCACTGCAGTCAATCCTACATAATGTCTTGCTGCCATAAATCCTCACTAGCTCACAAATAGAATTATTCAAACTAACAACAGAGTGTAGGTCTGCAACATCAGTAATGAAAGCAGTGCTTTTACATTAGTATGATGCATACTGGAGATTTATTAGTGGAGCGTTTTTTTTTCTTATGGACATCACAGTGTTTTTTTCATACTGCAGATGTTGCTTTTGTTTTCATACATACATTTAGGCCATATCAGTATGTACTGAATCAGTATGTACATCATACTGCATAATAAATTAAAGGTTAAGTTTGCCATTACCAGCTGTCTGTTCACACTGAACAATTCAAGCAATACATCTCTGCATTACAAGACTGTATCAGCCACATTACTGTTCCCAGCTACCGATGAATGAAAACTGTTTATGTAGCTACAGGATAATGCCTTACAAATTGTCCACAGCAAAGGCCTGTTCTGGCCTTCCCTTTGTTGATTAATTCCAGATTAGGGACACTTGGAAGGGCATTGTCCGCCTTATACCATGGTCACTTGCCAAAGAAAAAAAATTAAGACCATAAATCTGTATCCCTGGTAACACCTGAGGGTTTAACTGATACCTGAAACACTTATTTCTATACCATAAGCTTATGCAATGGAAACACTGTTTATTACTCCAGTAAATAGAACAAACTTTGGACACTTGTTGGCAACACAAGATATTTCTTGTCCGCTCAGCTCACAGGACCGTTTGTACCAGCTTTGGCCCAGAAAGCTAACGTTATGCTAGCAGGATTTCAACAGTTGACAAACAGTAAATTTGACAGTTACTGTTTACCAGCCACGTCATTGTCCCCAAATCAATATCCTGAAGTAGCAAGTTCAATAGCGAATGGGATTTGAGATGGCCGCTTATGTGATAAAAAATCAGTAAGTTCAGTGAGGCAGTGTACTCACAGCGTGTGTCACCATCCAGTGATGTTCAGAAGCTTTGTATGAATAGTATGGATAGTGAGCATCATAGCCAGGCAAGCGTTAGCATTTAGCAGATGCCTGGAATAGTATAGCCAATCAGAGGCAGAGCAGGGGCAAGTCTATGGTCTGCTTCATTGTTTTCAAAAGTCTCTTCCCGTCCAGAATAAAATGCAATCCCAGGGTTTTAAAACAATAATGGGGTCAGCAGCATTTTCAGAAGTCTCCATTTAGGGGTTCGAAAACAGCGGAGTAGTCTGGAAGCTAGGCATAAATCTAGCAAAAGTTATGCGTTTTAAAATGATAACATATTAGTTTGGATGTTGCCTAAGGGTCACCTGTTATTAACACACAGTGGATATACAGTAGGCTCTGTAAGGAGATCTTAGATGCATTTTAGTCATGTGACAAAACATGGATAAATGGAACAATGACTTGAGAGAATTAAAAGGGGATTTCAAGTAAAGGGACTAATATAGGTCAGGTGCTGTGCAATAGACTAGAGGTCACTAATAGGCGGACCGCGGTCCGGATCCGGACCCAGCCGCTGTCTTCTTGATCGCCAATCTACAGCCACTTTATTATTGAGACTTACTATATCGTGACGGAACGTTTCTATTTTAACCACGCAGCTTTTCTAGCATTTACTGTACTGGTTTAGCGGCCCAGGAAACTTACAGACCAATTGCATATGCTCCAATCGTCTCATGTGACTGTCAGCCAATGAAATCTGTGCATTCCAATGCTTGCAAGTCGAGTCTGCGAGATTCACCAGACGATTGGAAACACACAAAAGAGATTTCACATGGCTTTAAATCAAGGATGTACAGATTTTTACATGTACGTTCCTCCCACGGGCAGTTCAAAACCAGAATATCTCAAAGATCTCCAATGCTAGCTGGCAGGACAAACTAGAGCTCACATTTCTCACTGAACAAAAGAAAGTAGGAAAGTGGTAGTTCTGTAAGAGGGAATGAAAGAGAAGAGGAGACACTACAGCTGTTCATTTGTTAGGATGTGTTGAGTGTTTATTATAAAATTGGTTAAGACTACACTTCATCACTTCAAGCTACACTTTTTATTAAATCTTTTCTAAAAATTAAACACTTTATTTTAATTTACTGAAATTTAGAATTTATTAGAGTAGTTATTATTTATTATCCCTCCAGTTTGATGTGAAAACTGACGGTTGATTTGACGGTCCGTTGTTGACTAAAAACGTTGATGGTAGTATCGGTAGTTGATACAACTATACATTATGGTACTAAATGATAACGCAACTTAGTCGTTTTGATGTTCTCTATTTTCTCTAACTGGACCTCTTCTGAATTCTAATTGAATACCCCTGCACTAGATCACTTATATTAATTGACAGTTTATGATTGGTCTAGTACATAACATAAAAAAATGTAGAGCCCTTTTAATAATCCTACTTTAAAGTGAACTCTCTCAAATTAGTTGAAGCCATTGGTTATTTCACATCTTTACACACATCAATTAAACACCAGACTCTAAGACATTAGATTTCTGTAATGCCCATGGTCCTGACCTCTTTCAACAGTATTTAAAAAGTCATTGTCGCGTTGACCCGGTGGAGGTGTGGCTGTCTTCAGTGTGCCCGTCTCATTTCCTCCTCCTGCATGCCGTCTCACCTGCGCGCCGCTCTGCACAGCAGCCCGCATGTATGGAAAGCCCTTTGAGCATTTATTCCGTATCCTGGCTATCAAACTTTATTTGCATCTACTAGTTACTAGTACTAGTCTTTGCCAGAACTAGTTCGCCATTTTGTCAAACTAGTAGACCAAAAGCCTCAACTAGTGGTCATCTGGACCGAACTAGTAAAGCACATGTTAACTAGTGACCAGCAAAAGCTTTAACGTGTTAACTAGTTGAACATAAATTCGGCTTACTAATTAACTAGTGGCTGACAAATTTATGCACTAGTTAGCTAGTGGGAGCTAAAATGCTTACTAGTAAACTAGTAAAGGCCAAAAAGTCCACTAGTAACACTAGTTGAGGCATTTTAGCTCTTAGTAGTTAACTAGTGAGGCAAAAATAGTTGTACTAGTTAACTAGTGAAAGCCAGAATGCCCACTAGTTAACTAGTAAGAGCTAAAATACCCACTAGTTAACTAGCTAAAGTCTTAAGAACTAGTACGATTATTTGTGTTGAACTATTTAACTAGTAAGGTCAAAAGAGCCTCCACTAGTTAACTAGTGGACATTTTAGCTCTTACTAGTTAACTAGTAAAACATTTTTGGCTTTACTAGTTAACTACTAAGGTCATAAATGCATCAACCAGTTAACTAGTAAACATTTTAGCTCTTACTAGTTAACTAGTAAAACATTTTAAGCCTCACTAGTCAACTAGTAAGGTAAAAAAATGCGTCAACTAGTACTACTAGTGGACATTTTGGCCTTTACTAGTTAACTAGTGCAATATTTTTCACCTTACTAGTTAACTTGTAAGGTCTAAGATGCATCAGCTTAAATAGCTGAACCATTGTTTGATTATTTCTTTATGCACTAGTAGTGATTTTGGCCTTCACTAGTTAACTAGTAAAACATTTTAAGTCTGACTAGTTAACTAGTACGGTCTAAATCGAACAAAAGTAGTTAACTAGTAGACATTTTTGCATTGACTAGTTAACATGTAGGCGGCAAAGAGAAGCCACTAGTAGTACTAGTTGCAGTTCCTCAGGTCAACATGTTAACTAGTGCACAACATGCAAATGAATTGGGCAGGATTATCACAAAATCCTGAGTCCTGCTTGGTTGAAATTTATAATTTTGAACTGGAGATCCAATAGGAAGACTCAAAGTCCACTTTTCCCCTCCCCCTTATTAGCATTTTGCTCCACTGGTTAACTAGTGGGCATTTTGGCATCCACTAGTTCTACTAGTAAACAATTTTACACCCACTAGTTAACTAGTCCGATCAAAATAGGCTTTTACTAGTTAACTAGTGGGCATTTTGGCTCTTACTAGTTAACTAGTAAAACATTTTTCGCCTTACTAGTTAACTAGTAAGGTCCAAAAGACTTTAGCTAGTTAACTAGTGGGTATTTTAGCTCTTACTTGTTAACTAATAAGGCAAAAAATGTTCTACTAGTTAACATTTTTTACCTTACTAGTTAACTAGTAAGGTAAAAAATGTTAAATGTTAAATGTTAAATGTTAACTAGTTAACTAGTAAGAACAAAAGTGCGTCAACTAGTTAACTAGTGGACATTTTAGCTCGTACTAGTTAACTAGCACAACAATTTTCGCCTCACTAGTTAACTAGTATGAGCTAAAATGCCTCAACTAGTGTTACTAGTGGACTTTTTGGCCTTTACTAGTTTACTAGTAAGCATTTTAGCTCCCACTAGTTAACTAGTGCATAAATTTGTCACCCACTAGTTAACTAGTAAGCCGAATTTATGTTCCACTAGTAAACATGTTAAAGCTTTTGCTGGTCACTAGTTAACTAGTACGTCTTTGTGCTTTACTAGTTCGGTCCAGATGGCCACTAGTTCGTCAAAAAGCCAACTAGTTGAGACTTTTGGTGTACTAGTTTGACAAAATGGCGAACTAGTTCTGGCAAAGACCGAACTAGTAGATGCAAATAAAGTTTGATATCCAGGATTTAGAATAAATGCTCAAACGGCTTTCCATACACACGTGACTGTGCGCGCCCTGGCGCACGCTCGACCAGGTGAATTGAATTGGGGCAATCAGAAGCTCGTGCCCAGTTCAATCAGCGTAGTACAAACACCCACATCAGTCATTTCACTAGGGTGCGACGGACTGAGAGGACGGCTGAAGTACAAACGCATCCACTGTGAGGGACTGGGACTTTTTGATTGTGACGGGCTATCGGTAAGCTCTCGTTTGGATCTTTGTCTGTTTGGGTGTAGAAATGTATTTAATGGGCTAAATGTGTTAATGTTGTGGGGAAAGCTTAAAAATGTCACTGCGTGGCTTAAAGTGATAGTAAACTGATAAGACCCAAATGCTTAAATTTATATGGGTAAAAAGTATGGGTTTCCTATCTAATTTGTGTAGATTAATATTTAAAATGGTAACCCAAAATCCTTTGTTAAAGCTTAATTAAAATTGATAAAATGTAAAGAATATTCTTTCGTTAACCTTTTATTAAAATGTTTGAACACTTGTTAAATACTTTTACCTAATCTAAATATACATACTTTCTACTTTGTTGAAATACTTAACCTTACCTGTGTTGGGGGGGGCATGATGCTGATTCTGTCACTGGTACCTGTTCACCTGGTCAAAATAAGTCTTTTCTGAGTGGAATCTGAAGTCTGGTCCTTTTCAAGTGTGGACACTTCAGTTAGAAAAGACACTTGACAGTCATGATACTGAAGATGCCATCCTGTTACATCAACAAACCAGATTTCATTACAGATGACATTTAATGACTGTTCAATCAATGATGATCATTGTGAAATGTCAGCCATAAAATAATTTGACCTTTCACACTAATTTAGACTATGACCCGTGTTAGTACAGAGGGCTGGTGGGAGTGACCACCAACGTTCATGTAAGTGATTCCAGTTATTTTTACAGCTGCATGTGTAATTTCTTGATGTTGCCGCTTGTTTGTGACATGTATTCAACTGTGCATGCATGTTTCTGCATAGTTCTCTGCACCCCTCATTAACAGCTCAAATGTAATCTGCTTGGGCTCAGTAACAGAGTGAACAGGGTAACAGGCATGGTTGCATAACTTCTTCCTTTAGCCAAGACACTGAATAAACGGGGATTAATTACCAGGGCTTACTGTCAAGATACTCCAATCCACGATCCGCACAGGCAGATGATAAATAGGATGGCATATGCACGAGGACTGAGTATGCACATGCATAATGTGTTGTCATTTCTCACACTAATGAAATAAATAAAATGTTAATTTTATTTGTTTATTGCTGAAGCCTCACATGTAAAGGTTTCTCATTAAATGAATGGAACTTAGCCAACCACTTTAAAATCACTGTCCCACTGTAAAGTCCCACATCTCATGATGGTGTTTAATAATTCCAACTTCAAAAGGCCAAAGAGGACAAACCGAGATCGAGGGTAAGTAAGACAAATAAGAGGCTTGAGGGTGTTTTATTTATTTTTTTTTTTTACTTCAGTGATTAGCAGAGATTTCAGTGCGTGTGTGTATATAGCGACCTCTGACATTCATGCCTTTTAAATTCCAACCAGCTTTAATCCTTACAGCTGCAACTGCCTGCAGTCTCCTCCATAACAGCACTTATTTAGCTGAGAGTATCAGCTTTTTTTTTGTTTTGTTTTTTATATTCTTGACAGGTAGTTATTTTTCTATTTTTGGCAAAGTCAAAACCCAAACCATAGATGTACAATGTAGATTATGTTAATATATGTGCAATTAGTTTGGCTTATTTAATATAGCACCTTTCAAAGCTCAAGGTCACAAAGTGCTTTCCAAGAGTAAAATATTAGAAATAAGACTATCAAAAATTAAAGAAATAAAGATAAAAATCATAAACCGTAAGAAATAATCAAACAATGGTTCAGTTAAAGCCTCAATCATAACATTATACCCATTCAAACAAGATAAAGATTGTTTTGTATCTGTAAAGAGTTATTTCTCCTCATTGCTGGTAATATGTGGTGAAGATGTAATTAACTCAGCAGGTGACAGTGCTAATTGCTGAAATTAAGCAGCATTGGAACTGTCAACCAGACATTATTACACATTTCAGCTTCTACAGTTACAAAACCATTTGGTTAAAGGATTACTTGAGGTAGGGGCTAACCTGGGTGCGATTTTCACATTCTGGTGTCGAAATGGCAATAGGTATAAAGTCTTGGAATCCGTGCAGTAGATTGCTTCATGACTGGAAACGCAATTAGCGAGTTGGAGAGTGTTTGTGTTGGAGTAATGTTAAGAAATAAAATCTTGCTAGCAGTTCCTGCGTTCACAACAAACTCCCCTCGCTCTTATCCACCAGTGTTTCCTGCAACAACTCGCCTTTCACGAGATTTTCACCCAGACTCGCTCGTGGGGATCCTCTCCATGATGTTGTAGCCAATATGTATAACAGTCTGAGCCTGTTGGGGGCAAAATAAAGCACATTTGATGGGCACAAGTATCCCAAAGCAATACAGCCTGTTTGCAGCTGCCGGCTGAAGCTATCTACTGCACGGATTCCAAAACTTTTTATCATTTCAACACCAAAATATGTGGAAAAATATTCTACAAACACTTTTTTCAGCTTTTTTTTTTTTTTTTTTCTTCAGGCTGAAGACAGCCTATCCTAACACTCTAAACAACCCCAGTTTTAGCTAAACCACATGCAATGAACAAATCCCTAATGTAGAACAGTTACATATGTGCATTTAGTACATGATTGGGCACAAGGT
The DNA here is from genome assembly GCF_014851395.1 of Micropterus salmoides. Taxonomy (NCBI): domain Eukaryota; kingdom Metazoa; phylum Chordata; class Actinopteri; order Centrarchiformes; family Centrarchidae; genus Micropterus; species Micropterus salmoides. The sequence goes on from NW_024044681.1 coordinate 17,414,557, forward strand.
TAGCTGATCATAGAGGAAAAACATTGCATAAAAACCATAGGTTTCTGAAGAGACATGTTGAAGCTTTGATTTGAGTCTTTTTGCTTGCAGTGATCTTACTAGTTACCAGACACGGATCTTCTGTGGTTGCACAGGGGGCACCCGCCCCCCTTGTGATCAGATTGTCCACCCCAATTTTCATTGGCTCTTATTGATCAATTATTGTGCCTTTCAATTTCCGATAGAACACAAATTTTGAAAAGTGCTGTTAAAAAAAGACAGTTCTGCAGGAAAGCAAAGAGATGCAAGAGAAGTCAGAACTCTATTTCTTGAATGTACTATGTATCATAAGGTTTTGCAAATTACTGTTAAAATGAATTTGGTTAAGTTCGCATTGGAAAGTGTTGTTGTTGTGCTTAGCCTGTTTCATATGCATTAACAAACATTGGCTAAGTTAGCCTAGCAGAAGCTCCTTCTAACTTGACTAATGTTGACAATCATTGTGGTGTTACAAATGAAGGTTCTTTACTTTGTCCTTTTGTTTAAGGGCTTAGTTTGTGTGGACCGAATTAATGGTAGCTGCAAGTAGTCTGCTTTTCACTGTATGTGGCAGAGCTAACGTTAATGCTGGCTCTTTAGCTAGCTAATGCTGGCTCTTTAGCTAGCTAATGCTGGCTCTTTAGCTAGCTAATGCTGGCTCTTTAGCTAGCTAATGCTGGCTCTTTAGCTAGCTAATGCTGGCTCTTTAGCTAGCTAATGCTGGCTCTTTAGCTAGCTAATGCTGGCTCTTTAGCTAGCTAATGCTGGCTCTTTAGCTAGCTAATGCTGGCTCTTTACCGTACTTTCTCATATTGACCTCAACTGCAGAAGTTAACGGGACTTTATTTGAACTCGTATAAGAGATGCTCTCCTTCAAAATCCCTCAGTTTGTTAGAATAATTTGTCATAATTCAGTATACTTTGCCATGTTATAGTTGCCGCATTATGCTGCACAAACACTTCCTGTATGATTACAAATTAAAAGCCCTCTCTAGCATTTCAGTGGTAAGAAACCTGTAATTTCTGAACAAGGCTTTTGTTGTGAAACATTTGCAGGAACGTGTTGGGGAAACTCATTGACTTGCAAGATCCCCCATATGGCACTTGAAATGTAGCTACTGCTTTGTCGTGCCACTTGTATGTTACTTGAAAATATATAGTCTAGTTGAAACATCAACACACATCCACACTGAAAACGGGAAAACAACACTGTAGATGAGTAATCGAGAACAAAAGTGTGTTGTAATATGCATGTTTTCAAGGTAGAGTTAACTAACAATGAAATGGAGAAAAGCAAGACAACTTCATTAAGAAGAAACATTGGGCTTAGAACAGGGACAGTGCAGGTCAGGCTGAGGGCCCTGAAGGTCAGCCTGAATGAAGCCAGGGACCATCCCATGTTGAACAAAACTTCCAGAGGCAGACCAGCACCCATAGACCAGGTGAAAACAGACATCATTCAAATCAAGGGTCTAAGGATCGAGGCTGATGTATGCAGTACAGATTGTCAAGCGCCCTGAGGCAAATTGTGATTTATGATATTGGGCTGTGTAAATAAAATTTACTTGATTTGACTACTTTTATTAACTAAATTAAACTGATGGCGTTGTGTACTGTGCAGTTTTAATTGTTTGCCTTTCTTAAACATCTGCACTTTATGATGTATTGTAAAAAGTATAATTTTAATATAAATAAAACTTATTTATGTCAACCAGTATTTTTAGTTATGTAGAATCGGCTGACAGCTGGAGCCTCCCTGTTCAACCATTGCCTACATTTGCTGCACCTAAAGGTCCCCAAGGTGGATAATTAAGAAACCCAAAATGTTAACCCACCATGTAGCAATGTGATTTCATAGTTTTCAGTCATGTGACATGCGCGGTGACCTGGAGGGCAAAACAGACCAACATAGCAGCTCACATCGCAACTCCCCCAGTAGAGATGCCGCAAAAGCAGTTCAATTTATGGATCCCCTCTAAACTAAAGAAAATGAAAGATGAACACAAACTGCAAGTGTTGGGCACTTCCGATCCATGTTACAGCATCCGCTTCTGCATTTCTACCGTTAAAAAAACAAACACCAGGTCCCTGCAGCTGCTCAACTGCAGTAATGTACTTGCATTTACCTTGTGGGGAATCCCTCACCTAACACAGCCCAGGCTTGTCTCCTCCTTGTTTAGTGCATCTGAAAGCACAACAACCATCCAGCATTTTGGCAATGCAAAAGTAACAAACTCAAAGTATCACTTGTTTCCTGGTTGGCGGGCAGCGGAAAAAACATCTTTTTTACATTTTGGTTAAACACGGTTAACGCCTCCAGTATGTTTCAAAATTTGTATTGATTGCTTTAAAGCATTGTTACCTGTAAGAGGGATACAAATGAAGTTATTAGTAGTATTAAAACTGACACAGCATTGAAACTTTTTGGCCATTATGGCAGAGATTGCAAGGCCCTTTAGTAAAACAGAAAATGGAGCGTAGAAATGCCAAATACACGTCACATAACTCAAAATGAGATTTGAGGTTCTAGCTGAGATGGTTAGGAAGGACACTGTTGAAGAGGTAAAGCAAAGCGGGCATTTACTGTCCAAGCTGATGAGACAAGACTTACAAGAACAAATTTCATTAGTGCTCAGGTACTACAAGGGAACGGTACATGAAGGCTTCATGCATTTTGAACATGCCGATAAGCTTGATGCTGCTGGGATAACAGAAAATTGTGAATGGCCTCAAACTATGGATTGAAATTCAGAGAACAGCTGGTTGGGCGCGACAGAGCCTCAGTGATGAGCAGCGGATTCAATTCTGCAAGGATACAGTCGCTGGCTAAGCATGCTTTTTATGTGCACTGCAATGCAAATTTCCTTTATTTGGTGATTGTGGACACGGTGAAAGCAGTTCCAGAGACATCATGCTTTTTCCTTTTTTGCAGCGCCTATATATATTTCTATCTGAATTGTATGTAAGCACAGGCTTTATGGGCAACTTAAGTTCAATGACCCTTGACCATTGGAGCTGTACACTCTGGGCTTCCCATACTCATCCAGTAAAGTTACTTGCTTTTATACTGACCTTTGATTTGAAAGATGTTTTGGAATTTTGGGTTACAGATTAATGTTAAATGTTTACTTGTACTATAGCTGATGAGACATTAAATCATAGATTGAACTTGTTGCTGTGGATTTCCTGTGAGAACATTAAACACTACAGGTGTGTGTATTTCTACAATTATTACAAATCCTTCCCAATAAATAAAATAAAGTCTGTAGAAAGACATGTTTCTCAGGTCCAGAAAAGGCATAAGCAAGTGTTTGATTTTGAAGCATAACCTTTACACTGAAAAATACCCCAATACCTGAAAAGCAAGGTCATGTACAGCTGGTCGACCATAACAAAGACCAAAAATCTTGGTCGATACACCACTAGCAGTTAGCCAACTGGAACCAGTTCTCTCTTAGCAAATTCAGCAGAATATACGTCTGCTTACACCAAGCATTTTTAGGCTTCTTAAATAGATGCACAGAGAGTCTGGGATAAACACAAAAGGACAAACAGGAAAATTTGATGATACAGCATCAATGTTGTTGTGCAAAATCTTTCAAGTCCATAACGTGAACCATTTCTACTGTACTGCCAGATTCTGAATACCTTACCATTTTATTTATATTTGTTTTAGTTATAATATTTTTATCAGGTCATGGGGAATTCGAAGTATATCCCTACCACCAACAGGCAGGAGGAGTCTGGAAGTAGTGGAAAACTCTAGATCTGTTGTCTGGGCTGAGCTTGGCACCCTACCGGCAGCATGAAAGGTAAGACTGTACTGCATCCTGAGCAGAAATCTACCAAACTCTCACATCTTCAAAAGTTATCACCTTCACCAGTTTTCTCATCAAAGGTGCAACTTTCAGAATTACACTTTTACCAGCAGTCAGGCCAGGACTGTACATGTTACGCCCCTGAAAATGGGGAGGAATAATCACAAGAGTGAAAAGATGTTTCCTCAGCAAGAACTTTTACTCTAATGAGGAAAATACCACTACATCCCCAGACCATGAATTTACTATATTTAGTTATCGTATGTTCAGATTATTAATATTCTATTTTAACTTGTCACATTACACATCTTCACGAACAGTTTTATCCAATCTGGAATGCAAGCAATATACAATACACAAACTACTTTGCATTGCATCTTTTCTTTAGCACACATGGCATAGTTTTGTATAGGATACACAAGACTAGTGCTGTTCTCCAAAATGTAAACTTTTTAGGAAGTGAAATCAAAAAGCCTTCCCTGCAGCATCCATCTCTCTGTATAATCTCTCTATGCACTCTATATTGTGTTCTACTTTTCCTTGCAGTATCCTGTTAGTATTTGCTGATGCAGTTGAGCTAGTTTTCCCTCTGGGATCATTAAAGATTCATCACATCTGAAATATGAGGTGGAGGTGAAGTTGTTAAGTTGTTTCTTGGGCTGAGTATTTCACATACCATATAAAATAAGATCGTTTAAGGTCTCAGATCTGTCAAGGTGTTTCTCTCGACAGAGGAAAACACTGGGGAGCAGGAGGCAGGGAAACATGCACATTTTATTTTAGAATGGAACATAGAAGAATGGTTGGCTGAGTTTAACTAACTTGGGAAACATGGGATTTCATGGTATTAATACATGTTTATATAGATCACAGCGATTGCCGCAACTAAGTGGCAGGTGCAGGTAGGCATATAATCATGGTATTAAAAAGCGGTGTTGTATTTATTGATAGCAGCTACTGTACATACTGTGGGTGATGTTCAGAGCATTTAAGATGTTGGGCTTAAAACAATATGTGTTTCAAAGTTTAATATTCGAAGATTCAGACTCCTATTCAATATCCGCCAGCTGTCAGTAATTTGTTACATTCACAAACTACCACGCTAATTGCTAAAACTGACCTAATGTGATCAGCAAGATCATATTTTATAGGAAGACCCAACACTGTTGCTAGGGACTCTTCACTTAATTTAGTTTGGAGTGAGATTTGGTATCAGTGAAGTCGATGCATTTTAGTAGAGTAGGCCTTACATGACATTACCCACCGCAGGGGTTGGGGTCATCACTCCTCAACCCCCAGGAATTTTGTTTAAAGTTCAGCAGCCAAATTCACACTTTTAAAGCAGATGTAGATGAAAAGCCAAGTCAATAATCATGGTCCATGGAAGTATAGTTTATTTGCATACTTGCCAACCTCGGGACATCATAGCGTAAATCAGGAGACCAGATCCAACCAGGGTATCTGGTGATCTTCCCCAGAAAATTGTTAATTTCAGAGTTTTCCTGCATTCTAGTGGATTTTTTTTGTGGCCAACATGTGGTGTTGCGAGGACAGGGGGGCAGGAGACTTAGGAGAATCTGGAGGGTTAAATATATATGCAGATGTGATTGAATCTTGTTCAGATATATTGTTAATGGATGATATTGGTGATTTGATTTTCAAATTTGTAGTACTCATCCCAGGGGTGTAACATTGATTTAAAGAGCAGGGAGTCTGGGGGTCTTTCCTTTTAGGAAAAAGAAAAAAGCATATGAATACAACTTTCTGTATTTCTAAATGCTTTTAGCATATTCTCAGCTACTAAAAAAAGTAACACGACTAAGATTGCTATCATGTTTAGTTTAATCATTTTGCCAGAAAAGTGGCAAAAAGTATACATCAGAGAAAGCTGTCTTCAGTTTCTGGGTTAAACATGTTTTCTACATGTTTAACCCAGAAACTACACCGTGGTATTCAATTAGGAACATAAGTTATACTTTAAAGAATTATTTATGGCACCATCAGCTGATACTGTTCCATTTGTAACTTCAGTTACAGTGTATGTATGTTCAAGGTCACTGTAGATGACTGTGCTTTTGTTTATGTTCTAGTCCAGTGCCTAGTACTCTTTATTATGAGGAGTATACTATGATTATACCTTCTTACTATAATTCAAAATATATGCCTTGTTACTCCCTTCTTTAAAAATTGTATAGCCACAATCTAATTCTTATATGTAATGGTTTATGTAGGGACATACGCGACAGTCAGCATAGCCAGCAGAATTGACAATTTGCAGACTTTTTTTTTGCAGCTGGTTAAAATACTGTTAATTGCCCAAGTAAAATTGTGGCCCTTGTTGTTTGAAAATTGCACTCTTTCTTGTTGCCATTTCCATGTTGAAAGTGTTAGTTTAGTCAGTATTAGTTAGTAATTGAGCTAGCATTGTAAAATTACATTAAGATATGATATCAGCAAGTTGACTTGTAGCTTTTCGTTAAAATAGACACATCAGAGCTATTCAGAATAACTGGTAATGGGAGAGTCATTAGAAAAGATAAATAAAATATATATATTGGACATTAAAGTAGTTAAATGGCTTTATGACCTACAACAGTGTCAGAAGTAATTTAATGTATGCCTCTGCTCTGCCATCACGTTCAAAGATTAGTAGCCACGTACTGAGAAAATAAGTTATTCTACTTATTTTGAAGTGAATAATCCCGCTTTCCTACTACTGCTTAGAGCCTCATGGCCCCTGTGTATTTACTGTTTCATTTTGGCCTGCTGGCTCTGCAGGGAGAGAAAGCTGCAGGTGTAGAGATGTTTAAATCTCTAATCTCTCACAGTGACTGACTTCTTCACTGTGACTAAATCTGTGAAATTAGAATACTCTGTTGCTGTGGGTTACTTGCAGATAAGAGTACAATCTGGCTGATGTTGATTAAAACAGCCTAGAAAAGAGACATTCCGTATTTAGAAACTACTTTGCATTCACTATAAAATGTATCTTATAGCTATAACATTTTTCCGTGTGATTTCAAATGATCTACACTTTACATGCAGCGCAGACACATTCGCTTTCATTATCCCTATGGGGCAGCCACCTGTTCTGGTATTTGATTTAATCTAGACTCCCCGGTCTTGCAGGTATACTCATATTTCATTTTCCTGTGCCGCAGATCCATGTTGTCCTTACTATTTTTGTCTCATTGATATTTATGTGTAATGAAATGAGAGTGAAACACAAGGCTCAGGCCCTTCACATCATTGTTTGCTCAGCATCGAGTGACTATCAGACATAATCAAAGCCTGATAAGTCAAGCCAATACCATTACCAGGCCTGTTTCACAGTTTGGTTTCGAGATGAACTGCGGCAATGAGCTTTGACAGGACTGATGGAGCGTGCAGACAGGAGTGACACAATGTTATACACATTTCCCCTCTGCAATAGAAATGCATCACCTTGTACTGGGATAAAATTGTTAGTCAAATGTGCTGTGACAGTGAGACATTTGAAAGCTGTTTCTCTCTCAGAGTGTTGTTCACAGATACAATTAGGAATATGGTGTGGTGACCCTATCAATTTTCATCCTCTAGGATTACAGTAGGTTTATAGACAGTGTGTTGCTGGGATTGTTTTTCTATTAATGTTGCAAATTCTTAAAATCTACATTTAAACCCATTTTAATAATCTAAATCCCCAAATAGTTACAATACAGATAACTGTAAACTACTTTGTACAGGGAGTAGGACTGGCCAATGCAACACTTTTCTCATGCTTTCCTTTTAGGCCCACTATCCCTAGATATTATATCCATATTGGATAATTCTGTACCTTACAATTTGCAGATAATGCATGCTGAAAAACTCTATATTGACCTAACCTTAATGAAATGCCTTACTCTGATTATTCTATAACCAAATTTATTTCCTTGCACAAATACGGTCTTAGCAATAATTGAGAAATACTGCAGTTGGGTGTAAACAAAAAGCTTCCACAGAATCATCCAATATTGATATTCTTTTCTGGTGATGGAGTTATTCCTTTTTCCTTTTGTGTCAAGTGATTACTAACCTGACTCGTCAGATGTTTGCATTTTCAAAAAATACTTGACAGGTGATTGGATGAACCAGTTCTCCATCTGTCACGGGCTAACTCCAGCCAATCAGATCAACGAACCATTTGACATTGTAGGAGAGCCGAAGCCATTCATTCATTTTAGGGGGATTTATACTTTTACTCCCCTACATTTTAAATCATGTATTGTGCTGATTGCTATCTGATCCCTGTAGTTAAGTTACTGAGAAGAACAAAAAAATATTTTGCCACTGAAAATAATGCGTATTTACAGATTATTTCATTAAGGACTGAACACACACAAGAACAGACAAACTGTCGTACCGAAAAAGGCGTATGTATAAAAACATATTATATTCACATGTGGCTGTATGGTACAGTGGCAAAGTTGTTGCTCTTACAACAGCATGTCCTGGGTTAAATCCTGCTCATGGCAACTCTTTTTCAAAAAACGAGCCATTAATGAGACTGAGCAAGTCTCAATTATGACTCCTGCTGCTAAATGCGCTCTCACCTATTTGAATTTTAGGAGCAACATATGAGAAAGATATCGAACAACATTGAAATTAAAATGAGAATCACAATTTTGTCTCCTGAGCTCTAGAAAAGCAACTACTGAGCAAAAAAAATTCTTTATGGCAGAGGCTGAGGAGAGAGCAAAGATGTGTGAGGAAGGGGGGGGGAAAAAAAGAGTGACGAGCAAGAGACCGGACAAGAGTAAATATCGGACTGGCTTTTACTGTTTGGTGTGAGCTAAAAGAGCTGAGGACATATGCTGAACTGGCCTTCTTGCTGTTGGACTAGTAAGTAATAACTTATTAGATGGCTTGTCATGTGCGCTTGCTTGATGTTTGCCTGTGTTAACAAAGTTGTCGACTCTGCAAAATCAGAGGTTTCACGGACAGCGGTTTAGCAGCTACCTATATTAAGTTGATGTTAGCAAACTTACTAGATAACACGGACATCACATTATTTACGACAGTGGTGAACGGTAGGGCCGCACAAAAAAACCTTACACAATGTTGCTCTAAAAGAGATTCAGGTATCATATATTCTGCTCTTATTCTAAGTTCTACTAAAGAACTGATAACTCATCCAAAGCTTTTCAGAAGCAGTGGAGTGCTATAACAGGGAATACAATACTTAAGGTTCATTAGTTCATTACTATTTTTTTCTTTTTAGTGGCTGCCATCCTAAGACATCCGCTGCAATTAAGTGGCTAATGTATGGGGCCTAATTTAGGCTGAGTCAGATTAATATGCGCACACTCATACCAACTGCAAATTCAGCGACAAAATCATATGGAGACCTTCAATTACACAAAAATGCTAAATAAGCTTTTGAGTGTATGTGAATATAAACACTGGCATTTTGTGAGGATGAAACATTCTGTGACAGGAGGGGCATGAAAGAAATGTTTATACCCTACCACATAAACATGACACACAGTCAACTGCTTGTCTTATAGTACCTTCGGCAGCTGCCTTTTCTAATCTATCAACTGAGTAGATGAGTCGATCTGTCAGGTCTTGCCTTGGTTCAGGGGATGGTCACACAGAGGGATGTCAGAAACCTCTGCCCCAATGTTTTAAGTTTTGGTGTGTTTACAGATTCACTTTATCATGCATTTGTCAAATTGTGGGGAAAATGTTTTGAGAAACAGCTTGTTAACATTGTTTACCCCCAGATATGAACCGGAGAGCACTCTTAGCTGTAGGCTAGTCTTGGTTATAACTAAGAGGCAATCAGAGACCAGGCATAGTCTTATCATAAAGCAGAGGCTAAGGCAGATAAATCAGTTACATGTCAAAGCTTACTATGGATTATGTCATGACCCATTCAAGTGGCTAAAAATCTAAACTAATTCTTTTGAGACAAAGTTTATTGATGTGCAGTATATGTATCTGCATATTTCTACCTGAATAGTGTTGTGCTTATTCACACCTGCTCCAGAGCAGGGGGGATTAAGAGATGGATAGATATAGATAATCCTGTGTGTGTGCACTTCTTGACCACACTGCCCTTGACACTACCTCGCTCCATGTGACTGCCCCTGCCTGGGCTTCCTGAGGCGATGTCGCGCCAGCATTAGGCCTGTCTAGTCGAGAAACTGGATATATCTCTCCCCACAGGGCTGAAGGCCCATGGTTGCATGCCTTAGATATCTCCTTCACTGGATGTCCACTCCCCCCTGGTCCCTGTGACTTACCCAAGCACACAGCTGAGTCACTCCCATAGGGGGAACACATACAAGACAAAGACACAAACATACATGTTGCCTATATTTTGAAATCTGTTTTGAATATATTCTAGGGTTTGGAAAGAAATTTGTACATAAAGATGCCATTCACTTATTGTTTTGTGAGGGTGAAATATATTTGAGCATATCACCAGTGACAAAAACTTTGTTTTATCGGACCGTTTTTGGTCTGGGTATGGGCCACTGTGGCAACAGGGTGAACTAAGATGCCCTCCCCAGACACTTCCTCTAGGGCCTCCTGGAAGTTCCGAAGGCATTCCCAAACTACCGCTACAGGAGACATGCCAATTCAGGGGAGCAGTAGTTCTACTCCAAGCTCCTTACAGATGTCCAAGCTTCTAACTCCTTGAAGGAAGTCCATAAATAACATGGAATTGCAGTGCTCCTCCTGACGCAAAGGTTTGTAATTTGGTCAAGCCTCCTTTTCAGCACCTTGGTATAGCTTTCCCAAGGAGGCTGAGCAGTGCCATATCCCCAAAAAAGAGGGACAGATTTTATCCCCTTTTATTAACAAATACAAATGAATCACCCTAGGCTGCCAGTCTAACACAGCCCCCAACAAGAATCTCCAACAATATTCAAAACCTTTTAGCACATCAGTGTGGGAGTTTTCCACTAATGCCCCTTTTCCACAGCATGGTACCAGCTCGATTCACCTTGACTTTTTTGGTTTTCTGTTGGGGGGGAGTTGTACCTGGTACTTGTTTCCGTTGAGGTTCCAATCGAGCTGAGGCAATACTAAAATGTGATGTGAAAACACTTTAGAGTACTGACTGGTCAGAGAGAATCGTCACTTATTACTACATCATCATTGTGTGCGCTAGACGGGGGCCGGCAACAAAGTTTTATATTTTACAATTTTCGTTCATTCATCACTAAATCCACTTCTGAGAAGTTTTGAGGGGAGAATGCAACTGAGTATATTTCAGATGGCAGTATACGAATGTATGCTCTTCAAATATGATTTTAAATAAGCCTAGAAAAAATAATAGAAAATCAATATGTGGCGGTCAGCGATGATAATTATCCAACTTGTAATTATGGGAAACGCTGCTTCCAGTACCACCTCCTTCACCCCCAAATACAGCGCGCTCTCCTGACTTTTTAACTAATCATTTTCATAACAGCTGCAAGCAGTGTGTTTATTTTTTTTTACACTTAGGCCTAACATATAGGCCTAACGTTTCTTTGCGCTACCGGCTGAAATAAAAAATAAAGCAAGTAAATCCCAACTTTTGAACAGCTGTTTTTCTGCACATGTAGCCTATTTATAAGAGCAGTATTCAGTATTTTTACAAATCGTTAAGTTAATGCCACTCTCTCCCGACAAGTCCAAGAATCAGTGACAGTAGCGGCCAGAGTTTCTTTCTATAATTTTCATGTTGCTGTGCTGCTACCGCAAATGCTTCAATAAATTAGATGTAGAATTGTTTGCAGTCGAAAGCTTCTTGCTTGTCGCACAGTTTACAATAGACGACAATGTTCTTTGCATCTTAGACCTTGACACAATAATGGCAGTAGCTACTTACAGCTAGGGAAAGAACTCTCTCCCTCGTTCTCCTTTCTTCCTTTAGTTTTTGGCTAACAGCGGACATGAACAACATAAGGTTCGGTGCCACTGTGCTGCCGTACAGTCGTGGATTCACGTCAAGGATGGTGTGTTCAGTAATGCAGTAACGCAGTATTACTTCGATTAGTAACTGTAATAATTTTACTGTTTTAGAAAAGTAATTAGTTACACTACTAGTTACTGGGAAAAGTAATAATATTACAGTAATGCATTGCTGAGTAACGCGTTACTGTCCATCTCTGACTATCTCTGGGTACTATCTGCAATGGAAGACGAACGACAGCAAACCAAAACTGAGTCAAATAGAGTTGAGTCAAGGCAAGTTGAGCTGGTACCAGTGGTGGAAAAGCGGCTTATCAGTAGGTTTCAGGAAATCCTCAAGTGTTTCTTTCATTGCCCAACAATGTCCCGCATTGAGATCCTCTTCATTTGACGATATGCAAGAATATCTCTGAGGCTAAACATGTCCACCAGCGGGTTCTTGGCACCAATGGCCTTCTGGCCACAACTTCAAGCACCTTCCAGACATCAATTGCAGATGATATAATACAACTACAAAGTCTATATTATCAGGCTTAAAATCTAGGCACAAAGATGCAGCTCTCTCGTTCTCGGGGGGGGTGGGGGGTTCTCCTGCCAGGGGCGTTACCATACACAAACTTGCCCAGCACTTCTCACCCTGGGCCACACAAGTGTAGTGAACCAACCAGTGGACACTAATTATTTTATGCAGAAAGGTCTCCACATAAGAGAACTGGGGGTTGAATTATCACCTGTCAAGCAGACAGCCTGACTCCAGGCCCCCCCAAAACCCAAAAGAGGAGAGGGGTGAAAGGTCTGCTACATGAAACACTTGTTTCCACTGGTTGGGAAATTTCACCCACAACCACCATCTCCAGTGAATTTAAGATGACTGACTCTACTCGTGACTGTTAAAATGACAATTTAACCTTGTCCAGAGACGTAACTTCACCCTGAACCAGGCTGTCAGGACCTCTAAAATGGACAGAGGCCACACACACCCCCCAAGGCCATCCACTCCCCTTTTCGAACTGATGTGCTAACAGATAAGATCAACAGGTGTGTAAATTGACTGGCTCAGAAAAGGGGACACTAACCCAATTCAAACCATGTGAATAAAGAATGTTCTAATGGCTTTGCCTTATAAACTTGTTACTCTGTTCAGATGAATAATCTTTTTTACTTTAGGTAGTGGCCTCTCCTCTTCAATTTTGAGTAGTTTATTACCATGTCATTGTTTAGGAACTATGTTGAAAAGCTAAAAGAATCAAAAGGTTGATATTGTGGAAAGATAGGTGATTAAAATGCGCGCAAATAGACTTTAAGACACTATTAAAGAGCCGTGCCGTGAGCTCTGTCTTCTCTCTTGCTCTTCGGCCTTTCAAGAAGTCTAGCCCGGAGAATATCCGCGACTTCTATGTTTTCCTTTGGCTTATAGCAACTTAATTAGCCATATTCACAAGGTCCAGCAAACTTTCGGTGAATTTACCTTTTTGTTTAAAGTTATCAGGCTTTTAATTTACGCAACTTTTAATTCAGAAAGCAAGCATGTGTCTTTTAAAAGCTTTGAGTTCGGTTTGTATTAATTTTCACTACTCCCAATGACAAAAAAAGTTTGGAGGTCAACCAAGTGAGTAGGTTACGCCACAGTAGCTTAACCGAGAAAGGATAAACACCACCCCAGCAAGCCACTGCAGAGTTCCAGCTACCAGCCGAGGAGGACAGACCCCTGGGACAAACCCGCTAGCAAAAGACCCGTTCCTAGCGACCGGCCATACAGCGTACCAAGCAAGCCGCCGAGGGGCCGTGAACACCAAGAACCGAGCAAACCAACAAAGCAGTAGGGCAAAACAAACTCTGGCCAGGTTGATGTCCGCTTTGTCCTTTAGTCCTGAAACACTAACTCAATTTAACTCAGTTATCACTATGGATGGAGATTGTTCATTTTTATTGATAATGATATACTTATTGGGACTGCTACTATCGATACAAAACGGGCATGAGGTAGGCTTGTACAGTATGAAGAAAATATTCAAAGTGCGATAACATTGTTATATATTGAGATGACATATGGCTTGCAATAAATAAACATATATTGAAGTGTGCATATTAGCTGCCTGGTTGTTTTTAAATTAATTATAGGATTAGAATTTGATATTTTAAATGCAGCTAAATGTTTCTAGAGCAGCAACATTAATGTTTACAACAGCAAAGTCACTATATAAACTCAATATCTGACATCACAATACTGAGTGACGTTTAGAAGGAATATCAGACCTTCCTCCTCCTCTCTGCCGTTATTCACTGCCTTACCTGGTAGAAGGAGCAACTGGTTTGTCTCAGCCAGCAGCTGAGTTTTTAACAATGTGCCAAATACAGACCAGTCTATGCTACAGACAGAACGCTTTCTGTTTGTTTGTAATATTTGGATAATTGCTAAGCTAACGTTAGCTGTGCCTGTATAAAACACACAGGATGACAGACTAAGATGATTGAATTAACCCTTACTACATGTTTACCTTACAGACAGGTGTATTGATTGAAGTATTGTCTTTTTAACTCGCGAAGGTTTTCTTGCACATACTTGCAGTAACAAGCATAGCTGTCAACTCAGTAGTTTGAAGCTAACTTAACTTCACCATCTCCACCACGACCGCGCAGCGTCTCTCTCTGCTGGCCGCTGTGTGTGTGTGTGTGTGTGTGTGTGTGTGTGTGTGTGTGTGTGTGAGGACGGAGCAGCAAAGGCTGCAGCCTGATTATGAACAGTCCCGGGCCCGTTTAATACCGCGTTTCGGTGCCATCGTTAGAAACATTAGTTTTCTTATCATTCACGTTTCAAATTCGATTTGACCCTCGAGACATAACGTTACATTATAGGACCCGCTAGTCTCGACAGCAGTATCAATAAGCTCGGACCTTATTTTTTGTTTTTTGAGAAATTTTGGAACCGGGACCTATCAGAACCATGTCTTGATCCCCATCACTTATCAGATCACTTGGGTCCATTTGTTCCCTCATCCCTTTAGAATCATATTTTTCCACAATGGCAAACTGAATACACATTGATCCTATTAGCCTAGGCCTAATGTTACTTCTGCTCTATATCATGTTGATTGCATTCTGGTTGTTTTCTGTTTTTGTTGTTTATTTCGTGATTATTATTTACTCTCACTTTGTATTCACTATAGTTGGCTAATAAATTTCCAGCGTCCAGGTCACTGTACAGAGAATTCACCCTTAGATCTGAGACTGACTGTTTAAACTAACTTATTTAAAATAATTGAACAATTACAAACTTACTGATCACTTACAATAATTGTGTAATTATTAGCTATACCGAAGGAGTCCTGACAGCCTTGGGCGACAGCTAAAGATTCAGGTGTTGCCCCCTTTACAAGGGCTTATGAATCTTTCCATCTTTTCTGTTTTCTAAGGGACATCTACATCCCACAGTTATAATATAAATCCGACATGCATGGCTGCACACACTATGGATGAAACTCACATACAGTATGTACACAAACATCCTTTTGCACACACATACAAAAATTGTAGACAAAGCACTGATGCATGCCTAAAAGTATCATCGATGTAATGTTTCAATGTAGACTGACATCTTCCAGGAATTTCCTGTCCTGCGATTTGGCCTGACAGGGAGAGAGATGATGGGGGAGGCATCTGGAACAAGCTGCTTATATAATAGCGGAGTAGTCTATTCCCTACCCAGCCTGCTTCTTTTTTTTTTTTGTGCAATTATTTGTTATGTGTTTATTTGCATGTGGATCTCTTTTATTCTAACTATGCCACATGTGGGGACAATGTTTGCTATGTAAAGGCAGATTATTATAACTTGCCTAACCCAGTTATTCAAAAATGTTATGTCCCCATTTTTGGTTTCATTACATTCAGCACAAATGAAATGTTTTGTCTTCTTTGGGGATGGAACAGTGGCTCAGTGGAAGCGGTGTTGTGACCTAACACCAAGAAGACTTGCATGTTTATTGGTAACGCAACTGTTCACCAAAGCAAATGCCTTGTATGTGTAAAAACTATTTGGCACTAAAGTTGTTTCTGCTTTTGCTGTTATCCCACTGTATGAATTGGTTTTCTCCAGGTGCTCTGGTTTCTTACCCCAGTTGTAAGACATGCAGGTTAGGTGAACTGGAGATTCTAAATTGATTGTAGGTGTGACTATGAGTTTTAATGGGTTTATCTATATCTGTTAGTCATGTGATAGACTGGCATACTCTCTAAGGTGTCCAACCCAATGCATGCTGGAATAGGCTTAAGCAACCTCAAAACCCTGAACGGGATATGCAGTTTGGAAATTGGATGAATAGATCAATGTTTTCATTGACATTAAGTTAAAGTATGTTTCAGCTATAAGTTAAGATAAAGCACAAGCCTCAAGGAAATGCATATAATTCAAAGCAATATCCTCTTAAGTGACCTAACACTGCATGCATTGCATGTGCTTCTTTCAGTCTGCCACATCCATATGACTTTTGTGTCCGTCTGAACTTAGTTACAAATTTGGCAAAAGGTAACTCTGAATGATGAGACAACACCAAGGTCGAAGCCACTTTCAATTTCCCCCACATTCCAATAGTATTATCTTGAAGCCCTGTCACAGTCATGAGTGAAAAATGTTGTCAGCTGTCTGACATAATCATTTATAATATAAATGTCACAGCGGAGGTTGGGATGAGCAGTCATTGAATTCAAATGGCTGTCAAGTCATAGAATAAATCACATGCACTGACAAAAGGTCAGGGGTTTCAGGAGATTTTTATTTAATTATTTACTTTCAACCTAGAAATAAATCCACAAAATCCTTGGGCATTGGATGTCCTTTAGGGGTATGCTCAGTAAGGCGGCAGTGATTGATGAGATTCCTCTAGATGCAAATGTGAGTTTAATCACATTTGCTTTGATTTGTTTCGTGGTTGTTTTTTTTTGTTTGTTTTTTTCTCTCTCTATACTGTATGCTTGGTACTCAGTGTCATAAAGCATGACCTATGACCATGAATATTTATCAGTGGGGGAAAAAAAATAAAGACATAAACAGTGAGCACTGATTAATAGGTAGGAGCTGATTTGTACCTGATGAACCTTTTTAAAACAAGTCTGTAGAGTGCCTGATTGACAGCCAAGATTATATAACATAGGATAACACATTTCTGCTGAAAGTCATAGAAAGTTGATTGAGCGTGCTTGCTCTTCTACCAACTTTACATTCATCTAAATTCACATTCACACCTGCTACCAGTACAGCCATAGCTTTCTACTGTTGATGTGAAGTGAGTAGTTAGGGATTTGTGCCTCACTTAAGGAGAAACAGTAGAGGTGATGGTGTCTCATTTTAGCAACCCAAATTTGTTTTTACAGCCAATCCATAATTTTGCAATGGCAAATTTAACATTCATAAACTCAA
Organism: Micropterus salmoides; assembly: GCF_014851395.1. Lineage (NCBI taxonomy): Eukaryota > Metazoa > Chordata > Actinopteri > Centrarchiformes > Centrarchidae > Micropterus > Micropterus salmoides. The sequence goes on from NW_024044681.1 coordinate 17,431,738, forward strand.
TTCTCTAACTTCATCCAAAACACTGAATTAACAAAACAACTTGTAACTTTCTAGATAAAAGGCACAGTCATTTAAAGCTAAGATGGATGGATGGATGGATGGATGGATGGATGGATGGATGGATGCAGCCTTAAAATAAATGTCTCTGAAAAACTCAGTGAATTCAGCAGTCCACCTTCTTGCTGTGGCTGGGGTTCAGCTGTGTTTAGTGAGTGGAAGAGAGTCAACACATTAAAATGACTACACATCAGCTGGACTGAAACAGGTAACTTCATTGTATGTGAAAACAACATTATTTAAACAAACACTATGTTGTAATTTAATCTTTCCAATAGCTGGGTGTCATCTCTGTCATTACCACTCCAGGCTCACTGCACCAGGTACTGCGGAATCCCTGGCAGGACATTTATCAAGACAACGGCGTGATGCTTTACAGGGCCAACACAACTCTTCAGCAAGTAAGCCATAAGAAATTCAAAAACTATATAATGTACAAGTTCTGCAGAAGAAGCTCACTTGGTATTCTCAGTATGGATATCATGGCAGATGCTGCAAAGAGACTGAAGAAGACTTTGTCGGAGGAAGCGGGGAAGAGAAAAAGAACAGACAAGAGTAAATATTCTGTGGCAAGCTAGCCAGCAACTAACGCAACAGCACTTACAGTAACTTTACTAATGTCTGTGTGTATGTGTGTGTTATTAAGTAAGTTTGAGATTTATAGCTAGTGGCAAGTAACCAAACAACATTATGTAACATTGTTAGGTAGAGATGCAAAATCTCACAAAAAAGCTAATCTTACAATATGTTGTTTTAATTGTTGTGGCCAGTCAGTATATCGTACAATGGCTGCTTACAGTCTTGTTTAAATATATAGTACTCCATGTTCATATATCTTATTTGTATTGGAATATGGTTAAACACAAACGGTGACACATTTACATGTTTGGCCTATCTACACACATTCAGAGAAGTTAATCGGGCTGTCAGGTTAAATCATTTAAAATAAACACACATATAACATTCCATGACTAAACATAAACAACACAGTGGTGAGATGTCATCAGTGTAACGCTAGTAGTCCAACCGCCACACATTTCAGCCTTATTTAACTGCTGCACTTGATGCCACCTGTATTATTCTATGCAATTCTATTTTCTCAATACTCAACAAAGGCCTGCTCCTCTTTGCAAACCATCAGCTTATATCCTGTAAATACTGCAAACAGTCTCTGTTTTAACAATGACCTATTCTTCTATCTAGTGTATGTGACGATTATCTTCTGTTCACCATGTCATACACCCCACTACATTGAGTAATGACTTGATCATTTGACTGTAGGCAATTGAACAGTTAGTTACATTGTACAGTATGTCGATTGATGTGATGTCAAACAGCATCATTTCAGACTTCAGTTAGGCACAACTGCGGAATCAAGAACTTGTTGTTCGTTCTTAAGCTTCCTGCCTTCCACAGAGCAAGGGAAATGATGCAAAACTCATTGAAATGTTACATCGCTCTCCCTTTTATATCTTCGCCTTCCCGTTTCCCCCATGAGACATGGTAATGGTGGTCCCTAAGGTGCAGGCTGACAGACACTGCATTTTAATCTTTCCTGCATTGTATTCTTCTTTTGTCACATCTACTTAGCCTCTCTAGGGGAGTCTTAAGATAGATAGATTTTCCTTTTGATTTTTTTTAACCAGTTCTAGTTTCAGAAGTTGGCCAGATCCACTTTGCAAAGCGACCCTTTGGCTTACTAACAAAACATGTCTGCAAACTGCCTCTGTTTTACCAGTGACGTTTGGGACATTTGATACAATTTAAACCATTTCCTGCTTAATAGCTTTTATGCACATGGTAAATAAAACTGGGTCATCAAACAGTAACCTATTCCTGAGAAAAAAACCTCCATCTTAGTAAGATCTACCAAAATATTAAATGTGGAATACATCAGCATTAAAGAGTAACTGTCGTGAGCTCCTGCTTACAGACATTTACCACCTTCTAAATGGCTCTTTCAAAGGTGCAGTTAATGCTGGTAAATGTTCTGGTTATAAAAAAAAAATCATGAATTTATCTTAGGAAAATGTTTTAGTCACATGAAATGAAGCAAAGCCACTTCACTGGTTCTGTGTCACAAGATAAATTGTTAGTCAGGGTGGTGTCATCATTCCATGTACAAGCACTATTGATTTTGATAGCTTATCCAGTAATTAAACTAACACTTTGAAGGACTGAAAATGAGAAAAATGTGATACTGTATACTTAAGTAATCACCAGCGTGACTACCGCATAAGAAGCAACACTGCAGCTGACATGTTGCACAAAAGCAGTACCATGCTTGTCAGCTGCAAAGAAGACCATTTGGGTTAGAGATGCTGCCATTTAATTTGCTTAAACGCCTTTTCATCCTTGTGTTTATGACATTGCCATTTGTGCACCAGGTGGCTGTCAAGCTACACTTTACTCCTCTCTATTTGCCTGATTTATCTCTGATGCTGAGGAGGAGGACAGTGAAGTGGGGACATGAAGGCAGTGCGCTTTTATTTCTCACACAAACATTCTGCTGACTCTCCCGAGTGTGATTGATGCTTTTAAAAAAGCCAGTGATTACACTAGGACTGTCCCTGACTAAGGATTTACATAGTCGAATCAGAATTGTCAAGTCTTGCCTATAGTCGACTGATAGTCGAATTGTATGTGTTTGTGTGGCGGTGATTGCGGGGGATGGGGGGACTTATACACAGTAGCTCTGCTTCAATCTTGAGAAATTCCAGAGCTGCAGTCTTTTTCCATTAGTCAGTGTAACTTATACCGTTATATTTCTAGCTCAACTGAGGCTTATCGTAGACCATTATCACACTGATTGCCTGCCATTCACCGGTCTTGTGCGTTGAGTTTTGCCTGCATGCCGTGCGGCAAGTCACGGTTCCTCGTGGGTCTATTTCAAGTAGCTTACTATTTAAAAACTATATAATAATAATAATAATAATATTTATTAAAAATTTTTTTTTCCTTTTTACATATTTATATACAGCATTAAATGTTGAAATTTATATTGTAATATGCTGTACTTTAACTTATTGGAGAAAACAGGTACTTCTATGTAAAATCAGCTGTTGAGCACCAAAATGGCATGATCCTCGTTTTGCTGCGAAGCATCGACTGTGAGTTTGACAGTTGAATCAGGCTCTGCCCATCGAAGCATCGAATCTTTGAGTTTTGCATTCGTGCGTGCCTACATGTGCGTTGCACTTCCTCGCGGGTCTATTTCAAGTACTATTTAAAAACAATATAATATTCTTTGTGTAGTTTATCAATGGTGATAAATGATCAGAATGTCCCATGAGGTGGACAACTCTGTACAACACCTGCGAAGCTGGAGCTCCGTCTCTTCAGCAAATGTTCTTCTGCCACTATACACACACATAAAGCCCCACACATGCGCCCTAACCCACCTTCCTTAAGGGTTACGGTTACAATTTTGGATTTATTCACGCACTTTAAAAACATTTATTAAAAGCTTCTTTATTTTCACATTTTTATTTACAGCATTATATGTTGATTTATATTGTAATAGGCTATATATTAACTTAGTGGGAGAAAACTGGTATTTAAAATTGGACATTGAGCACCCCCATATCGCTAAAATGGTATGATCCTTATTTCAAAATGCAACTGCGAAGCTTCCAATGTGAGATTGACAGTCGAATCAGGCTCCGACCACCGAAGCATTGAATCTTGACTATTCAGAGTCAGCCATAGATTACACTATTGCATCCATTTATCCTCACAGCACCCCCCCCCCCCCTCTCTTTGTGTTTTTCTTTCTTTACCTCTTTCTCTACAAACACTTTCCACACATTTAGTAACACTAATGAAAAGAGAGCTTTAAAAAAGTTCCTCTGCGGGGAGAAAATGATAATTACTGATGGTGCAGAGGGCATGCAATGGCTCATATCAGAATACCAATACACCTCTTTGATCCCTTTTGCTATCCTGGCACTTAAGCCACCTTTCTACAGCTGCTGGTAGCAAGCTGAGTGAATCATATCACGGCCTGTGTTATTGCTGGAGGCAAAGGCATTTGGAAGAGACATGATAATTAGCCAAAGTCAACAGCTATCTTGAAGTTGTCCTCCCCTTGTCTTGTTCCCATGGCAAAAAATAAACCTTGTTAACCTCACCGTTAACCTGCATGGGTCATTAAAAAGCCAAGCATTGTTCAGACTGACACAAACTTTTTTTATGTTCTATCTCAACAACTTATTCTCATCTCAGTGTTGCTACAGACGCTTTCAGACAGCATGACAAAGTGTAATTATTTGACGCTAAAGGTACCCTTCAGCGTCCATATGAAACACCGCAGTTTACTACGTCACAGAAACACAAAGAACCTGTAGGGTTAGCCAGTCGACATGCATAAAATCCCTGACTTAGGCGCTAACATTTCTGATGGTTATGGTAAGTGTAGGGCGCTTCGGGGGGTTGTCAGTGCTTTTAACATGAACATAGCTAGCTTTTGGTCTGTATGAGACTCCCTGAAAAATTTCAGTGGGCAAGTGCGTACATGTGATTGGAGGAGGTAGTACCCATAGAGTCCAGTGGAGTGGAGTGGGTGGAGCCTGTGCTTATAGAACTAGGGTTACCTTATTATAACCTTCGTTTTTGTAAACATGTATGTATGTTTGGATATTTTACTGCTTCAGAGAAGGAGCCAGCAGATAAATTGGTGTACTGTATCTAAGACTCTCGGAAACTGTAGTTGTTGATTGCTAATCAATAATAGCTGTATTAGGTTTTGAAGCAAAAAGAGAAAATCCATGATAAAACACATTACTGAGTAGACATAAGGCAAAGATAAGAGAAGCTAGAAGTACTGCTCTTCTGATCTCTTTAGTACCTGTTTTGTTTTCACTAAAACACGTCACACACTCTGAAACTTTTTTTTATTTCAAGCACAATGAAAGAATGCTTCTTTGTCATTTTGTTCATGATGTGTTTCGTAATATTGCAAACTATAGTGGACAAACAGTACAGATGGAATTAAAGGCACTTAAGAATGACTGCAATAAACCAATTTTGCTTCATAGAAAATTTTATCTAAAAATGACCTCTTCTTGTCAGTGGTCTGGCTTTATTTAGCGTGCCAAATTTTGACGGGAATTTTGAGTGTTATGCCATTGGATCTTAAGTTATACCGAATAAGAGATAAAGTGGAAAGAGCAGACATCAGAGAAGAGAGAGTCACTGAACCTTGTTAACATACAGACACACACACCCATTCAAACACCACCTGTCTAGGCCTAAAGCTAGAGCAAGCTAGCACAGGGATGCTGTTTGTTCAGTGAAGCTGTCAGAAGCTTTGCTCCGCCCTACAGATGTGCACACAAATATGTGTGAGTGTGTTTGGGTGAGGGAGCTCCAGGGGGCCGCTGTGCAGAAACAGGGGTGCTGTAAGTTCAGTCCTTTCACGGAGATCAAAGTCGAGCTCCTGGCATTAATGATCTGATGTGAGCAGCTGGCTGGTTGCCACTGACCTGGCTAAAAGTTTTCATTTGGACTAAGATAGATGGCCTTATTTGGCCGTTCTCTGTTAGGGAGGCAAGCATGTTAGCAAACAGGACATCAGTGGAGTGGCTAACAGTGCAGTAAGCTGCGGACTCTCAGTACCACAAGGAACTTAATGTCGCTGCCAGTGTAAGGATCGTTTAACAGACAGGGATGCAATGATTACAGATTTTGTTTATTGTTACGATTATTGTCAGAGAAATAATCACGGTTTCACGATTATTATGCATTAATTAGTTTCACAACACTAGTAATGATTTAAGTTGATTTTTAACATTTAATTACATTAACAATTATATTAATAATACTTATGTATTATAGAAATATAAGAGGAATATTAACTTACCCCCCAGGGGAAATTGTTATAAAGGAGGGGAATAAACCTGTATAAACTGTCATCAGCTCTCATCTATACATATGTTTTAGTGAAAATGATAGAAATTGAGTTCATTGTTAACTGAAATGCAGTTAATTAGTAGCCTATAGTCCTGAATAGTGGCTCAACGCAGCAACAAACCACCCTGGCGTGGCGCAAGCCATTGAAAATAATGGGCCTCATAGCGCAGCGGGGCTGTCGTTGCGGTGGGTCTGAAAGGTTACACCTGCTTTGTTTGTTTACGTTGCACTGAAAGCTCGACTCTCACTGCTATGGCATTGATTGTAAGTGACACATTTATATTTAATTCCCTACCAACTTGCTAGATTATTTAATATAATGTATTAGGTATACCTTTACTTGGGCGTGCAAAGCTGGGTGGTGATCCCACAGGTGTTGCATCAAGTTTAATGTAGTTATTCGCTCCTTAAGCAGGAACCTTTAAATGGCAAGTTTTTGAACAGGTGATCCGTCATCTTCAGTAACGCCCTGGTCAGACGTGGTGTATCCGAATTGCTCCCACACGGCCGACTTCAGCTGTTTCTTTGGAACTAAAGCTTCACAGTTTTGTCCCTCTGACACTTAAGCTGGTGCACCGCTCCTGTAACTTTATTTATTGCCACAGTTTCGTTCCGTGCAACAGAAACACTCGGTGTAGCGGAGCCTTAACGATTAATTAACCATGACGTTTTAAATCGCGGTTAATAGTGAAATCCGGTAATTGCTGCAACCCTAATAACAGACATTACAGACATTAGGGGATCTCAGAAAGAAGTAGGCAGTTTTGCAGATGCATTATACATTTGAAGGTTGTATTCAGGCTGTAGAACTGATTCAAACAGACGCTGTGTTGTGGAATCAACCAGCCTCGCTCAAAAAGGGAGGGGAGGTCAGATAGTGGCAAAAAGGGGTGAGTTTTCCTCCCATGGAGTTGGCCTTTTTACATGCAAAAACCAGAGACATCGCCTGATGTTTGGTAAGGATCTGCAGAGACTCAGACATGCATCACTTAAGGATTGTGTATTCAAAGAGTCTTAGTAACCTCTCTCACCATAAAGGTGTCACTGGAGACCCTTAGCAGGACAGCAAAGGGCCTGTCCGACCCCTCTCTCTCCACAGATCACCTCCAGACATCAAAAGTACCACCCGTCACTGTCTGTGTAGTATTAATTAATGCTTTAGTTAAACGTTTCATATACAATTTCCTACTAAAACATTCATACACACGCTTGTGTGTATAACCAGCTTCCCAGTTCCTAGCAAAGTGGTAAATCTCAAAGTTGAATGTCTACTGTTTTCTCATAAGACCCGAGCTCTGCCAAGGGGACAGAAAAGGTATAACACACAAGTGTTTAAAACTCTGCTTACACCGATGAGAATAATCATCAATAATCAAATATCTACCATGTAATGGTATAAACGAATTCTTTGCTGCCATTTTGGTCCCTGTACAGAGGGCTTACCCTCAGATTTGAGATTGACTGGTTGAGTTTACGATTTCAGAATAACTAAACCATTAATAACTAATGAATTACCAGGAATTCGTGTAATCATCAAGCTATACTCAAGAACCTATAGCCTTGGGCGGACAAGCAAATCTTTAGGTGGTGCCCCCTGGTTTCGAGGTATGAATTAATATTCCCGAAAAAATATTAATTTCCATAACTATTAAAATTATACATAGCTTTAGACCTACTACAATTGAGACAAAAGACAACGATAGTAAGCATCAGCACTGTTCCTGTAAAGCTGGGTAGGCCTCTATTCATTATTACAATCGTTAAAAAGCAGAACAGTAGGGATTTATATCATTACATTCAGTAGGAAGTTAGCTAGAGTTAGGACATTAGGAACAACCCACAGCCTACATTTTTCTGGATTTATTTTAGGTTTAGGAAAGAATAAATCATAATTCTCCTTTCAACCTCTCTGGGTAGCATCTGTAACTGTTACAAGTACCCCAGGACCAGCGTTTGACCATATCCTGGAAAGATACGGCAGAAGAAAGCTAGAAAATGACTCCTTTTGCATTAGAGTGAACGGAGCGCAGCCATGAAAGTGTCGGACCTCAGTTACAGCGAGTCCTATACTGCGCTGTGAATGGCCAGCTGTGTATTCAGGGCATGGCTTAGGAAAGGGTCAATTAGGCTACTTTACTTCAAACTTTAAATGTTTCTGACATGGATTTATTTCAATGTTGAGTAATGCAGTATGATAATAAAATGTATTTCTGCATCAGTGTGGGGCAAAGAAAACAACTGAAACGATTCAGACTGTGCAGACAGAAAGTAAACAGGATTCGCGGTGCTGCCCTCAGTCCTCCGGGATACTTTCGCTTCACATGGTCATGCTGCTTCACATATTCGTGGACAGCAGTTGGGCTGCCGTGAAGCTATTTCCAATTCACAGAGCAGCACGTTGTTGATTGTCTGTCTAAATTACTCCCAAACTTTAGATGGTCAAAGTTGGTCATTACGGTCATTACGTGGACTTGGCTATCCAAGTCCACGTAATGCCTCAGACCTAAATATAACTCCTTCTGTGGATACTTTCAGTATGATTTCATTCAGAATGGGGAGAAAAAGGCTTGTCACATTGTGCTGAGGCATTTCAGTGTAGGGGCTTTATTTCTATTTCTATGTCCTTTTTCAAGCTAAGCACACAAGAGAAGAACATAATCTATATCAGTTTCATTTTGTGCATACAAAATAATTTTTTGATTGTTTACACCAGGTTTTCTTCCAGAGATAACCACTGTATAAGTAGGAAGTAACACTTGCAACTACCAGCAAGATAAATGGATTTCTTTTCCCCAGTAACTCTATACTCACTATTGCTGCCAGACCAGTCCCCCCACACCTTCCTTTGTCCTGACACACAAACACAGAGAGCTATCATAAGAGAAGTGCTTGATTTCACCCAATTTCGTATTTTCAGGCAGTGGGATATGTGCTGGATATCCGCTCTCTTATTGTGAGACAAGCTTTTGTGAGTATGACAAAGAGACCTGTGCCTACCAGAGGCCCTGATCTGTCCTAATGGGGTTTGTCTGGCTTTACAGAGGTTTTCGATTTCTGTGAATACACTAGTCAATTTCACAGACATATCAGCTGGCCTTGCAGAGGGACTGCCACTTCCACAGAGAGTAACATGAAGACATGGGTCAAATAGAGGTTAACAATTAATATTTGTCCTTGATTATAAATAAATGAAGAGTTATTTAAGTGGCATTAATTAAATGGAGAGTTGGTTGAGTGGCATTAAGTAGATCAGACAAATGTAGACTGTCATGTATATACACAATCAATCAAAGTGAAATAGAATTTCTAACTGAGTTGCTGTCAGTCTTTGCAGCTTAACTAACAAGGCATCTAGCATTCTGCACCAGTTTGTCTTCCTACATGTTTGCACTGTACACTGGGCCTGTGAGAAACGTGAGAGCAGCAGTAGTCTGAATTAGTGTTCATAACACTTTAGATCAGTGGTTCTCAACCTTTTTTGGACCAGCGCGCCCCCCCCTCCCCCATCCCCCATCCATTATCCATACTGCCCCCCATCAAAAAAGATGTTTGCTATTTGCCCTGAATATTGTTGGGTTTTTTTGTTTTTTTTTTTGTTACTATTGTTAGTAAAAACATGGAAAATGTAACAAAAAAGCCATGTGAAAAGTAATTATATTTAACTAATAAGTGGATTTTCCTCCCAGAAACTGTGTGAAGCCAGATACTGATTCTGGGATGGGGCATTTAATAGCATTCTGGTGAAAATTTCTCCTGCAATTTCTGCCTTTTCTGCACTAATTTATGGTGGCAATGTCTAAAACTTCAGGTGGCAGGTGACAATTCAAATATATTATTATAATAGAATATAATCTAGTGAGGTTCTCGGACATTCTTATTGCTTTTAAATATTTTTCTCCTGTAGATCAACTTATTTAATATCATCCCTGCTTAGTCAAGACACATGATTAAGTCTTACCTCCTCTTTTGTGGGGAAGTAACCTATTTAAATGTGTTTGTGGCCCCTTTTCATCTCAGTAATAAATGAATCCGTTTTAATTCAGTTATTGACTCCTACAGAATGACATTGTAACTGTGGCGCAGATACAACGTGCTAGCCTCAAAAACCCAGCTGTTTTCTAAACATTAACTTAGCTTTCCTTACATGCTTGCTAATAACTTTTAATAGCTGGATCTCCAACACTGACAGCGTTGTGTTGGACAGATTTGTGCAGCTGTGATCGAGGGACAGATGAGAGAGACGAGCGAGAGGATGTGCTACACAAATACGCGCTGCCTGCAGCTCAAATACGATTTTAAATAGGCCTAGTAAAACAAAATCGAAAATCAATATGTGGCGGTCAGCACTGATATTGTGGCAGGCCGCCACAAATAAATGAACGTATGGGAAACACTAACTTATGTGCTCATGTTCAAAACGTTCTGCACATTCAGAACCTCTCCCACATATCTGAGTTCTCTGACATGTAAATAAAAAAAAGTCGTAATGGAAAACTAACGTCATTAGTCTATTTAAGGAGAATTCATAATATTTTACTACACACCCTATACGCCATTATGTTACTGATTCGCTGGAAGTATCCCCTCGTCGTCCAACAGACAAAACTCAATGAGACGAGGAGGTGCTCATGCCGGGGGAAAACGACACACACGTTAACTTCAGCACCTCCTGATAAAGTGCCGCTTACAATCCCCAACAGAGCAAGTCAGGACTTCAATTTTTAACGTTACATTTTTATAGCCTACTGAAACTACAGTATATGTCCGCTTTAGCACAAATTGTCTGCGACTCACAGCGCAAGGTGGGTCCTTGTCACTCGCTGGTGTCACAGTGAAGTTGCTTTCAGAGGGAGTCCGACAGCAGAATATTCCTCTTGTAAATGTGTAACCACGCCGACAACAAGATGTTCACGGTTTATTCCTAAACACTTTTCCACAAAGAAACAGAGTGTCAATTTTTACACAGTACACAGAGTTTACACAGTAAAATTGTGGGTAAAATTTTACAGATGATACTCTGACTTCCCGTTCCCGTGAAGGCAGCACGAAGCTGCACCACAAGTACAGTCTCATCCAGTCACACTGGACTAAACTAGCAGGTTTTAATGTGGCAGGCCACAGTTTTTGTAAGTAGTTTAAAGTTTGTCTAAAGTTTAGTTTAAGTCTCATTGTTGTGAATCTTAAGTGTAAACTCACCTTAGAATTTCCAACCAACAAACGCCCCCCAAAAGCAGCTCAGCGCCCACCCTTCCAGGAATTCTATTATGCAGTATATAGTAGTTGAAAACTACATTAAAATATGAGTTATGGAATCACAGAATGATGTACTTTGGTTTCTTATTTGACAGTTAATGTTACTGTCTAATGTCCATAGTCTAAAAACAGTTCAGTTAACATTTGAGTTCCATATAAATCCTGTTTAATGTGTATCTGTATGTGTTAGACAATTAATTGTTCTTCAAATACACTAGTTGACCTTTTCCTTAAAAAGACTAATACAGCTTGTATTTGAAGGAGTGCACTGACTGCAAAGAACAAAACATTTACTGGGAACAAGCCTACTCAAGATTACAGACATCATGGAGCATAAATATTTCTTTAATATCAGACTATAACAATTTAATTGAAATATACAATGTGTCTGTTTAGAGATGTGTAATAAATTATTAACCATATACTATTTCAAACATAGATCCCAGTAAAACTACAATACTCTCTCATGCTACTGTGTTTTTAACATGTCAAACAGCATGGCTCCACAAAATACTTAAGAGCGAAAGTTACACTACCACTGTCAAACCTAAATTAAGAATGCACTATGTAGGCCGACACAACCAAGCTCAGAAAAATGAGCCTACAGGGGCAAACAGCAGTGAGCTCAACCACTGAAGCTCAACTGAAATCAAAAATACGCACAGTTGTTGTTTTAGGGATCCAGACCCTTTCTATAACTGCTTTCCACAGAGATTGTTACGTGGGTGGTGTGGTGTGGGGACAGAGGACCCAAACGCAACGCTCTGAGCAAAGGAGGTTTATTTAGGGAAAAAGGGGGTTAAGGGACTGAAGTGGAGGGAGAGGTGGATGCCGGGGAAACACTGGCACAGGGAAACCGACGGGACTGGGACCAGGGAGCCGGGGAACACTGGGGCCGAGGAAGGGAGGATGCAGGGGGGAACTGCGAGGACACCGTGGGGGGGCGGCGTATTAAGTAATAATACCAGATATTAAAGCGTCTATACAACATGACAACAAACATAATCCATAGCCTAGTATCAATCGATCCACAACAACTTGGCACCGAGCAGCAGCAGAGTCAAGATGATAAAAGATGTTTTCACTTACCACAGAAGCAAAATCCAAGATGAGATCTCATAGTTGTTTCCTTCTTTTCTCCTAGACACAAATGAGCTGCTTGCAATACCAAGGTGAGACCAAAGGCCTTTTCTCCCACTTCTCAAATTCATCTCAAGAGAAACAACCATATACAGGTGAAACTTGAAAAATTAGCGTATCATGCAAAAGTTCAATTTTTTTTTTTTCAGTAATTCAACTGAAAAGGTGAAACTAATATATTATATAGACTCATTACATGCAAAGTGAGATATTTCAAGCCTTTATTTGATATAATTTCTATGATTATGGCTTACAGCTTATGAAAACCCCAAATTCAAAATCTCAGAAAATAAGAATATTGTGAAAAGGTTCAGTATTGTAGGCTCAAAGTGTCACACTCTAATCAGCTAATTAATCCAAAACACCTGTAAAGGGTTCCTGAGCCTTTAATTGGTCTCTCAGTCTGGTTCAGTGGAATTCACAATCATGGGGAAGACTGCTGACCTGACAGTTGTGCAGAAAACCATCATTGACACCCTCCACAAGGAGGGAAAGCCTCAAAAGGTAATTGCAAAAGAAGTTGGATGTTCTCAAAGTGCTGTATCAAGGCACATTAATAGAAAGTTAAGTGGAAGGGAAAAGTGTGGAAGAAAAAGGTGCACATGCAGCAGGGATGACCGTAGCCTGGAGAGGATTGTCAGGTAAAGGCCATTCAAATGTGTGGGGGAGCTTCACAAGGAGTGGACTGAGGCTGGAGTTACTGCATCAAGAGCCACCACACACAGACGGGTCCTGGACATGGGCTTCAAATGTCTTATTCCTCTTGTCAAGCTGCTCCTGAACAACAAACAACGTCAGAAGCGTCTTACCTGGACTAAAGAAAACAAGAACTGGTCTATTTCTCAGTGGTCCGAAGTCCTCTTTTCTGATGAGAGCAAATTTTGCATCTCATTTGGAAACCAAGGTCCCAGAGTCTGGAGGAAGAATGGAGAGGCACACAATCCAAGATGCTTGAAGTCCAGTGTGAAGTTTCCACAGCCTGTATTGGTTTGGGGAGCCATGTCATCTGCTGGTGTTGGTCCACTGTTCTTTATTAAGTCCAGAGTCAGCGCAGCCGTCTACCAGGACATTTTAGAGCACTTTATGCTTCCTTCAGCAGACAAGCTTTATGGAGATGCTGACTTCATTTTCCAGCAGGACTTGGCACCTGCCCACGCTGCCAAAAGTACCAAACCTGGTTCAATAACCATGGGATTACTGTGCTTGATTGGCCAGTAAACTCGCCTGACCTGAACCCCCTTAGAGAATCTATGGGGCATTGCCAAGAGAAACATGAAAGAGACATGATGGCATCCATGCCATGCTGCATTGAGGCAGTAATTCATGCAAAGGGCCCAAACCAAGTACTGAGTACATATGCATGATTATACTTTTCAGAGGGCTCACATTTCTGTATTTAAAATCCTTTTTTTTTTTTTTTTTTTTTTTTGAGTTCATGTAATATTCTAATTTTCTGAGATTTTGGGTTTTCATAATCTGTATGCAATAATCATGGAAATTATATCAAATAAAGGCTTGAAATATCTCACTTTGCATATAATGAGTCTATATATATATTAGTTTCACCTTTTCAGTTGCATTACTGAAATAAATAAACTTTTGCACGGCATGCTAATTTTTCGAGTTTCACCTGTAAAAATCTAATTTATGTCTGACTCTGATCAAAACAAGAGATCTCCAGTTGATCTTATAAGTCTAATTTAAGTCTCCTGAACATTGGACCATGAGATCAGAGACGGAGCTAAAAGAAACTCATGTCTATGAGTCTCCTGGGATCTCATGATTCTTCTCAAATATGTCTCAGTTTTCTCATTGGCCGCAGGAGCAAATAACTCATCTGTTTTATACTCATTAAAAGATGGAGCTCTACAGTATCTTAAATAAGTGTAATTTTAGTTTGGATCAGGGAAAAAAAGCTCCAAGATATTTCTCAGTTTTGTCTTAGGGGTTATTTTACTCAAGTACTTTACTTGCGTCAAATGTTGAGGTTGAGTATCTTCTTTTTTATGCAGGTTTGTAATTTTACTCCCCTAAATTTCAAATCCCTATTGTATTTATTGTTAATTATCTGTTACAACTTACTGAGAAAAATAAAATATATTTTGACATTCAAATGTTAAGGTTTCCAAATTTGTTAAGGTCACAACCAGCATAACTGGAAAACACAATACACTCATACATACAAACATGATGTTTAGAGATTAATTCATTAATATTAATTCACTTCTTACATTACCTTTTACTTGAGTAGAATTTTGAGGACTTTAATTGTGGATATGATATTCCTCCTCTTTTAAGTAAAGGAAAATTGTACTCTATTTTAAAGACAGTCCCTCTAATTAGTTTTAGCGGCAGTATTGTCGCCCTTTGAACAGCAGGAGCGGGGTTCAAATCCAGCTCAGGGCAAGCCTCCAGCACGGTTCTCCTAGCAAAGACAGCAATGTAATACAATCAAGCTCACAAACATCTCCCCAGTGCTCCCAACTTCTTTTTAGGAGCAATAAGCAAGACATTAATGAACTCAAAAAGATACAATGATGAGATCTCATCTGTTACTTCATTTATCCTATTGTAATCTCAATTCAGTATCCATTTGTCTTACCCAAGTCTCAAAACCTCAATCTCTCTTCATCTCATCCCTTTTTCCTAAGGGGTTTTAGGAGCAACAATTCAAATTGGAGTGATCGCAAAAAGATACAGTGATGAGATCTCATCTGTGATTTCCAATCTCCTATTGTAATCTCAATTCAGTACCCATTTGTCTTACCCAAGTCTCAAAACCTCAATCTCTCTTCATCTCATCCTTTTCTCCTAAGGGGTTTTAGGAGCAACAATTGAGACTGGAGTGATCTCAAAAGATATACTATTGAGATCTTAATGTTTTCTCAAGAGTTAAAGAAAAGACTATTCTGAGCAAAAGATTTTTCCTCTGGGAAGGCTCACTTGAGGAGAAAGGCGGCTCGGCAGTTTTTCCTCTGTGCCAACTTCTGCCAACTTGTTGTGGCCCCGCAGTGCTATCTAATATTTTACACGGAGTGCTGTTTGTTATGCTGCTCAATGGAGCGCCTGTTGAGCAGCTTCCAAGTAACCTTAAGCCCAGTTTCATAGCATCGTCCACGTGACTCCCGCTGTTGTCATGTTTTGCAATCCTCTCAGAAAGATGAAGAGGAAAACAGGCACATCTGGTACCTGCACCAGCACTGTCAGTGGGACAGTGTCCATTTGACATTACCTTGCTGTTAGCCATGGTGCTAACCTGTTACAGCTCTCACACACAGTATGATACACAAAACTGTGTAGCAGTGTGACAAACTTATTATAAACTAGCCAGGCTACTGACTGTCTGTCTGTATATTAATTAAATTAGACTTTTCTGTCTTCGGCAGCTTGCCGCCAAGTTACCTCCAGAGAAAAACACACACTGGAAGCAGCAGGCTGACCCCTAACTCTGATCTGCTCTGCCTGTTAGTCCTGCCCCTTAACCAATCACAATTTTAGAAATGTGATAGGCATCTACATGGACGAATCGGAGGCCTCTTTTAAAATAAACATCATAGTCTGTCACAACTCAGGCTCAAAGGTTTCCCTCTTAAAGTGACGGAGGCTAATATGACAATATTATTTGAGGTAAGAATTGAGTGCACATGGTTTAGATCCATGTGGCAGTGTTTGCCAGGGAGGTTGACAAGTTTTCAGCTCTAAATCAAGAAGTGTTACATGATCCAAATTAAAACACGCAATATATCGAGATTATATCCCACATTAATTCTGTCATCTGGGCATATGTTCTACTTTGCCTGTGTGTGTTGCACAGGAACTATTCTGCATATATCTTCATGTAGGTTTATGCTCTTACAAGTACTTTATTTCTGTTTACTTATCAACTACTACTACTACTACTACTTACCGACCACGACACGTTAAGGCTCAGTCTGACTGAATGTTAAATTATAGTTGGTACATAAACAATTCATACATTGATGCAAATTATGGTATTCAAGAGGGAGTCAGTGGAAGTCTGATTCTATTAATCTTGATCCTCAGCTGCGATAACAGTAGCTGATTTAAGGAGAACTGATGAGGCTAACATGTTAGCTAATCTGTCTGAACGCAGAAACATCCGTGTTTAAAATTTCCTATGTGATCTAATATTGTAAGAGGCTGTAGGTTTATGTCATAGGCTCCATGATGGTGCACTTTCGTTGCCTGTTGTCTTTCTCTGTTATTCCACCATCCACTTTTTCATTTTCACTGAATGATAGCCGTTTGACTTGTGGTCTGGGCTGATCATTTAGGAACCCACCGTGGAAGTTTAAAAGCTTAATGTGATGTAATTTGTTTGACATTATCCTACTCCTCACTGTTTTACAACATAAAGTAAGTTTTGTTTTTAATGTGGAATCACCTTGTGTTTAACATGTGTTAGACATTGTGTAATACAAGTAAAATTTGTTGTACTTAATTCAAATCTAACTAAGAGGAAAGGCTTGGTGTGCATGGATTCTGAATGAGTTTTTTATTCCAGAGGAAGTTGACTGATGGCCAGCAATAGACCAACAACCTTTTGTAGCTATGAATTCAATTAACATATGGATGACAGATGGATATATATTTTTCATGACATTTATTTTTTTCAGTTTGATTTCCAGTACTCGGCTGCGGTTAATGCTCCCTCTTCCTGGTACTACACATGCCTTACCCCAATTTACTTGCTTCTCCTAGATTTAGATGGACAAGGAGTTAAAGGTTTAAACTAGTAGTTGGGTGGGTGGCAGAAAAGAGTAAAACAGTGAGCAACAGACACAGATTTTGGGTTCAGGAGCCAGAGTGACAAAAATACACTTCCAGACCAACCAACACTGTGAGAAACACAAGTTTTAACGGTTCCCACAGCCTTTATGTTACATTACATTTATTTAGCTGATGCTTTTATCCAAAGTGACAAATTGCATTAAACCATGTGGAATCAAGAATCATGCAAGTACATCAACTTCATCAAATATGCTGCACTGCTTCAATTGCTACATTTAATGAAGTTTTTAGTGGGGTGCCTCCACTATCGCCAGGAGAAATTATTTCACGTTTATGAATGATAATATAAAGATAATAGTGGCACCCCCAGCCAGGAACTGAACTGTGGACTTTTTAGTAACACTGAACAATATTATATACGCAACACTTTTGTTTTTGCCCCCATTCATCATGAGCTGAACTCAAACGCCTATTTCTCTCAAATATTGATCACAAATCTGTCAAAATCTGTGTTAGTGAGCACTTCTCTTTTGCCGAGATAATCCATCCATGAAGATGCTGGATGTGGAGGTCCTGGGCTGGTGTGGTTACACGTGGTCTGCGTGGCCTGTTGGATGTACTGCTAAATTCTCTGAAACGCCTTTGGAGGGGCTTATGGTAGACAAATGAACATTCAATTCATGGGCAACAGCTCTGGTGGACATTCCTGCAGTCAGCATGCCAATTGCACACTCCCTCAAAACATCTGAACAATATTTGAGAGAAATAGGCCTTTTGTGAACATAGAGAAAGTCTTAGATCTTTGGGTTCAGCTCATGATGAATGGCAAAAACAAAAGTGTTGCATTTACAATTTTGCTCAGTGTATGTGGTGCATAACTCATTAGGCTCCTAGGGCACCCTGCATATAAAACTATCCATCCATCGTCAACCGCTTATCCTCCGTACAGGGTTGCGGGGCATTGGAGCCAATCCCAGCTGACATCGGGTGAAAGGCAGGGTACACCCTGGACAGGTCGCCAGTCCATCGCAGGGCAGCCAGAGAGTCTTTTTAATACAAAAAGTCCTTCAGCAATGTGTATTTGTCGATTCTACTGAGGTATCAATAAGCACCATTTTCCATTACATTCATTTCATTCTCATTTACTGATTATTTGACAGGGACAGCGCACAACTAAATAATTCCACCAGAGTTAGCTAGCAGTTAATTTGCATCTGTTATTCCTATATTGCTGGGAACTGGCATTCAAACTGGGAGCTATGAACATGTTCTTGCTGTTGCCTCACACCCTTTGACAAACACTTGAAGATTGTACTGTGTGGGAGTGCATTTACTGGCAGAGAAACACATATCCATCCAACTCCAAAGGTCAAGTGGTCAGCCAATATCACTATTTAACAAATTAAGTTGCACTTACAATAGTATAGATAATGCAATGAAATTTCTAAACACCTCGTCTCTTACATTGTTTATGTGAAAATGCTTCCAGCACCAAAACATCTCATCTCATATCATCAGGTGATAAAACTATTTGTAACAACATCTTCCTCTATCAACAACCCAACACGAAAATACATATAAGTGAGTTATATATGAGTGACTGCTCCATACTATGCCGGGAACAGGATGTGTGGGGAAGGCACAGTTGCTATTTTCAACACCTACAAAGTTTTCAAAAGTTCTTCACTGGCAGTGTGTCAAAAAAAGACTTGGTACCTTCTTTTTTTCCACATCAATGTCTGGAGAATGACAGAATGAAAAACTGAAAGACAGATTAGACGGCCTTCATTTTGAGTGCCTGCTGGAATTGGCAGTGGGAGGGGAGGGGAGGGGGTTGTATCAAACTTTTAAATGCTAGCTGGAAAAGAGACAAGAAAAGGAAGCAGCGCTCGTGTGTAAGCTTGATAGGGCCTGGGAAAACATGGCATCTGAGACATCTAGTTTTCAGGGACTGGTGTCTGGGGAAGTGAGCCTCTCAAGCTCTAGACGCCAATTATGGGAACCCTTGCCCAGCAGGTAACGAAGGGAGCCATGCTCCCCAATGCTAATGAAAGCCCTAATTATTTCAGACAAAGCATCCGGGATTGACACCGCAGGTTTCTGAGGGGATGACTCCCAGTACCTTCATGCCAAACGTGGGCAGTAGCTTGAGGAGAAATCGTTGGGCTGAGAGGTTGCTACAGGGTGGCTAAAGATTGGGTGGTTATGGACAGATGGATAGATGGAGAGAGAATGAAAAAGAGGGAGGGAAAATGGGAATGAGACAAGGTGTGGGATCGAAGAAGGCAAAGAAGGCCCTGCTGTCACCGGAAAGAAATGCAATAGGAGGTAATCTGTAGTCATAAAGAGCTCTCTGCTGTGTTGCAGTGAGGGTCCCCAGGGAGCTGTCATTCCTTAACTGCTGCTGTTGCCTTCTAAAAGCTTAATGCTGAGGTGGAATTAAACCACTGTGCTGTGTGTGGTGTGTGGTGTGTGTGTGTGTATATAAGAGAGAGACAAAGAGAGAGAGAGTTGGGTGGGTAAGTTAGTCTGTGTATGATCTCTCTGTTTGACACGCTTGAACAGACCGAGCAAATAATCAAGCCAATTAACAATCACTTCCATTATTGGCTCTGTAGCTGAGAACTGAGTGCAGGTCATGTGACAATCATTTCATGAGCCTCATAGGAACCACAAACACACACACACACACACACACAAATCCAATACTGCACAAATGAGTAAACAGTAACTGCATTCAGACCATTAGCTACCACATGTCAAGCTACTGTCTATGTAACATTATCAAGCTACTAATTAGTAAGAGCTAAGTACAAGCTATTGTATGGTATGACAAGAACAGTGATGGGCTATAAAGTGTTGCTCTCTAAGGTTTTAAAGTAATGTGATCACTTTCTTCAATAGCAAAACTAGTATTACTACTATACGACCCATCTCTAGGGGAAGGGGAAGCCATTTAAAACCAGATGGATTTGGTAAAATAATCATTTTCAAGGAACATGGATAATTTACATATACAAAAAACAGGCAAACTACAAAGGAAAAGGGGCCTGTTGGTGCTGTTCAAATCAAATATAACCAAATATGACTCTTAAAATAAGAGCTACAATGAACTTTACCTAAAGGAAAAATAAATAACCTCACTACCTGCTCTTACCTGTTGCAAAAAAACAAAAAAAAAATATAACACCCCTGCTTCAAGTCATTCACAACAAGGAAATTCTGTGTGCGATCGGTGTTCTAAACTATACCTGGCCCAATCCCCAGGAAGTTACAAGTGCCTCGATTCCAATTCACAAAAGCATGCACAAAATTAAAAGCTAACACAGCAACAAAACGCACAGTGGCGAGCTATTCACTTGAAATCCCATCCTCCTCTTCTGACAAGCTAGCCAAGTACTGAACAGGCAGGAAGTGGTAAGTACGATGGGAAGCGCCCAGCAGCTGGAGCCAATATTATAGTGGGGACCATTCATCCTATTTATCATACCAAAACACTGAAAAGGCTTAGACACGTACATGGTGCTGGCTGCCATTACAACTAGTGCAAGCAATAGCGGTTTCAATTTTAGTATCTGCATTACAGTTACTTGCATTACATTACATTAATTCAACAGATGCTCTTGTCCATAGCAGCTTAGATATTCACCCACATGCATACATTGAGAGCAATTCAAGGTTTAGAACAGGAGGAGCAAGAAACTACTGTGGTGTATAACATATGTGCATTTGACTCTAGCAGCTGGACAGAGGGTCAGTGACCTCTTAAGGGGGGAGTAGTGATTGATGGTTATGTAGGGAGTGAACCCTTCTATAGAATTTGACCTCTGACCCTGTGTTATGTTACCTCAGAATAGTACTGAACCCTTCTCTGGTACCAGATACCTAAACATGTCCTATATAAGCTGTGTTTGATGTACAGAGAGACAGAGTGGTCATCAAGCTGGGTCACTCTCCAAGCTGCTGCAGAGCTTGTAATTGATGCTGAACTCCTTGATGTAATAAACTTTTATGATCAAGAACAGTGTCAAGCGGATTTCTTCTCAACACATCATCGCAGCATTATTGTTCGGACACCACACTACCACTACAACAAACATTACAATTAATAATCCAACCACTAAAAGTTACTAATCCAAAAACACTCCAGTATTCCAACATTTTTAAGGTGGGCTAATATACTGTATTGCCATGATATTTGTAGGAGGACCAGCACCAATTTCATCTCTGTTTACTCCGTTATTTACTTACATTTATTCATTTAGCTGACACTTTTATCCAAAGCAACTTACAATTGCTATACATGTCAGAGGTCACACGCCTCTGGAGCAACTAGGGGTAAAGTGTTTTGCTCAGGGACACATTGGTGGATGGCTCACAGTGGGGGATTGAACCCGGGTCTCTCACACCAAAGGCATGTGTCTTATGCATTGTGCCATCGCCACCCACAATCTAGACTTGTTGTCATCTTAGCTGTGAGCTTGTCTCACCCAGCAATCACCTGTGTCTAGTTCCGAATTGAGAGGGTCACTGTAGGTTCACTGTAAGGACAGGAGTTGAAGGAGCTGCATGTGGTTGAAGGGCTGCATGGGTCACTGGAGCTAAATTGTCTGTTAATGGTAAGTGATTAGCTCCAGAAAAGCGGGTTCCCATTAAATCACGAATTCAGAAATTATAAGTATTGCAATGCAAAATGTAAATTATGACTTTTACTGTGGAGTAACTGAAATTTATTACATTTACAAAAGTAAATAAGTTCAGTAGGATCTTGTCCTACCCTGTATAGGAATTATATGATACAACAGCAGTTGTCATCAAAAGCTTAACTACGGTCAGCTTTTTCTTGCTGGTTGCCTAAACAATTAACAAACCAACTGGGGTCACCATCTACACACCTAAAAAAAAAAAAAAAAAAAAAAAAAAAAGCAATATCTGGAAATCAATGCCAGACACTGAGGACATTAAAAATCTGCTGTGTTGGTTAGAGAGGCTGCTCTTTAATGAAAAGATCCACTTCAAACCAATTCTAGACTAAACACTGAATCCCAGATTCAGTGGCACTTTATTGTTGGCCTTGCAGTGTTTCATTCAAGAATGATGGCATAAACTAAATTCTCATATCACATTGGTTGGTTACGGAGAGCACACCTAGTGAAATTGCATCTTTATTAAAATACACACACATGCACACACTCAGTGTCATGATAGCATAGCGCACATCACCGAAGCTTATTCACTGCATTAGCTATCAGTGATTGCTCACTTTCCCTCGTGTAAAGTCTACCTCAGTGGTTCCCAGATTTCTCCAGACGTTTCCCTCTGGAGCACTTAACAGTTGACCTGGCCGGTACTTAGCACTTGTTATGTGTGCATTGAGTATGTTGGTGATTAATTAAAGCAATCTATCCGGTGCTCCAGAGGGGAATCAAGATGCTGTTGGAAAGATTAGTGGCTGAAGAAGCCGTAGGAAGCCTGTAGCACTGCAGTCCCAGGGTAAATACTGTTCTGCCAGGAGAGACTACATTATAATACGCTATGAAATTCTCTAACAGTCTTTTTCTTGAGTTTCTATTCAAATATTTATCTTATTATATTAATTGTATAAAAAGTTTGGAATCACTACACAATTTCAGATTGTCCATGCAAACTTGTACTTTATTCATCAAACAAGTTGTAAAATAAAAATAGTACATAGTAATAACATTGAAATGTAGAAATTATAATTTCTGCTTGAATTAACAATTTTGTGCTTTAAACTTTCCTTACAGATCTTTGGCATCTAGCTGTCAATTTGTAGAGGTAATCTTCAGAAATGTCATCCCAAGCTGCCTGGAGTGCCTTCATTGAGTTGGATTGGCCTGATGGGCACTTTATTCTTATGAAACAGTCATTTTGTATGATACAACTGTCCACATGGTATAGCATGGCATTGCCAAATTAGTTTATCCTTCTCTGTTCAATATCCCTTTACTTTGTGCAAATCCTCCACTTTTTCAGCACCAAAGAACCCTCAGACCATCAACTTGCCTCCATCATGCTTGACAGATGGTCTCATGCACTCCTCCAGCATCTTCTCATGGATTCTGCGCCTCACAATAGTTCTTCAGTGCGAGCCAAACACCTCAACTTGGCTTCATCTGTCCATAACACTTTTCTCCAGTAATCCTTCATAATTTGTTGTTATGTTCTTTTCCATTTCAGTCTTATCTTTTATTAGTCTTAGATATGGATTTTGCAACACTGCCTAAAAGGCCAGCATCACGCAGTCACTTCTTAAAGGTAATGACACTGGTGTTTTGCATTTCTGTTCAATAACCTGTAAACTGAGGAGCTGTGAGGCGCTTGTTTCTCAGACTAGAGACTGACATATTTATCCTCCTGGACAGTTGTGCACTGGGGCCTTCCACTTGTTTGTGTGCTGTTCTATGACGTGTGTGGTGCACACCCTTCTACAATATCTTTAGTTTTCTTGCCAGTTTCTCTCATGGAATAGCCTTCCTTTACCAAAAGAACAAGTGATTGTCGAGTTTCTAAAGAAAACCACACAAACCCGCAAATTCTGTTGCTTCAGATCAAGCAGCCCAAAGAAGACCAGTTTTTGTTTCTTTAAACGAGAAATGATTCTCAGCTGTGCTAACATGTTTATGCAAGGGTTTTGTAATGATCAATTAGTATTTTAATGAGATAACTTAGGATTAGCTAACAGACTATACCATTAGAAACAGGAGGGATCCCTGCTGAAATAACCTATTTCATACAATGCAAAGTCATTTTCCACATTATCAATGTCAAAACAAAACTAAATTTCTGATCAATTATTATTATTTCCATTAATAAAATATGAATTCCTTCAAAACAAGGAAATTCCTCAGATGTAATCTTTTCAACTGCAGGGTATATGTATGATAAAAAGTAGTCTAAATTGTAATTAATTA
This sequence comes from Micropterus salmoides, assembly GCF_014851395.1. NCBI lineage: Eukaryota > Metazoa > Chordata > Actinopteri > Centrarchiformes > Centrarchidae > Micropterus > Micropterus salmoides. The sequence goes on from NW_024044681.1 coordinate 17,455,785, forward strand.
TCTTGCCTTTTCTGTGCTTGCTAGGTTCCCTCGCCTGTCAGAGTTGGCGTGATTGAGAAATTTCTTACTTGAGTCAATCCATAATAGATTTGAACAAAATAGCATGGGAGAGGACTTCCATATCATAGCAATGTTCCATGCAGGTGTGACCAAATTGTGAAAATACTGTAGTGTGTACAAAATTCTCTCTCTCTCTCTCTCTCTCTCTCTCTCCTCTCTCTCTCCTCTCTCTCTTCTCTCTCTCTCTCTCTCTCTCTCCTCTCTCTCTCTCTCTCTCTCTCTCTCTCTCTCTCTCTCTCCTCTCTCTCTCTGGTAATACATCAATAACCATTTCAGAGTTAATTCTGTTCTTGTGTCCTTCATCCATAATTAAAAAACAAGCAACTAATTACTTTGAATAATGTCAAGCCAGTCAGGCGGGTTGCACAATCCCTCTGCATAATTAAAGTGCACCCAACAGTTTTGGCAGACATTCCCCTCATAGCCACATCACTTTGCATTGTTTTCAATGAACCAGTGTACAGGCCAACCCCTTGGAAAGCCTTCAAGATACTCCAGTGTCTGAATGTCATCTAGCTTTTGAATTCTGGGCTTAGGTTATTTGAGGTTGGAAATACAACACGGCCCCTTCTGAAGTGGCCTGGAGTCAAAGAACATTGTAACATGAAGTTAGGGATAAACAATCTGGATATTCATTTACTGTATAGCCAGCCCTAGAATCAGTGTAACAGTGACTGTGAAGAAGTAATGAAAGACTGAATGATAGTTGCACACTGTGTCCAATGTTTTGAAGCAATGCCATCCGGGTGGCCACAAGAGATCTTACAAGAAATACTATAGGTGACACAAAAACAATACCTCCACTAACTCTGAATTTACCTCCTTCTCACTTTGCTGGGTATTCTACTCTGTCTGAGAAAGTAATGAGAACCCTCATGGATTTTCAATTACATATCAAAAAAAGAGAGAATACAACCTAGCAGCTCATTGAATAGGCATACAAGTTCACACAATAAACTACAGATTAAGTGATATTTAGTAGTATAACATGGGGTATGCGATTCCGGACAAATTCAATACCATGACAAATATCGTGATATAGAATGAACAATGACACACCAAGGAATGTAATCCAACGAAGGTTAAAATGAAGGGCAACTGATGCAGTTGCCCTTCATTTTAACCTTCGTTGGATAACTATGACCTGGATGACTGAGAATCTTCATAGACACCAAGGAATGTAATGAATGTTAGCGAACTTGTGGGTTAGCAAACTGTTGCTACAGTTGCTGCTGCAAAGCTAACATGCAGAGAAGATAAGACGGTCCCAGAGCCAGCACACAAGCTCCGGACAGTGATACTCACAACTGTACTGCTACTATAGCTAACATCACAACAACACGTTTTGGCAAAATGTAAGGAACGCTGAATGTCCTCGGTCCTAGCCCTTTGTTTGTTTCCCATTTCAGACCAGGGCTGGTAGACACACCAGATTTGTTTTCAACGTACACACAGAACAACAGCTAGTGACCGTGAGGGGACATTCGCTGAATCTGACAAAAGACATGTATTGGATTAGCATGCATACCCCATCTTTAAAGAGGTGGTATTATGGTTTTGTCTTTTTCCTCCTCCTTTATTGAGTTATATACCTTTTTTGTGCATGTAATAGGTTTGCAAAAAGAAAAAGCCCAAAGTCCAGCACTAAGGGAGTTCACATCTCTCACAGAAAACACTGCTCTGAACTGCTTGAAAACAGCTCGTTTGTAGTCCAGCCGCTTCCCTTCCATCCCTGTGACGGCACAGTGATGAAAGCTACAGTGGGTACGGAAAGTATTCAGACCCCTTTAAATTTTTCACTCTTTGTTTCATTGCAGCCATTTTCCAAAAATCAAAAAAGTTCATTTTATTTCTCAGTAATGTACACTCAGCACCCCATCTTGACAGAAAAAAAACAGAAATGTAGAAATTTTTGCAAATTTATTAAAAAAGAAAAAACTGAAATATCACATGGTCATAAGTATTCAGACCCTTTGCTCAATATTTAGAAGCACCCTTTTGATCTAATACAGCCATGAGTCGTTTTGGGAAAGATGCAACACGTTTTTCACATCTGGATTTGGGTATCCTCTGCCATTCCTCCTTGCAGATCCTCTCCAGTTCTGTCAGGTTGGATGGTAAACGTTGGTGGACAGCCATTTTCAGGTCTCTCCAGAGATGCTCAATTGGGTTTAAGTCAGGGCTCTGGCTGGGCCATTCAAGAACAGCCACGGAGTTGTTGTGAAGCCACTCCTTCGTTATTTTAGCGGTGTGCTTAGGGTCATTGTCTTGTTGGAAGGTAAACCTTCGGCCCAGTCTGAGGTCCAGAGCACTCTGGAAAAGGTTTTCGTCCAGGATATCCCTGTACTTGGCCGCATTCATCTTTCCCTCAATTGCAACCAGTCGTCCTGTCCCTGCAGCTGAAAAACACCCCCACAGCATGATGCTGCCACCACCATGCTTCACTGTTAGACTGTATTGGACAGGTGATGAGCAGTGCCTGGTTTTCTCCACACATACCGCTTAGAATTAAGGCCAAAAAGTTCTATCTTGGTCTCATCAGACCAGAGGATCTTATTTATCACCATCTTGGAGTCCTTCAGGTGTTTTTTAGCAAACTCCATGCGGGCTTTCATGTGTCTTGCACTGAGGAGAGGCTTCCGTCGGGCCACTCTGCCATAAGCCCCGACTGGTGGATTGCTGCAGTGATGGTTGACTTACTACAACTTTCTCCATCTCCCGACTGCATCTCTGGAGCTCAGCCACAGTGACCTTTGGGTTCTTCTTTACCTCTCTCACCAAGGCTCTTCTCCCCCGATAGCTCAGTTTGGCCGGACGGCCAGCTCTAGGAAGGGTTCTGGTCGTCCCAAACGTCTTCCATTTGAGGATTATGGAGGCCACTGTGCTCTTAGGAACCTTAAGTGCAGCAGAAATCTTTTTGTAACCTTGGCCAGATCTGTGCCTTGCCACAATTCTGTCTCTGAGCTCTTCAGGCAGTTCCTTTGACCTCATGATTCTCATTTGCTCTGACATGCACTGTGAGCTGTAAGGTCTTATATAGACAGGTGTGTGGCTTTCCTAATCAAGTCCAATCAGTATAATCAAACAGCTGGACTCAAATGAAGTTGAGAACCATCTCAAGGATGATCAGAAGAAATAGACAGCACCTGAGTAAATATGAGTGTCACGGCAAAGGGTCTGAATACTTATGACCATGTGATATTTCAGTTTTTCTTTTTTAATAAATTTGCAAAAATTTCTACATTTCTGTTTTTTTCTGTCAAGATGGGTGCTGAGTGTACATTACTGAGAAATAAAATGAACTTTTTGATTTTTGGAAAATGACTGCAATGAAACAAAGAGTGAAAAATGTTAAAGGGGTCTGAATACTTTCCGTACCCACTGTTATGCGCCTAATCTAACGCTTGCCAAGTGGCTAGTCCGACACGCCCTCAAAACACGGTGGAAAAATACTAAGCGGCAGCAGACACCTCCTCTCCCTTCCAGGCAGTCAATGGACATAAAGTTGTTACTGTGATGTAGAGATTGTGATGCACAGTTAAAACTTTATGGATACTTTTGTTACAGATTAATAACTCACCACTCTGAAACTCTTGCTCCAGTCTATGTTGCAAGCTGGTCGGCAACATGTACAGCTGAAACCGAAGCTGTTTACTGGCTTCTCGCTGACCCGCCCTTCTCAGCTCAGATTGGCTAGTAGTCCTTAACTAGGAACTGTGCATGTGAAGTAGCAACAAAGATCTTTTAGAGACAAGATGTATCACTCCATAGCTAAAAACGAAGCCTTCAAACACAGGGTGAAAAGAGGAGCTGCAGCAATGTGTAGTATGAAAAAAAAAAAAAAAGGTGTTTTTAAAAATTTAACCATGTAAACCTGTTCTGGTACAACCCCTAAAGAGGATTTTGAACCTGAAATTAGCATAATACCACTCTTTTAGCCTATTGCATGTCCATTCTTATAACAAATTGCTCCACTTTTACATCCTTTCCACAATGCTGAAGCTCTAAAACATTGCTCAAAGAATGTGGGGAACACCCCGGTGTATAATCGTGCCAGGAAAAGCAATTTATCAGACGATATTGCCTCTGTGTAGAGTGGGGGTCCCTAAGCTCCTCCCTAGCGAAGACTATTGGGTTTAGACCAGCAGCAGAAAGTGGGGGAGGTCTCTTAACTGATCTGTGGTCTGCCACATCAATCTTCGAGAGATCCCAGTGTTTCAATGGACACGGCTACACAGGGCCTAATGAAGGCCTCACGCGGCACACTGGCTGCTACAACAAAACATGTTTATCTCTGTCAGAGCATGATGGGTTAAAGATTGGTGGATAAATAACTTCATGAAAGCTTATTGTAGGCATGCTTTCATTTGCTGGTTGTTTCACTTTGTTTACAGCCATTCAGATAATCTTTTACTTTACACCTTTACTATTTATTTATTATATTATATTATGTGATATGGCTGTATTTCAAAATGAAACTTTAGAAGGCAACGCCAAGTTCTTGTGAACTTTTACTAAAGAGCAATAGAAAGCATCCTGACTGGAAACATCACAAACTGGCATGGGATATGTACAGCCCAGGACAGAAGGGCTCTGCAGTGTGTGATTAAAACTGCTCAGAAGATCGTTGGTACCCATCTACTGAGTGATATGTGTGAGGTGAGGTGCCTGTGCAGTGCCCAAAGGATATTAAAGGATAGTCCCGACCAGCCACAGGCTGTTTACCTTGCTGACAAGCCCAGACTACAGACAGCTTCTTTTCCCACACTTTCAGACTCCTAAATTCATCCTCAGCATTGCACCATGCAAACTAGTTTTATTTCTGTACATACTTTTATAATTTTGTATGTAATGTTGCTTTTGTGAGTAGCATAAAGGGAACTACAAACTGCATCTTATTATACAACCCTGTTGTAAAACGAAATAAATCTATCTTGTACATTGTACTCTGTGATAAACCTATTCCATGTGAGTGCAAAGTATATTAAATAGATAAGGGAATTTGTGCCTCTCCACACAAAGCAAGCCATGATGTATTGTTGTTTGACTGTGAACTTTTGACATAACCATTAATAACTAATTGCGCTCCAGCCAGCGCCCTCTTGTCATTCAGTACATAACTGATGCAGCATCTGCCCAGTGTGTCCTCTTCCACCATTGTCATTGTGTTTCTCTCTCTCCACTGTTATTCATCAGCTGTATGTGGAGAATGGTTAATATGAATAATGTGAACCAGCTAACAATATATACATTCAGGGGTTTTAGCATATCTGCATTTTCTTGTGTTACTCTTCATTTGCTTCATGTTTTACAACAAACTGCTGGTTCCGATGGAGCAGCCGGTTATTGCAAATCCAAATTATTCATGTTTTCTTCTGTAACACATACAGTATAATGATCTATCTATATTCACTTTGCTGTGGCACTGAGGAACATAATATGAAAACTGTTGGAATAGGCATTTATATTTCTCAGCTTAGGGTAGGCAGTCAGTCATCCTCATCCTCCTCAACTGTGACTGAATGAAAATTAAGTGATAATGCCATGTACTCAAAGTTTGATGGGCAAAAAGCTGTTGAGATTACACCTTGTCTTGCTGAATGCTGGCTCTCTCCATTTGAGTAACAGCTGTTGTAGTATTCTTTCCATAATGCTACGTCAATTTACATACACTAAATTTACAATCAGTGGAATGGACCAACAGTACTGTCACTATTGTATTAGTCTCTAACCTGGTGACCAATAGAGCCACTGTTTTTGCAGGGCTCTTGAAGATGCTTATGCATCATGGGGTCTTCTTCAAAAAAATGACAAATTTTGCATTTTAATGTTTCATTTAATGTAGGACCATTTTACTGTAGAGTTTAGCACAACTGCAGACTGGACTGCCATTGCTAACCAGATTCTGCTTTTCCATTGTCTCACTGTCCTCTCTCTTAGGGACCAGACAGACATGAAATTTCATATTAACTCTCATTTAAAAAAGCTTCTCAGATGGGGGTCACTGCTATACAATGTTATCAAAGGACAAGGGCAGAGATCTATTTATGGGTCCTTGATGTGAAAAGTTTATGAAGACTACATTGTGTAACACTGTCAGATTTCTATTTTAAAAACCCATAGGACCAGTACGAACTGAAACTTTCAACGGATGAGTGAGGATAAACAGCTGTAGAAGTATCTAAGTGGTTTGCTGTCAGATGTCAGCCTTGTTCAAGGAAAGTAGGTTGACTCTTAAATGGCAATGACACTATGATGGGCAGACAGCTGTGGAAATTCAGGAGCAGGATTAAGAAAACAATGTGCTGAGTAATGTCAGCTTCTAATAAAAAAGTAATACAACAAAATAATAATATAAACTCAAGTAAATATTCAGCTGCCTTTCCTTTACACTTATTTACATACATGACTGGTGAGAATAACACGGATTCAAATGCTGCAAAAGGTAAATAAAAAGACAGCATATATGTACTGAACAAAATTAGCCGCAGGTAAAACAAATCCATGCCTTAGGCATGTCAAATTCACAAGCTTGCATCCATTTATGGCTTCATTTACAGTACTCTATTAAATAAAATAATGTCCACTTATCAAGGATAATTGAAAGAGTAGTAATTACCGAAAAAACAAATAATATAGAAGTGACATCTCCTTTGTGGGCTTGTGAAATGCTGCGGAGATTGCTCAATTGCTTTGTGTTAATGTCTGCTTGGTTCCTGTCACCTTCTAATTGGTTTATACTGCTGATGGTTGCTAGTTACTTACAGTTCCTGTCAGTGGTTGTTAGAACAGGTTCTGTGCAAAATCCCAGCGGCGCAATGTCAGGATTTATTTTCTCCAACTTACTGCACAAAGCTCTCCAAGGTAAATGCTTTCTTTTCTTTTGCATTTTGGAAAATGTGTGATTATTCAAAGCTATAATTAAATTACAGTTTTCTCTTTAAGAATAACGTGCCCTAACACAGATACATTAAGGAAATAAATAAATAGTTTATAATAGTTTTTCTATGTGGAAGTAACCTACAACTGAAGACCAGGGCACATCGCAATGTTCAATTTTCCTGGTCTTTTGGCTAAACTGTGACTTGATATGACCTCTTTGGTTCTAGATCTAGGAGAGGTTGAGGTGGTTTAACTTTGAAGTGCTACCCTTTCTGCAGCCAGGGCCTCATTATTCCCACTATAACAACCAAACAGACAGAGTCAAGTCAGAAATTTTTTAAACCCATCAGATCCTAGCTTGTAGTGTCCAAGCCTATTAGATCAGTGTGACACATTGAAATGAGGTCATGTATTCTCTGTGGGGCAATCCTTATCCCTACTTCTGGGATTTTCCTCAGAGGGTGTGGTAGACAGAGATCAGCAGGAGAGAGAGAATGAGGAATAAGTCCCAGAGAGGGTCATTAAATGTGAAAAGCCCTGACCAACTGGTCCTTTCAGACCTTTGCGTTATGACAAATGTTCTGAATATATAGATCTGAGAGCAGCTCCTTGTTCCTTTCAACAAGATGATAAATCTAAAACTTTGTTCGCCACTCACTACTTCATTGTGCTACAAATAGCCCTTTGACTGTAATATATTACATTATAATTTGTATGAATAAAACAATTAGCTTAAGCAAGGCCATGAAACTGGTTGAACTGCTGTCACCTCTGACTTTGATGTCTCAAGCCACTTTTGTCATGTAACTGCTACTTCTACTGAAATGTACCAAGATACAACTCCATGCCTTCAGAGTTAAGTACACAGTGCTAGACTTTTTTTTTTTAATAAACTTTTGAAGTAAATATTATCAATCAGGGTGTATTTATTCAATCATATTTGCATTCAAATATTGACACCTTCTAAACTGATGAATCTAAACTGAACATATGACTTAGCATATCTATAATATTATGATATCTGGGCTTGTGAGTGATGTGTCATTCTGTTGTGGATGTTTGATCATAAAATGCATTCATAATAGATCTGTGACTGCTTCATTAATTCATAGCATGGAGGCACAGATGAGTTTAGTTTGATATGAGTCAACACTAGATACCAAACAGGCATAGGTAATTAGGATTTTTTGTTTGTTTTTGTTTTTTTAAAACCCACAACTTTAGAATCAAATAGCTCATAACACAGTGTCGGGAAGAAAGAGTGACCTTTATCCTTTAAGTGGATTTTGCAGATGCACTCCTTGCAATAACTTTATATGTATATTTCACCAAGAAGGTAGCATCATATGCAGTCTTGACACCCTTGTTAATGCTCATTAGTTTACAAGTTTAGCAGTTTACTCCCATGTCTTCTCTAAAGTACTGACCATCTCCTTTGATGGAGCTTATGGAGGAAAATAAAAGCCTTAAGGCTGCCTCCACATTTAATACTCTACAAACAACTTTGTATTGCTCCTTTATGCCTCTATGAAGTAGTGGACCTGCTTCGTAAGTGATTGAAAAACTATAAATGTTAGAGGGGCAGCAAAGAGCAAAGATGTCTCCTTTCTAATAAGTGCACAGACTGTGCCTGGACAATGTCAAGCAAATCTATGCCTCGTTAAATTCATCAAAATCTGGGGCCATTTATTCTTTAATTAAAAGGCGAACCCAAAGAGGCTTGCCCTTCTTCTTGCATTAAAAGCTTTTTATTATGCAGACAGTCATGTTTAATTCACAGCATATTTCAGTGTCAAAGATACATTGCACAGTCATGAAATATTGAGAAGGCCCCTAGAGGAAAAGATCGCAAGCTTGCTCTCTCAAAAAGATCAAAAAAATTAGATAACACACCAGCGCACATCCAGGGCAGTGGTGTATCTTCCTGATCCTCTTATCACATGCTGCAACACAACAACATATTCCATCGACAGACCATGACTAGCATGGATGTGAAAGAAACTAATAGTCTCAACATAATGGTCATACAGGCACATGCACTCACAAACACACAAGCACACACAATGAAGCTACAGTACGTCAGACATACAAGCAGTTCAACCTAACTGTGGAAAGCCAACTCCACAGTTATTTCCAACTTAACCCGATTAGCTAAAAGTTGGCCATTGATAAAAAGACATAGATTTTGAGCTCTTGGCCTTATTTAAGCTTTGTTAAACATGGAATAAAAACAGTTTAATCCAAGTGAAATGACCTCCCAACAAAAGTGCAGAAAAATGTCTGAATCAAGTTTTAGAAAAAGTAATTTAGTAGATCTTTTGTAACGTTAGCTAACCAGGAAACTATTGTCAACGCTTAGTAAAGGCCTACTGACTTCAGATTAAAATGCATTTATTGTGAAGCATGTGCAGGGAGTGATGAGTATAAGCAGTAGCTTGCGCAGAAATGTTAGCTGACAGCAAATGAAAGAAGCAGAGCAGAAAACTGTAACAAATGTGTATTGGTCATGACTGGCTGATATCCAATCAGCTTAATAAGGTCAGTATCAACAATTCATTGGAAGGGATTCAGCGCATCCCTTACGTACACACACAGGCCAGTGTGTTTCGGCTTATGGCCTCCATCGGGGTCACAAGCTGACCTGGCCTTGGTCTGACAAAAAGGTGTTCCTCAAGTTTTGACCTTTTCTCCAAAAATACAATCATGTCATACAATGACTGAGCGCGTGGCCAAAACAAGGCAAGCACAGTGCGTGTGCACAATATTTAAACTGGCTGTGTTGCATCACTCAAGTGTATCACAATCTGCTACGGTTAAACTGTTTAAATTCATGAGGTGGGTTAAAGAAATGACTTTCTTGTTACAGCTAAGTGATTTCACCACTGCTGCTTTATCCATTCTGCCTCATGTAATCCCAAGGGTTGATTAATTCTAATGATAGCTCTCTGGCAAGAACAAGAACCAATCTCCACATGCTCTGCTCTTTTCACTGAAACAAACTGATCTAAAAGCTTGGTTCCCAGAAATCTTCTCCGAAACCATGTGTGAAATAGTTTTCAATCTAGACTGTATAAATTGACAGATAGTAAGTAGGATTTTTGGAGGGTTTACAACATGCTTATATACCTGTCTCTACCTCTAACAACATATAATAATCTTTATTTGTAGAGCACTTTTCAAAAACAAGTTACAAAGTGTAAAGACAATAATACCCAAGAGACAATAATACAAAAACAATACAAGATAAAAGCATGAAAACATTGAAAAGACTAAAATACACGTTTAAGATAAATATAAAATTAGTAAAATAGAATAAAATAAAAGGGATAAAATAAAGTCAAATAAGATCTTGAAAGGCTCTCCTATAAAAGTATGTTTTAAGAAGGGACTTAAAAGAGTTCACTGACTCAGCTGACCTGATTTCCTCAGGCAGGCTGTTCCAGAGCCTCGGGGCCCTGACAGCAAACGCTCTGTCCCCTTTAGTTTTCAGTCGAGACTCTGGAACAGATAGCAGACCTCTGCCCGAGGATCTCAAGGTACGTGCTGGTGTGTATGGGACTAAAAGGTCAGAAATATAACAAGGTGAGAGGCCATGAAGAGCTTTAAAAGTGATCAATAGAATTTTAAAGTCAATTCTAAAACATACTGGGAGCATGTGTAATGAAGCTAAAATAGGAGTAATGTGGTCATATTTCTTTGTTCTGGTTAAAAGCCTGGCAGCTGAGTTCTGGACAGTCTGGAGTCGATCAATAGATTTTTGGGTTAAACAGGTGAAAAGGCTGTTCCAATAATCCAGGCGTGATGAGATGAAGGCGTGTAAAATGGTCTCGGTGTCTCGGTTAACATAGATCAAATTTTTGCTATATTTCTAAGTTGATAAAAACATGACTGAACAAGCTTTGTGTTGTGCTGCTCGAAATTTAAATTACTATCAAACCAAACACCAAGGTTCTTTGCCACAGGCTTAATGTGATTTACTAGGGAACCAGCAGATGGCATCTGCTGGGACCCAATGACCAGGATTTCTGTTTTGTCTGAGTTCAGTTGGAGGAAATTATTTGACATCCATTTTTTAACTTCACAAAGGCAGTTGTTAAGTGAACTCAGCATTCCAGGGTCTGTGGATCTGACGGGCAAGTATATTTGTGTCATCAGCATAAATATGAAAAGAAATGCCATGTTTATGGATAATATGTCCAAGGGGAAGCAGATACAAGGAAAACAAAATGGGTCCTAAGACCGACCCCTGAGGCACACCATATTTAACTGGACAGAACGAAGAGACATAGTTGTTTACTGACACGCAAAACTTCCTATTTGACAGGTAGGATGAAAACCATTCTAGGGCAGTACCAGAGATCCCCACCCAGTGCCTCAGTCTGTCTAACATGATGTTATGATCAATGGTGTCAAAAGCAGCGCTAAGGTCCAGGAGTACCAGGACTGAGCACATGCCTTCATCAGCAGACATTAAAAGGTCATTAGTGACTTTAAGCAGGGCAGTCTCAGTGGTGTGGTACTTCCTAAAACCAGACTGAAACTTTTCAAATATTTTGTTATTTTCCAGTACAGTGAGCAGCTGTAATTCTTTCTAGAATCTTTGCAAAAAAAGCAGTTTTGAAATTGGTCTAAAATTATGTGGGAGCGAGGGATCTAAACCAGATTTCTTTAAAAGTGGGTTCACGCAAGCCGTTTTAAAATAATCACGGACACAACCAGTAGATAGGGAGCTGTTGAAAACAGAGATCAAATGGGGCCCAACAGAATCTATTACTTTCAGTAAAAATTTTGTAGGTATTACATCAAGTGGGCTGGAGGACACTCTCATTTGTGATACTGTTTTAAAAGCTCACACAAGTCGATGGGATAAAACAGGTTAAAACTCTCTTGTTGCTGGTGAGGAACCTCTGAGTAAGAGGCCACGGGGGTAATAGAGGCTCTGATTGACACCACCTTATTGGTAAAATAAGATAAAAACAATTCACAGTCATCATTACTTCCAGCTGAGGCACAAGAAGGGTTGGGTTTACCAGCTGATCCACAGTCTTAAACAGAAACCTGGGATTGTGTTTATGTGTAGTAATGAGTTCAGAAAAATAGTGTGTTCTCGCATCCTTAACCATGTTATTGTAGTTAATTAATAAATCCTTCAGACTGAGGTAATGGACTTGGAGACTGGATTTTTTCCATCTGCACTCTGCTTTCCTGCATTCTCTTTTGAGGCTGCGAATGCTGTAATTTATCCAGGGTTGCTTACTAGCTTTAGACGTAGGCCTAACCTTTAGAGGAGCAGTAATATTTAGTGACGACAAGCAGATATGATTGAAGTGATCGACCAGATTGTTGGTGTTGGAATCAGACAGGTGTTGGCTTTGGCTCTGAAAGAATGCGCAAAACTTTGAAACACTTTGTTCATTAAAGATGCGAGAACACACGGAGCTTGGTGAGGCGGCATGAGTAACAGGCGAATCGCAGCTAAAAACAATACATCTGTGGTCAGATATGGTCATGTCCACTAATTCCACAGAGGAAATGCTGACACCCAGGGTAAAAACCAAGTCCAGTGTATGACCACGGTTATGTGTTTGCCCTTTGACATGTTGTTTGAAGTTAAAAGAAGTGGCCATATTTAAAATGTCAGTTGCATTAACATTGTTGGGGTCATCAACATGAATATTAAAATCGCCACAAAGAACAATTCTGTCATAATTTAAAACCAGAGTAGATAAAAATTCAGGAAGTTCTGATAAAGATCCTCCAGGCAGTTTTGGGGGCGATAAATTATAACAAATATGATAGGTTGCAGCCCTCCAAGTTTAAGAGTGGAACTTCAAAGGAGTTAAATTCATCACAGCGTACTTGATGACATTTTAGATATTTCCTATACACGCTCACTAGCCCACCACCACGACCACTGACCCTCGGTTGACTAAAACAATCATATTGATGCGAAACACAGTTCAGCTAGCTGGCTAGAGTCATTCATTTGCAACCAGGATTCAGTTAAAAACATAAAATCTAGATATGCAGACAAGATAAAATCATTTAAGATAAAAGTCTTACTTGAGAGAGATCTCACATTGAAGAGAGCCATTTTAAATGTGTTTGTTCTAGGTGCTGGAGTTGGTGCAGTTGTCCTAATCCTTAAGAGATTACTAATATTTCTGTGTGGGATGTGCACATTTCGGTTTACTGGTCTATGCATGATGATGACAGGAATAGAAGTCTTTGGAACAGCGCTGGGAGCAGACAGTTTTACATGCCAGCAGGTGGAGACAGTTGTTTGTGGCAGTGAGGCAGAGATCTGTTCAGTGACCGGTGGTGTGTCCAGGTGTGCTGCATGAATGATTAGTCATTCACGTAAGTCATGTGTGGACCGCACCACATGCTGTATGTGAGCAGCTAACATTTCTGAGCCCCATTTGTTTGGGTGAAGTCCGTCTGTCTTAAAAAGAGACATTCTTTGCCAGAAAATATTAAAATTATCCACATAGCACACATGGTGAGCCCTGCAAGTGGACTGGAGCCAGTCGTGGAGGCCAAGGAGTCTACTGAAGCGGCCAGCACCGCGACCAACTGTGGCAATGGGACCAGAGATAAAAACGGACTTTCCACACTGCTTTAAAAAGTTAAAAAGACTGTTAAAATCTGATTTTGTCAGCTCAGACTGCTGAAGAGTTGTGTCATTTGTTCCGAAATGGACTATCACTCTTGTGATGAAGGACGGGAGCGACGGCATTATGTCCTGGAGTTTTTTTAAAATGTCAGCTGTGGTGGCACCGGGGAAGCAGTGAGTGGTAGTGTTAAAGAAACAGAGGTTTCTGGTTATGGAGTCACCAATTATTAGTGTGGTTGGGGAGAAAAGAGGACGAGGAGATGCCGGTTGTGGGGTTCCAGAGCAGGACTGAGCAGAATCTGCTTCAACACTGCGTGCGGACTGAGGATGGAGTGTGTGAGCTGCTGAGTGTTGTGTTGGAGTAGCAGTAACATACCTGAGAGAATGGAGATGTTAAGAAGAGGTGGGCAAAGTCAACTGTAGACAGAGAGGACATTAAAATACTGTACATCTGACGGATCTCCCGGTCTGACCCTTATTCAAAATCTGACTGCAGATTTTAAAACAAGGGGGAAAATTCATTGTGGTGGAAACTGCACTTTTAAAAGGTTGCTGTGAAGGTCAGGAAAGCTTTTCATAAGACCGTTGTTTTTCAGTCTTTCCCTCTGAGCTGAATGTTGTGGAAATATTTATAGTCTTAGCATTCCAAACCATAATAGAATATTTATGGAAGCTATTTCCACCTGCTTGAATAGAAATGATATTGACTTCGGCGTAATCTATCTATAGCAAGACCCCAATGGGAATTACCATATATACTGTTTGTGTGTGCGTAAGAGCTGAAGGTGAGATAGCTCACACACGGGTATGCTTGTGATTTGCTGAACTACTACATTAATGAAGTATACCAGTGTTTAAAGTCAAAAGGAAAAGGGATTTTCTTCTTGAGAAACATTAGATCCCAACAGACCATCAGAACATTTGTCAGATCAACAATCTGCCTGTACTTTGTAGTATTTGGTTGATTCTGCATCCTCTAAATCTAATCTTACCTAATGTATTTTAAGCTAAAGTTACAGAATCGGCTGTTTGAACCCGTCACCAGGACACTGGCACTATGTAGAGCTTTGATGGACTACTAAAATTATAAAGTTACATGAACATGTAAATTACATGATATATTATAATATGAAATGAAGATTGTCCTTGTGTTTGACAGGTGGTCAAAGGGAGGACTCCAGTGAGATGCAGCGGAATCAAAAGGAGGTTGCACAGCCCAATCTATTAACATATTCTTTAAATTCAGTTGATTCATCCAAGTGATAGCACGGCACAGGAAATAGCAGACATTTCAAAACATCATTGTAATGCTTAACTGCCTAAAACACATGCAGTATATTTGGTTCTGTGACAAAAACATGGGGTTTGGACTGGAGTCCAAGGCCTATGTGTTGTTGTAAAATCACCAAGGATGCGACCCCACTAACCTCTGGACAGAGATGTTCTGAATAGGAACAAGTAAACGTAAAAACAGAAGTCAAACAGTCAATCTGGGGCATTGCCCCATTCCTAAATTCTGTCACTGAACACCTTTCAGACTATTTACATAAGCAAAGTATTTTCAGCCCATGCATTACACTTATCCTCTTAAAGTCATTTGACATATATAGAGAGACAAAACAGCTCCTGATCCTGGACTCAGAGGGGCTGAGGCTATTCTATCTGACCCAGCCATGTAGAGTCTGCTGATTGTTCCAGTGGCTTTAAGTCAGCATGGCATTGGCCCCTGGGAGATGACACACACAGTCTTCCTCAAAGGCCACAAACAGGTGAGGAGACTTTATTTGGCTCTGGCCAGAGGGTGTCTGTCTACTGACACGTAAGCAGCCGCGTAAGGACCCATGCACAAATGCCAATACAAACACTTGCCGACTTCTGCATCTGCATGCACATACACACTCTCTGTCCTCTATCTCTGTCTCCCACGTGCACATACAAACACATGCACACCTGGAATGAGTCAGGGCTGAAGAGGAGCAAGAGGTAGTTGGGAAGGACAAACTTTTCCTCAGGTATCTGACTGTCATGGCAGCAAATGAGCAGCTCAAAACAAAAGACTTGCACCCCTCACATTAAATCTCATCAGAATGTTTTGTCCTCAAGCAGAACAACAAATACGACTTTGATGTTTTGAACAATATGTCTAAAGGGGTGACAACTACATTATGAAAAACGAAAGCATTTTTCGTGTAAGGAAAATTGTTTATTTTCATATTGGATGATGTGTTAAATGCTGGTATACAGACTGCTCACTGTAAGAGTAATGGTGTCCTAACGCTTGCAGAAATAAACTGTGTTCTTTTTTTTGTGTTGTTTTTATGTTGTCCTCTCCCTCTGTTGACATGACCTTGAGCAAGCACTCATGCACAGCTCACGTGAATGTACTCTGTGGCCAGTCAAGGAAGTAGCTTGAGTGAAAGGATTTACATTAAAAACAGGTCACTGCTAAATAAATGCTTCTGTTTATCTTGGACAAGGAAAATTTGAAATACATACACATGCACATGGGTAAAAATGAAATGCTGTAGTCTGTCACTGCAAGAAAATAAAACACTCCAACATTTCAAAACCAGATATACAGCCATTATACTGTATTATAAACTGGTTACGTTGTTTTTAATATAATCATTTAGGTTGAATTCTTCTGCTGGGAATAGTATTGCGTGACAGTAGAATCCTAGCCCTTACCTACAGTGTGTCATCTGAATCTTTCCTAAGACCTGGCCTAGTTGACTGCTGCTCCTCAATTGTGTGTAATCCATCAAAGAATGATGGATTAGAGAAACACAAACGCATGGATCTATGCCCAAGCACAGATGCTTTTTCCAAATATGTAAGAGGCAACACTAAGATTAATAATTCAGTCTTTTAATAATGGCACACAACATTGTTTTAAATGACAAATGTTTTTTATTGTCATAATATATTCTCACATCCACTATCACAATACAGACACATATATTTGAACATGTGCCACATGCATACACACACAGTGCTTCCCAGCATAATCTAACCTCAAATGTCAACTTCAATATCAGCTGTTGGAGGGGCTCTTTTACAAACTGCCATCCCTGTGCAACAGATATTTACCCGAATATCCCTACCCTAGAGGAAGTTGTCTTATATCGTGTGCTACGTCCCAGTAGGGGATAAGGGAGTAACCTTTGATGTTAAGTGTCAAAAGTAAGGATGGGAGACACCGGATGAAAAAAGCGCGTTTTATTATTAGAACAAAAACAAACAAAAATCACAGGAGTCATTACTGTGCAAAACGGCAAAACCTAATAGAAAACAAATGGGTACACATGCTCCTCTCTGAGCATGCCTCTGAGCCGGCACAACAAAGGAATGAGAGAGCGATCCGTGGAGGCACCGCCTCCTTTATTCTGCAGCTGAGTGAGCACAGGTGGTTTGCGATGCTGTTCCCCTTCGAGGGAACTCAAACTGCGTCGGTTACAACACTATGGGAACGCCTCTAGGCGTAGCAGGTCTGAACGTGAATGAAATCACTCCAATCCTATTGGTTTGTTGTTAGAACGGTAAGGTGTGATGGAATAACCGGAGGAGTTTAAAGCACCTGTACACACTCATCATTAGCTTTTTTCTATTCAGCAGGCACTCTGTATGTTGTTTGAAGAAAGCTCTAGTCCTACATGCAGTGTGTCTTACCTGAAGAAGAAGTCTACCAGCATGTCCGGCAACCAGATGTACAGAAGGTGTGTTTTTCCTTGCCCTCGGTACATCACGGATGGAGATTCTCATGAGATGTGTGTCTCATGTTTGGGGATGGAGCACGCCCGGTCAGCTCTCGAGGCGGCTGCCTGCGCCCGTTGTGAAGCCCTTTCCATGCGGGTACTGAGGTCCTGCATGGCTCTCTTTTCCGAGGATGGCCGGATGTGTTCTCCCCGTGGTGCGGGCGCTGCGGCCGCTGAGGCAGCCCGGCGGCTTCACTCATGGGGTTCACAGCGTGATCTGTCGGAGGATTTCGGGACGGCTGAGGCTTTTTCCTGACCTTCATCCGCTGGCTCCGACGCTTCCTTTCCTCGTTCGGGAGCCCGTTTCTCGGCTTCTCCCGCTCGCAGTTTGGATCCGGAGACGCTGCAGCAATCCGACTCCGAGGAGGCAGACGTGCTCAGCGTAGTGGACGATGACTTCCGGGGTGTCGGGCGGCGTCATCAGGCGGCGCCCGACTATGACGAGCTGCTGGAGGTGGTGGCTAGAGCTGTGTGGCTAAGCTCAACATCAACTGGCCACAGGAGGAGCAGACACCACAGACTAGTGGTAAGCTTGATGAAAGGTTTCTTAAGCACCACGCGCCACCTCCACGCCGGTCTCTGCCATTCTTTCCTGATTTACATGATGAACTGAGTAAATCATGGGGCAGACCCTTCTCTACACGGCTTTCCACACCCCGATCACTGAACTACAGTAATGTGATGGGGGTTAGGGACCGTGGTTATGGGAGGATGCCTCGGGTGGAGGATGCGCTTGCGAGCTATCTCTCCCCTCGACTTGCGTCCTCCCTGGAGAAGCCGGCATTACCCTCCAAGCCATGTCGCACCACATCTACGCTCGTGGGGAAGGCGTACATGGCAACGGGCCAAGCAGGTGCGAGCTTGCACACCATGGCGGTGCTTCAAGCCTACCAAGCCGACCTGCTACAGGAGATGGTTCAGAGGGGGGGTCCCTCTGAGGAAGATCTGGCGGAGCTTTGCAGAACCATGGAGCGTTAAGACGCAGGGCGAAGCGTTCCGCCAGTACCTCCCTTGCTGGTCTGGACCCAAGGCAGCTGAGGCTGCCAGGCGTAGGTCCCTTCCCTCTACGAGCTCCTACTGATAGGAGAGGAAGCAGAGTGTCGCTTCTCGGGGGCCCCCCGAGGAGCTGGGGCAGCGAGGCGACGCTCTCAACCTCAGCCTTCTGAGAGACGAGATCTGAGGACCGTCATCCAGTCCCGGTGTTGGGATAGGAAGTTCTTACTCTGCTGAGGAAAGGGGCCGTGGAACGTGTCTCCTCCCCAGACAGAGACGCCGGTTCTACAGCTGGTACTTCATAGTCCCCAAGAAGGACGTAGGGCTGCGCCCTATTTTGGATCTGCGGGTTCTAAACCGGTCTCTGAGGAGATTCAGGTTCAAGATGCTCACCATCCCCGCCATCGTGACGCACATCCAATCAGAGGATTGGTTCGTCACGATAGATCTAAAGGACGCCTATTTCCACGTCTCCATCCGTCCTTCTCACAGGAAGTTCCTGAGGTTCGCCTTCGGGGGTGTGGCTTACCAGTATCGGGTTCTTCCATTCGGCCTGGCACTTTCCCCTCGCACATTCACCAAGTGTATGGATGCAGCACTGGCCCCGCTGAGGCTCCAGGGCATCCGAATTTTCAATACATCGACGACTGGCTCATCCTAGCCCAGTCTCAAGAGTTGGCGGTTCGGCATCAAGATGTCGTTCTGGCTCATCTGCTGCATTTAGGGCTGAGGCTCAACGCAAAGAAGAGTGTGCTGGCGCCCACCCAACGGACTACGTTCCTAGGGGTAGTATGGGATTTCGACAACGATGCGGGCACAATTGTCTCCGGCACGTGTCGACACCATATTGGCTGCTGTGAAAGGGCTAGCCATCACTATAAAACACTTATATGAGTGTTGGGTCTCCTGGCGGCTGCGTCCAGCGTAATACTATCTGGACTCCTGCACATGAGACCCCTGTAGTGGTGGCTAAGGACCAAGGGTGTTTCCCCGAGGGGAAATCCTTTCTGTCTGATTTGGGTTACGCACAAGTGTCTTCGTTCCTTATCAGTTTGGAAGGAAACTTGGTCCCTGTCCCCAGGGGCCCGTGCTGGGAGGGTCTTGTCGCCGGCTGGTCATTTCGACAGATGCCTCCCTCATGGGCGGCCGCTTTGCAAGGGGATCCTGGCAGGTGCATCAGTCCGGGTGGCATATCAACTGTCTCGAGATGTTGGCGGTGTTCCAGGCTCTAAGGAGTTTCCTGCCCGATCTCCAAGGCCACCACGTCCTGGTTCGTTCTGACAACACAGCGGTGGTGGCCTATCTGAATCACCAGGGCGGTCTGCGCTCCTCTGTACAGACTGGCGCGTCAGATCCTCCTGTGGTCCCAGCAGAGGTTACTATCGCTCAGGGCGATGTATCTCCCGGGGATGCAGAATCAGGGAGCAGACCTGCTGTCAAGGCAGGGGCTGAGGCCCGGGTAATGGAGACTTCACCCCGAAGTGGTGGAGCTCTTGTGCGGAGAGTTCGGCCCCATAGACGTGGATCTGTTTGCGTCTCAAGAGACTACGCACTGCCCGCTATGGTTTTCTCTCGTTCCTCCAGCCCCGTTGGGTCTGGACGCCATGGTACATTCGTGGCCGAGGCTATGTCTGTACGCTATTCCCCCAGTCGCTCTGCTCCCGGGGGTTCTGGAGCGGGTCCGCCAGGAAAATGTCGGCCTACTGCTCGTAGTCCCGTTCTGGCCAACCTGGGTGTGGTTCTCGGACATCATGTCGCTCCTGGGCGGCCCGCCGTGGCAGGTCCCTCTGAGGAGAGACCTGCTGTCCCAGGCGCAGGGCCAGGTTCTTCACCCTTGCCCCGCCGTATGGCAACTGTGGGTCTGGCCCCTGAGGGGGCACAGTACCTAGAGGCGGGTCTAACAGCCGGAGCAGTCGAGACCCTCCTCAGCTCCAGGGTGCGGTCCACACGCATCCGACGTGGTGCCCGGAGGATGAGACCTGCGACTCGGTCCAAGGTTCCCACTTGGGATCTGGCGGTGGTTCTTGGGGCGTTGGCTGAGGCCCCCTTCAAACCCCTGGAGTCAGCTGAGGCTAAGCACTTGACCCTCAAGATGGCCTTTCTCCTTGCTATCACCTCTCTGAGGAGGGTGGGGGATCTCCAAGCGCTTTCGGTTTCCCCGCAAAGCCTGGAGTTTGCCCCGGGGAATATTAGGGCCATCCTGCACCCTTGTCCAGGATACATCCCTAAAGTGCCTTCTTGTGCGGCAGGGTCCTCAGTGCTGCAGGCATTTCATCCTCCACCTCATGTGACGGCGGAGGACGGGAGACTTCATCTGCTCTGCCCTGTCAGAGCACTGAGTATTTACACTCTGAGGTCCTCCCGTTGGAGGAGGGCTGACCAGCTGCTAGTGTATTTTGGGTCCCCCAGGGCTGGGCTCCCTGCACCCAAACATACTATTAGCAACTGGATTGTTCAGACTATTTCCCTGGCCTATCAGGTGCGCGGTTTGCCTTCACCTGTGGCTGTTAGGGCTCATTCTACCAGAGGCATGGCGGCCTCTCAAGCCCTCCTTTCCGGGGCCTCTTTGCAGGATGTTTGTGTAGTGGCAGGCTGGGCCACTCCGCACACATTCATTCGGTTTACGTCCCAGTAGGGGATAAGGGAGTAACCTTTGATGTTAAGTGTCAAAAGTAAGGATGGGAGACACCGGATGAAAAAAGTGACTGCGCGTTTTATTATTAGAACAAAAACAAACAAAAATCACAGGAGTCATTACTGTGCAAAACTCTTGACCTTCCTTCGGCACCTGGCACTCGTGCGCTGGGTTTTCGGCACGGTTTAGTGGGTTTCTCGTTCCCATAGTGTCGTATCCGATGCAGTTCGAGTTCCCTCGAAGGGGAACGTCTCGGGTTACGTGTGTAACCCTGGTTCCCCGAGAAGGGGAACGAGACACTGCGTCGGCCCGCCGCACCTCTCTCCCCGCCTGAAGCGCCTGCTTCATAGTTTAAGCTAATGATGAGTGTGTACAGGTGTGCTTTATACTCCTCCGGTTATTCCATCACACCTTACCGTTCTAGCAACAAACCAATAGGATTGGAGTGATTTCATTCACGTTCAGACCTGCTACGCCTAGAGGCGTTCCCATAGTGTCGTAACTGACGCAGTGTCCCCTTCTCGGGGAACCAGAGTTACATACGTAACCCGAGACGTTCAGTCCATCGGTCAACCAGTCAGTCTGTATGTCTATCCACTTATCCAGCCACTGGTTAGATTCCTCTGAAATGTGTGAAGCATTTCAAATTATTTTTTACTTTACTTGAGCTATCATCTAGTGCCACTGTGAGGTACATTCCTTCCTTTTGACAACACTTAACAAGATGTCTATCTGAACATGGCAGTTTACCATAAAATGTACTGAACACCTTTATCCTCCCTACCTTTCAATTTTTCAGGAGTTTCCTCCAGCACCAACTTAGCTTAATGAAATTTGCTGTAGATATTCACAGGATCCCAATAAATCCTAATGTTATTATGACCCTGTGACATATCCTTTAGTTCTACCATGAAATGACAGGTTCACACAAGTTTATCCTAATACAATGCCCATACCCTGTGAGTATTGTACAGGCCATATGTAAATGTAAATGATTATTGGTTGCAATTGTTCCCCCTGTCAATCCTGGTTGCACATCAATTCCAATGTAACTGATTGGGAATTAAATCCACAGTCATCATTCTGTATAAAAATGCATTGTTGTCCAGCTGAAGCAATCATGTGGCTTGAGCAGTCAGATTTAAGACGAATCAAGTTGGTATCTTCCAAACTTACAGTCTTTTAAGTGTGAAATTCCCTCTCTGTGCTTCTACAGACTGTGTTTGCTTGCTAGGCTGTGGCAGAGAGATATATAGAACACAAAGAGGTAATCATGTACTAAAAAGACTGTAACTTTGGAATATATACACTTTGTTTGTCTAACTCTGATTAAGCCTCAAATTAGCCACAACTGTGGCTGAACTTCACAATGCATTTTTGCACAGAGCAACATAACTGCACATTCAACTGAAAATGGCTTAAAAGACAACAAGTAAATTAGTATATTAGTAAATTACTCCAAAAGTTCCTCAGAATATATTAATTAAATTCCCATTGTTTTCAGGCCTAACTGACATCAGTGAAAGCCATATTTTTTGAGGTGGGTGGTTAAAGTAAGGTTATGGTTTAGCAAAAGCATGTGATTAATAAACTGCAATAAATTAACCAGAAGTGTTTATCTAAGCTGCAGTGACCTGACAAAAGTCACACAGACCCAGACCCAGACACACACACACACACATGCATGCAACACACACACACACACACACACACACACACAAAATTCTAGCTGACTCAGTGGAAATGCTGATCAGACACACTTGCCAGAATCTGATCAATGCAGCCTATAGCTAAAGGAAATAGGCTCTTGATATGAATCTAATGGAGGCTCAATTAAGCAATTAATACTTAAACATGCTTTTACAAGCTGTGCCTGTAAAAGTGGCACTTTACCAGGAGACATCCCTGACTATGGATTCCTGTACCTATTCCCCCCACAGCTCAACAGAACTCTCCTTATGTCCGTCAAAGGAGAGGTGAAATGGACAACCTTTATAAACAAATCAAATCTGCTGCCCTCTATAATATGTTTAATTGTATTAGGTATTCACCGTTTGCTGTTTACAACAAAGAAATATTTTATAGTTTTCCTTTAAGTGTGACCCACTCAACTTTGATTAGACCATCGTATGCAAATTCCAAACATGTCAACATCCAATATAAGGCTGCTTCAGTGACCAACAAGCTACAAGATTTCAGTCTGGAAAACAACTACTGAATCAGTTTAACTTGGCAGGTGGAACTCAACAAATCAGTGAATTACTGGGAGTCTCATGATGACATGACACAGCGTCTCTCAAAACAAATAGTTTCTATCTAGGCATTTTAGATTGATGCATTGAACTCTAAATGAAGCATGGCTGTGTAACTGCATGGCCCATTTCTCACTTTAAATGTATTAAAAAAATATTCCACTGACTAAGGAAAAAAGAACACTGCTTATAAAGTTAAGGAGCTCTCAATTTCCAGAAATTATTGTAGCACCAAGCTGCAATAATTTAAAATATGAGGTGATTGAGGTAAGTATACAGTACTACACTATGAAACTGTATGATCCGTAATACCAACACTACAAACAGGAGTATATAGCCTTCATATATCCTGTCTTCACAAACTGTGTCTTGTTATCCACAAAGTCTTGGGGAGGATGAAACCTCATTAAAAGGACAAGAGTTGCATGAGACAGCACAGAGAAGCTTTCTTAAAGCCTGCCTTTGAAGTTGAAGTGTAGAGTAACACACACATAGACGCACAAACTGCCTTTAAAAACGTTTGCATATGGGAAAAGCATACACTTGAACACACACAATACATGCCACGAAACCACACACAACAGGGCTGATTGCCACACAACAAAAACAGCTAAACAACAGCTAAATAAATGCTGCTGCCCGAGTGCCTTGGGAGCACAGCCTAGAATAAATGACTCGACTTCAAAACCCCTCACATCTTCCATACCCCTGCAGACTCTTCACCAACCCGCCCGCCCACCCACCCGCCCAACGGAACAAAAGCATTGTGCTCCTCACAGAAACTGTTCATTATCAGCTTGGTTGTGTGTTTGTGTTCAAAGCCTCATCTGATTCCTCTCACCATCACTGAGAGAGAAAATAAGTCTTTGTGAAGGAGAAGAACGGCCAACCATCATCCACAAGTTTTGGGTAACAAGCAGACTGGCCTTGCGAAACCTTTAAGACAGACATACTTTATAATGAAATTCTGACCCGAGAAGGAAGACTCAGTCTGTGAAATCTGGCAGACTTATCAATGGTCCAACAGATGGATGTTATTATAAGAAAGACTTCACCAGATCAGTCAATACTACGGTAAGTCAGTAAAACTAACTTAACCACACTTAAATTCTTGGACTTGCTCCCTATAAATCAGATAAAGGATGAGATCAAAGAGAAGAAGTAAGGCAGACAGACTGATAGTACTGTAGATGAACAGACAGACAGAATGACTGGATTAATGAGGACCACACTTTCCTCATCTGCCCATCTTGACCTACCAGCTTGCTTCATTTGACATTGTGAGGATAAACACCACCCCCTGCTGGTGACTGTTCTGGCCAGGTGTTGTGGGAGCCATCACAGTCCGTTGGAGACAGCTTGGAGCACAGGTGGCAAAAGAAATACGGATGCCGTGCAGCCAAAAATGGCCAGTCACACTTGAGGAGAATGACAACTTCATTTGTCATCTGGAGAGAAAGAGTAATGGCCGTCTCTCCTCACCTCTGATTCTGTCTTCATTAGCCCAAGGTGGCCTGCATTTGAGGAGAAGGGGAGAAAAAGAAGAAAGGTGAGGTGAAAGATGATGTATTAAACAAGTAAATACTTAAGAAAGCGTACAATTGTGGGAACCGAATAAAGGTCCTAACCTAGCAAAGATAATCTAGCAAGCAAGGAATGATGGTTGGTTGGATGGTTGGTTCAAGGTTACTCCAATGTGAACATCAAATAATTACAAGCCAAATGATAAACATTTATAAAGACATACAAGAGGAATTCTGTGTTGTAAAGCCAAAGGATTTTGCTGGCGTGCACAGATTTGTAGATAAGATTAAATCCTTTGTGTTTCAAATAAACGCTTACTGAGGATTAGTTACATAGGGGAGGACCAACCCCAATCCAACCCACTGAGTAGACTGCACTAAAGACATTGAAGAGCCAAATTTAACAGAAAGCTTCTGTTTTTATTAGGTCATGGCATTTCTCTGTACCCAAACCCACTCTCTTCCCCAATAATGCTGATATCTGTATGTGACAGAAAGCATTTACAGATGATAATCTGCTTAAAAACATCCGCTTAAACAAGCATATCTGGAGCACAGGATATAATCTAATTTTGTAAAAAAAAAATTTGATTTGTAAATAATTACAACTACTCATCTTCATTAGGGCAATCATTTTCATGAAAATCGTCAGAGGAAGAGGAATTGGGCTGTGTGTGTGTGTGTGTGTGTGTGTGTGTGTTACACAGTTACATTACACAGTTTGAATATGTAAGGTGTGTAATTCTTTTTGCCTGTCTTACAACATATTTTCTATATCAATGATAAAGAATATGGTTTTAGCTAATTGGGTGATTAGAAAAGATGAAGATGAAAGAGGAAGGATAAGGGATTTCTGATGACAGGGGGATTCATGGAAGAGAATTGTCTCAAAAATAGAGCCTTAAGCGGCGTGCTTGCTGTGTAGACAAATAGATTTCCTGTCAGGAATGTTCTTTTCCAGATCTATACTGCTTACCTCCATTAGTGTTTATTTAAACAATAAATATAGAAGGGATAATGTTCTCCTCCTGTTAGTAGTTCTCAAAGTTTGAAAGTATGCATGCAGGAATTTGACAGAAGGACAAGGAAGCACTTTTTATAATTTGAAACTACATGACTAGATGGGTTATCTGATGGAAAACATAAATTGTTTGCTGATGGTTTCACCTGGCTTCAACTCACTGGGACGCCCTTGAGCATCATTGTTCAATGAACTGGGTAGCTCTTTAGTGTCATTGTTGAATGCTACAAGAATGCCAAAAAATAGTCAATGCTGACTTTTTTTTTTTCTTTTTTTACTTATGCTACATTCCAAAAGTAACTTACATAACTATTAATCCAAGCCATGATCTTTTCCTGAACCTAACCAAACTGCAACCATTTCACAACGTTAACCATGTGTTTTATTTTGAAATTTAACTAATTATTTTTATATTATAAATTGACCGTGGAGTCCAAACACGTGCAAAAAATGGGGTGCTAACGGGGTACCCAGTGCGGTAAGCAACACCATATCCATATGTGACGAGCTGGACGTTAGGACTGATGGATGGGTGTTTTCATGTGTTGGAAAGGCTTGTTGTGAAGGTAATCTAATTCACATTTGAAAGTCAGCCATTTATCTTCCTTACATAACAGTTACAGTGTGCTAAAATGCTAAATTACAATGAACACGAATTCTGCAATACAATCCATTTTTTCTGCAACAAAATGGGGACCTACCTGTAGAAACATTGTTCCATAGAGCTACTAGTTGTCTAAAACCATCACAAGGTACCTGTAAACAACTTGATTGACAGTTGTGTATGTTGTATACAGTGGATATGTGTTCTAAGTGAACCCTAAAGAAGCAATTATATATATTACAGACAAATGAATTCAGGAAATATAAAATCAGTTTCTCATTTGTGACCACAGTGAAATGCTGTATTGGCTGTTAGTGCCAAAGTGTGCTTGGGCTTGGCTTGCACAGCATCTGCTGCATATCACCCAGTATTGTTCCTAAAATGAATCAGTTTGAGGGTAGAGGCTTTATGAAAGGATTTCTGTCTTTGCATGGCCATGAAAGCAGGGACTACAACGAAGAAGCGTCTCCTCTCTAATCTCATAGGTAACCTCACATTTTGCAAGCACCCCCACTGGTGTGAAGTCTCATTAAGTGAACAGACCTCAAAGTCAAAGTGTGTACCTACGCACGATACATGGTTTCAACCATGTGTTTGATGGTGAATTTGTATTAAACTACTCCCTGTTTTACAAATAGTGAAGATACACAGGCCAATTTTTTTTTGTTGATATTTTGCCAAACATCAAAGTTGTTAAAAAAAGAGAAGACAATTAACCTTTCCACCAATGTGTTTTCTGTCTTTGTCAGAAAGTGGCCTGTCCTACTGAGTAGCTGTATGGATAAGAGCTGAGAGGTAACATTTGTCAGTTGTTTGATACAAAGATACTTATCTTCTCAAGGATTCCCAAAGTCAACTCAGCATAATCCAGCACTGAACTTTTAGCTGCATTATAAACTCATAAGCCTATTAAGTGATTATCTGTCAGGTAAAGGCAAAATAAATATGGTGATGAATTGTGTGATGATGCTTTGGCACATTATTGAATAAATCAAGAGGAACAGCAGTAAGATCGTTTACATTTGAAAGTATTTTCTTTAGAGGCAACGACTGGCTCTATTATCTATTGTCTATCTTTTATCATGTCAACCAGCTCAAGTGTGTGTATTTTTTTCTTGTATGTGCAATGAAGGTCTGTTGGCTGTCCAGATGGTCCACCACTTTGGTCCAGACTGAAATATTTTGACAGCTACTGAACGGACTGCCATGACATCTTGATTCCCTGACTGTCCCTGTCGCGCCACCATGAGGTCAACATTTCTGGTTTTCAGTGGCAATTTTGCATAGACATTCATGGTCCCCAGCAATTTAATTTTATTGAGGATGGCGATTCCCAACTTTTCCTGCAGTGAACCAGCAGGTCAGTGCTTTCTCCTATGTTATAAAATATCTCAACATCTACTGGTCCCTTAACTTTTCTTCTGGCACCACCAAGTGTGAAATCCTTCATCTTAAGCACATCAGTATATGAAAATGAATCAGAATCAGAATCAGCTTTATTGCCAGGTATGTGTACACATACAAGGAATCTGACTCTGGATTATACATTGCTCACGATAAAAATAAAATAAAATCAGACAGACTTCAGTGTAGACAACACACATATACACACTATGAACAAAAACAATATAGCCATATTGACAAATAGTGCAGTGAGCAGAGTGCAAAGGATGCTGGAATAAATAAGTATTTTGTGCAGGAGTAATGACTTGAGGTAGGTGGATTTGGTATACAGTATCTACAATATGACAATATAACAGTATGAACAGCACTGAAATAGAGAATGGTGAATAAATAATAAGTGTTAGCCAGTAAACAGGTGGCTGATTAGAGGCAGAGTTACTGGGTTATTGCACAGGAATTGTTCCTGACATCGTGAGTCACAAATCAGCTGTTCATCAGAGTGATGGCTTGTGGGAAGAAACTGTTCCCAAGTCTGTTTGTTTTTGCGTACAGTGCTCTGTCCCGCCTACCAGAGGGGAGAAGCTGGAACAGATTGTGTCCGCTGTGAGATGGATCTGCAGTGATGTTTCCTGCCCGCTTCCTGACTCTGGAAATGTATACAGTAAGTCCTGAATGGAGGGCAGGTTGGCACCGATGATCTTTTCTGCAGTCTTGACTGTCCGTTGTAGTCTGTACAGTGATGGACGTGCAGAGGCAAGACTGGATGATAGCTGTGTGGTCCTTAGGCAGGTTGAGCTTCCTGAGCTGGCGCAGGAAGTACATCCTCTGCTGGGCCTTCTTGATGATGGTGTCCGTATTGGGCTCCCACTTCAGGTCCTGGGAAATAGTGGATCCCAGAAACCTGAAGGATTCCACAGCAGACACAGGGCTGTTGAGTATGGTGATGGGGGCTGAAGTCCACGATCATCTCCACAGTTTTTTTAGCGTGTTAAGCTCCAGGTTGTTCTGGCCGCACCAGAGAGCCAACTGATCAACCTCCCGTCTGTAGGCTGACTCATCACCGTCCCGGATGAGGCCAATGACCGTTGTGTCATCAGCGAACTTCAGGAGTTTGACAGATGGGTCTCCTGAGGTGCAGTCATTGGTGTAGAGGGAGATGAGCAGGCAGGGGGGAGAGAACACACCCCTGCGGGGCGCCGGTGCTAGTAGTCCGGGTGCTGGATGTGATGTTCCCCAGTCTGATCTGCTGACTCATGTCAGTCGGGAAGTTTGAGATCCACTGACAGGTGGAGGCTGGCACAGTGAGCTGGGTGACTTTGGTGCTGAGGATGTCCGGAATGATGGTGTTGAATGCTGAGCTGAAGTCCACGAACAGGATCCTTGCATATGTCCCTGGAGAGTCGAGGTGTTGCAGGATGTGATGCAGACCCAAGTTGACTGCATCATCCACAGACCTGTTAGCCCTTTGGGCAAACTTCAGGGGTCCAGCAAGGGGGTCTGTAATGTCATTCAGGTGGGCCAACACCACTCTTTCAAAGGACTTCATGACCACAGATGTCGGCGAGACAGGCCTGTGGTCATTTAGTCTAGAGATGGAGGGTTTTTTGGGGACCGGGATGATTGTGGAGCATTTGAAGCAGAAGGGAACTTCACATAGCAGCAGTGTGTCAGAGGGGGAAGGTGATTGTTTGAAGATGGTGTTGGAGCGGGGGAGAGGTGTGACTGTGGGCTACAATAAAAGCCATTTCAGCTCGTCTGCCAGTTGTTGAGTACCAGCAGTGTCGGGGGATGGTCTCCTGTAGTTGGTGAGTGTCCACAGGTCTCTCCAGACTGACGCAGGGTTGACCTCTTTAGTCAGAGCCTGGTTGTACAGGACTCTATTCCCAATTCTGAAGGCCTCCTCCTTGGTCTGACGAAGCTGCCTGAGTTTTGCTGTGAACCAGGGTTTTTGGTTGTTGTATGTGCGGAAGGTTTTAGTCTGCACACACATGTCCTCACAAAAACTGATGTAATATGTCACAGTGTCAGTTAGTTCGTCCAGGTCTTTAATGTAGTGTAGCAGTGGTCCAGTGTGTTAGTGTCCCTGGTGGGACACTTAATATGCTGTCTGTACTTTGGGAGTTCGTGGCTGAGGTTTGCTCTGTTCAAGTCCCCAAGAACAATGAGCAGGGAGTCTGGATGATTTTTCTCCACGTTAGTTATCTGGTCAGCCAGGTGTAGTAACGCTTCACTAACACAGGCCTGAGGTGGAATGTAAACAACGACCAGGACAAACGAGGAAAAGTCCCGCGGTGAATATAACGGTTTACAGTTTATGAATAATGTCTCTAAGTGAGGGCTGCATGATTTTTCCAACACTATGACATCTGTGCACCAACCTTCGTTTATATATTTAGCCAGGCAAACCAGGGATACAGAGTTAAATAGTGTTATGTGGGTTATAATGTTATGTAGTTGCTGGTGGGATTACTGCAGCAATAACTGTCCTCTGTATTTAATGGCACTGTCACTTTAAGAGTACTACATGGGACGGCTTGTGCAAGAGGATAGAGTTTCCGACGGGACACGGGGGAAAAACGGAAGTGTTGGATCCCGCGATGTAGAGAAATTGCAAGGCATGTACTTTGGTTTATCAATACGGAGGATATCTCCATAACCCATGGTAAAGTACAGTAATAATCCTTAGATCGGCAGACGAAAGAGTTAACTAACTAGCAGACCAAGGTAGATGCATGAAGACCTGGGTGTCCCAGCTGATTCCTGATGATTGAAAGCCGAGTGAGTGTGTGTGTGTGTGCGTGTGTGTGTGTGTGTATCTTCACCACGAGGGGAAGAGACTCTGACCAGCGGTGACAGTGTGAGTGACAATAAAGTGTATTAACAAACAAAATCACATTATATTAGTGTATACTGAAGGTGTAAACGATGTTTGTTTCATATTTTTCCCCTGACTTAGAGGGGAGATACACATGCGGAGTTCTTGGTGTGTGCGTGTGGACGTGTCCTGAGGACGCACACTGCACAGAACAGTGAGTTACTGATTTAATTTGTAAAATTTTAATTCTGAGTTTGTTTGTTTTTTTTGATATTTAGTTTATGCACTCAATGCATTATGTGGCTAAGTGAATGTATGTATTTAAATTTTTTTTATTTTTTTTTCTCTATTTAGAAAGGCCACTACTGTTTTCTAGTCTAGAGTGGTGTTATCTAATCTAGACGTCTAGGTTTTGATGTTGTCCAGATTTTGGCTGTTTTACAGCTTTGGTTGTTGACAATTTAGGTCTAGAGTTCCAGTTTAGAAGTAACTGAAGTCTACCAGAGTGAGTTTAAACTAGTTCATGGCAGCTGTTTACATATTGTGGTATAGTAAATGGGGTACTAGAGTACTGTTAAGTCACATAGTTGAGATCAGATGCAATAAGCAAAGGATGAGTAAGAAAGTTATTCCTGTGTTTTGTATGACCACCAGCTGGGACTTTACATGATTAACGCTGTTCTCATTTGAGTCCAGTCGGGGAATAAAATTTATTGCGTGGTTGGCTTCATCATTCCTGGCCTGGCCGCATATAGAAACAGAGTCCGCCTCCCCTTGTTTTTCCCGTGAGCTCCCTTTCACGATCCACACGGATGAGATTAAATCCCGGTAGGTGAAGTGCGCTGTCCGGGATGTGCTCGGAGAGCCAGGATTTGATGAAACAGAGGGCGGCAGATCTGCAGAAGACCGAGTTAGTTGTGTTGAGGAGAAGCAGTTCGTCCATTTTGTTAGCTAGAGAGCGGACATTCTCCAGGTGATTTGAAGGGAGCGTAGTGTGAAAACCCTGTTGTCTCAGTTTAACCAGCTTGTTTTCCCCTGCGCTGTTTTCGAAGGATCCCATACAGAGCTGCTGCTCCTCCAACTAATAACTCCGGGAAAGTTCCGGGTTCGTTAAGGAGCAGTGGAATACCTAGTATGAGCAGTTGAAAGTCCAATAATTAAGAGCTCTTCTCTGGTAAATGTTACCAGAGAGGGACGGCAGAAAACAGCGTTAATAAACAAAAACACAAAAGGCACTACAGAGCTTAATCCAGAGGCTGCCGTCTGCAGCGCCATCTTGATAGGAAAAAGGTGTTAAGATCAGCATCTCCAAGCAAAATGATATAGGAATAAAAATGAGGGTGAACCGTCCTGACATTGGCTGGGAGCTCCTTCAACCACTGCAACGCCAGAACAGAGAAGAGTTGTGAGTTAACTGAGCGACTTTTGCCTGCTCTGAGCCATGGCTGTATCAGCCGGCCAGCAGAGGTAGTTGAATGGAGTGCTTGAGCCGGAACATAAAGTCTGAGTAACACCTGGAGTTAGGTGGGGGAATTTCCATTGAAAGCCTTGTAGGCCAGTACAACTGTCTTAAATCTGATGAAAGCTGCTACAGGGAGACAGTGGAGGTCATGGAGGAGGGGGTGTAACATGGGAGAACTTTGGTAGATTGAAAACGAGGCATGCTGCGACATTCTGTATACGCTGCAATTGTATACCATATGTTTGAATAACTCAGTTCTCATAACCCAGTTCCTCATAAATATCCCATTTCTATAACTATTCAAAGAGAATTGTGACATGTGCTATCTGACCACTGAATGTGGTAAGTCAAATGAAGCACAAATGAACAGGACGTGAATTCAACAGCTGTTAATAAAGCAAGACACTAAATCCTCAAACAGCTCCAGATCAGCAAGTCACCACAAAGTTTTAATGGATGGCAAAATACTGTTCTTGACACATCTATCCTTCATACTTGTAAAAGATTTTCATTGAAATGTGGGCCATGACAGGAAGCTCTTGACAAGCCAAAGTCAAAAGAGATTATCCTCACATTTCTTCAGATGGTTTCACCAACTTGCTTCAGGATGATGTCTGTCACCTGAAATATGCACAAGAGCCCTTCTTTTGAATTCAGTGATGTTTGTTGTTCCATTGTAGGTTTCAAAAGTTAATTCCAAAATAAAGTGTAACAGAGTCAGCAAAAAAAAAGTAAGAGCTCTTTTTTCCCCTCTGAGCATTAAGAATTGCTCTGGGGAAGCGTTTGTTTATAGTTGTGAAGTGACTGAGAATGCAAGCACTTAATGAGCAAGAAAATGGATGGATTATGAGATCTCAAGTTAAAGGATGTGGCTTTGCGCCTGTATAAAGATATAAGATTATCTGAGATGATATGAGATGATCTATTTATTGTCTGGTGTATGATTCCTATATATATATATATATATATATATTTGTGTAGGTATAAAAGAAATCAAATGCGCATGCTTATGTTATGGATGCTGTTTTTAGTTTTGTTGTCAATCTTTACAAAATGCTCTAACTCTAACCCGAGGTGCACAGGCAATTACCATTACTGTTGGAGCATCTGAGGCCAAACATGAGCTCACCTTAATATTAAACAGCAGTAAATACATTTGTTGCACTTCTCTTGATGCTATCTATGCATATTTTTCCAAACCTCTGATCTCCTCTGCAAGTTATGAGTGCAGCATGGATGAATAATGAATGAAGCCTGTTGTGAAGATTAGTGCTCATCATCAATGAAGCTCCTAAAGCATGGACAGTGGAATAGGTTGATTCTTTTAATACCATTATTACTTTATTTTTAACCTGTTATTTTAGTTTCACAAAGAAACAAGATCCTTTAGTGATCCCTATTTACAGTTAAAATTTTATTAATCATAAAGGTAAACCTCACCTATCAACTTAGTAACTATTAAATACTTCTCCCCAAATCTCTTATCTCAACCCCATGTAATGACGCCAGTAAAAAAAACAACTTAGAGAAAAGCTTTTTCTATTTCTTTCTCATTCTGAAATGTGAGACACACAATACAAAATATTGCAGTGTCTATAAAAATGGCTAAATGATGTGCAAAGTGACCAGTAGATGTATTATGTATGTATTAGTAGATCAATTTTCACAGTTTGCACAGAAAGAGTAAATATTTTCTTTCTAGGTAATTATTACTGGGAAAATAAGGCACTTGTTATCAGTTCCATGTTAGTTTTATTTTTTTATAAGTATTTTGATGTTCAAGTATTGTTTACATATTTCTTTGGGATTTTCCGGTGCTCCTTCAGACACCTGACAAAAATTACATCAAAGCAAGACTGTGAAAAGTGTGACTGTCTCCTGTTATAGTATTGCTTCTCAAATATTTTTGTGTGCTATCTCTCTGCAGCTCAGTTTGCACGAGGAAAAGAATATTATACTCAATAAACTTTCGATGTAGTCTGCGTTGTAAATGCAGTCCATTAAAATACAATAAAAAACTCTTAAAGAACTTCAGTAGTTTTCAACCTGGACCTAATGTCCCATGTTTATGTGTTGTAGTGTACAATATATGTGTATTTGACTCATAAATTGACTCAAATTAGCACTATAGCAGCAGGACAGAGGTTCAGTGACCTCCTAAGGGGAGAGCAGTGATTGGTGGTTATGTAGGGACTGAACCCTTCTATAGAATTTGACCTCTGACCCCTTGTTTTGTTACCTCAGAATAGCACTGCACCCTTCTATGGGTTGGAGCTTTATTTTGCAGACTCAAACCCTTCTATGGTACCTAACAGATACCTACACATATCCTATATAAGCTTTGTTTAATGTACAGAGAGACAGAGTGGTCATCGGGCTGGGTCACTCTCCAAGCTGCTGCAGAGCTTGTAATTGATGCTGAACTCCTTGATGTAATAAACTTTTATGATCAAGAACAGTGTCAAGCGGATTTCTTCTCAACACATCATCGCAGCATTATTGTTTGGACACCACAGTGTCTATGTGACAATTGAACATTTTTTAAATTGGTCTAGTAACGAGCGTGTGCATTGCAGTCAGCAGCAGCGAGAGAAGGCTGCAGTGTAATCCTTGCAGGTATTTGCCCCCTTCAAAGTACGTCCACTAAAGTGTCTGACAACATTGTGGAAAAGATCCCTACAGAGATAGACATTAATTTTGTTTAACCACAACAGTCACAATACCACTCTCGTCAAAGCCACCAGACTCCAGTGATAAAAATTGTAATTTTACCTCACAGAACATGGGTGTTGCTGGTCTACCACTGCGTTTTAAAGGGTTAAAAACACCAAAGTCTCATAATAACACAAATTTTTGTCAAGGTAGTCTGGTGGCTTTGACGAGAGCTATACAGCGACTGGTTCTTGTTAAACTAAAAAGATTTTACTCTTTAGAAAAAGGTATATCTCTATAGGGGTCCTTTCCACAATGTTGTCAGACACTTGTAATAACAATCTGAGCCGGTCAGTGGCAAAAACAGGCACTTTAGCGTAAACACGGGGAGCAATTGCCGCAAGGATTATGGTGCAGTCCTGTTTTGCTGCAGCCGACTGCAGCATGCTCACTCAATTTCCAAAAATGTTGTCCCTATTAGTCACATAGACACAAAAACATGGGAAAATAGGTCAGGCTGAAAAATACATAAGTTAACCTTTATGAATAAGGACCCTTAGCTCCCTTTCTGATACTGTAAAATCCACACTGATAACACGCTGGTAACACCCACAAGTTGGCGAGTATGATTGAAAAATCTTTGTGTCCCATACTGTGCACCATTAATGCCATAAAGGCTGTGGAACATTATGTTTCATCTTCATCACTTTATTTTAATTAAAAGGTCTTTTAAATATACATAAAGGGGCTGACAACCTTGTTCTTGTAACAGATCACAAAGAAATAAACTAAAAGATAGCAAAGACAAAAGAACCAGGGATGAATACTGACTTAGATTTCAGACACTGAATGAAAGAGGTTTTGTAGTTCAAGGACTTGTGCATTTGGTGCGTTCTATTGATGAACACTCCACAAATTCACACTGGTGATCTAAAATTCATTCTATTCTTTCATTCTTTCCAGGGAGTCTGTCTTTTAAACAAGTATGGGGTAGCAAGTTGCTTTAAGCTTATTGCTTGCTTGCCCCCTTGTTTGTAAAAGCTTTTAAAATCTAGATTTTATGTTTTTAACTGAATCCTGGTTGCAAATAAATGACTATAGCCAGCTAGCTGAACTGTGTCCGCCTCAATATGATTGTTTTAGTCAACCGAGGGTCAGTGGTCGTGGTGGTGGGCTAGTGAGCGTGTATAGGGAAAATTTAAAATGTCATCAAGTACGCTGTGATGAATTTAACTCCTTTGAAGTTCTCACTCTTAAACTTGGAGGGCTGCAACCTATCATATTTGTTATAATTTATCGCCCCCCAAAACCGCCTGGAGGATTTTTATCAGAACCTCCTTGTTTCCTTTTAAATTATGACAGAATTGTTCTTTGTGGCGATTTTAATATTCATGTTGATGACCCCAACAATGTTAATGCAACTGACATTTTAAATATGGCCACTTCTTTTAACTTCAAACAACATGTCAAAGGGCAAACACATAACCGTGGTCATACACTGGACTTGGTTTTTACCCTGGGTGTCAGCATTTCCTCTGTGGAATTAGTGGACATGACCATATCTGACCACAGATGTATTGTTTTTAGCTGCGATTCGCCTGTTACTCATGCCGCCTCACCAAGCTCCGTGTGTTCTCGCATCTTTAATGAACAAAGTGTTTCAAAGTTTTGCGCATTCTTTCAGAGCCAAAGCCAACACCTGTCTGATTCCAACACCAACAATCTGGTCAATCACTTCAATCATATCTGCTTGTCGTCACTAAATATTACTGCTCCTCTAAAGGTTAGGCCTACGTCTAAAGCTAGTAAGCAACCCTGGATAAATTACAGCATTCGCAGCCTCAAAAGAGAATGCAGGAAAGCAGAGCGCAGATGGAAAAAATCCAGTCTCCAAGTCCATTACCTCAGTCTGAAGGATTTATTAATTAACTACAATAACATGGTTAAGGATGCGAGAACACACTATTTTTCTGAACTCATTACTACACATAAACACAACCCCAGGTTTCTGTTTAAGACTGTGGATCAGCTGGTAAACCCAACCCCTCCTTGTGCCTCAGCTGGAAGTAATGATGACTGTGAATTGTTTTTATCTTATTTTACCAATAAGGTGGTGTCAATCAGAGCCTCTATTACCCCCATGGCCTCTTACTCAGAGGTTCCTCACCAGCAACAAAGAGTTTTAACCAGTTTTATCCCATCGACTTGTGTGAGCTTTTAAAAACAGTATCACAAATGAGAGTGTCCTCCAGCCCACTTGATGTAATACCTACAAAATTTTTACTGAAAGTAATAGATTCTGTTGGGCCCCATTTGATCTCTGTTTTCAACAGCTCCCTATCTACGGGTTGTGTCCCTGATTATTTTAAAACGGCTTGCGTGAACCCACTTTTAAAGAAACCTGGTTTAGATCCCTCCCTCCCACATAATTTTAGACCAACAGCTGCTCACTGTACTGGAAAATAACAAAATATTTGAAAAGTTTCAGTCTGGTTTTAGGAAGTACCACACCACTGAGACTGCCCTGCTTAAAGTCACCAATGACCTTTTAATGTCTGCTGATGAAGGCATGTGCTCAGTCCTGGTACTCCTGGACCTTAGCGCTGCTTTTGACACCATTGATCACAACATCATGTTAGACAGACTGAGGCACTGGGTGGGGATCTCTGGTACTGCCCTAGAATGGTTTTCATCCTACCTGTCAAATAGGAAGTTTTGCGTGTCTGTAAACAACTATGTCTCCTCATTCTGTCCAGTTAAATATGGTGTGCCTCAGGGGTCGGTCTTAGGACCCATTTTGTTTTCCTTGTATCTGCTTCCCCTTGGACATATTATCCATAAACATGGCATTTCTTTTCATATTTATGCTGATGACACACAATATACTTGCCGGTCAGATCCACAGACCCTGGAATGCTGAGTTCACTTAACAACTGCCTTTGCGAAGTTAAAAAATGGATGTCAAATAATTTCCTCCAGCTGAACTCAGACAAAACAGAAATCCTGGTCATCGGGTCTCAGCAGATGGCAAATCAAATACTGCCATTCCCTAGTAAATCACATTAAGCCTGTGGCAAAGAACGTTGGTGTTTGGTTTGATAGTAATTTAAATTTCGAGCAGCACAACACAAAGCTTGTCATGTTTTTATCAACTTAGAAATATAGCAAAAATTCGATCTATGTTAACCGAGACACCGAGACCATTTTACACGCCTTCATCTCATCACGCCTGGATTATTGCAACAGCCTTTTCACCTGTTTAACCCAAAAATCTATTGATCGACTCCAGACTGTCCAGAACTCAGCTGCCAGGCTTTTAACCAGAACAAAGAAATATGACCACATTACTCCTATTTTAGCTTTATTACACTGGCTCCCAGTATGTTTTAGAATTGACTTTAAAATTTTATTGATCACTTTTAAAGCTCTTCATGGCCTCTCACCTTGTTATATTTCTGACCTTTTAGTCCCATACACACCAGCACAT
Organism: Micropterus salmoides; assembly: GCF_014851395.1. Classification (NCBI taxonomy): domain Eukaryota; kingdom Metazoa; phylum Chordata; class Actinopteri; order Centrarchiformes; family Centrarchidae; genus Micropterus; species Micropterus salmoides. The sequence continues at coordinate 17,493,946 of NW_024044681.1, forward strand.
ACCTTGAGATCCTCGGGCAGAGGTCTGTTGTCTGTTCCAGAGTCTCGACTGAAAACTAAAGGGGACAGAGCGTTTGCTGTCAGGGCCCCGAGGCTCTGGAACAGCCTGCCCGAGGAAATCAGGTCGGCTGAGTCAGTGAACTCTTTTAAGTCCCTTCTTAAAACATACTTTTATAGGAGAGCTTTTCCCGATCTTATTTGACTGTATTTTATCCCTTTTATTTTATTGTATTTTACTAATTTTATATAAATTTTTCATGCTCTTATCTTGTTTTTTTGTATTATTCTTTACACTTGTTAAAGCACTTTGTAACTTGTTTTCGAAAAGGGCTCTACAAATAAGGATTATTATTATTATTATTATTTGTAGCCTGCCCATCGTTGTTTGGTATGTTCATAAAAGTGCCATTTGGTGGATGGCTCTGTCTACAGAGCCAATTACTCCATCATTACATCTTCCTCTTTACCAGAGAGTTTGTGAATTATTTTCTTATCTTCCTTACATATTCTTTTTCTTAATATTTTTATGTAGGAAATGTGTAGATTAATGCAGATCTGGCTCATATGACAGCATTCACGACTGCTGTTGCTCCCATGTAGCAAAGACTCTTATGTGGCTCCCCAATCAGATGATAATGAATGGAGCAATTAGCAGTGATTATTAAGTGCTTTGTGAGGCTTCTCTTTGCCAATTTATCATGCAAGCATATTCGATTTATCAGACCCCCTCAAGACATATGATGATGACAGGCAGCCACATACAGTACATACGCGTACACACACTGTGTGCTACCCCACTGCATTTTGCACAGAGCGAAGGATGATTGCAAGGGTGCCAAGTCCTTGTCTGTCTATTATGTGGCCAGGACTGAGGACATCATGCTAGCCTCCCAATACCGTAAGATTAGAAAAGTGCACAGAATTGACTCACTAAAGCACACACAGGTAAACAGCAAACGTGACAGCAAAACAATCCTGTGGCCTTTGTGGTCTGCCAAATGAGCCTTGTTGGTGAGGAAGTATACTGTCACACATCCATTGAAATATACTATTGATTCAGTCGTACCTTACTTGGCCACTGTATTCACGGTTCATTACGTAACTCAAACACCCTATGAAGGCTTCATTAGGTCCCTTTAGCCCTTGTATGATTCAAGTTGAACATTTGCTTCTGCAGACCCACTGAGTGTCAAGGTCGTTTTCATCCGAGCTGTGACCCAGAAGGGCTGGCTGTCCCACCGGATAGACGGATGTTTGTTTTGGAGGGCCTGTTGTGTTTGATCAGGATGGGAGGTGGAGAACAGATAACAGGTCGACTGGATGCATCCACAGAATGACAAATTTTGGCCTCTTAGAGTGGCATCGCATCTCCTCCTTCAAAATCCGATTGGTTATGTCATTATCTCATTTGATATCAGTCTTGGTGAACAGAGAAGAAGTGAAAGGGTGGTGAGAGGCGATATTGAGAGTTTGATGTAACCGGCATGAATCAAGATTCAAGAATTTTTATCAAGAATCAAAAGGCGAGCTGTGGTGGTAATGATACAAACTTGGCAATCTATCAAGAGATGTTGTCTGGCAGGGGCACATCAAACTAATCAGTCTTGAAACTGTCCCTTGTTGTGGAATTGGCAATTTTCTGCACGACACATCGATCACCTTTAATGCCTCTCATGAACTTTCAAGAAATGACACTTTCTTATTTAAAATGTCAAAGCATTCCCTGCATTAGCAGAACAATATTCATAAAGGAAAACAATTCTGGGTGTCAAAGTTTTGATCTTTTCCGCTTGACAATTAGTTTGGCCATGTAATGCTGATTTCTTGGGAAAAAACATGAGGGCATGGCATGATTTTGAGTGCTTTTTTAGTTCAGAGGTTTTCAGAGTGCCAGGGCAAACTGTATACAAGGGACTGAATTTGGGTTGAGATGTAATGCATTTTTATCTGAAACTCTTATTCAGTGAAACTGCAGATTGACTTAGATGTAATTCATTCTTTTCTCAAGGACAGGCCGACGTGACCAAACCTGAGCTTTGTCGAGCAGCTTGCAGAAATAGAAATGCCGCTATCTCATTAAACCATAGCTTGCACTTTCATGTCAAGCAAAAGCATCCTCGGTAGCCAGAAGCTGAATGTTAGGCAAACAAGAAAAAGATGGAAGTGAGAGCTAACTAAGCCCAGTGGACCAGATCAAATCCTTAAATTCAATCCTTGGATACACAGGCGATCCATAGAATTTTCAAACCTCACGTACAAGTTTAGCACTGCATTAAAGAGATCGAGAATTGAAGTGTTAGTATTTGTCATGCAGGAAGAGCTTGCACTATTCACACCTGTCCATGATTCTCACTGGCTTAAATGCTGTTTGGTTAATCAAATTAACCAGCTAGGAGGCCTGGATTACTATGCGAACTGAAAATTTGAATTATTTAACTACACCATATATTCTTAATTGCTATTTTACATTGCTTATGTAATTGTTTGAGAGGTTGTGAGTTAAGTTAAACCTGATATGATGTAACGCAACCTTCAGGAATAGTTAATTAGAGATTGATGTGTTAATAATAAAATATTGGCAGTACTTGGAAAAAGACATTACTAGAGGTAATACATTTGTTACAATATCAAAGCCTCAGACAGGCATGAGACAGCTATCAAACTGTTTCAAAATGTCCACAGTGAGGGGAGCAAAAGGATATAACCGTAAAAAAATAAAATAAAAAATCACTCTCAGCTTACAGTGTAAGATATGCTGGTGCAGTCAATACTAAACATACGTGACCTCCTTCTGCCCTCCCCAGCATCGTTTCCTTTCTCTTGGAACTTTAAATCTCTGCAAAGAAAATTTGATCGCACTGGCACAGTGTCTACTGAAATATGTCATCATTACAAAGTCTACTTAAGAGTGTCAGTGTAATTTTGACTTAATGTTGTATTTTGAGAAATATATTCTTACACCATCTAAATAAAAAGCAGGCTACAGTTGTGCATGCACAATATTAGTTTTCAATGTTTTGATAGTTCCACTCTTTCAATTTAAGGCAGCAGCAATAGATTGTCTGGCATGATCAAACTTTCTATAAAAGGTATGAGAACAATTCTTTGTGCTTGTACAAGTCCAAATCCCATTGATATTTTCCTTGATCTACTTTGAAGGAGCTTTTTACTTTGATGAGGCATAAGGAGTTAAAGTTCTTACAAAGTTTACTGTGATCATTTGATTCTGATTTCTGCTTTAGTGTGTGTGAAAACGTATTAATAATGCATTGTCTTTATTGCTTCGGTGAGGAATTTGCATTTATATTGGATTATCATTATTATCACAACAGCCATCATAGCATTCATAATTAATGAGTTAAAAAGTTACAACGTTTGCTGGGAATCACATGACACCAGTTAAGACTTATTAGTTTAGGCGATTCAGTTAATTAAATATAGAATACAAATTCTCTAGTCTGTTTTTCCATGTCAGTATTAGATATCAAGGCATTGTGTTGCACTCAGATTATTTTTAAATATTCAAGTTAGACTCAACTTTATGCTCAAAGGATCGGATTAGACAAGTTTATCAAATGTATCAAATATTTTAAAAGAGTTACTGGTCGATCTGTGCAAAAATGCATACCAAAGTTCATCTGAAGCTAACACAAGGCTACGAGCTAATACAAGCAGCTTGCGTTTGACAAATCAAGTGGGTATTAAGTTAAAGCCTCTTTTGAGAACATCCTGTAAAAACACAGATGCAAACCATTTAGAGTCTAAATTAAATAATACCCTTTTTACACCATCAGTGTGTACATGCAGGTTTTTAAAAAAAACACTGCTAAACTTGCAAAAAAAAACAATTGCAAGGGCATAGAATTAAGACATGCCCCTACCAATATCAAGCAACTGATGAACTGTCTCTTGCAGTAATTTTGATCAAAACCTTTAAATATAACCACCGTTGTCTGTCAGTGTCTAGTCAATGTATTTGATACACAAACGGTTAACAGTCAGCTGTAAATTATTGAAAGGATAACAAACCAAAATGCCGAATTCTAGTCTGTCAACTACAATGGATTAGTATCAGTGCTAGGACCATTGTTAGAAATAAATAATTATAATCTTAGATTTTGAGAATAAAGTCATAATAGAATAGGTTGCTTCAAGTCATATGTGCATGTTTTAGTATTTCCTGGCAGTCTCCAGTTATTTAGTCTTGTAAAAAGTTTGGACTTCAGCAAAGACATAAGGTAGTAACAACGGGCAACAGCGCAGGCTGTTATGATGGGCCCTTGGGCTATGCCGTTACGAAGCACACACGCACACACACTGCTGTCTATATTGGTAAATTTATTTGTCTTGTTTCCTCGTTTTGCACGGTTTAACAACTGATGCGGTTAATACCTAATTTAAAGCTCCTTAAATCAATTTATTTCCATATTACTTTTGAAATGTATGGGGTTGATTGTTCTTATGTTGTATGTATGATGCTTTGGCAATGTTGTTGTTACACATTCATGCCAATAAAGCTAATTTGAATTGAATTGAATTCAACAGTTCTCTTCAACTCTTTGTGTGCGTCTCTCTCCAACACATACACACGCTGCTGCTGCGGCTGTGCTGCGGGCACCTGGACGCAGCAGTCTAAAGTAGGCTACAATCATGTAATGGATTTTGGAGTCGGACTGTGTCACTAAGACTTTTGTATTTGCAAAGAACAGAAGTCAAAGAGAAAGTTATAAGGAGCATGGCCAGTGATGTCACTGTCAAAATCCTGAAACGTCACTACAAACAACTGAGTCCAGGAGGTGTGCACGGTTCTGAAATGACACAGACTTTTTTGGGCAATTTCAGCACAATAACCACATTCCTCTTCGACAGAGAGACAAGACATTATGCTGAATAAGAAAGAAAAGTGGCCTACTCATCACACAACACATGTCTTGAAAACAGGCAAGCTAGGCGCACACACATTTTAATACCCACAAACAGATCCACACAATTAAACAGGTATGCTTACTCATCAGCGACCTGTCCCCGAAACGATAACAGCCTTTAAAACAGCAGCATGGGAGCCACACCAAATTCACTGAAAAAGCACTTGTAAAGTTACTCACTTATTTGAATGACATCCAACAAGCCTGCATTGACAATGTCCTCAGGAATCCAAAACAATCTTATTTGGGAGCTTTGCAACCCTCTCCTCCTGTTGTTTTCTCTCTCTCTCTCTTCTTAAAACAAATTTTATGTTTGAATAGCATGAATTCTAGCTTTCACGGGTGCTCTGCTAGTCTATCTACTATCAGATTTTGCGTTTCACTCAGTTTCTGGAGTCTTGTGGTCTTGTCACATGATCAAATACAAACTTAAGATTGGGCAACCATATACATATTACCCAGCAATCACCACTGCATATGTGGGCTATGTGACACGAATACCAAAGAAAATTCAAGACTAAATTCATTCTATTGAATCTGTGGAATGTATTTTTTTATATTTCACCATATACCTTATAGCCTACTGCTTGCTTCAAAGGGGGAAATGCACATATAAGTGTATATATACTACCTGAACTCCCCAGCAAATGTGGATTGTGGTGAATTGGGTGTTTATTGCTGATTGATAACACATGGTGCATTTTTACTATGTAACTGACAAAGTCTTGCTCGTAACTCAGCGGGGACGCCCTCGTCACAGGCCCCCAGTACAGTGCGGGCAGCTGCACTGTCTGCATTGTCTATACCTACGCCCCTGGACTGCAGTGTGGCATCTATCCTCTGACTGGTAGCTCTGTGTTGCTACTGTCTCTGTGTCCCCCTTGCGTACAGATACCTTTGCTCTGTTTAGGACTGTCTCACCAACCCTGGATGCATCTCACTGAAGCGTCTGTGAGCTGCTTTACTTATGCCTAATTTGTTGAAGTGTTTTCAGTTAATATCAGTTGTCCACCTCCAATGAAGAGCAGCACACTTGTTTTATCCACTAAAGTCCCAAATGGGGTTCTGTGTCTGTCAGACGGTCTGAAGGTGATACTACCATACCAGCAGAGCAATAATGTAGACCAATGCACAGCAGAGTAGGACTATAGGGCAGGTAGTTTAAAAATAATAATTTTACACTTTTTTTTCTCAAAATATTATATATTATAATATATAATATTATATTTCTATATTGAATTGTTACCCGATTTTATGTTTACCTTTACATAAATTACAACTTTCCCACCATTAATTGATGCAGAAATTGGTGCAGAACTCAAATGTTCAAATGAAACCCACACCCTTGGCCAATTGACTCCTTTCGCATTGCCAGTAAAGGAGTTTGTCTTTCTGCTTTTTTTCTGATGTGTTATGTTTGACGTTGCTGAATGGTTTCATTATTCTTGCTGGACCGTAACAGCAGGGGCCAGTTCTGCAGCAGCGGAACTGAGTGAGCTGCTAGCCACCGTGCAAATGTGATGTTTTTTAAAACTAAAAAGCACAGCTCATCTTCTGTAGTTGCAGTGTGCTGGGCAGGTGACACCTGTGTTTACAGTGTCTGTGTGCTCTGAAAGGTGTCACAGTGCGGACATAAAGTCACACAGCTGATAGAAATTTGCGAGTCCACCAGGGGTCATGTAGCCGATAAATACCTGCAACTACTACAGTCATTTGACCTGGGAATGAATGCTGATTGCAGCCTTTCCTACTAGAGACAAAAGCCGATGATGTTAGTGGGTGTTAGTGGGTTTTTTGTCCAGTGTGAAAGGGGCTTAAGAGAACCAGCTTAGTTTTAAAATCTGACATGTCACACACACAAACAAACACAAAAGCATTTTGTTAGCTAGCTGGAACTAACATTAGCTGCATTACAGTAGACATCTGTTTCGAATAAACACGACTGCACAGGCACTCCACCAAAGAAAGGCAAAGGTTCACTTTAATTTTTGTTTGAGTATAGCAAGCCAGCAACCATAAGCCATGTTCTAAAACCAACAAGCAACCATTACAGTTAACATTTTCCCGATGATGATACAGTATGAAATCAAGCTATGACTCAAGTATGTTAATTTCAAAAAGTGAATATATGAATTAGGGCTGGGCAAACGTTAACGTTATCGCGTTAACACTTTCACTAATTAACGCTCAATTATTATATCGCACCTTAATGCAGTATTTATTATTATTATTTTGAAAGTGTGTTCCACACTGGCTCTGAATACACATACAGTCAAACCTTGGGTCACAGGAGGGACGGGATGTTGATCAGCCTGCAAATCACCCACCCAAACAAGCAGCGGAGGGAGGCTTTGGCAGACTACGTTGGATGCAGCGTGTGAGAGAAGTAGATAAACAAAAGCAAGACAAGTGATCAAATGGCATAGCGAAGTGAATAGCTACACACTGCATGCTGATTAGTATTGGTGAAGATGGTGGTCTTAGGAACACTCTTAAAATTACAACGTAGTTGCTTGGCCCCGCCGGGCTGCTCTTTGCTCCGGTGATCAGAAAGGGAGACAAGCACTCTGCAAGTAAACGGCAGGCGCTATATGGATAGTAACCATGGCAACGGCTTCTGTGTGCTACCCAGCTGTAGCCTATTTAACTTAAATTAAAATTATGCTACATTATTATTATGCTAATTAGGCTACATAACTTTACCTGATAGGCCTTCATCTAGTTTTGCGGGGATGCTCTGCCATGTGAATTCCCTCCTGTTGATGTCCTATTTAGTAAACAATAATAGATACTGGAAACTCATAAACAGTAAGAATCAGTCTCTCTTCCTATGATTTGTGCTGCACGTTGTGTACAAAAAGTTCAAGACAATTCAACTTTGGCAGCAGACACTTCACTTCACTCTGACAAGAACATAGACTGTTTCTACTGCTCCCTGATAAAAGAAAAATGTTTCTGCTGATACCTGTTCAGAATAAAACAAGAAAACAGATTTATATATGTTAACCTGTTGCTCTCGGGTGCCTGTTATGATGTTCTGATCGTGGCTCTGGACTCTAACTGTGTTTAACAAGCTATAAAAGGTAATGCCCTGGCAGTGGCAATAGCTTTGGTTTATATTTGATTTGATTACATTAATGTTTAAGTTGAGATTTAAGAAGAAAAATTTCTTTGCTACTGTGTAAAGGGAATACTGCTGGTAAAAAGCACCTTATTTGTTTAAAGTGTTTGCAAACTATGTTATTGCATGTATAGCAGTGCATTTAAAATAAAAGTGCACAATACACTGCTTTAGAATTCATTATTCAATTTGCACATAACTATGCAATTAATTGCAATTAATCACAGAAAATCATGCAGTTAATCAAACTTATAAATGGTAATCATTGCCCAGCCCGTAATATACTGTAAATAGATATAGATTAACATACAATGCATCAAAATAAAACAACCATAATAAAAAGGAATTTGTAATGAATGTTGGAATATGCTGAATTAATGGGAAAATATGAAATACCAGAACTAATATTTGAAAGGAATAGCAGAGAATGTTCTGATTGTTAAAGGTAACCAAATTCTTAGATGCATTAAATGTTGAAAATGAGATTGGATTAGCTTTTGGGTAGACTGTAATAAACCAAATTGTCAGTCGAGATTTCGAACTATCAGAGACAAACTGACCAGATTTGCCCGACAACCTCCCGCTGCAGTTTCACAGAAAATCCTCCCTGATATCACCACTAATATCCCCTCAGATGTAAATTGAGAGGCTACATACACTAAGGTATCTGAATCAAAACTGTGACACAACTGGATTTAAACTGCATCACAAGATGGTGGTCTTTTCCAGGTAAATGTCAAAACAGAATCATCTATTTAAGAATAAAGATTATATAACCCTCTAACCCTTTCTGTACCCAGTACTTTTAACTCTGTTTCCTTGAGTCTTCTAGATAAGCAAAGCTAAGTTTCCATCTATCCATCATCAACCACTTATCCGGTGTACAGGGTCGCAGAAGCCTGTGCCAGGTGACAATTGGCGAAAGGCGGGGTGCACCCTGGATAATAAAGAGTCACCGATTAATTTAGCGTGCATGTCTTTTGAGGAAGCCGGAGCACCCAGAGAGAACCCACGCAGGCACAGGGAGAACATGCAAACTCCACACAGAAAAGCCTGGAACAACCAGGGTTCAGACAGTGGAAACCACCCTCAAAAGATAAGTTTCCACATGTGACATGAAATATGCCCATTAACTTTTAATACAACAAGTCTTCAAACAGATCTTTAACTATTTGTTGGGCTGTCTGAGTGTCTACAACCTCTGTTGTATGTTGATGTTTGTAGTTTCCTCATATCTTTATGCCAACAGTTCCTATACTACTCTGTTCTATAGGTGAACCTAAAACTAATAAATAAATTGATTACATTACATGCATATATCATTTTAGGCTAAACCCTCTGAGTGAGATCTCATTTCTCGGAGCACACCAGACATTCAGACTTTTGGCGCTTACTCCACTTACTTTGGTCACCCCTTCAGCTGGTCAACTCAAAGTTTCAAGGAATTATTTAGCCATTATTTACATTTTCCTGGCTTCATTTGTATGGAATGTTATTTTATCAAACCAGTTTAGGAGAGTTCACTTGAGACTAAAGTCAAATTGCAGACTCATGCAGTTAGCTTCCAGATTTCCTAATATGGTATTTCCCTTTTAAGCACTATATCATGTATATGACTCAATAATGTAGTACTTAATGAAATGTTTGTTATTCCTTATTAAGTTGCTCTGAGAAGCATAAATGCTAAACCTTGCAACCACAAAAGGTTTTTTGTGGTTTTGTGGTAAGGCACTGCCTTGACGAAAACCCTGCAGAGTGTGAAAGAGAAACCGAAAGACAGGATGAACTGGCAAAAAACAACAACTTGGTGTCCCAGAACATCCTAATCCAAAGAGACTATGGATCAGTATTAACTTGGTTGAGGTCAGAGTTCTGCCCAAGTTTAACTCTGAAGTAACCTTCCTTTCACCAGGAAGTAGGTCATTCAGCGAAACCCTGAGAACAGTCTTTAGAACACTATTTAGCCATAGCATCATTGCTTCATTAGGTTAAGTGAGCAAATAATATTTAAGTGCTAATTACACAGTTTAGGAGTGGGACTTGGTTTAATCTGGCCTCTGTGAAAATGATATCCCTTAATCACTTTTGTTTTCTTGATGTTCTGCCTACGTGGTGCTCACTTGTAGCCCTTTTTCAAACCAAAATATTCCAGGAACTATGGAACCAGAGCATCGCACTGCTGTGCTGCCAATAGAAAGCATGTATTTACATCAAGGATAAAACCAGTAGGTGATTGACATTTACACAGTGAGTCGCTGTATGCAGAGTTGCAGTGTTTTATTTGGCCCATTATGTTTGGTCATCTCCTCTTGTAGGGCAGAATGGGTTCACAATTTTAGTTTTTTAGTACAAGAACTAAAAAGTTTTGTGTAACATGAAGTCAAATTGTTTTAGACTTGTAAAGTCAGCTTTGATCTGCATGTGCTCTGTACATAAATGACAGTTCAAAGACCCCACAGAAAGTGTTACACATAATGCAACCAAATGCAAGACCCTATTTCGACTCTTCCAAGACCTTTCTTTTTCTCTCTCTCACCACCCAAGGTTCATTGTAACAGCAGTGTGACAAGCTGTCAGCAAACATCAAATCCACTGTGTGCTGCTGCGCGATGTCAACAACACAGAAAGCTCCACTCGCCCACAATCCGTCAACCATGACGGAGGGACATCAAATAGCACAGCAGCTGCCACATTCATCACAAAAACCTGCACACTGAGGCGACTGCTTCATCCCACCCTCTTCCACCCACTGTTGTGCTCTCACCTTTATTCAGCCCGTAGTTGTTTTGCCTCTCTATGTGTCTGTCACTGCAATCGTACTCACATGTGTACACACATAAGCATGCATATGCACATGCAAGTATGCTGACAACATCGCTCTGTATCAACATGTCCCTGTCAGTGAGACTATCATGCAACAGGCACAGCATATTACTCACATCTTTCCATGTGTGCAGTGTCTGTTCTTACACATGACAGGAGCCATTGTGTACTATTGTATGAGTATTCTCTCAAATGTCAAAAGAATTGTGGCTGTTTTTTAAGAAACCATGGGTGGAAGAAGACGACATATTAATCTCCTGAGCTTTAGAGACATCATACTGTTTATAAATGTTGCATGGGCCTTTCTTGTGGAATTTGATGTAGCATACGCTTTCTTTTTAACTATTACTATATATATGTTTCACTTTTGGGGTGGTGTGGCGTAGTGCAGGGGTATTCAATTAGAATTCATAGAGGTCCAGTTAGAGAAAATTTCCTGAAGCAAAGGTCCGGAACATCAAAACCACTAACTTGCGTCATCGTTCAGTACAATAATGTATAATTGTATCAACATATGTTTTAACGGGCTGTCAAATCAAATAATATTTCAAGAATATTGACTGTCAGTTTTCACATCAAACTGGAGGGATAATAATAATAACTACTCTAATAAATAATCTAAATTTAAGTAAACTAAAAAAAGTGCCTAATTTTTAGACAAAATTAAATAAAAGTGTAGATTGACGTGATAAAGTGTAGTCTTAACCAATTTTATAATAAACACTCAACACAGCTTAACAAATGAACAGCTGTAGTGCCTCCTCTTCTCTTTCATTCCCTCTTACAGAGCTACCACTTTTCCTACTTTCTCTTGTTCAGTGAGAAACGTGACCTCTAGTTTGTCCTGCCAGCTAGCATTGGAGATCTATGAGATATTCTGATTCTGAACTGCCCCTGGTAGGAATGTACATGTAAAATCTGCACATCCTTGATTAAAAGCCATGTGAAATCTCTTTTCCCTTTCGTCCCTCAATTCGTGTGTGTTTCCAAAATGTCTCTGGTGAATCTCACGGACTCAACTCGCAAGTATCGGAATGCACAGATTTGATTGGCTGAGATATGACATATAGTAATTGTAAGTCGCTTCGATAAGTGTGTCAGCTAAATGAATAAATGTAATGTATTAAGAATTACCTCAGGTTGACATATTTTTATTGGTATCTGACCAATAAAAAAAGTGTGCTTGAAAACAGCACATTTTTTGAAAATTTGACTTACAAAAGGCATTAGTGTCCCCAATATGCACTGTATTTATATAAGTATTTGGATATGATCTGCCAGGGCAAGACAGGTCACGGGTCAAGGTTTATGACCCCTTCAACTGTTAAATGAGTAACCAAGGACTCAGAGCTTTAATGTTGGGCACAGTTAATTAAATCAGTAAAAGCTCAACTCACCTCATTCAGCGTGATGGAGATGGTCTGCTCCACCTGTGACTTTTGTATTAGACTTCTGTTATTTATTATTCATTAAGTGGTGAAGGGCATTCTCTCACAAACATTAATTTGATCTAACGTTGAGGTGCAGTAATGAATCATTTATAATTTTCCTTAACATTGCTGCATTTAAGGTGAAATGGAGCTTTAAAATCTGACATTTACTCAATAGGACAATACAGATTTGGTATTAAAACAAAACATTCTTCATGATGTTGCCATCCTCTCCGAGGTGAAGCAGTTCCATCGTGCTACAGCTGACCTGTTCTGACATCAGGAGGTGCCTATCGAGGCATAAGGGGCTTGTTATTTTCCCAGCAGGCACCTCATTAGAGTCCCTATGACCTTTTACAATTGAACAGACCATTGATCGCGCAGCGTTTGGAATACAGATATTCTTTCCACTGACACTTTTTTTTAAAAGAAAGGACATTCAGCCTTGTTTTGAGAAAGCGCTGCCAACATGAACATTGGTTCAGGCTTGCATGGATCAATTATGCTGAGCCTCTGGCAAGTGTGGTTTCTGTTGGAAAAATTTACCTCTGGGTTAGAACAGAATGTTTATTTTCCCAAGAAAGAAATTCAACCAGATTTGGCACAAACTGCATTCCAGAAAAC